>NC_138164.1:28330757-29063339 GCF_964165515.1 Mesoplodon bidens | reverse complement strand
ACAATATATAAAGAGGCTCATACACCATGATAAAATGGGATTTATTACAGAGTCTCAAGGATGGCTCAACATTTGCAAATCAATTAATGTGATACACCACATTACCACAAGAAAAGGCACAAATCACATTATCATCTCAATAGATGCAGAAAAAGCATTTGACAAAATTCAACATCAATTCGTGATAAAAACTCTCATCAAAGTGGATATAGAGGGAGCATACCTCAACATAGTAAAGGTCATTTATGACAGACCTATAGCCAGCATCATACTCAGTGGTGAAAATGAAAGCCTTCTTCTAAATTCAGGAATACGACAAGGATGCCCACTCTCACTACTTCTATTTAACATATTATTTGAAGTCCTAGCCACAGTAATCAGACAAGAAAGAAATAAAAGGCATCCATATTAGAAGGGAAGAGTTAAAACTTTCACTATTTGCAGATGACATGATACTGTATATATAGAAAACCCTCAAGTCTCCACCCAAAACTATTAGAACTAATAAATGAATTCAGCAAAGTTGCAGGATACAAGATTAATATACAGAAATCTATTATGTTTCTATACAATAATAATGAGCTATCAAAAAGAGAAAGTCAAAAAAAATCATGTTTAAAGTCACATCAAAAAGAATACCTAGGAATAAAGTTAACCACGGAGGTGAAAGACCTATGCTCTGAAAAGTATAAAACATTGATGAAGGAAACTGAAGAAGATTCCAAACAATGGAAAGATACCTGTTGATCTTAGGATTTTGTTAAAATGACTATACTACCAAAAGCAATCTACAAATTTAATGCAGTCCCTATCAAAATATTCATGACACTTTTCATAGAACTAGAACAAATGATCCTAAAATTGAAATGGAACCACCAAAGACTCCAAATTGCCAAAGAAATCTTTTTTTTTTTTTTTTTCCTTTGGCCACACCACTCGGTATGCAGGATCTTACTTCCCTGACCAGGGATTGAACCCATGCCCCCTGCAGTGGAAGCACAGAGTCTTAACCATTGGACTGCCAGGGAAGTCCCTGCCAAAGCAATCTTGATAAAAAAGAACAAAGCTGGAGATTGGAGATATCATCCTTCTAGACTTCAGACTATTCTGCAAATCTACTGTAATCAAAACAGCATGGTACTGGCACAAAAACAGACACGTAGATCAATCGAACAGATTAGAGAGCCCAGAAATAAGCCCCACACCTATGATCAATTAATGCACAACAAAGGAGTCAAGAATATACAATGGAGAGAAGACAGTCTGTTCAATAAGTGGCACTGGGAAATCTGGGCATCTTCATATAAAACAATGAGATTAGAACATTACCTCACACCATATTTAAAACAAACCCAAAATGGATTAAACTTCTAAATGTTAGACATGAAACCATAAAACTCCTAGAAGAGAACATAGGCAGAACGCTCTTTGACATAAATTGTAGCAATAGTTTTTGGATGTCTCCTAAGGCAAAAGAAATAAAAGTAAAAATAAACAAATTGGACCTAAGAAAACTTAAAAGCTTTTGCACAACAAAGGAAACCATCAACAAAATTAAAATACAACCTAAGGAATTCGAGAAAATATTTGCAAATAATGCAGCTGACAAGGAGTTAATAACCAAAATATACAAACAGCTCATACAACTTAATATCAGAAGAAACAAACAACCCCATCATCCTGAAGCAATAGCAATAATGACTTCAAAACCCCCTTCACATGTGATTTATGTAAAAGCGTATTTCCCCCTTAAACCTTCTCCCCTCTTCCCATCCTGCTCACTCCACCCAAATCCAAGTGGTCCTACTATAAAGTCAGATGGAAAAACCCTGGTCTGTATCAGGAAGAAAAGAACTGCTAACACCACCTGCTATTAAAATTCTTTAATAGCACCCCCCCAAACAAGTTAAATAAAATTAAAAATGTAATTTCTCAATACACTAGCCACATTTAAAGTTCTCAATAGCCACATTTGGGTAGTGGCTGCCATTTTGGACTGAATGAAAATATATTTATCTCTGTAGACAATTCTGTTGGACAATGCTGACTAGGCTTCTTGGTGGGAAACAGTATTTGATGGTTAAGATCAAACTCTTTTTAAAAACAAATTTGGAATATCATATCATATATAGTCTATAATTTTTAAGAAGTTAGAATGCAATGAAAGAGACACTTCCAAAAACATACTGAAAAAAAAATAGTTTATTTTTAGTGCTTTGGGGGATATTCAATTGGTAGTACCTCAGGAGCATATTATAAATATCATATTTCAGTTTAGCTAGTAAACATTTATTGAGCCCCCATTATGTGCCTGCATTTGAGAATGATGGTCAAAACGGAGGATATAAAAATAAAAGACCCTATCCTCAAGATACCTACACAACCTTGAAGAGGAGACTGACATAACAAGTTAACTTTAACAACTTAGTGTGAAATCTAAGGTATTGTGCATAGCCTAAGATATCTGATTACTTGTACATTATAAATGTTTCAATTTTAAATAAATAGGAATGTGTATATCTTCTATAGCTATTCATATTTTAATTCCTGAAAATTATCTCTTTCTGACATTTGATGCTTTATTTTTACAGGGCTGTGGTCTGCTCTGTGGATAGCCTTAAATTTGTGGCCTCATGGAAAGGTCGACTGCAAGAAGCAAAGCTGCAAATTAAGGTATTAGAATAATTTTAGGTGCTTATCTGAGTCAAAAATTATGTAATTACCAACTGTGATAAAGAGATTTTGCTCCAATCTCAAAGTCACCTATCTCTATAGTGTAAGATCAGCAGAGATAGATTATATTACCTATGTGAAAAATCAAAGTAAGTTAAGATTTAACATGAAGCAACCTGTACAAGATACAACATGTTCTCATGCAAAAATAAGAATCTTAGGAATATAACATAGTATTTGAAAATATAACTTTGGTAAAAACTGATATAAATCTCGAAGTTCTGTTAGGTTACCTGTTCTAACATTCAAGTCAATAAATATTTTCTATACAATAAAGTATGTATAAAATGTGTGAAAAATTTAGACCAAATCTTGTCCTTAGGGAGTTTACAATTTGTGAGTATATTATTTCACTGTTAAAATCAAGCCAACTATGTTAAAAAAAATTGTCATCTTTTGCACTGTAAATTTTCCTAGCTAGCTTTTCTGCTAAAAATGCATTACTCTTGCAATAATAGATAATATAGATAACCATTCAAATATTAATAACAAAACTAATGAAATCCTTCCCCCAACAACTCCAACCTTCTTCCATGTCATTAGCATTCTCTACCATTCTTTCCCATTCTTGCACATAGAATTGCCCTCTTAACTTTTTTCCACTGCTAATATAAGATGCTGCATGTTGTAGTACAATTATCTCTATACATCTATGTTGGTCTGTCTTATGATACTGTAATGACATTGAAGATAAAGACTGTCTCATCCATCTTCAGATCCTCAGTATCTAGTTCAGTATATTACATATAATTAAAATAAATGTAAAACCATAGTTCTTTAACTTAGTTAACCTTAGGCAACTGACTTTTCAGAAGTTCTATTTATATAATTCTAGTTCTCAGGCCAACAATTTTCTTTTCATATCACTACTGCTTTCTAACATACTATATAATTTATTGATTATATTTGTTGTTTGTTGTCTGTCTTATTCTACTGGAATGTAAGTCCCATGAGAGTAGTCACTTTTTTTCCAGTTTTGTTGTATCTCAAATACCTCAAACAATACCTCGTACATAATAAGCGCTCCATTAAAACTTTGTTGAATTGTTGAGTTGAAGGCCAACAATAGGAGACACACTATAATAGGCATTATTAATATCAGCTGTAATGGTATAGTGTGCCACAAATTTGGTCATTAACAATAAGCTGGGTCTTTCTTTCTCTTTTGGCTCTATAGATTGCTATAAAATTCTGTTGAAGCTGAAGAAATTAGCAGGTTCTCTTTCATCCTTTGCATTTTATTTTAACCTTAGCCTCTAGCCCGTAAGAGCTACCTTAGCTATTATTGGTGCACATAAACTGTTGCCTAGCTGTTAAGGAGAGGGAGGGAACACATGATGTATAATACAGGAATCATGCAGTTTACCTGGTTGTGTGGTCTCTTAGCAGCTGTGAAGCACACACATAATATGGTAGTATCATTATTTAGGTATATTGATATAAAAAACAAGGGAAATGAGTTTTATTTTGTGTCAAGGTGTGTTCATATTTCCAGAACTATTTTGCTCCTGTTCTTACAAAATAGAAATAAAATTATTTACAACCAGAAAACCCCAAGCATATATGTTATGTTTTATAGACGGGGAAAAAAGGCTGGCAGTTAATAAAACAAGATTCTAATCTTAGTTCTCCAAAACAGAGCCATGTGACTTTTAAAAACAATTAATGAAGCAGTCTGAGCCTTTGTTGTCTCTTTTATCAATGGATATAAATAATAACTTCCTTGACATGTTATTATGAGGGTCTCTGGAAACCTATGTGTGTGTGTGTGTTTTATTATTTCTTTTAACTTGATTTGGATTAGGTTTCATTAGGCAATATTTATTTTTTAATTACAAACAAAAGTGTATTTTAATAAAAGTTCTCTGCTCTTATCCAGTAAAGCAGAATTCTTTCATTTGTCATTTGACATTCATGAAAGGTACTATATTATTAAAAACCAAAATATTCATTGGTCAATATATTCAGGAACATTATAAGTTTGATACAGTTATATCTTAACAACTTGAAGTTAAAAAAGCCATCCCTACACATGGGATTTGAGGTAATTCAACAGAATTTTTCCTCTCTTTGGCCCCTCATTCATGTGAGCTATAGAAGCACATTTCCTAATTTCTTACCTGCAGTTCCAGATATATTTATCAGATAAAAAGGTTTTGTAAGCCCCTCACTGTTTGCAGTTGGCAAAATCAACAAGTTAAATAATTCATTTAGGTTCCTTTTAATCAGATTTTTCAGCAAAAGGATTATTTTGCTAGGAGAATATTGGATTTGAATTATATTTGAATTTTACTGTCACTGAAGAATTTAATCTATTTTGAATATTTTTCAATCTCTACCACCCTAGACTGAATTAAACCAGAGAAATGTTCAAGCAAGGCTCTGGTTCCCACACCAATCAATATTTCAACCCCCTAGACCAGCTTAAAAGAACATGTATGTATACTGATTTTTTTAGATTCTGAACATGGCCCTCTAAAATTTCCTCACTACCATTATTGATTTATTATTTGTTAAACAGCAGTTGTGAAACTTAGTACTGGAAAATGTGTAAATCAAGCACCCATTCAGCTTGCATGCTAGATCTTGCCCAAGGCTGTGAAAGTTTTGCCCTGGCAAATCTGGGTAGCTTCCAGCTCCCTCCTTGACTGCTGATGCTGCCACACACAACAGGCAAAAACAAGTCTTTTACCTTGGCAAATCAGGCTTATAAAAAACATTTTAGTCTTGTTAATAATGCGTAATTCCCTAAGATACCTGAAAGCTGCTGCCCCTTTGGGACCTGGTAGAGTCATATAGCCACTTATGCTTGCCAGTTCATTTCGGCTGCTTCATGCCAGGCTAGAGGCTGCCCATATACCAAGTGGTTATTATGCTATTCATATTTCAGTTCCCTCCCTTGTAAAGCTTACCAGGAAATAGAAGTTAAAACAATGAAGAAATTAGACATTTAGACATGTGAAGGTTCATGAGGAGAATGGGTTCATCAGAATTGGGAGTTATGAGCTTTAGACGCATCCTCCCCAAATGAGTGTAAGTAGCTTATCAGTCCAGCAGTGGACAATCTACCAAAAAAAAAAAAATCCTTAAATAGTTCATTTTAAGACCTATATTTCTGATAGTTTTCATTTTAAAACTGGGCACTTATATAGTCATTATAAAGTAGAGATTGTTTTTAAATCATGGGGGAACTATAAGAGTGCTAGTAATATAATTTTCTCTAAAAGTTAATCTCTAAAATGCGTTGGTATGTGCAAACTAGTACGATATAAAACCAGTTCAACAAAAAATGATTCTTCTTAAGAACTTAAGTAACTACAGCAACCAGAGGTTTTAAATCTATTTGATATTCTTGTAGCATTAAATGCTTTGAGTGTCTTACTATGTTTTCACCAGTTTAAAGGACTTTTAATTCTTAGTTGACTATACTGTTTAGGTAGCCTTGCCAATTTAATGCTATCTTCTCATGCTCTGCAAATATAGCAGGAGGCTGAAAACTGGCTCAAATTTCCTGTTTTGAAAGTCTTTCTGCTACGAAACATTCTGACTTTACTTGACACTACTGAAAAAACGTCAGTGTGCTGGGATTACGTACTAAGTTCCATCAACGGTTCTAGTCCTTCCCCAGCTTTCAAAAACTTCTAAGAAACCTGTTTGTATTTCTTTCCCTAGCACGCTCTCCTTTCTTCAACCTATATCAAGCCACATATGTAATTTAAATTTTCTAGTAGTTACATTAAAAAAAGCAAAAGAAACAGATACAAATAATTTTAATATTATTTTATTTAACCTAATATATACAAAATATTGTTGTTTCAACATATAATAACTATTTTAAAATTATGAATGATATATTTTACTTTCCTTTTTATTGTATAAAATCCTTGAAATCCATCATATATTCCATATTTATGACACATCTCAATTCAGACTAGTAACATCTCAATGTTCAATAGCACATGTGGCCATGGCTACTGTATTGGATAGTAGCTCTAGACAGAGAAGGTAATTCCCTAGAGAAAATTTAAATATTCTCTGATCTTCAAGTTTTTTCCAATTTTTTGTAGTATTTTTCCTTATTAAACAATTTCAAACAGATACAGAAGGAGAGAGAATAGTAAAATGAATCTCCATATGCAAAGTTTTCAAGATTTAGAAACATTCCTTCTTTTTCTCTTTTTGATTGTCTTTGCTGAAGCAAATCCAGACATTTTTTTGTTTAGTCCACCATTTCTCAAATTTTTTTTCTTAAATAAACACAATATATTATCACACATACAAAAATTAACAATAATTCCTTGGCATCATTTAATACTCAGTCCGTAACAATATTTACCACTGTCTCAAAAAATACTCTTTTCCAATAGTTTGTTCAAATGAGAGTCAAGGTCCAGACGCTGTGTTTGGTTATTAAGTACCTTATGTCTTTTCACATCTAGATGGGGTTCCTCTTATTATTTCATACCACTGCTTGTTACAGAATCAAGGTTATTTCTTTTATAGAATGATCTACAGTTGATATTCATGTCTTGGCTTCCTTGTGTTATTATGTAACTTTTGTTCCTCTGTCCCTCGTTTCTTATAAAATGGAAGTTAGTTGTAGATGAAACAAATTTTTCTAAATCTGTTATTCCTTCTGCATTTATTAGCTGAAATTTTCTTCAAAGAAGCCTAATCAACTAGGTCTATGTGGTTACCTAGATACCATGGAATTTTATATAGAAAATAAAGGATAAATGCTTTTTTAAAAAAATTTAAACTAGATATATTCAGAATATGGTGTTGATACACTGTTTCCCACAGTGTTCAATAACATTTCTTCTTTGTTTTTAAGTATCAGTGTGAACTTCTTATATATTTAATGTGCTTCTGTAAATTGCATTTATTATTCTTTTTCATGTGCAGTATCCCTAGTCTTTGGCTTATGTGTAGAGCCTCATGTTGAACTCTGTATCTTATTTTTGGTAAAGTTTTATAGTGAAGCATAATATCATACAGTAAGTTGCACAAATCTTAAGAATACAACTTTATGAATTTTTAAATAAGCAAACAGACCTATGAAACTATTATGCAGATTAATTTTAATATTTTAGGACATTTTTTCCTCAAAACTTCTTTTTATAATTAAATGGACCTAACACATTCAGTACAAACTTTATTTTTCTTTCATTC
Source organism: Mesoplodon bidens (assembly GCF_964165515.1). Lineage (NCBI taxonomy): Eukaryota > Metazoa > Chordata > Mammalia > Artiodactyla > Ziphiidae > Mesoplodon > Mesoplodon bidens. Next base: position 29,055,434 of record NC_138164.1, on the reverse strand, counting down.
TAAGAGATATACTTAGTATATCCCCCTAGATATTTGTCTACCCATTTTCCTTTCCTCCCTTTATATATTATATTGTATAATGTATTCTGATTTTAAACAGTTGAGAACTTCAGGTGAAGATGGCCCAGGGAGCTAATGATTCATCCTGTCTGCTCCAGATAGATATATAATGATAGAAAAAATATAAAAAGAGGAAACCACAGACATTAGTATTTCATTGCATCAGAAGCAGGACAAAGTAAAATTGTGACTAAGTCTGAAAGTACAGGTCTTGAGCTCCAAGTCCAGAAGTAGGAAGCAATGAACAGTATGGCCCCAACAGAGTGAAAGGAATTAGTTGTGCTATATGTGAAATGGAGACTGAAACAGGGGTCATTGCTTAAATCCAGGACTGAGATTAGGCTTTCCAGCTCTCCAATAAAAGGAGACTGAATAAAGTTATTGGCCTAAGGAAGCTGAAAGATAAAGGCATAGACTTAATATTAGATATTGAGCCACACTAACCACCAGATCAATAGCTTAGAACTGCAATATCCCCAACACCTGCAGAATAGAACCTCCAAACTGGCATTGTAAATTTTATAACTATGTAGATTTGGAAATGTCACTATATAGGTATGTGGGGGAAAAATAAAATACCCCTCAAGATGAACCTAGAAACCAAAATCCAAAATAAATGGGGAAAAAATCTAATCCTAGAAAAGAAAATGAGCAGAATCATTAGGTTAATCAACATCTGGTCATTTCATTTATTATTACTTTTGGGAAAATCTGATAAAAAATGTTAAGATATTTATTTTAGTTTCCTTAATCAGTTGTAAGAAGGAATAACTTTCACTAAAAAAATTATCAGAACTCACAGAATAGAAACCAGCAGAAATAATACAGTTATATGTAGGTGGATGTGAAAACCAATCAGTAGTCTTGGAGATGAAAAATATAATCTTTAAATGAAATATTGATAGATTAAATATATTCTACATTAGATACAATTGAAAAAGACATTAATTGGAAGTTAGTGCTAAGGAATTAACTCAGAACTGATCACAAATGTAAAGTGTTAAAAATATGAAAGAGATATTATCAGACATAGAGGATAGTTTAAGGCATTCTATCCTACTTGTAAAAGGATTTCTACTATAGAACATACAGAATGGCAGAGAAGCAAAATTTGAAAAATTAGTTGCAGGGATTTTCCAGAATTGGAAAATGGTAAGAGTTCTCAGGTGAAATGCACATACAGAGTACCAAAAAAAAAAAATAACTAAAAGTATATTCAAGTTCACACCTCATTACACTATAATGAAACTATACAATATCAGGGTTAAAGTGAAAAAATCTTAAAAGCTACCAGATAGAAAAGTCAGAGTTCCAACCAAAACAAAAATACAAAAAAAGAAAATAATAATAACATCAAATACATTACTTATCAGCTCACTAGATGCCAAAAGGCAATGGAGTGAGTAATATATTCAAATTGATGAGGAATAGTAATTGTTAACCTCACATTTTATTCCCATCTAAAATATCATTTGGTAATGAAAGCAATAAAAAGATATTTTCAGAAACCCACACACCACAAGGACTTACCACTCTCAGAAACTCAAAGAAGTATTAAAGCATGAAAAAGAAAAGCCAGAGAGAAAACAAAATATACCAAAAATAATAGTGAGCCCAAAAATTACAAAATAATTTAATTTTAGCATGTAATTTAAATTAAGGATTGACTGTAAAACATAACTTTTTATTATGTTTAAACTAAAACTAAAACTCTAAACAGTAATAATTAGATGAGAAATAACATGCTAAAATAAAATCCGTGTCATGTTCAGGAGAAGTACTGAATAACTAAGAATTCATTAGAAAATGTCACAGTTACTATTCAAAAGATATGGTTAAAAGCTTAAAATTAAATATGCAGTCCATTAGCAGAAAAGGAGAAAAATTAAACAAAAAGAAATAAAGAAGAAAACTATATATTAAATATACTGAAAATAATTTCAAATATATGACTGAAAACAATAAATATAATTTTTTAAAATTGAAGTATAGTTGAGTTACAATTTTGTGTTAGTTTCATGTATACAGCACAGTGATTCAGTTATATATTTTTTTCAGATTATTTTCCATTAGAGGATATTAGTGAATATAGTTCCCTGTGTTATAGAGTAAATCCTTGTTGCTTATCTATTTTATGTATAGTAGTTTGTATCTGTTAATCTTATATGCCTACTTTTTCTCTGCCTCCCTTTCCCCTTTGGTAAGTATAAGTTTGTTTTCTTTCTTTTTTTTTTTTTTTTTTTTTTTTTTCAGTACGTGGGCCTCTCACTGCTGTGGCCTCTCCCGTTGCGGAGAACAGTCTCCCAACGCGTAGGCTCAACGGCCATGGCTCACGGGCCCAGCCGCTCCATGGCATGTGGGATCCTCCTGGATTGGGGCACGAACCCGTGTCCCCTGCATCGGCAGGCAGACTCTCAACCACTGTGCCACCAGGGAAGCCCTTCTTTTTTTTTTTTTTAATTTATTTTTTATACAGCATGTTCTTATTAGTTATCTATTTTATACATATCAGTGTATATATGTCAATCCCAATTTCCCAGTTCATCCCACCACCAGCCACCCCCCCACTTTCCCCCCTTGGTGTCCATACGTTTGTTCTCTACATCTTTGTCTCTATTTCTGCCTTGCAAACTGGTTCACCTGTACCATTTTTCTAGATTCCACATATATGTGTTAATATACGATATTTGTTTTTCTCTTTCTGACTTCACTCTGTATGACAGTCTCTAGGTCCATCCACGTCTCTACAAATGACCCAATTTCGTTCCTTTTTATAGCTGAGTAATATTCCATCGTATATATGTACCACATCTTCTTTATCCATTTGTCTGTCAATGGGCATTTAGGTTGCTTCCATGACCTGGCTATTGTAAATAGTGCTGCAATGAGCATTGGGGTGCATGTATCTTTTTGAATTATGGTTTTCTCTGGGTATATGCCCAGTAATGGGATTGCTGGGTCATATGGTAATTCTATTTTTAGTTTTTTAAGGAACCTCCATACAGTTCTCCATAGTTGCTGTATCAATTTACATTCCCACCAACAGTGCAAGAGAGTCCCCTTTTCTCCACACCCTCTCCAGCATTTGTTATTTGTAGACTTTCTGATGATGCCCATTCTAACTGGGGTGAGGTGATACCTCATTGTAGTTTTGATTTGCATTTGTCTAATTAGTGATGCTAATTAGAGCATTTCATGTGCCTGTTGACCATCTGTATGTCTTCTTTGGAGAGATGTTCATATAGGCATAAGTTTGTTTTCTGTGTCTGTGAGTTTTTGTTTTGTATACAGATTCATTTGTATTATTTTTTAGATTCCATATATGTGATATCATAATATTTGTTTTTCTCTCTGACTTATTTCATTTAGTATATTCTTTAGGACCATCCAACTTGCTTCAAATCACAGTATTTCATTCTTTATATGGTTCAGTAATATCCCATTGTATATGTATACCACATCTTCTTAAGTCAGTCATCTGTTGATGGGCACTTGGGTTGTTTGCATATCTTGACTATATAGTTCTGCCATGAACATTGGGGTGCATGTATCTTTTCAAATTCGAGTTTTCATCTTTTCCATATATATGCCCAGGAGTGAGATTGCTGGATCATATGGTAACTTTATATTTAGTTTTTAAGGAATCTCCCATTCTTCACAGTGGCTGCACCAATTTACATTCCCACCAACAGTATAAGGGTTCCCTTTTCTCCACAACCTCTCCAGCATTTATTATTTGTAGACTTTTTGATGATAGCCATTCTGACAGGTGTGAGGTGATACCTCATTATAATTTTGACTTACATTTCTCTAAAATTAGTGATATTGAGTATCTTTTCATGTGCCTGTTGGCCATCTGAAAGTCATCTTTGGAGAAATGTCTATTTAAGTCTTCTGCCCATTTTTTGACTGGGTAGTTTGTTTTTTCAATATTGAGTTGTGTGAACTCTTTGTATATTTTGGATATTAACCCCTTGTTGGTACATTGTTTGCAAATACTTTCTCCCATTCCGTAGCTTATCTTTTCATTATGTGATGGTTTCCTTTGCTGTGCAAAGGAAACATTTAATTCACCGTTAAATCCGAGTTAAATTCAAGTTAAAATCAGAAGTGTTCAAGGAATTCAGCATTGTATATGAAATAAATTAATGGCTTTATTCCTGTTTTTAGTGAGCAAAATCACTACTGTTACTGTTGCTAACCCCTTTTGAGTCCCACCTCAAAGAATTGAATCAGATTGATCTTAAAAATAGCTTTTTCAAAATAGGTTGGGGTCATGGTAGTTAGTTTATTGGAATATATTTATGCAGTGTGGTTGGCCTGATACACACTGCCCCTTAATAAATGGTTTTGAAACTATAAACAGAACGAAATATGTGTGAGGGTTCTTTTTTGGAGTTTTTGTTGTCATTGTTGTTTTGTTTTTTAATTTTCTTACTTTTGCAACTGCCCCTCTGTTTCAGATGTTTTAATCAGAGGTTCAAGTGTGAATAACATTCAAGTACAGATTCTTTTCCTTTTGTTTTAATGATTTTATGCTGTTCCTATTCTGTTAAATTGAAAGCTATGCATTTATAAGCAAAATAAGAATAGTCAGAGGAAATGGTATTACAGCAAGAGATGCACATTTAGATGCCTTTCACTTAATTATTTGCTTTCAACTCAAATAGTATATTTGTACAGATGTCAAGAAGCAGCCTCAACAATGCTGTTCTTTTAAAATAATGTAAACAGACATAACCCCTATGGTTACCAAAGGGGAAAGAGGGAGAGAGAGATAAATTAGGAATTTAGGATTAACATATACACACTACTATGCATAAAATAGATGACCAACAAGGACCTACTGTATAGCACAGGGAGCTATACTCAATATTTTGTAATAACCTATAAGGGAAAAGAATCTGAAAAAAATAGATACATATGTATGTATAACTGAATTACATTGCTGTACACCTGAAATTAACACAATATTGTAAATCAACTATACTTCAATTAAAAAAAAGATTAAAGTAAAAAGAAGAGATCAGATGTTGATATAGTTAATATTTTCAAATGTCTCTCTTGTGGAAATAAAGAAAATACTGGAATTCAAAAAAATGTCTACTTGAAAAAATAAAATAAAATAATGTAAACAAATGAGCTCTGATCTCAGTAATTATTTCTTTGCATCCAAGGGATATGCGTCATGCACAATAAGGTACTAATGACTGAAATAGGCTTCTAACAAACTTTTAATAGAAAAATATGAAGTTTGCCCCATAAGTATATATGTTAAGTATAAATAGCATTTTAATATGGCTTATCATTTAAAGGAGGTGAAAAAGAGAGTGGAAGTACAGTATTGATCAAATTAGAAAGCATGCTCTAACACATCACCTAGCTCTTTGATGTATAAATGAAGTGATGGATAGACTCAGTTATCTAGGACAAATTTGGGAAGTACTTTGCAAAATCAAATATAAGCAAAAAATTTTTGATTGAAATTATTTAAATAATTTCCAATCAAACCTTATTTTGTCTTATTTAAATGGATACACTATATGAAACAATTCTAAATGTCTAGAAATTCGAATATGGATTAGATTAAATGAACAGTAATAGCTAATACTTATTGAGCACTTGCTGTATATCAGGCAATTTTCCAAGTATTTAAAATATAATGTTAGAGGGGATTTCTTATTTCCTGCTCCTGTCATTTTTTTCTGCGTGGAGGAATATTTACTAAGGTTCATACTCCTAGACGCTCTCTGCCTTCTACCTGACTCCTTCCTTTCCAGGAAAGGTATCAGATAAAGGTGTTTATCTGACTGTGAGTTTGAGTCAAACCCAGGGCTGAATACTGTGCCTTCCTGTGCTTTTCTTTTGGGTGTACACATTCTGCTCTGCCCCTTCAAGGCAGTCTCTGCACCTGGTGCAGCTGGCTCCTTAGCTTAGTACTGTCATAACTAGAAGTTAAGCCTTCCAAATTCTTGTATTTAGTGTTGATATTAGCAAGTCCATTTGCCTGGAGACCTGTTATATCCTCCAAACTATCTTTTTCAGTAATAAAGGTAATATTTTGGGCCTACCTGCTTTTTCACCTTCCATTGATTCAGAATTCCAGATGGAACAAGGGTACCATTTGTTGATACTACTCCAATCCCTGATATATTATCATTTTATTATATAAACAACAGGGTATTGCTTTTTGAAGTTCTTATGTTTTCATTTTTTTTACTTTACATTCCAAAGTAGGGGAATGATAGAGGGTATAGAGAGAAAAGGACAGATTTAGAAGATTTTATTGGAAGTGACTGGACTTGATAATTGATGTCATGTGGGCAGTTCAGGAGAAGGAACCAAGAATGTCTCCCAGGTGTCTGATTAAGCAACTACATGGTCAGTAGTGCCAATTACTGAAATAGGCTCCAGAGAATAGTATTTCTCACCCCTCCTACCCCCTGGTTAGAAGAGGAAAATGATGAGTTTATATCTGTGTATGCATATTACATAGTCAAATTGTGACACTATCAGTGGGGACTACTTTTACGAATTTCTATAAAGACCAATTGAGTGCAAAACTCAATGAAATTTCTAGAAGAGGCCTTAGAAGAATTATCTTGCAGAGATTTTCTAGCACTGAAATTACCAAGTACTCTTTAAATTTTAATTTACATTTCTTCAAAGCAATACTTCAGCAACCCTGAAGTGGCCTGTATAACATCACATTAGTGGTATAGTAGAAAGAATATTGAACTTAGGAATTCAATAATTCTATTTTTATCCCAGCTCTTTCACTGACAAACAAGTTGCTTATCTTTTCATGGTAAAGAACCCTACTATAAATTTAGCTAATCAGAACTATTTGTCAAGGCATACTCTACTAGTTCCTCCTCGTCCCTAAACCATTCTCTAGTTATAACTGAAAATGATTTCAACACTTCCAACTTAAAGTGTTCCCTTGACTCTAAAATTATATAGTATGTCAACTTAAAAGGTACTATACAATATTTATAAGATTGTTTACATTTTCTATCAAGTTTAAATTCTGGGACTATAGATGGGTGTCTGAATGCAAAATGCAGACTCTACGTTTGTTGCCTTTAGATAAACTCAGGGTAGATTAACACTACAGAAATGAAAAGAGTGAACACTTTTAAAGAAGAAATATGAAACTAATATTACCAAAATAATTATATTTTCATTTTCATAATTTTATAAATTTACACTAAGGTTAATTTAGAGTAAGAGATTAACTCTTTCTCCTTTTTTATTCTTCTTTCAGCTCTGCCTGACATGTCAAGAATTTTTTCATTAACCTTTCCAAATTTTGTTCTGTTCTTTAGAAAATGATGTTGGAATTCCAAGCGGGGAGCACATGTTCTTTTTCTCTAGTATGCTTTTCTTTCCCCTTCCTGGAAAAAGAGTAACTTTTTGGCTTTTGTCATTATATGTCTATTAATCTAATGCCAAGGCATATGCAATTATATAACTGATGACATTTGTAAGTCTTTTTTTTCCCAAAATATTTGCTAAAATTGAGGCTTCAGCCTAAAGGGAGCTCACAGTGAACATTGGTTCAGGTCTTCACCTTCATTATTCTCAAACAAAATACCGTGATCTTTGTTTTCACATTGTTTGGAATGAATAGTCACAATGGAAATTGTTGCCTTTCTTCTGAAGATACACTATATAGTAACTCCTGCCGTTTCAGCCTTTAATACATATTTTAATGGTTTATATGTTTCTATGACAGATCAGTGGCTTATTACTGGAAGGATGCAGTTTTGATGGAAATCGACTTTCTGAAAATCAGCATGATTCTCCTAGTGTATCATCAGTTCTGCCTTGTTTTATGGGCTGGATTCCACAGGTAATACATTTTTAACAGGAACAAGTTTTAATGTAATCAATTTATTTTTAGATTTTATCTTTTCAATAAGATATAATTGGCCTATGAATTTTTCATTTACTTTCTAATCTTACCTGCATTTGAACAAATTTACAGTCAAAATATTGTGTCCTTTATAATTTTTAAGATGTACAGGACATTTTAAAAGCTTCATTTTGTTATGGAAAGAATAACATTTTAGTTTTTAATTTCTAAATAAGTTATAGTCTAATAAGAAAAAAGCCTTAAATGGTAATCTGAACTACCACATATTGTGTTCCTATTATTTTCAGCAGTGTGATAAATGTTTTATATACTTTACCTTACATACTTTTCTGAGTAGCCCTGCAAGGTAGATAGTATTATTCCTATTTTCAAATGAGGAAATGTGTGTTCACATAAGTTAAATGACTTCCCTGTAGCTTGGCATGCAGAAATCGAAAGCATCAAGATGTTAATACACATCTAATACCATGTCACTATCTGCTGATTGGCAGATGAAGAAAACTGTATTGACAAAAGCTTATTTGGTTAACATTTTCCCTTTTAAAACCTTAATTTTTAAAAAATAAATTTATTTATTTTTGGCTGCATTGGGTCTTCGTTGCTGCACACGGGCTTTTCTCTAGTTGTGTCGAGTGGGGGCTACTCTTCATTGCGGTGCACAGGCTTCTCATTGCAGTGGCTTCTCTTGTTGTGGAGCACGGGCTCTAGGCACGCAGGTTTCAGTAGTTGTGGCACGTGGGCTCTAGAGCGCAGGCTCAGTAGTTGTGACGCACGGGCATAGCTGCTCCACGGCATGTGGAATCTTCCCAGACCAGGGCTCGAACCCGTGTCCCCTGCATTGGCAGGCGGATTCTTAACCACTGCACCATCAGGGAAGTACAAAACCTTCAGTGTTTGAAAGAACTTTCAACAATGGAACTTGAGGGATATTTGCCTTTAAAATAAGATGTAGTTGTAGATGAAACACATAACTTTTACTAAATGTAAGTAAGAATACATGTGAATAAACTTTAAAGTTTTGATTCTGTATCTAATCACCAACAAACTATTTCATATACTGCTTACTACAAGAAAAATGAGTTTTGTAGTTGTGAAATACTTCATTGAATTTTCCAATTATTATAATTCTTTTTGTAAAATAGAAAAATCCAAAGCATCAGAATATTTATTTTAAAATAAAAACTAATAAAGCTATAATTAACAGTTATTTCTCAGAGAGCTATAAGAGCATCCTCTGACCTAAAGGAACATACATTTCTGTGAAACTCGCCATTTCTACCCCTCATATAAGCTTCATTTTCTCTAGTAGTAGAGTGACAGTGAAGGGAGAAGAAGTTGAAATCATCTTTATTTTATTTCTCTCTGGCTATTGATTCATGTAAGAAATTTGTATGTCAAAAAGTTGGTAAATTATGGATTACACACATTAGGTGTGTGGGCCAGATCGAAAGTTCTATACAGAAGTTAAGGTTAAAATTTGCTGAGGGTTATAACCATAATATATAAAGTTGTATATGATGACAGAGGTGAATTCAAATGAATCCAAATTATGAGAAGTGTTACTTCTCTGGCAAACAAAATTAAAAGCCATATAATGACCTTGATGGGGGGGGAAGGTAGGACATGTATAAAATGATTCACTTAAGGAGAAACCCCAGCAATAAAAATAGAGCATGGAGAATGAGTAGGCATAAATGCAAAAGAGAGTGACCTAGAGCAATACCCACATAATTGACCACAAACTGAATGCAAATCAGGAATGCAATGTGGTTATGAACAGAAGCCAATCTGTTAACTGGGTTGTATGAAAAGCAACATAACATTATAAGTCTTGGAATTTATCCCTCCACCATATTTTACTTTGAGTATCATTTCTATCCAGTTTTGTTTACCACACTTTAAAAAATCAAGATTGGAAAAGCTAAAAGTAATTTAATTTGAAAAATATCTCATGTAAAGAGAGGTAAAATGAAGTGGAATATTTAGCCAATAAAAGAGATGGCTGAAAAATAATATGAATTTATTATTTTTATAAAAGAGATCTCCCCAAAGGCTTTTGCACTTTTTCCTGCCATGTAATGGAAGGATTTAAGACAGTTCCCCACCTCTTTTTTCCCCCTCCTTCCTTTACAGTGAGCATCTTCCTTCCATATAATCTTACTGCTTTGACTGCCTCTCCTAGATCAGCTAAGAAGGAGAGCATATGAGGTATATTGCTAAATGTTTCAGGACATGAAATTTTGGAGTCCAGCAGTCTAAATGCCACTCCCAGCTCCCAAATTTATGAGCTGGGTGATTTGGGGCAAATTGCCTAATCTCATTGAGCCAGTTTCCTCATTTGAAAGTGGAGATAATGATGTTTCTATAGGACCATGTTGAGGGATAAATAAGGTCCTGTGTCTGTGAAGTACCTAGCAGGGCATCATACACGGTAAGTCTAATTTATCCTGATGCCAACACTTTTAAATGTTTTTTATAATAGTATAATAATTAACTTATTTCATATGGTGCTTTATAGTGTACTAAGTGCTTTCAATTATCATTAGATAATTAAGTTCCTATGTACCATATTCTGAACCCTGGGATAATAAAAATAAACAAATCTCTTCCATCAGAGTCTTCTGTTGAGTAGAGGAGCAAACGGGTAAAGAAACTATTACAGTTCAGAGTTACAGAAGTACAATTATGGAGGTTTACATGAAGTGCTTTGGCAAATGAAGGAGACCTCAGCTCTATCTTGTATAAGCAGATGAGGGAAAGTCAGATGACCTCACAGGGAGAGGAAGCAGCTTCTCAGGACTGTAGTCACAGTAGAAGTAAGAAAAATTCAAGGACAAATTCAAAAGTGGTAGGGGCAAGGCATTCCATATAGAAGGGGAAGTATATTTAAATGCATGGAGATACGAAAAGAATTTAGGTTACTTTGGGAACTGAAAGTATAGTATATCTGGAATGTACTGGAATGGTTCAAATGAAGAGTGGTAGGGGATGTGGTCAGAAAGGAAGACTAAGACCAAGTGCAACAAGCCATGAAGCCATGCCAAGGAGTTTAGACTATCTTATGATCATAGAAAGCCATTGAGAGCTTAGAACACGTGTGTTGTAAGATCAGATCTGTAGTTTTAGAAAAACAGTCTAGCACTGAGAGAATTGAGGATTGGCATAGGGTGAAATACAGTCACACTTACCTTTCATTGCAGTCCTCTGAGTATGGTAGAGTAGTTTTTCTCTCTGTTTTGTTGAGGAAGAAACCATGAATCTGGTAAATAGAGTGATTTGTTATGGGTCCCCCAGTAGTAGCACTAGTGTTTGAACAATAGCAATGAGCATTTATTTGTATTGATTATGTGCCAAGCACTGTACAAACTGTTTAGAATACAAGATATTTAGGCCTTCCAAAAACATTTGAAATAGGAATTATCATCTCCATTGTAATCTAAGAAAATGGAAGTTTAAAATATTGTATAACTTGACCAAGATAAAGATAACATAGTTAATAGGCAAGCAACTAAGTTTCAAATCCAGGTTATCTCTCTTAAATCTTAGGCCTAATACTGAGCCAAGCTAACAGTATAAACCAGAGTTTGGAAAACTACAGGCAACAGGCCAAATCCAGTATGCTGCCTGTTTTTGTACAGCCCACAGTCATGTGAGCATGAATGACTTTTACATTTTTAAATAGATGAAAAACTTAGAAGGATAGTACAGGGTTGGCCAAAAAGTTCGTTCGGGTTTTCCTGTAAGATGTTACAGAAAAACCCGAACGAACTTTTTGGCCAGCCAATATTTTATGACGTGAAAATTATCTGAAATTCAAATTCCAGTGTCCATAAAGAAAGTTTTGTTTGGAAAACAGCTATGTCCATTTATGTAGATGCTTTCAGAATACTACAGCAGAGTTGAGGATATAGTTGTATCCAAGACCATATAGCCCATAAAATATTTACTATCTGACTTCTTACAGAAAAGTTTGCTGACTCTGTATAAACTATCAAACTCTTCAACTTCTGCTTGAGTTAAGCACTATTTTTGTTCAAGAAATCATTTTTTTAGGGCAACTATAGCTGTTTTTAATAAGTTTTACAGAATTTGGTGGGGGGCATCAGTATTTTAATGCATTCTTACCAAGAGGGAAGGAACCAGCATAAAATCGAAGGAAGCATCAACATCAATTTATATAAACAAGTAAAAAGAATTACTTTTGCCACTTACTCTTACAGCTACTTTATTGCAGAAAGTTCAGAATCCTTTGATAAGCTTAGAATAAATAATGGAGTTCAGAACTTTGGTGACTAATTCCTTTTAGGCCAGAAGAAGGTTTTTCCACAAATTATTTTGAAAATATTATCTGACCCGTAAAAGTCCTGAATAGCTTTATTTCAGCAGAAACATGCCGGACAACTCAGACACTAGGAGGTACGTAGAACCTACATTTTTTTAAAGAGCATTTTAGGTTGCAGAAGACTGAAGAACTTTGAGATTTTTTTAATATGTGGTAATACTTAATAAAGGATATGAACAACAAATTCTAAGGCTTTTATTGAGGGGAGGGGGAGGTTTACCATTGCTTCTATTATAAATGTAATGTACTTTGCCAGTTAACAAAATTAGAATTATGAATGCTCAAAAATTAAAAGGAAGTAAAATGCTGGTGCTAATGTTTTCCTAGTGTGTCTGTTTACCATTATCTATGTGCAGGAAGTTAATATACCTACACTCACACTGTTCATTTATGTGTTCATTCATTCATGATGCAGACTCTTAAGGTTCTTCAAGTTCCAGTTCAGTTCTAGGGGTTAAATTAATATAGGTACAATAAGATTTCCCTAGAGAATTTTACCCAAAAAAGCATTTACTTTCTCCAAAGAACTTCCTAAAAAGTGTTTGACACTACATTATTCCATAATGGTTCTCTGAAAAATTGTTCAGTAAACAGATTTAAATTTGGAAATTCATGATGTATTTGAGGATATTAAAAACTCTAAGAACTCCCCAAATTTACTTAACACGCAACCCTGTTCATGCACCTACACCCCACCCTCCATCTGGATCTATGTTCCACATAACATAGTTTGGGAAACACTACTTTATGAGGTAGATCAGTCTTAGATAATGTCCTGTTCTGACATTCCACAGGAAGTCAGTTTGCCTTTGTTCTATTTTTCCAATAAAGAGTGTTACTTCGGGTTTATCAGCCCCACAGTAACATAGAAACCCTGGACCAGCCTGAACCCCTCAGGCCTACACCTTCCAACAGTTGCCACAACTGACAGTACAACTTCAGAAACAATTTCATTCTCAGGGAAATTCTGACTATATAATGAGATCATTCTCAGGGAAATTCTGACTATATAATGATTACACAGGCCACTCACAGTAACAGTCTTTTCTTTACGTTAAAGTATTTTCACCATATATATGAAATGATATATGCTGAAAACTCTGCCTTGTATACACTCTGGTTTAAATATAATAAATATTTAATTAATGTCTTTTCTATGTGACAGTTTTTTTTCTTAAGAACTTACTATGAGAGCAATGTTGTTAGCATTGTATTATTGAAAACTAGAGGGAAGTATTTCTCTACCAAACTAGAGTAGCTAGACATTCTTGACAGAAGAAAGTCTTTCAAAATATTCACTGTTGGCAAGTTGTTTTGTTTCCTGTTTTGAGATAGTTATTTTTTCCAGGGTTGCTTAACTAATAATGCCACTTTTACATACATGAAACCTCTGATGTCCTAACATCTTCTTTTCTAAAAAAAAGTAACTGTTCACTGACTTGGTTCATAAACATTCAGAAAGCATATGTTAGAATAAGTTAGTTGGACTTTATGCATAAATATATTTCTGATGAGAAAAATATTTTGGTTTGCCCTCGTGTGTTTTATTATAATGAAATTTGAGTTGATATCATCAAATAGTTAACATAATTAACCTGGATAATTTGGGGCTTTTTTGTTTTCTGGTATTATTTTATTTTGTTATTTTCTTTGGTTTGATGGCTAAGTGATACCAAATATCAACATTTGCCTTTGTAAATGTCTTCTTTCACATATTAGCATATTGCCTTCTATTTGTAGTACACGTATACTTTTAAGCCACTTTCCCTGGGGCATGGGCATGAGCATGAGTAATCATAATATATAGATTTTTAATTATTTAATTTTAATAATGTCAAACTAATTTGTTTACATATAATATGAATTATTTGAAGTTTCCTAATATATCTCTTCTTTGCATTAACTGAGCACTTAGTGTATTTATTAGTAGTTATTAATAAAATTTTAGTTTCATCCAAATATTTCAGCCCAGCAGGGTCTATGCTTTGTCTGTTAAGATAAACATATTAAAGAGGGAAATGTGGCAAAATAATTTAATTCAGTTAAACATTATAAAGTTTCTGTCTGCATAAGGTATTGTGTTAAGTGTGAGAATGCCCAAGTACTTAGCTCTATTACTTTGATCATTTATTTATTAGTGACATAAGGGCAAGTCCATTTAACTTTTTTTACAGGAGATTGTAACATTTACTGTTTATGAGATTTTAAGCAATGACAAGTAAAATTTTAAGAAGCAACTGTGGTACTTCGCTTTTAAAACACTATACGTTTTGCTGGAAAGATTTGTACCCTCACTTTAAAACAAACAAAAAGCCTACAACCAAAAGCAAGTTTGGAAGGGTTTGGAAATATATACAAAAACTGGTAAATTGATAGTGAATATGCAAAGAATCAACTTTGCATTACTCTTAAATTCCTAATTTAAAGAGAAAATTGCTTGGCATTAAAATGAAGAGATATAAAGAAAATCTTCTGAATAGAAAGGAATAGCATTATAAAACATTTCAATGTGGTGTTTTCATCTTTGACCATAGAAGTTATGGGAAAGAAAGCAAATATAGTGTGGCAGAGGAAGATAATTTAAGACCTTTCCTAGGATTATAGACATTCATAGGTTCAGATCATTTCAGTTCAACAAATATGTAATGTTTGTCTGCTCTTTGCTGAAGAATTTAAAGGCAATACCAAAAGAAAGCCTACACTAGGTTATTAATTTTTGGAATGGCTAAGGAGTTATGAAAATTACAGGAATTTTTGAATACTAAAGCTTTGCCATGTAAACAGAATTGGAGAAGAGGGAAGAGATTAGGCCGTGACTAATAATTGTTGAAAATTCTCTTTACTCCAAACTCTGTATTTTTCTGAGGCCCAACTCAGGATTCATTTTCTCCATTAATCCTTGTTAGGTTAACATATCCCAGAGTAGTAGTTTATTTTGATTTTCTTTAAAATACTCATTTTGCCAAAAATTATATTCTAAATATTTGATGTGTATGTTGTTTCTTAAACTAAATTTTAAGCTTCAAAGAAGATTATTATTTTCTCTATTTGGATATATATTGAAATGCTTTGCTTTTATAATTCTAGTACAATATTAGCACATAAATGCTGTTAAATGAATGGATGAGCAACTGACAGAATCATCATTACAAACATAGAGGAAAATTAGAAACATTCAGAGCAGACAGTCTTCTTATCTATTTGGGTAATGATTCTTCATAAAGAATGAATTTTCTCATATGTCAATCAGGTTACAATTTAGGAATTTTAGAAATGAATGAGTTTTCAAAGGGACTTAACTGTTTTATATCAAGGGCTTAGAAAAGTTAGAATATTATTTTCGTGTTGGCGGGGTAGAGAAAAGGATTGGAAAAGACAATCAAAATTCCATATAATGCCCAGTTAGACTTAAAAATAGAATGCTTTAAATTTCTTCATGAAGGAAAAAATATTTTTATTTCTCTCTATCCTAGCACCATCCATGACCTGTAGTAGATGGTAAAAAGCTGGGACTTTTTTTTCTAATTGATTTGAGAATTAGTAGGAATTAAAGACAAGTTATGCATATGTAGTCCTTATGTGAATAAATCATGCTTTGTATTTGAACTCCTTAATAATACATCATTGGATTCACCCAACATCCCATTAGGTGGACCAGTGTTGTTTATGTTCCTTTTATGATAGGGAAACAGATGCTCAGAGAGTAATCTACTCTCTAGGGTCAGGAGCTCCTAAACAAGCTAATGCCAATTTTTTTTTTTTTTTCAATTGTACTACCTATGGCAACTTTGCCACTTGCTTAACTACGTTACCATGATAAATTCTTCATGGGTTTCTGATTTGTCACTTGTAAAATTCTAGAATGAGTCTAACTTTTCTCTTAAGTTTCATTCTACCTCTAAAAACGAATCCATTAGTTGAATAAAATTATATAAATTCAATAAAAACATGAATCCTAAATTTGAATTGGAATTACTATTATGAACTTCTGATGTTTTTCTTTAAAAAAATACATATTTCTAAGCTTCAGTCACCTGAAAAATCCTAGAAGGAGAATGATAGATCATTCCTAGCACCCAGATTATGATCTCTAGTACCATTTCTCATTAAAGGAACCAAGGATCCTCAGAGTAATGACTAATTTTTGATTTCTGGGACAGCAAATATACAAGATGAACTTACAATATCTTTACATACTAGAAGGTAAGAAAGCTACTGAAGACTACTAGGGACATATCAAAACAAAAACAAAAACCCTCAGGAGCCAGCCTAATGAGTTCCCACTGCACAAAGATTGACATTTTGAACACCAATAAGATAGTAATTGCATTGCATTGAAGCACATTGAACATGTTTAAATCCACCAGTTCATAATGATACTTAAAAAAATAGAGGGTGCTCATTGATCACCTTTACAGTATGCTAGGGAACAAATCCATTATTTTAAAAGCATGTAAATAAAGGGAAACTAGATAGCATTTATTCCAGCCTTTCCTATATGAACTGTACCTCATGGTAATCAAATGATTGATAACTGGAAGTTCCTCTTTATAGATTTGTTTCTGCCTGGAAATGAAGGGATGTAGAATTAGATTATCATTTTGTAATCTTAAATATAAATAATGATCATCAATGGCTCCTAATAGCTAAAAAGGGAGACACCCAGACTTTATATGCCTCTTGATTGAAGTATACACTACTACCTATGCAGTGTTTTTACCAGAAATTGAATCTGAATCTGAACTTACCTCCAGACCCACTTTACAAGAATACAGGGAACAGAAGAACATGACACTATGGGAATGTAGCCAACAAAAGTCAGAATGTGGGAAACTCTTTGGTATAGTTCTTTAGCAAACAAATTACGAGGAATAAAGGAGAAAAAATAAATTTAGGAGAATTAGGAGACATAACAAACCTCAAAGTGTGGGCTCTATTTGAATTGTGGTTCTTACAAAAAATATCTTTTAAAAATTGTGGGATAATGGCATAATGGGTATAAGATGATATTAAGGAATTATTGTTAATATTTTTATGTGATATAGTATTTTGATTATATTTTTATATTTGATTTATAGACATATATTTAAATACTTATAGATGAAATTTTATAATGTGTAGGATTTGATTCAAAATGCTCTATTATTTGGGGCTGGGAGAGGTTACAAATGAAATACAGTTGGCCATGAGCTGATAATTGTTGCTGTTGAATGATGTGGTTTATCCTAGTCTTTATTTAAAACATTTCATAATAAAATGTTAAATATATTTTATTATTTGGGAAGATTTTGTGTTTGTATTTGGTTATCTAATGATCTGTTGCAACACAGTATATTGCTGTATTTTAAAACAAAATTAATTCTTTTTAAACAGGGCGCATATGGTCCATATTCCCCTGATGAGTGCATATCTTTGCCTGTTTACACAAGTGCTGAAAGGGATCGTGTGGTGATCAATATCGACATTCCATGTGGGGGCAGCCAAGATCAGTGGATTCAGTGTGGAGCAGCTCTATTTCTCAAAAATCAGTAGAACCTAATGACAATAAAAGCTGTCTTAGCCAAAAGAAACATTTATTATTTAAGCTTTAAATAAAATATGTGGTCAGTCCACATTTGAAGTGTTAGTTCAAAATATTAGCATGTAGTTGTCCTGTGTTGTTTATGTCATTGTGTTTTTATTTTAAGGGGTAATGACAGCACCCTGTACCTTTTAAAGTAATAACTTAATGGAGTCAATGTTAAAATAGCATATTCCCTATATAATATTAAGTATTTCTGTGAGGCAGTTCACTTTTCTAGTGGCTCAAAAATTTAATGTTTTAGCTAAGAGTTTTTAAATAGTGTATTTAAGGAATCAGTAATAAATATTTTGGCTATTATTTCTGTATCATCATTATTTAATAAAATATAAGATATTATTAACGTTTCATTCTTCCATGGTTTTATATATATATATACATATATGTATATATATAATGTCTTTAAACATTGAAGGAAGTATTATATTTTAGTTAAAATATACAGTATCTCAAAGTAATGCAAAAGAAATGGGAAATAATAGCACAGAAACTAGGATAAGAATTTTACAAATAGAATAATTAAATGATGAAAAGGTTATAATTTCTCATGGGTATGGCTTTCCCATGTGTTTCTATGAAACAGTAAAATTCTACGATGGCTGAAAGCTTAAATAAACAGCTAGAAAAGGGAAAAGCAGGGAGGAGTATTCAGGGAAGGTGTTTGTGGGCAATTTCTGGAAATGTCACACATCATTTATGTTTATATTCCATTAGAGAGAACTTAATCACATGGCTACACCTAATTTCTAGGGTGGTGGGAAATAGAGCCTAGCTGGGTGCTCATAGAAGGTAAGACTAGAGAGGCTAGCTAGCTCTCCTTGCCACATCCCCATGCAGAGGGGAAAGCTCATTCCTCAAATGCCTCCAGGACAAAGGCATAAAATGACTGAAAACTAGTAAAGACACGTATGGCCTTTAATTGGTCTTCTGACTCCAAACCTTGTGCTTGTGAATTATAGTACTTACAGAAAATAACATGATCCAGACATTAGCCAGATCCCAGTAATACAAGGATGAATAACATACTGTCTCTGGTCTTGAGAGATTTAAGAGCTGATAAGACAGTGAAAGGTAAAAATAATATCACTGTAAATTCTGTGATATTAATATCGCTATACAAGCTTTCTTTTGGTTACTATTTTTTTATTGAGTATATAATACATAAAAAGAAAAATATATATATAGAAAAGAATTACAGTACAGTGAAATCCATTATATGGCACACCAGCAAAGGGCTATAGAATTCCAGAGGATGGTGTAACTAATTCTACTTGCTATATGCGTTGTTTAATCAAAGCTTGGCTAATTAACTTTTTCTTTCTTTCTCTTTCTTTTTTTTTTTTTTCTTGGAAAACTTACTTTGAAAATTTGTTACAAAGGATAACAAACATTTATTGGTCTTCCAAAATGAACAAATATTAACATGCTGTGGTGTTTAGATTTTTTCAAGAAATTTTAAAATTTTTAAATAATTTCAAAACCAGTTGAAGCCCTCATGTTCCCTTCTGCAGCCCCATTTTCACCTATACCATTTCAGAGGCACCCACTAACTTGTATTTGTTGTGTACACAGGCCATTAGTATTATGGCAAAATGTTTGACCAAAAACCATATAGGAGAGTTTTTTTTCAATCAGTGGGAACTCCAAGGAAACTACCTAAAACTTCAGAAGAACACACTATCTGAGATTCTCAATCAGTAGAAGCAACAAACAATAGTTTTAGATTCCCAGGGCCCCCAGATGGTGGAATGGCCCAATCAGGACAGGGATTTTCAAAATAAAAACCTCAGCAAATCAAGAATAGAAGGGAACTTATTTTCATGGATGGTGGATATCTAGGAACAAAAACCTATAACAAAGATCATTCTTAATGGGGAAACAGAAGCATTCTCTGCTTATCACTTCTATTCAACACTGTTTAGAGATCCTAACCATCACAGAATGACAAGAAAAACAAAAACAAAAGCAAATAAGAGAAAAATATGTTCAGGAGGAAGACATTAGTATTCCCTCCCTCCCTCCCTCCCATCAGCCCTTTGTTCATCTTTAATTTTTGCAATCTTTAACACATGCACATACAAAAATAAAAGTTTGAGAGCAGAAACTGTTAGCTTAACTGTGTTAAGCATTTCTCCAGAATTCTTTGGAGGTTTTATTTTTTATTCTGAGAATTTCTGCTGTAACTGCTTATTCTTTATTCATTTAATTTTTTTTTTTTTTTTTTTTTGTGGTATGTGGGCCTCTCACTGTTGTGGCCTCTCCCCTTGCGGAGCACAGGCTCCAGACACGCAGGCTCAGCAGCCATTTCTCATGGGCCCAGCTGCTCCGCGGCATGTGGGATCTTCCCAGACCGGGCACGAACCCGTGTCCCCTGCATCAGCAGGTGGACTCTCAACCACTGTGCCACCAGGGAAGCCCTCTGCTGTAACTTCTGAAAGAGAGGTGGAGACTGTTGTAAGCAAACAGAAATGACAAGATCACTCCAGACACTTGAAACAGCTTTTTCCATTTGACTTCCATTCACTCATTTCCATTTGTCAAAATAAAGTATGGATGAGTTATCACTTCCCACCTATCTCCTCAGAAAAGCATGAATACAAAGGAGTCCGACCAGTAAGGCAACTCCAGAGCACATCCAGGGCAAGACTGCAGTGGGCCCTGGGGACACGCAGGAAAAATAGACAATGAGGTATATTAGACTCAAAATCAGCCATCTTATCCCTTGTTTTTGGCCCTCTTACACATTAAGCATCTTGAGAGCAGGATGTGTACTTTTCATGCTTTTATTTCTGGTATTTGTTTACATTGGAGCTCAATAGATATTTGTTGAATCAATGACTAAAACTGCTTTCAGATGACTTAATCATTGGATTTGTCTCCAAATTATTTTAGACTGTTCCCAAAATCAAATCCACACTCAAAGAATGTGTATTTCCCATTATTAAGGATAGTTGAAGACTACCCAAGGGTCCTTAAGGAAATCTGAAAGAGAAGTTCCAAAAATATCAGAACAAGGGTAGCCTCATTTTTCCTATGTGATAATCATGAAGAAGACACTACTTTGGATGTGTAGTCTTAAATCAAAATTTTTTGGAAATGAAAAAGATGATAGAGACTTGCTGGAGTTTTGTTTATGTTGTTTTACTTTTGCTTTGTAGTCCTACCTTCCTAAATGCTTTACTGTTCCTTGTGAACTTGAGATTTTCAACTTAACATTGCAGCTAGGAGGAAAATTAATTATCAAAGTTTCATGAGTGAGGTGGATTTTATGATGGACACCAGAGAATCTATGCTGTAAGGAGTAGAGGTAAACCTGTCAGGGTCCAAAAGCTCAAACCAGTTCTCCTCCTCAATTTATCTGAAGCCCTTCCAAATGTTAATACTGCAAATCTCTCACTGAAGAAATGAACATTCTCAAATAGTTAAATCATTGGTAGAAGCACAGGAAAAATAAACCCAAGCTGAGGAAAAAAAAAAAGCCTGTTGAGAATAAATGTCTCTACCTGTGTTAATATTTTCCATACATGTAGACATAGCAATCAGCATTTTCTTTTTTAAAAAAAGAAAAGGGAAAAACAAGTATCAACCAAAGTACTGTGTGGTAAGTCTCATTACTTCTGATTATTTTGTGCCTAATCTATCCTTCCCCCCTCCTTTCCAGTTCCTAAGAACCATTTCAAAAGCAATTAAATCAATAGAAACTTAATAAGGTAAAAGCAGAGAGAAGAAGGTGGATGGACATATGATATTTGATATCTCCTTGTTTTAGAAGTGGACTACTTATTGGTTAGCAAAGTAAGGGTAAAGAACAAAACATAAAGTTTGTGTTTTATGGAAAGCTCACAAGGCAATGAAGATACCAATTTAAACCACACAAAAAATAATGGAATCAGATAATAGCCTAAATATAAATTTTGAATTTTTATTAAAGTCAATGACACCCATGTGATTTGGAAGCTAGCTTTATTTCTATTTGAAATAGCAAATGATTATTCAAATAGGAATTTGTTTGAACAGATCTAGTTCTGCTGTAGTAGTTATATCTTTAACAATGCTGCAGCTGCTAACTGGTTTGTAATTTTAAGCACAACTCTTTTCACATTAGAAACTGCTACTTATCATTCTCCCCTATTGCCATGATAATATAATGTTTAACTTGATACTCAGAATAAAAACTACAATTCCGGGCTTCCCTGGTGGTGCAGTGGTTGGGAGTCCGCCTGCCGATGCAGGGAACACGGGTTCGTGTCCCGGTCCGGGAAGATCCCACGTGCCGCGGAGTGGCTGGGCCCGTGAGCCATGGCCACTGAGCCTGCGCGTCCGGAGCCTGTGCTCCGCAACGGGAGAGGCCACAGCAGTGAGAGGCCCGCGTACCGCAAAAAAAACAAAAACAAAAAACAAACAAAAAACCCTACAATTCCTCGTTTCCCTCATATACAAATATAGCCATGTGACTCACTTCTGGCCCAAAGATTGTGAATGCAAATATCATATGGCAGCTTCCAGGAGCCCTCCTTTTAGGACATGATCAATATGTCATTTTTCCTCTTCATCTCCTCCTCTCTTCTGCCTGGCACAGGGACACTACCATCTTGAGACGTGTTTATGGCCATAAAGGGCAGAGCAACAACATGGAAGGAACCTGGTTCTCTTGTTGGAGCATAGATGCCACCCGTGAACCATTTCACTCTGACTTCATTTACTTCATTTATACAAGAGAGATTACAAGCCCTAGATGGGATATAAAAAAGCCACTTGGCCAGTGGTATGGACAGCTAGAACGGGACTGACTGCCCTCAGACAGTCCCTCCAAAGACAAGGACTAGACTCAGATATTCAAACTGAACTGAGAACCTTGAGCTGGAATCACTTACAACCTGTCATCTCCGACTGAGGCAGGTCCCACCTGGGTGGGCAACAGCTGTAAACAAAACTGTCTTTCCAGAGACACCAGGGGTACTTTTGGGACTACACTCCTTATGTGGAATTCAGGCATTAACCTGCCTCTCTCTCAAAAGCACTTGTACCTTTGACCACTTTTTGGGTGGCCATAGGAGAACTGCAAGTATATAAAGAAGCACCACCAGTAGGTAATTTATTCCTCAGACAATTGCAGCCCTTTTTCCAAAATGAGTCTACCTTTGGTTACT
Source organism: Mesoplodon bidens (assembly GCF_964165515.1). Lineage (NCBI taxonomy): Eukaryota > Metazoa > Chordata > Mammalia > Artiodactyla > Ziphiidae > Mesoplodon > Mesoplodon bidens. The sequence continues at coordinate 29,032,422 of NC_138164.1, read as the reverse complement.
TGGTGTAGGGTAACTGCTTCATTATATATGCTCCTTGTGGACAGTTTTCCCTGTAAGGGGAATCATCCAATTAAATAAGGTGGTAGGAAATGTGTTCTTGACTTCAGCTGTAGTGATCAATGACATCATCTCGGCCCTAGAAGGCATTCAGATCAGCCTCAACTCACCGTCCAATGGTGGTTTATCTCTGGAATAAATTCTATCTGGTTATTAATTACATGATAATTAAAAAAGAAATGCTTGTAATGGTAGTAAAAAATATAAAATATACAGTGTAATTTTTTAAAGATGTTTTTGATGACCATTTTTTAAGGTCTTTTTTACAATATTGCTTCTTTTTTATGTTTTGGCTTTTTGGCCACAAAGCATGTGGGATCCTAGCTCCCCAACCAGAGATCAAACCCACACCCCCCGCATTGGAAGACAAAGTCTCAACCACTGGACCACCAGGGAAGTCCCCAGTGTAATTTAATGTGTATATATATATATATATATATATATATGGCATATCTCTGATTTAAGAGAGAGATTTAAAAATATTAAATGATGATTATCTCTGAGTAGAATGATGAATGATAGGTAACTTTTGCTTTACACTGGGTATATTTTTATATTTTTCAAATGTTCTGTGAATGTATTACTTTCATAATTAAAGCAAAATACTAGTTTTGTTTAATTAAAGGAAATAAGAAATAAAAATGTAAACTTGAACAAAACAATGTGTAAGGTTAGCTTTTCACATTCTTTATTTGCCAGCTTTCTGGTCTATTTATAGTATGTATTATTATAGAACTTAATTTACTCAAATTTTTATAATCTCAAAGGTTCATTGGGATTTGTATATGATTGGTATTTGATTAAATTATTTTAGATCAAAAACAAAGATGACATTTCTACCTTGGCATGTAGCTGCAATCAGATATATATATAATTTTAAAGTTTAATATCTGTAATAATGAGAGAAGTGTTGAGTCAAGGTAAAGTTTAACTGAAGTCAATTTAAAGGCTTATATTTAATTACAGAGTGGCAAGAGCCCCGGACGTGGAGTTAGGACACCAGCCTGCCAGTCTTAAGCTGACCCCATCACGTTTGCCAAGGTATCATCTGATGATCCCTCTGAGCTTAGGTTTCTTCATCTATGAGATGTGGATCACTATTCCCATTTCAAAGTATGATTTGAAGAGCAATTGAAATGTCATGTGATAACATTGTATGAACTAGTATAAATTTAAATTTAAGGTATTGTTATGTCATGTTGAGACTGGATGTGAATTTAAATGCTAAGATAAATTATATCACAGTTTTATAAAAAACATTAATTCACTACTTAGAAATAACAAGCTGAGAATGATCTGATTGTAATATTCTCAAGTTTTACACTATCTGGTTTATTTGTTATTATGTTTCCAGTGTTAAAAGTCCATTTTGTTTTCACAAGATGAACCACAGTTTAATCAGAACACTGTCATTTGTAGTATTTTGTTCAAAACCAACAGTCTGCATATGATCAATGTATAATAACAATAATAACTAAGGCTTAGATAGCACTGATTACATACTAGGCACTGCTCCAAGTGATTGATAGATGATAGAAAAATAGATAGATAGATAGATAGATAATTATATTCATTTATTTGTTTATGATGTCCATTTTACTAACGAGAAAAATAAGGCCAGGTTGAGTGACTTGCTTAGCTAGTAAACTGGTAAAGTGGCAAGGGAGAAAACTCACACTTTAGCTCTTCTTCCCCTCAAGGAAAGAACAAAGTCAGCAAAGCTGAATTCTCTGGCAAATATCAGTTTGGAACTGAGTTTGTTAAAAGGAAGGAGCAGGGTTCAGCACCACATTTGGTAAGTTCTTTATCTTGACAAATATTTGCTGCAGCAGAGTTTCTGGCAAAATGATAAAATGAATTGATAGCATCAGTCAAAATAGTTGTTACATTACATATTTTCACTGAAAAGTCACCTCCAGAAAACTTAGAGAATATGGGAGGGAAAATGCTTTGAACTGTGAACTCAACTCTCAGAGCTATCAACTTCCTTTACTCCAAATGCTGACTGTCCTCTGCATGCACAGTACTATTCGAGGGGCCTTAAGGGCTTTCTGACACCGTCTCCTTCATGATATCAGAGCAATAGTAAAATCAAGACCACTTTTTTACTTTTCTTATAAAGAAAACTGTGAAATATGTCAAACACAGATATATGTAGTATACATATACAGTATAAAGAATAATAGGGGGGCTTCCCTGGTGGCACAGTGGTTTGGAGTCCGCCTGCCGATGCGGGGGACGTGGGTTCGTGCCCCAGTCTGGGAGGATCCCACGTGCCGCGGAGCGGCTAGGCCCGTGAGCCATGGCCGCTGAGCCTGCGCATACGGAGCCTGTGCTCCCCAACGGGAGGGGCCACAACAGTGAGAGGCCCACGTACCGCAAAAAAAATAAAATAATAGAATGAGCACCTGTACTAACACACAGCTTAAGAGAAAGAACATTTACTAACACCACTTAACCTCCTTGATATGTTTCCATAGTTTTTCTCAATATGAATGAATCCCTAAACCATATTTTATATTTCTACTTATCTTGACAAATACTTGCTTTTAATCTTTGACCCAATGCATGGTTAGGTCATTCAGGATAGCTATTCTCTTGCTCTCTGTACATCCCCTGCTTGACCAGTGTCTGCTTCATTCACATGACTATCCAGTCCTCTTAATTATGGGGCTTAATTAATCCCTGGTACCTGCTGAGCCCACCTGAGGTCAATTGCCGCTCTTAATGGTAGACTCCTCCCCCCAGTAGCAAAGACTGCTGCCACGTCCTGCCCACCGTCTGCCATCCACAGTGGGGTGTCGCTCCAGGACCCTTTTGCTTCAGCCATATAAGATCTCTTATCCAATAAACTGTTGATGTCTCTGTTGCTGTCTCTGGGCTCTTTCTTTCAGGCTCAAGTCTGGGCAACTACAAGGCTTGCAGGCCTGTGGGGTGCAGCCCAGCATCCCATCATTTTTATATGGTTTTAATTTTTATGTAAATGGCATTTATTTTGTGACCTTTGTTTTTTCAGTATGAATGTGTGAATTGACCAAAATTTACTTATCCAGTCTCTTCTTGAGAAACATTTTAAGAGTTTTTTTTTTTACTACTACAAATTATATTGCTGTAAACATTCTTAGTAAGTCTCCTGATGTGTATTTATAAGACTTCCTTTAGGGTATCTACCTAGTAGGGGAATGACTGAGTCTGCAGTAGGAAAACTATCAACTTAATAAGATAATGCCAAGTGATTTTCCAAGTGATTAAATGACTTAATATATATAAAGCACTTGAAAGAGTACCTAGCACTAGTTTTATTATAATCATAATTATGAATGTGGTTGAGCCAATTTACAGTCCCATCAGCAGTGTATATGAGTTCTTGTCATTCTGCATCCTTATTCAGTACTTAACATTTCTGCATCTCTAGTAGATTTGAAATGGTATAACATGCTGGTTTTAATTTGCATTTCCCTATTTACAAATAAAGTTAAGCAAATTTTCTTATGTTTATTGTCCATTCATGACTTTTCTTCTGTGAAATGCTGTTTTCATCTTCTGCCCAATTTTTCTTATTGAGTTATCTTTTCTTATGTTTTATTTTGATGAATAAACGTTTTTTACTGGACTGCGGTAGAATTTTTCAGCCTCTTGTCTGGTTTGTTTTCCCATAACAAGGTCATTAAAATGACAACTTATTTTCCTTACAGTTTAAAGTTCTGCTTTTTGTTACTAGAATGACCTCGAACAGTAACTTTAAGTCAGATAAAGCCATGTGCAAATCCAAAATTCAGCTGCATGTCTTTTTTGATATCTGTAACAGTTACATAGTCCTAAGAAAATGAAAGAATATGAGTCCATTAATTTCTGTTAACACAAAATGAGCTCTAGGCAAGATGTTGATTGCTGGGCAGGAGGTTCATGCAAACACACTGTGGATGTTTTACATGGATAGGCTTTGGGGGAAGATTTCTGGTGCAGGGTTTTAAAGCCAAAATCATAAATTGCTTTAGGCTCAAATTAGGCTTAAAATAAAGGGATATGTCTAGAATGTACAGTGAAATAACAGGCTTTGCATAATCATAAATTTGCTAACAGTCTGTTTTGCTACTAATTCTAGTCACTCTTCTGAGAAATGATTGCTTGATTTCTTGACCACTAGCTATCTTGCCAAGTCTCACGTATACCTAGGTGTCTGTAGATGCTTTTTGTTAAGTACACGATTTGTCAATTCAAAGGCCTTTTTGTTGTTATCAATAGAACATATATTTGCATATTTTAGGAGTCCACCAATCTCAACTGGTCATCATCATTAGGTAGGAAATTTACGTGTCTTATGATATCAAATGTCTTTAGAGTTGTACTGAAAATACATGTAGCTATCTAAGAGCCAAAGAAATGAAAAATCCAATCATGTCCAAAAGTTGAACTGCAGATTTGTGAGCAGATAGTAAAGCAGGTAATATGTATAACTTACATTCATGAGCAAGGGCTTCCTGTATAAAAGTTAAATTTTGAAGCTCATGTTATAGTGACAATAAAAAAAGTTCTCAGTATGACAGCCAAAGCAATGAGAGGAACTTTCTAGTTGCTGATAGTCCAGGTTTTCACAGAAAGTAAAACTGTTGTGGAAAGTTGCTCTCCATAGGTGCTTGCCCAGAAAGCTGTAGGAAACAGGAGGTACAATCTCCAGCCAGGAGAAGAGTGGGGACAGGAGGACCTGGCAAGTTTGGTGATGGTCACATGCCCCTACCTCCCCATCTTCACATCTCTCTTTTTATTCCTCACCCCAAGGCTTCCTTTCACATCTTCTTTCCCATGGGTTTCCTTTCCATGTAAACTCAGGCTGTTCCTGGGGCCCTGGAATTGCATGGCCCAAGCCCAAACTAGGGGCACAGGAAAGAAGGAGAAAGAGATTAGTCATCTTTTCCTAAGAGCAAATAGGTCTTGTGCCAGCTCATTTCTTTGGGCAATGTCTCCAAGCCGGGCAAATAGGACACTTGGTTACATGTGAAAGAAGCAAAAGAATCTTACATGAGGCTGAATAGAATGGCTCTTTAAGGAGAGATTTGTGCAAGATTAGACTCTCAGAGCCTCAAAAATTCATTTTGAAGGTCAGATAGTCATTGATAATAATAGTAAGGGTCACATATGTATAATGCTTCATCATTTGCAAAGTGATTTTGCATACATTATCACAACCCAGTGAGGACTGCAGGCCAGTTATTAGAATGAGACTTTTGTAGGTTAACAGCTTGTTCAAACTCAGGACCCCAAAATTCCACTTCTAAAATCAACTTAAAATACTTCTATCTCACACTTTCACCCAGTGGGAAAGACCCATTGTCTAGTTCCATGATACTTTTATTCCTATGGATGAACAGAACAGATTCTGATTCCCTTGCTAGGAACCTTCCTTCTGCAACCTCTGTTTTCTGATAATTGGTCTAGCAACAGATATTTTGCTGAGACTGTGGACATAGGACCTCATGGGAAGAAGAGATTAAAGTCAACCCTTGGAGAACTCAGGACTGAATTGGCAGAAACTATTCACTAGGTAGACCATTTAATGGGCTAACTTTAAGCCTTGTCTCAAAGGTGTGTGTAGGGTGTGTGTGTGTGTGTGTGTGTATGTGGTTATCTATAAATAATCTGCTCTCTGAAGACTTACTCTTCAATTGTTCAGCCCCCTAGCCCAGTGGTCCCCAAACTTTTTGGCACCAGGGACCAGTTTTGTGGAAGACAATTTTTCCATGGTTGACGGGTATGGTTCAGGCGGTAATGTGAATGATGGGGAGTGAAGGGGAGCAGCAGATGAAGCTTTGCTTTCTCACCTGCTGCTCACCTCCTACCAGGTGACCTGGTTCTTAACAGGCCACAGATTACTATCAGTCTGTGGCCCGGAGGTTGGGGACCCCTGCCCTAGCCTCTTCACTTTCCCTTTACTGACAGAGGTCTTTCTGTTCAGAAAAGTTTCTCCATACATCTTAGCATCTCTGGCATAGACATATATGGCTTAATTCCAGCCCTGATAGGCCAGATGTAAACAAAAAGAGAATGAAGAAGAGAATGAAGTGGAAGGCAAAGAATCGTGTTAGTATTGCTTTGTGTACAGAAAAAGCACTCAAGTTCATTCGACGAGTGTGGTGCCGATATATGGGATTGCTGACAGTAGATTTGTGATGACAGTTGTGCCTCAGAATGATATTTGTCCTTAGGGTAGGACATAGCCTATGAATGCGGTGGCTATGACTATAAGTAGTAGGGTAATTCCAATGTTTCATGTTTCCTGAAAAGTGTAGGATCCATAGTATAGACCTTGTCCTACGTGGGCATAAAGGCAGATAAAAAAAATATGGAAGCTCCTTTTGCGTGTATATATCGAATGATTCAGCCATAACTGACGTCTCAGCAGATGTGTGTTACTGATGAGAAGGCAGTTGTTGTGTCTGGTGTGTAGTGTATTGCTAGGAATAGGCCTGTTAGGATTTGTAGGATTAGACAGATGGTTAATAAGGAGCCAAAATTTCATCATGATGAGATATTTGATGGAGTAGGGAGGTCAATGAATGTGTTGTTGAGGATTTTTATTAGTGGGTGGGTTTTTCGGGTGTTGGTCATTGGTGTTCTTGTAGTTGAATGACAACGATGATTTTTCATGTCATTGGTCATGGTTGAAGTCCATGTGAGAATAATGATAGCATATGCTGTATTTATTTTAAGTGTTGTTTTTGTGATTAGTTTTGTGGGGGGTTCTTCAAAACCTTTGCCTATTTATGGGGGTCTAGGGTTGATTGTGGGTGGTGGTGTTGGGTGTGAGATTGTGTTAAATTTTGGTGGTTCACTTCTGGGTCTAAAGGTATTTTTGATCTATTTAGGAGGGATATTGGTTGTGTTTGGTTATACAATGGCTATAGCCACTGAACAATATCCTGAGGTTTGGGTTTCTAATAAGGTTGTATTAGGGACATTTCTTTTAGGGTTGGTAGTAGAGTTTTTAATGGTATTTTATGTTTTGAAGGATGAGGTTGTGGAAATTGTGTTTAAGTTTAATGGGTTGGGGGATTGGGTTATTTACAATACTGGTGACTCTGGGTTTTTTTAGTGAGGAGGCTATGGGGATTGCAGCATTATACAGCTATGGTACTTGGTTGGTGATTGTTACGGGCTGGTCATTATTTATTGGTGTTGTGGTTATTATGGAGATTACTTGGGGTAATTAAGTCAGAGTATACTCAGGGTGATGGTAATGAGGAATGATAGAAAGTATAGTTTAATAAGACCTTTTTGGTTAGAGACTAGTGTGGAGGATTTTAGTTGAATGAAGGCTGTAGTCTTTGGTAGGATATTTTCTAGTCCAATTAAGTCTAGTAAGGAGGTTGCTAATTTTTGGCTTATTGATAGGTTTAGATAGGGAGGTAGGCGGTATATGATGGTGGGGAAATATCCTAAGGGAGTGGAGAATTTCGAGGAGTTTGAGGGGTGAGTATATTTTAAGTTTTGTGTGTTAAGATTGATTTCGAATGCTAGCACGAAGCCCAGAGCTGTTACTGCAAGGGCAGTTAATTTTAAGTATAAAGGTATAGTTATTAGGGGGATGGTTGTTGGAGGAATGCCGTTGGAGATGAGGAAGCCAGCAAAAATACTTCTGATTAATAGGCGTTTGATGGAGTTAACTAAGAGTGGGTTGTTTTCATTGATAGGAGCTGAAGGAGAGAAACAGGTTGTCTTAGTAGTGCAAAGAAGATAACACGAGTGCTATAGATGGCTGTGAGGGAGGTAGTGGTTAGAGTTATTAATAGGGCTCAGGAGTTGTTATAAGACGTGGTGGTGGTCTCGATAATTAGGTCTTTAGAGTAAAACCCGGTGAGAAAAGGTATTCCTGTTAGCACTAGGCATCCAATGATAAGGGCTGTTGCAATGAAGTGTAAGGTTTTGAGTAAGCCTTCTATTTTTCGAATGTCCTGCTTGTTGTTTAGGTTGTGAATAATGGATCCAGAGCATATGAATAATATGGCTTTAAAGAAAGTGTGTGTGCAAATATGTGAAAATGCTAGATGAGGTTGGTTGACACCAATTGTTACTATCATTAGACCTAATTGGCTTGAGGTAGAGAAGGTGATAATTTTTTTAATGTCGTTTTGGATAAGAGCACATATGGCTGTGAACAGGGTGGTAAGGGCTCCTAGGCAGAGCATTATTGTTTGAATGAGTTTGTTATTTTCTGTTAAAGGGTAAAATCGGATAAGTAGGAAAATTCCCACTACAACTATTGTACTTGTATGGAGTAGGGCCGAGACTGGGGTAGGACCTTCTATTGCTGAGGGGAGCCAGGGGTGAAGTCCAAATTGGGCTGATTTTCCAGTTGCAGCTAGTACGAGTCCTGTGAGAGAGATGTTTAAAGGGTTTCGGTCGAGTATGAAAATTTGTTGCAGGCCTCATGCATTTGTGTTAGATAAAAAACATGCCATTGATATAATGAATCCGACATCCCTGATTCAATTATATAAGATTGCTTGAAGAGCAGCTGTGTTTGCATCTGCTCAACCATGTCATCATCCAATGAGCAGGAAAGATATGATTCCAATACCCCTTCTCATCCAATAAAAAGTTGGAAGAGGTTGTTGGCTGTAACAAGGATTAGTATGGTGATGAGGAAGAGGAGTAAATACTTGAAGAATTGGTTGATACAACGATCTGGGTGTATATATCATATTGAGAATTCTACAATGGATCATGTGATGAACAATGCCACCAGTATGAATATAATTGAGAAATAATCTATTTTGAAGCTAAGTGTCAATTTAAGGATTTGGACAGTAATTCAGTGTCAGTTTGAAATGAATATTTCTTGGCCTGTGTGAAGGAATATTATTGTTGGGATTAGACTGGTAATGAAAGCACAGGAGACAGTATTTTTTACATATGATGGGTATTTATCATTTTTGTAGAAGTTTGTACTAGGTATCATGATTGGAATAATTAGCACTAGTAATGTGATTAGGGCAAAAGAAGAGAATAGGTTTATTACTTTTATTTGAAGTTGCACCAATTTTTTGGTTCCTAAGACCAATGGATAACTACCATCCTTTAAAAGTTTGAAAAAGCCACACTATTTGGTATGGGGGCATGAATTAGCAGTTCTTGTGATACTTTCTCGGTAAATAAGAAGTCTTAGTCTTCTGTTGCTAGATCCACAATCTAGTTTTTTTTTTTTTTTTTAACTATATTTACAGTATAGGGGACCCAAGATTATTTTGGGGTTTAGTGACAGGAGTAGAAGTGGAAGGATATGGAGGGCTATAAGGACGTGTTCTCGTGTAAAGGAAGGCATAATATTATTGATATGGTGTGTATATTTGCTGCGTTGTGTTGTGATTAGTATATACATGGAGTATAGGGCTGTAATTACAATATTGGTTCCTATTAGGATAATAGTGAGATTTGACCATGAGAAAGTTGATATAACTACGAACAGTTCTCCAATCAGATTAATGGTAGGGGGTAGGGCCAGCTTTGTTAGGCTTGCTAATAGTCATCAAGTGGCTATTAGTGGGAGAAGAATTTACAGGCCTCAGGCTAAGATTATGGTTCGACTATGGATTTGCTCATAATTTGAGCTTGCTGGGCAAAATAATATAGACGACGTGAGGCCTTGAGCAATTATTAGGGCGGTAGCCCCTATATAACTTCAAGGGGTTTGAATGAGGATAGCTGCAATAACTAGTGCTATATGGCTGACTGAGGAGTATGCGATGAGTGATTTTAGGTCTGTTTGACGTAGACAAATAGAGCTAGTTATGATTATCCCTCATAAGGAAAGCATAAGGAAAGGGTATGCTATATACTCTGTTAGAGGATTAAGTATTGACGTGATTCGTAGCATGCTGTAGCCCCCGAGTTTTAGTAGTACAGCTGCAAGGACTATGGAGCCTGTGATGGGAGCTTCTATGTGTGCTTTGGGTAGTCAAAGGTGGAGGCCGTAGAGGGGCATTTTTATTATAAAAGCTATCACGCAGGCCAATCATATAAAGACGTTGGACCCGGAGTTGGATGCTGGTTGGGTTCAATATTGAAATAGTAGGAAATTTAGGGAGCCCATGATGTTTTATATATATGTTAATGCCACTAGTAATGGGAGTGACCAGCTAATATATAGAATAGAAAGTAGAGTCCTGCATTAAGTCGTTCTGTTTGGTTACCCCAATGGGTAATGGTAATAAGGGTAGGGACTAGTGTGGCTTCAAATATAATGTAAAATAGGATTAGCTCTGTGGCAGTGAATGTTATGATTAGAAGTGTTTGCAACATGATTATTATTGTGATGTAAAGTTTTTTTCGGATTAGTGGTTCTTTGAGTAAGTGGGATTGACTAGCTATTAATATTAGGGTGAGGAGTCATATTGTTAGGATTAGTAATGGTGCAGAGAGGGAATCCGAGAAGAGTTGAGGCTCTTGTCACTGAATTGGTTAAGAAGAAGTAAGCTTATAAGGCTAATTAATAGGCTGTGGGTTGTGGAGTTAATTCAGATTATGTTGTTTTCTGATAGTCAAGTTAGAGGTATTAGTATAATCGTGGGAATAATAAATTCTAGCATTGGAGAAGGTTTTGAGGTTTTGTATGTAATCGGTCCCATATGTGTTTGATACTATTACTAATAGGGCTAATCCGAGAGCTGCTTCGCAGGCTGCGAATACCAGTAGGATGATTGGTATTATGCTGGCTAAGGTGAAATGTGAGTTTAAGATTGTCAGGGCTGCTAGGATAAATAATGATAACAGCATGCCCTCTAAGCAAAGTAATGAGGATATTAGATGGGACTGGTATATCAATAAACCTATAAGGGATATAGTGAAAGCCATGATAATATTTATATGTACTAGGGACACTTGATAGTTATGAATTTAACCATAATCTAATGAGTCGAAATCACTTGTTTTATTTTAAACTAAATACCGTATCAGCTCACTCCAACCCCTTTTGAGTTCATTCGTAGGCCAGGCTGATCGCTAATAATGAAGTTAAAAATAGGACTATGATAAGTATTTTTTTAGGTTGTTTGTTTGGGTTGCTCAGGGGAGGAGTTGTAGGAGGGCAACTTCTAGGTCGAAAAGAAGGAAGGTGATTGATACTAGGAAAAATTTTATAGAAAAGGATAAGTGGGCGGATCCTATAGGGTCAAATCTGCACTCGTAGGGGCTTGTTTTTTCTGCATAGATGTTTAGTCGAGGAAGTCAGAAGGCGGTAAGTGTGAGTAATGAGGCTAGTATTGTGTTTGTTAATAAGGTCAGTATTAGGTTTATTGTTCTTTTTCAGGGTGTACCTAAACTAGCTGATTGGAAGTCAGTTGTACTAATTAATATTAAAAGGACTATGAGCCTCATCAATAAATAGATATATAAAGAAATAGTCATACAACATCTACAAAAGGTCAGTATCAAGCAGCAGCTTCGAAGCCGAAGTGGTGGCTGGATGTGAAGTGGAATTTTAGTTGGCGTAGGAAACAAACAATAAGAAAGGTAGATCCAATAATTACATGCAGTCCATGAAATCCTGTGGCTATGAAGAAAGTTGATCCATAGACTCCATCTGAGATTGTAAAAGGGGCTTCGTAATACTCTGATGCTTGTAGTAGTGTAAAATAAATACCGAGAGCAATTGTAATGAAAGGGGCTTGGAGTATGTTTGCGATTTCCTTCTATAAGCCTATGATGGGCTCAGGTAATGGATATGCCAGAGACTAATAGCACCGAAGTGTTGAGGGGTGGTACTTCTAGGGGGTTTAAGGGGTGAATGCCTATTGGTGGTCAGCATCCACCTAATTCAGGAGTGGGGGGCGAGGCTTGAGTGGTAGAAGACTCAAAAAAAGCCAGTAAAAAATAAGACTTCTGATACGATAAATAAGATTATTCTGTATCAAAGTCCCTTTTGGATGGTTGGTGTGTGGTGGCCTTGGTAAGTGCTTTGTCAAATGATGTCTCGTCATCATTGATATATTGTTAGAATATTAGTTAATAGGCCCAGTATTAGTAGAACTATTGAGTTGAAGTGGAATCACATGATTAGGCCTGATATTATGAGAAGTGCTGAAAGAGATCCTGTGAGGGGTCAAGGATTAGGATTTACTATGTGATATTTGTGGGTTTGGTGGGTCACTATGTGTTGTCGTGCAGGTATAAGCTTACTAAGAGGGTAAATACATAGGCTTGAATTATAGCGACAACAAATTCGAAGATAGTGAGTAGGGCGAGAATGATAAAGGTAATGAGAGCTGTGAATGTGCTGGTGCTTACTAGCACAAAAGTTGTCTCCCCAATTAGATGTATTAGTAAGTGGCCTGCCATAATACTGGCTCTTAGTCATACGGCCAGTGCTAATGGCTAGATGAATAGGCTAATAGTTTCGATAATTACTAGCATAGGGATGAGGGAAGCAGGTGTGCCTTGTGGTAAGAAGAGGGATAGGGATGCTTTTGTTTAATTACAGAGGCCTGTAATGATGGTACCGGCTCATAGAGGGATAGCCATTCCTACATTTATTGAGAGCTGTGTGGTGGGTGTAAATGAGTGGTGTAATAGTCCGAGGAGATTTGTTGAGCCAATAAATAGAATGAGCAATATAAGTGTTAGTGATCAGGTTTGTCCTCTGTGGTTACGAATACCTATTATTTGTTTTGATGTGAGTTGAATTAATCACTGTTGAAGGGAGATTATGCAATTATTAATTAGTCATTTTGATGTTGGGAATAGAATGCTTGGCAATATAATGATTAGGATGACAACAGTGATGCCTATTATTACTGGGGTTACGTAAGGGGCAAATAGATTTTTGTTCATACTGTTTCTCAAGGGGCGTATTGTTTTTGTGTTTTAGTGAGTGTTGATTTTGGGTTGGGGTAGTAGATATGCTTTGAGATTTTTAGATGAAATATAATAAATAGTGTTAAAAATATAGATGAAATAGTAACAAATCATGTTGATATATCTAGTTGTGGCATGTCATCAAGGAAAGCTTTGGCTCTCAATCTTTAACTTAAAAGGCTAATGCTAATTTAGCTTCTTAATGAGTGTATAGCATAGACACAGATCATTTCTCAAAGTATTTTAGGGGTACTAGCTCAAGAACAATTGGCATGAAGCTGTGATTTCAGCTACAGATCTCTGAACACTGTCCGTAGAACAAGCCTGGTCGTGCTGATGTTAGAGTTGTTTGGTTTAGACGCCCTGGGATTGCATCTGTCTTTAGGCCCAAGGAGGGTACGGCTCATGAGTGTAGTACATCTTCAGAGGAGATTAGTATTTGGATTGTTATCTCTATAGGTAAAGTTACTCGTTTATCTACTCCTAGTAGTCACAGTTTTCCTGGTTTTAGGTCTGGTGTTGGGATTATATAGGAATCAAAGTTCAGGTCTTCATAGTCAGTGTACTCATAGCTTCAGTATCATTGGTGGCCAATAGTTTTTACAGTAAGAGATGGGCTGTTGATTTCATCTATCATATAAAGAATTCATAATGATGGCAGGGCAATTAAGATTAAGATAATGGCCAGGAGAATAGTTTAAATAGCCTCCACCTCTTGGGCATCTATTGTGTTGGTATGTGTTAACTTAGTTGTAAGCATTAGTGTAATGATATAGAGGACTAGGGAGCTAATTAGGAAAACAATTATTAGTGTGTTGTTGTGAAAATATAGTAGTTCTTCTATGATGGGTGATGTTGCATCTTGAAAGCTAGTTGGAAGGGATATGCCATGGACATATACAAGATTTTCAACTGTAACTTAACTTCGACAAAGTTATATGAAGTTTTACTAATATCTCGTTCATGAAGAAAGACATAGTGGCTATGATGTTGGCTTGAAACTGATAGGAGAGGGTTCAATTCCTTCCTTTCTTGACTATTTTAGATTAATGTAGGTTGGTTCTTCAAATGTTTGATATGGTGGAGGACGTTCTTAGTCACTCTAAATTTGTGGTAGTAAGGTCTACTGCTAATACTTCTCGTTTGGATGTGAATGCTTCTCAGATAATGAAGACTATCAGTATAACCCCTGTTAATGAAATGAATGAGCCTATTGATGAGATAGTATTCCATGTTGTATAGGCGTCTGGATAGTCAGAGTATTGTCGAGGTATGCCAGATTAGCCTAGGAAATGTTGTGGGAAGAAAGTTATATTGATACCCACGAATATGATCACAAAGTGAATTTTTGCTCATGTTGAGTTGAGTGTATATCCTGAGAATAGTGGAAATCGGTGTACAAACCCTCCTATGATAGTGAAAACATCTCCCATTGAGAGCACATAGTGAAAGTGTGCAACTACATAATAGGTATCATGAAGGACAATGTCTAATGACAAATTAACTAGGACAATACCTGTCAGTCTGCCGACTGTGAAAAGGAAGATGAAACCCAAGGCTCACATCAGGGCCGGTGATCATTTAATATTGCCTTGTGGAGTGTTGCCAATCAGCTAAATAGTTTTACCCCTGAAGGGATAGCAATAGTTGTAGTGGCTGATGTAAATTATGCTCGCATATCAACGTCCGTACCTACTGTGAATATATGATGGGCCCATACAATAAAACTAAGAACCCAATAGATATTATAGCTCATACCATACCCATATATCCGAGAAGTTTTTTTTCCCGAGTAGTAAGTTACAATGTGTGAGATCATCCCAAACCGAGGTAGGATTAAATTGTATACTTCAGGGTGTCCAAAGAATCAAAATAAGTGTTGATATAGGACTGGGTGTCCTCCTCCTGCAGGGTCAAAGAAAGTTGTATTCAGGTCTCGATCGGTTAATAGTATGGTAATTCCGGCTGCTAGGACAGGTAAGGATAATAGAAGTAATACCGTTGTGATTAGGACTGACCATACGAATAGTGGTGTTTGGTATTGGGTTATAGCGGGTGGTTTTATGTTGATAATAGTAGTGATAAAATTAATGGCCCCGAGAATTGAGGAGACACTTGCTAAATGTAGAGAGAAAATAGTAGAGTCAACTGAAGCTCCTGCATGTGCTAAGTTTCTGGCTAAGGGTGGATACACAGTTCAGCCTGTGCCTGCACCGGCTTCAACTACTGATGATGCTAGTAGTAATAGGAAAGAAGGAGGGAGCAGTCAGAAACTTATATTGATTATACGGGGGAAAGTTATATCGGGTGCCCCAAAGATTAGGGGCACTAACCAGTTTCCAAACCCACCAATTATAATGGGTATGACTATAAAGAAGATTATTACAAATGCGTGGGCTGTTACTACCACGTTGTAAATTTGGGTGTCTCCGAGCAGTGTGCCAGGTTGGCCTAGTTCAGCGTGAATTAATAAGCTTAGGCCAGTGCCCACCATTCCGGCTCAGGTGCCAAATAGTAAGTATAAGGTGCCAATGTCTTTGTGGTTGGTTGAGAATAATCAGTGATTTATGAACATAGGTAAAATGGCCGAGAAGGTATTAGACTGTAAATCTAAAGACAGAGGTTGAGCCCTCTTTTTGCCAAGTCCTGTGGTGAATGATCATTTTGAATTGCAAATTCAAGAAAACAGCTTCAACCCTGCCGGGACTTCTCTCGCCTTTTTTTTCTCGCAGCGGGAGAAGTAGATTGAAGCCAGTTGATTAGGGTATTTAGCTGTTAACTAAAAGTTCATGGGAAATGTATCCCTCCAATCTAGTGAGGATTTAGCTTAATTAAAGAGTTTGATTTGCATTCAACTGATGTAAGATACAGACTTGCAGTCCTTATTGGGAAGGAATTAAGTAAATTGTACTTGCTCAGGGCTTTGAAGGCCCTTGGTCTTGTTTAACCTGAACTCCTATTCTAAGATTGACCGAATTGGTGTGAGAGGTAGAAATATTGTGGGTATTAGGATTATGATTGGTAAAAGGGTTATTCGTTTTGTGGAGTTGAATTGTCACTTTATCTTTATGTTGTTTGTAGAGGGGAATAAAATTAGTGCTGTGGAGTATGTGACCCGTATGTAGAAGTATAAGTTGAGTAGTGCTGTGATGGCCATGAGTGTGGGTAGAATAATGATCATTCTCTTGAATGATCATTCACTTAGGCATGAATCCTGACAGTGGTAGGAGTCCCCCTACTGCAAGTAGAGTGAATATGGTGAGGGTTGTGGTGACAGCTGTTTTGTTTCATGTGTGTGATAGTGATAGTGTGGTGGTTGTTGAGCTTTGAGTAAATAGTATGAATATAGTGAAGGTTGTTATGATATAGATTAGTAGGTTTAGGATGGTTATTGTTGGGTTATACAGTAAGATGGCTGTTATTCATCCCATGTGGGCGATTGATGAATAGGCTATTATTTTTCAGAGTTGTGTCTGGTTTAATTCACTTCAATCTCTGACTAGGATAGAAAGTATGGATAAGGCTAATATTAGATTTAGTTTGATTGATGGTGAAATTTGATATAGGATTGACAGGGTACAAGCTTTTGTTATGTTAGTAGAATTAAGCCTGCTCTTAAAGGGATGCCTTGTGCTACTTCAGGCACTCAAAAGTGAAAGGGGGGGGGCACAGTGGTTGAGAGTCCGCCTGCCGATGCAGGGGACACGGGTTCATGCCCCAGTCCACGAAGATCCCACATGCCGCGGAGCAACTGGGCCCGTGAGCCATGGCCTCTGACCCTGCACGTCCGCAGCCTGTGCTCCGCAATGGGAGAGGCCACAACAGTGAGAGGTCCGCGTACTGCAAAAAAAAAAAAAAAAAATATATATATATATATATATATATATATATATATATATATATATATATATATATAATCGATGCTGTTGAGTTGAATAGCTTTGTGATGGTTCATTGGCCGGAGTGCAGTAGGTTTATGATGAATACTATTATAAGTAATATGGATGCGGTGGCCTGTGTTAGAAAATATTTAGTGGAGACTTTTATAGTTCGTGGATTAAAGTTTTTGTTATGATAGGGATGATGGCTATTATATTTATTTCAAATCCAATTCAGGCTAGTAATCAGTGAGAGCTGGTAATTACAACTGTAGTTCCTAAAATGACAGTTGTTAGGATAATAACAAAGATAATGGGATTTATTACTATGGGAAGGTTATAAACCAACATTTTTGGGGTATGAGCCCGAAAGCTTGTTTAGCTGACCTTACTGTAGAATGTAGTGTAATGTGATAGCATGAAGAACCTTGAATTCTTAAGGGTAGGTTCAATTCCTATGATTCTAGAAATAAGAGGGTTTAAACCTCTATTATTTACTGTATAAAAGTTACTCTTTTATCAGACATATTTCTTATGTTTGTGGAGGGATACTTGCCGTTATGATGGGTAGTGACACATGCCATATACATAGGGCTAGTGTTAGAGGTAGGAAGTTTTTTCAGAGTAAGTGTATTAGTTGGTCATATCGAAATCAAGGGTGGGGTGCTCTAATCCATAGGAAAGATGTTGTTAGTAGTAGTGTTTTAACAATGAGGTTAGTTGTGTACAGTTCTGGTGTGTAGGGGTTGTGGAATGCTCCTAGGAACAGAATTGTTGTGAATATATTTATTTTACTGATATTGGCATATTCTGCTAAGAAGAATATGGTGAAGGGGCCTGCTGCGTATTCTACATTGAAGCCAGATACTAGTTCGGATTCTCCTTCAGTTAAATCAGAAGGGGCTCGGTTGGTTTCTGCTAGGGTAGAGTTGAATCATATTATAGCCAGTGGTCACGATGGGAAGATTAGTCATCTTTGTTCTTGTGTTGTGGTCAGGGTTAATAGGGTAAAGTTTCCATTCATTAAGAGTACTGATAAGAGGATGATTGCTAATGTTACTTCATATGAGATTGTTTGTACCACTGCTTGTAGGGCTCCAATTAATGTGTATTTTGAGTTGGAGGCTCAGCCAGATCATAGAATGGAGTATAGAGCTAGGCTTGATATTGCTAATATGAATAATACTCCTAGGTTTACGTTGATGACAGTGTATGGTATGGGTAGAGGGATTCATATTGTGAGGGCTAGGGTTAGGGCTAAGATAGGTGCAATAATGAATATGGGGGTGGAAGATGTGGCTGGTCATAGGGGTTCCTTAGTGAATAGCTTGATTGTATTGGCAAAGGGTTGGAGTAGGCCATGGCGGCCTACAATGTTTGGCCCTTTTCAGAGTTGTATGTAGCCTAGGATTTTACGTTCTACTAGTGTCAGGAATGCTACGGCTAGGAGGATAGGGATGATGAGCATTAAAATGTTAATTATAAACATTTTGTTGGGGAGAGGGTTTGAACCTCTGAGTATAAAGGTTTAAGCCTTATGCAATTACTGGGTTCTGCCACCCCAACAAAACCCTGGTCTAGGGTGATTGGTTTGTGCTTGCTTATTAAGTTGAGATTAGATCATTAATTGTTTTGAAGACACTTATTTAAAGTGGGCCTTATTTCTCTTGTCCTTTCATACTGGGAGAAATGCGTAATAGATAGAAATCGACCTGGATTTCTCCTGTCTGAACTCAGATCACATAGAACTTTAATCATTGAACAAATGAACACTTAACAGCGGTTACACCATTAGGATGTCCTGATCCAACATCGAAGTCGTAAACCCTATTGTTGATATGGACTCTAGAATGGGATTTCGCTGTTATCCCTAGGGTAACTTGTTCTGTTGATCAATTTTTTGGATCAATAAGTGATACTATGCTTTGGCTAGTAGGTCTAGGATTTAATCACTTGGAGGGTTTTTTGTGCTCTGAGGTCACCCTAACCGAAATTGTCAACCCATGTGAAATTTTGTTATTCCTTGGCGGTTCAAAATTATGGTTTTGGGGTTGATTAATTGAAGCTCCATAGGGTTTCTCATCTTATTTATTATCCCCCCCTCTTCACGGGAAGGTCAATTTCACTGATTAAAAGTAAGAGACAGTAAAACCCTCGTGTGGCCATTCATACAAGTCCTTATTTAGAGAACAAATCATTATGCTACCTTTGCTCGGTTAGGATACTGCAGCCGTTTAACGATTGTCACTGGGCAGGGGGTGCCTCTAACACCGGTGATGCTAGAGGTGGTGTTTTTGGTAAACAGGCGGGGTTTGTGTTGGTTGAGTTCCTTTTACTTTTTTTTAATCTTTCCTTAGGTGCACACCTGTGTTGGGTTAAAAGTGTTTTTAATAAATAGTTTAGTGTTGGATTATATTTATTTACTGTTAATTATCAGTATATTATTAGTTGCTGTTGTAAGCTTGTGCAAGGAGAAATATTTCTTGTTACTCATGTTAACAGTATTACTTCTATAGTCTTGTAGATTAGTCCAGTAATAATGCTAGGAGTTGATTTACTTAATATTGGAATTGAAATGTGTTTTGTTGTTGAGCTTGAATGCTTTCTTAATTTGTGGCTGCTTTTAGGTCAGCTATGGTGTTGTTTGTTTTTACTCTCTAGTCAAGGTTGTATCCATTTCTAAAAAGCTGTACCTTTTTAGACTAACGTTTAAATATACGTTGAAGCTTATTATGGTTTTTAGTATCATTTAACGTTGAACTGAAATTCTTTTCCTGGACAACCAGCTATCATTAGGCTCGTTAGGCTTGTCACCTCTACTTATAAATCTTCTCACTATTTTGCCACATAGATGAGTTTGTTCTAGTAACTGTTCATAAGTAAGTTGTCTGGTTTCGGGTAGTTTAGCTTAAGTTCTCTTTGTTAAATTGTTACTAGTTAAGTCATTATGCAAAAGGTACAAGGGGTAAGCTTTGCTTTTTATTACTTTTAATCTTTCTTTCATCATTCCCTTATGGTACTTTCTCTATAGCACCATCAGTGTTTAAATTTCTATCTCTTATGCTTTAAATGCCTGGTGAATGTTTTATTTGAATAGCTTGTGTTAGTATGGTGGGAAAGGTGTGGGCTACGTTTAGTTCAAGACATACATAAGTTATGAAGTCTTCTAAGTGTAAACTAGATGCTTTATTTAAGCTATGTCTTGTTTTATCCAAGCACACTTTCCAGTATGCTTACCTTGTTACAACTTGTTTATCTTTGTTTAAAGTTTAAGCAAAGATAAGCTCTGAAAAGATAATTTCTACATGAAAAGAAAGGATTATAAGAAAATGGACCATTGATTGTATTCTTCAAAAATATTAATGTCTTATAAGACAAAGCAAAGCTGGGGAACTGTTCTAGATTAAAGGAGGCACAGTAAGTAAATACAACATATGTTCTAGGCTGCATCCTGTACTGGAAGGAAAAGATGCTGAAAAGAACATTCCTGGGCAGGTAAATTGACAAAAGTGAAATATAGAAAATAGATTATAAAATTATATTTTAACGTTAAATTTACTGAAGTTGATGACCAAACTATTGATATGTAAGAAACCATTCTTTTTCTTAGTAAATACACATAGATTTGTTTAAGAGTAAAGAGCCATGATGTACACAACTTATTTTCAAATGTTCAGGACAAAACATAACATGTATTTGCATATAGAGAAAGCAAATGGAACAAAATATTAATAATAGATGAATCTGGGTAAAGAACATAGGTTGTTCTTTACCATTTTTGCAACTTTTTGTAGGTTTTAAATTATTTCCAAATATAAAAAAATTAAGAATATAGCTCATTGACATTATCTCACTGAGGGTAACCTTCCCTTTGAGAGTCTCTGACTTTAGTTCCCACTGATGTCACCGCCACACCCAGCTCCCAGAAGTGTGCAATTCTAACTTTAAGACAGTTGCTTTAATTTTTCTCCCAGACAAAACCATGGAATCCTCTTATTATAACTGAGGTCCTTACATTTTCAATAATTTTTTACAAAATACTGAAAGAGGGCCAAAAAGAAAATGAAATAAATGAATACAACCTTAAAAAAATAAAATGTTTACAAAATGTTGTAAGAAAACACGTTTACAACATGTAGGTTTCAAATCTAAAACATCAACATGTAGGTTTATTTTGAGTCAGAAACATGAGCTTAAACTTGCTTTGTCACATGACAACTGTATGCCTAAAGATGGTCATTTTGTCTCTTTGTTCTTCAGTTTTCTTATCTGTTATATGGAGATAAATATCCACAGTCCACAGAGTTGTAGTTAGTATAATAGAAAATGTTGTAATAAATCTCCATTACATAACAGGAACTAAACAAGCTATGTTAAGAATATGAATATGTTCATCAAAGAATTTTACTAGATCTCACATTTCTTTATTGACAAATAGTTAAACTCTTGTACAGGCATACCTTGTTTTATTGAACTTTGCAGATACTGTGTTTTTTACAAATTGAAGGTTTGTGGCAACCCTGCATTGAACAAGTCTATCGGCTCCATTTTTCCAATAGCATTTGCTTACTTTGTGTCTGTGTACATTTTGGTAATTCTTACAATATGTCAAAATTTTCATTATTATTATACTTATGCTGATCTATGATTAATGATCTTTGATGTTACTATTATAATTGCTCTGGGTACCATGAACTGCACCCATATAAGATGGACAAATTAATCAATAAAAGTGTGTGTTCTGACTGTTCCACTGACCAGCTGTTCCCTCTCTCCCTCTCCTTGGGCCTCCCTATTTCCTAAGACAGAACAATTTTGAAATTAGGCCAGTTAATAACCCTACAATGGCCTCTAAGTGTTCAAGTCAAAGGAAGAATCATGTCACTCTCATGTTAAATCAAAAGCTAGAAATGATTAGGCTTAGTGAGGAAGGCATGTTGAAAGCCAAGACAGACTGAAATCTCTGCCTCTTGCACCAAATGTTTAGTCAAGTTGTGGATGCAAAGGAACAGCTTTTGAAGGAAATTAAAAGTGCTACCCCAGTCAACACACAAATGATAAGAAAGTGAAACAGCCTTATGGCAGTATGGAGAAAGTTTTGGGGGTCTGGATAGAAGATCAAACCAGCCACAGCATTCCCTTAAGCCAAAGCCTAATCTAGAGCAAGACCTTGACTTTCTTCAATTCTATTAAGGCTGAGAGAAGTGAGGAAGCAGCAGAAAAAAAAGTTTGAGCCTAGCAGAGTTTGGTTCATGAGATTTACGGAAAGAAGCCATCCTTATAACATAAAAGTGCACAGTGAAGCAGTAAGTGCTGATGTAGAAGCAGCAGCTAGTTATTAAGAACATCTAGCTAAGATAATTAATGAAGGTGGTTACACTTCACAACAGATTTTTAATGTAGATGGAACAGCTTCTATTGGAAGAAGTTGCTATCTAGGACTTTCATAGCTAGAGAGAAGTCAGTGCCTGGCTTCAAAAACTTCAAAGGACAGGCTGACTCTTTTAGTAGGGTCTAATGAAGCCGGTGACTTTAAGTTGAAGCCAATGCTCATTTACCATTCAAAAAATCCTAGGGTCCTAAAGAACTATGTTAACTCTACTCTGTCTGTGCTCTATAAATGCAACAACAAAGCCTGAGTGGCAGCATATCTGTTTACAACATGATTTACTGGATATTTTAAACTCTGTGTTGAGACCCATTGCTCAGAAAAAAAGATTCCTTTCAAAATATTACTGTTCATTGACAATCTACCTCATCACCCAAGAGCTCTGATGGGAATGTACAATGAGATTCATGTTGTTTTCATGCCTGTTAACACAACATCCATTCTGCAACCCATTGATTAAGAAAAAATTTACCATTCAAGTCTTGTTATTTAAGAATTGCATTTCATAAGGCTATAGATGCCATAGATAGTGATTCATCTAATGGATTTGGGCAAAGTAAACTGAAAACCTTCTGGAAAGGATTCACCATTCTAGATGCCATTAAGAACATATGTGATTCATGGGACAAGGTCAAAATATTAATGTTAACAGGAGTTTGGAAGAAGTTGATTCCAAACTACATGGATGACTTTGAGGGGTTCAAGACATAAGTGGAGGAAGTAACTACAGGTGTGGTAGAAATAGCAGGAGGACTAGAATTGGAAGGGGAACCTGAAGATGTGACTGAATTGCTGCAATCTTATGATAAAAATTTCATGAATGAGGAGTTGCTTCTTATGGATGAGAAATGAAAGTGGCTTCTGGAGATAGAATCTACTCCTGGTGGAGATGCTGTGAAGAATGTTGAAATGACCAAAAAAAAAATGATTTAGAATATTATGTAAACTAAGTTGATAAAGCAGCTGCAGTGTTTGAAAGGACTGACTTCAATTTTGAAATAAGTTCTGTTGTGGGTAAAATGCTATCAAACAGCATTACACACTACAGAGAAATCATTCATGAAAGGAAGAGTCAATTGATGTGGCAAATGTTATTGTTGTCTTATTTTAAGAAATTGCCATAGGCACCGCACCCTTCAGCAATCACCACCCTGATCATTGAGGCAAGATATTCCACCGGCAAAAAGATTTAAACTCACTGAAAGCTCAGATGTTGATTAGCATTTTTTAGCACTAAAGTATTTTTAAATTGTTATGTATATTTTTTATTTAGACATAATGTTATTGCACACTTAATAGACTACAGTATGGTGTAAAAATAATGTTTTAAATGCACTGGGAAACAAAAAAAAAATTCATGTGACTCACTTTATTGTGATACTTGCTTCATTGAGGGTGCTCTGGTAGCAAATTTGCAGCATCTCCAAGGTCTGCCTATATTTGATGGACTGCTCCAACTTGCCTGGCATCTTTCTACCATGTGTTCTCTCTTCATGAGGCACACACCATTTTGTGAATTAATTAAAAGCTTCCAATTTTTCTGGGCACAACCAAAGGAAAATACATGGGCCATAGGCCTCAAGAGATGGATGCTTCAGCCTTACATTCTTGCATATTAATGATATTGCAGTGTCACAGAAACAACTGAGATGTCCTACACAGAAAATGAACACCGAGATGGCTTACCTGCCTCTTGTTTCAATTCACGGCCATCTTTCTTTTTCTCTCTTTCCACCTAACTGGAGAATAGCTCCACCTCCTCATATGGCCAAAAGGCTCAGGGCCAACGCGAAGATTGATCTGACCCCATCCCACCCAGCTTTTCTCTTGTTTAGCCCTATCCTAGTGTTCAACTGTCAGATTTCACTTAGCTTCTGTGTTTCTCTTCAAAGCTTTCCCTATATTATGGTAAACCAGCCCCAAGTTCACTTTACATTATGCCATGCTGGCTTTTGGTCTCTCCCCTCATTCTGTATTTCCTCCTTGAAAATCAAGTTGATAGCTGTAATTTTCTATAAGTAATATAATTATGTTGTCAGCCTTCATCAAAAAAGGAACAAAAACTCAGGTGTAAAACTTGCACTACTCTGTACTCTGGGCCTCATACTAAATATATGGAAAGAAATTATGGTGACACTCAAAGTTTGGATTTTATTTGGCCTTTTTAGCCTGCCAGTTGTGCAAATGGTGGTCCTACTGCATCAGATTCATAATGGAGGCAACAAAATTCCCAATCCAGTGGTTACAACAATGAAATGTGAGTATCCACCATATAGTCCAGTACTAAATCTTAGTAAGTGACTTTACTGGTAAAGGAAATAATAAAAAAAAAACTTTTGTCTCATGGTATATCTAGTTGCAAATGTATACTAATATATAGGAGTGGTTTTGGATACATTTATAGGAAAACATACTGAAAATAATTTTCTCAATCTCATTTTTTTCCAGATTATTGTCTTAAGAAATAGCACTTAGGCATAGAATTTTCTACTTTGTTGTAGCAAAATCACAAATGAGAACCAAGAAAATCTTTTCAAAAAATAACTGAAATATAATATGATAATAAATATTTTGATTCTTTGATTCTCTTACCAAAATAAGAACAAATTACTCACCTTTATTTATAGAGAAAAAATTTCATAAAGGGAACATAAAATTTCAAGAAATAGAAAAAGTTAGACCTAAAGGTGCTAATAACTGAATGTCAGCCAATGGCCCTGCTTGCAAGTTCTCCATGGTAACCCTTAGAGCTCAGACATACCTTTCAGTTCAGATATACCTTTGTGTACTATTTGAATGTTCTATAAACTGTACACAGTGTCTTTAGAGACCAGATTTTTAGAAACCCCATAAAAGTAAACAAAACAAGAATAAATCCAAAAGATAGAAGAGGCATTATTAACTAAGGACAAATATGAACAGCACAGCTTTAATGGAGTTACATTATGCAGGCTAAAGCTAGAAGCTTGTGGAAAATGCTAACACCAACATAATAGGCCTTTTTTTTTCTTTTTCTTTTTTTTTTTTTTGCGGTACGTGGGCCTCACACTGTTGTGGCCTCTCCTGTTGCGGAGCACAGGCTCTGGACGCGCAGGCTCAGCAGCCATGGCTCATGGGCCCAGCTGCTCCACAGCATGTGGGATCTTCCCGGACAGGGGCACGAACCTGTGTCCCCTGCATCGGCAGGCAGACTCTCAACCACTGCGCCACCAGGGAAGCCCTAGGCCTTTTAATATTCTGTTCAGAGCAAGAAGGAAAAAAAAAAAAACTACTGGGATTTATGGCCATGTAGTAGATGATTGACTGTGGATTGTTAACTTCTATTGTGATTATTTCTTATTTATCAAAGAGAATGGCCAATATATTTAAAAGAGTATAATTAACACTTGCACAACTGAAGCACAGAATTCATAAAAAGATGCTGTGATATCACTTATCTGCTCCAAAAGTCCTGTACCAGCTTGTGGGCAATGTACAGAGGAATTTACCAAAACAACACAGACATTTTCAAAGAATAATCAAAAAGTAAGAGATATCGGGGAATGGTAGCCATCAATACTACCATGCTTTTTTTCCAGAGAAGAACATAAATGGATTTGGTATACCAGAGTTATCCAATAAAATATAATAAAAGCTACATATGTAATTATATATTTTCTAATGCCTACATTAAAAAAAACTTAAAAGTGTAAAATTAATTTTAATAATAAATTTAACCCAATATACCAAATATTTTTATCATTTTGACATATAATCACTCTAAAATATTATTGAATTTTTTTATTCTTTCATATTAAGTATGAAATCCAGTATTAAAAACTCTTTTTCATCCTCATTTGTGAAAGAAATTTCTACTAAGTATAGAATTCTAAATTGATAATCTTTTCTTTCAGTTCTTTAAAGATGTGTTTCACTATCTCTTGCTTGCATTGTTGTCTGTGAGAAATTTGTTGACATTCTCATTCTTTGTTCCTCTGAAGGTCTTTTTTCTCTAGCTCCTTTTAACATTTTCTCCTTTTCACTAATTTTGAGCAGGTGTATTGTGATGTGCTTTGGTTTTATTTTCTTCATGTTTCTTGTGCTTAGAGTTCATTGACCTTCTTGGATCTGTGGATTTACAATTTTCATCAAACTTAGAAAAAATTTAGCCTTTATTTCTTCAAATATGTTTTCTGACCTGCCCTTCCTCTCCTCTCATTTATGGACTCCAATTACATGTATATTAAGCTGATTGAAGTAGTCTCACAGCTCACTGATGCACTTTTCAGTTTATTTTTTCATTATTTTTTCTCTCTCTGTTTCTTTCTTCTTTTTTTTATACAGCAGGTCCTTATTAATCATCAATTTTATACACATCAGTGTATGCATGTCAATACGTATTGCCCAATTCATCACACCGCCACCCCAAGCCTCCACCGCTTTCCCACCTTGTTGTCCATATGTTTGTTTTCTACATCTGTGTCTCAAGTTCTGCCCTGCAAACCAGTTCATCTGTACCATTTTTCTAGGTTCCACTTATAGGCGCTAACATATATTTGTTTTTCTCTTTCTGACTTACTTCACTCTGTATGACACTCTCTAGATCCATCCACGTCTATACAAATGACCAAATTTCATTCTTTTTTATGGCTGCCTAATATTCCATTGTATATATGTGCCACATCTTCTTTATCCATTCATCTGTTGATGGACATTTAGGTTGCTTCCATGACCTGGATATTGTAAATAGTGCTGCAATGAACATTGATGTACATATGTCTTTTTGAATTAGGGTTTTCTCTGGGTATATGCCTAGTAGTGGGATTGCTGATGATATAGTAATTCAATTTTTAGTTTTTTAAGGAACCTCCATACTGTTCTCCATAGTGGCTGTATCAACTTACATTCCCACCAACAGTGCAAGAGTGTTCCCTTTTCTCCACACCCTCTCCAGCATTTGTTGTTTGAAGATTTTCTGATGATGCCCATTCTAACTAGTGTGAGGTGATACTTTATGGTAGTTTTGATTTGCATTTCTCTAATAATTAGTGAATTTGAGCAGCTTTTCATGTGCTTCTTGGCCATCTGTATGTCTTCTTTGGAGAAATGCCTATTCAGGTCTTCTGCCCATTTTTGGATTGGGTTGTATGTTTTTTTAATATTGAGCTGTGTGAGCTGTTTATATATTTTGGAAATTAACCCTTTGTCCATTGATTCCTTTGCAAATATTTTCTCCCATTCTGATGGTTGTCTTTTTGTCTTGTTTATGGTTTCCTTTCCTGTGCAAAAGCGTTGAAGTTTCATTAGGTCCCATTTGCTTACTTTTATATTTATTTCCATTACTCTAGGAGGTGGATCAAAAAAGATCTTGCTGTGATTTATGTCAAAGAGTGTTCTTCCTATAAGAGTGTTTTTCCTCTAAGAGTTTTATATTGTCTGGTCTTACATTTAGGTCTCCAATCGATTTTGAGTTTATTTTTGTGTATGGTGTTAGGGAGTGTTTTAATTGCATTCCTTTACATGTAGCTGTCCAGTTTTCCCAGCACCACTTATTGAAGAGACTGTCTTTTCTCCATTGCATATCCTTGCCTCCTTTCTCATAGATTAGTTGACCATATGTGCGTGGGTTTATCTCTGGGCTTTCTATCTTGTTCCATTGATCGATATTTCTGTTTTTGTCCCAGTATCATATTGTCTTGATTACTGTAGCTTTGTTATATAGTCTGAAGTCAGTGACTCTGATTCCTCCAGCTCCGTTTTTTCCCTCAAGACTGCTTTGGCTATTCAGGGTCTTTTGTGTCTCCAAAAAAATTTTAAGAATTTTGCTCTAGTTCCATAAAAAATGTCATTGGTAGTTTGATAGGGATTGCATTGAATCTGTAGATTGCTTTGGGTAATATAGTCATTTTCACAATATTGATTCTTCCAATCCAAGAACATGGTATATCTCTCGATCTGTTGGTATCATCTTTGATTTCTTTCATCAGTGTCTTATAGTTTTCTGCATACAGGTCTTTTGTCTCCCTAGGTAGGTTTATTCCTAGGTATTTTATTCTTTTAGTTGCAATGGTAAATGGGAGTGTTTCCTTAATTTCTCTTTCATATTTTTCATCATTTGTGTATAGGAATGCAAGAGAGTTCTCTGCATTAATTTTGTATCCTGCAACTTTACCAAATTCATTGCTTAGATCTAGTAGTTTTCTGGTGGCATCTTTAGGCTTCTCTATGTATAGTATCATGTCATCTGCAAACAATGACAGTTTTACTTCTTCTTTTCCAATATGTATTCCTTTTATTTCTTTTTCCTCTCTGATTACCGTGGCTACAACTTCCAAAACAATGTTGAATAAGAGTGGTGGGAGTGGATTCCTTGTCTTGTTCCTGATCTTAGAGGAAATGCTTTCAGTTTTTCACCATTGAGAAAGATGTTTGCTGTGTGTTTGTCATATATGGCCTTTATTATGTTGATGTAGGTTCCCTTTATGACCACTTTCTGGAGAGTTTTTATCATAAGTGGGTGTTGAGTTTTGTTGAAAGCTTTTTCTACATCTATTGAGATGACCATACAGTTTTTATTTTTCACTTTATTAATATGGTGTATCATATTGACTGATTTGTGTATATTGAAGAATACTTGCAACCCTGGGATAAATCCCACCTTATCATGGTGTATGATCCTTTTAATGTGTTGTTGGATTGTGTTTGATAGTATTTTGTTGAGGATTTTTGCATCTATATTCATCAGTGATATTGGTCTGTAATTTTCTTTTTTTTTGTAGTACCTTTGTCTGGTTTTGGTATCAGGGTGATGTTGGCCTCATAGGATGACTTTGGGAGTGTCCCTTCCTCTGCAATATATTGGAAGAGTTTGAGAAGGATGGGTGTTATCTCTTCTCTAAATGTTTGATAGAATTCACCTGTGAAGCCATCTGGTCCTGGACTTTTGTTTTTTGGAAGATTTTTAATCACACTTTCAATTTCATTACTTGTGATTCGTCTGTTCATATTTTCTATTTCTTCCTGGTTCAGTCTTAGAAGGTTATAACTTTCTAGGAATTTGTCCATTTCTTCCAGGTTGTCCATTTTATTGGTATAGAGTTGCTTGCAGTAGTCTCTTAGGATGCTTTGTATTCCTGTGGTGTCTGTTGTAACTTCTCCTTTTTCATTTCTTATTTTATTGATTTGAGTCCTCTCCCTCTTTTTCTTGATGAGTCTGCCTAATGGTTTATCAATTTTGTTTATCTTCTCAAAGAATCAGCTTTTAGTTTTATTAATCCTTGCTATTGCTTTTTTTTGTTTCTATTTCATTTATTTCTGCTCTGATGTTTATGATTTCTTTCCTTTTGCTAACTTTGTGTTTTGTTTGCTCTTCTTTCTCTAGTTCCTTTAGGTGTAAGGTTAGATAGTTTACTTGAGATTTTTCTTGTGTCTTGAGGTATGCTTGTATAGCTATAAAGTTCCCTCTTAGAAATGCTTTGGCTGCATCCCATAGGTTTTGGATCATTGTGTTTTCATTGTCATTTGTCTGTAGGTATTTTTTGATTTCCTCTTTGATTTCTTCAGTGATCTCTTGGTTATTTAGTAGCATATTGTTTAGCCTTCATGAGTTTGTGTTTTTTATGTGTTTTTCCCTGTAATTCATTTCTAATCTCAAGCATTGTGGTCAGAAAAGATGCTTGATAAGATTTCAATTTTCTTACATTCTCTGTGGCTTGATTTGTGACCCAAGATGTGATCTGTCCTGGAGAATGTTCCGTGCACAGTTGAGAAGAAAGTGTAATCTGCTGTTTCTGAATAGAATATCCTATAAATATCAATTAAATATATCTGGTATATTGTGTCATTTATAGCTTCTGTTTCCTTATTTATTTTCAATTTGGATGATCTGACCATTGGTATAAGTGAGATGTTAAAGTCTCCCACTATTTTTGTGTTACTGTCAATTTCCTCTTTCATAGCTGTTAGCAGTGGCTTTATGTATTGAGGTGCTCCTATGTTGGGTGCATATATATTTAAAATTGTTATATCTTCTTCTCGGATAGATCCCTTGATCATTATGTTGCGTTCTTCCTTGTTTCTTGTAACATTCTTTATTTTAATGTCTATTTTATCTGATATGAGTATTGCTAGTACAGCTTTCTTTTGATTTCCATTTGCATGGAATATCTTTTTCCATCCCCTCAGTTTCAGTCTGTATGTGTCCCTATGTCTGAAGTGGGTCTCTTGTAGACAGCATACAGATGGGTCTTGTTTTTGTATCCATTCAGCAAGCCTGTGTCTTTTGGTTGGAGCATTTAATCCATTCACGTTTAAGGTAATTAGCAATACATATGTTCCTATGACCATTTTCTTAATTGTTTTGGGTTTGTTTTTGTAGGTCTTTTTCTTCTCTTGTGTTTCCCACTTAGAGAAGTTCCTTTAGCATTTGTTGTAAAGTTGGTTTGGTGGTGCTGAATTCTCTTAGCTTTTGCTTGTCTGTAAAGCTTTTGATTTCTCCATCGAATCTGAATGAGATCCTTGCTGGGTAGAGTAATCTTGGTTGTAGGTTCTTCCCTTTCATCACCTTAAGTATATCATGCCACTCCCTTCTTGCTTGTTGAGTTTCTGTTGAGAAATCAGCTGTTAACCTTATGGGAGTTCCCTTGTTTGTTATTTGTCATTTTCCCCTTGCAGCTTTCAATATTTTTTCTTTGTCTTTAATTTTTCCAGTTTGATGTGTCTATGTGTCTCAGTGCATTTCTTCTTGGGTTTATCCTGTATGGCACTCACTGCACTTCCTGGACTTGGGTAGGTATTTCCTTTCCCATGTTAGGGAAGTTTTCAACTATAATCTCTTCAAATATTTTCTTGGGTCCTTTCTCTCTCTCTTCTCCTTCTGGGACCCCTATAATATGAATGTTGTTGTGTTTAATGTTGTCCCAGAGGTCTCTTAGGCTGTCTTCATTTCTTTTCATTCTTTTTTCTTTATTCTTTTCCACAGAAGTGAATTCCACCATTCTGTCTTCCAGGTCACTTATCTGTTCTTCTGCCTCAGTTATACTGTTATTGATTCCTTCTAGTGTAGTTTTCATCTCAGTTACTGTATTGTTCATCTCTGTTTCTTTGTTCCTTAATTCCTCTATGTGTTTGTTAAGCATTTCTTGCATTTTCTTCATCTTTGCCTCCATTTTCTTTCCGAGGTCCTGAATAATCTTCACTATCATTATTCTGAATCCTTTTCCTGGAAGCTTGCCTATCTCTGCTTCATTTAGTTGTTTTTCTGGGGTTTTATCTTGTTCCTTCTTCTGGTACTTAGTCCTCTGCCTTTTCATCTTGTCTCTATTTCTGTGAATGTGGTATTTGTTCCACAGGCTGCAGGATTGTAGTTCTTCTTGCTTCAGCTGTCAGCCTTTTGGTGGATGAGGCTATCTAAGAGGCATGTGCAAGTTCCATGATGGGAGGGACTGGTGGTGGGTAGAGCTGACAGTTGCTTTAGTGGGCAGAGCTCAGGAAAACTTTAATCTTCTTGACTCTGGATGGGTGGGTCTGGGTTCCCTCCCTGTTGGTTGTTTGGCCTTAGGCGACCCAACACTGGAGCCTACCCAGTCTCTTTGGTGGAGTTAATGGCAGACTCTTGGAGAGCTCATGCCAAGGAGTAATTCTCAGAACTTCTGCTGCCAGTCTCCTTGTCCCCATGGTGAGCCACAGCCACCACCTGCCTCTGCAGGAGAGCCTCCAACATTAGCAGGTAGGTCTGGTTCAGTCTCCCCTGGGGTCACTGTTTCTTCCTCTGGGTCCCAATGCATATACTATTTTGTGTGTGCCCTCCAACAGTGGAGTCTCTGTTTCCCCCAGTCCTGTTGAATTCCTGTAATCAAATCCCACTAGCTTTCAAAGTCTGATTCTCTAGGAATTCCTCCCCTTGTTGCCAGGCCCCCAGGTTGGGAACCTGATGTGTGGCTTAGAACCTTCACTCCAGTGGTTGGTCTTCTGTGGTATAAGTTTTCTCCAGTCTGTGAGTCACCCACCCAGCAGTTATGGGATTTGATTCTCCTGTGATTGTGCCCTTCCTACCATCTCATTATGGCTTCTCCTTTGTCTTTAGATGTGGGGTATCTTTTTTGGTGAATTCCAGTTTCTTCCTGTCAATGATCGCCCAGCAGCTAGTTGTGATTCTGGTGTTCTCACAAGAGGGAGTGAGAGCACGTCCTTCTACTCTGCCATCTTGGTTTCTAATCCTCTCTCTCTGTTTCATTTCAATGATTTTCCATTGCTATGTGTTCAAGATCACTAATCTTCTCTTCTGCAGTATCTAAACTACAGTTATTCTCAGCCAGTTTGTTTCATTTCATACATTGTTGTTTTTATTTGGGTGTTTGTCTTTCATGATTCTTCTTAAATTACTGAACATATGGAGTACAGTCATATAACTTTTAAAGTACTTATCTGCAAATTCTAACATCTGGTATCAGTTCTGTGTCATTTTTTATTGTTGTCACTTCTGATTATGGGTCATAATTTCCCACTTTTTTGCATGCCTGGTAAGTTTTTATTAAATGCCAGACATAAACTTTATCTTTTTGGATTTTTGGTACTTTTATAATTCCTGTAAATATTCTTGGACTCTGTTTGGGATTCAGTTAAGTTACTTGGAAACAGTTTGATACTTTCAGATCTTGCTTTTAACATTTACTGAGCAGGAGCAGAATACTGCTTATTCTAAAGCTAATTATTCTCCACTCCTGAAGCCAGTGCATTTTGTGTACTCTACCGAATGCTCTGTGAATCTTCAGGTTTTTCCAGTTTCACTGGTGGGATCAGGAACCATCCAAGTACTGTTACCTCTAATTCTTTTGAGTGTTTTTTCCATGGCCAGGAGTAGTTTCCTCACACATATGAGCTGATCTGTACTCAGCTGAGTACTCAACTCTTTGCATATCTCTGGAGTTTTCTCTCTGTACAACTCTCTTCTCTCTAGTAATCTGCCCTGAGAATGCTGGCTGCCTTGGACGATCAGCAACATCTCTGTGATTATAGAGTTGGTCAAGCTCTGCTTGGGTTTTCTTTCCTTATGCTGCAGACTAGAAATTCTCTCAAGGCAGTAAAATGGGGAAATAATAGGGTTAACTGCTAGTTCATATATTTTGTCCATTTTGGGGTTCTTTTAGATGGGATGGTAAATGAATTGCTCCTCCATCTTGGTTGGAAGCTAACATCCTATAAAATTTAATATAGCACATTCATTCCACAAACTTTCACTGAGTATCCATGGTGATAGCTATTCATAAGGCAAAATGCATCCAGAGTCATGTCCTCATTATAGTTTGGTGGTGAAATCGGATGGAGTATAATCAGGAAATATTGAGAAGTATAGACTAGTTGGAAATTTAAGGAAGTAGTGAGTAAGAAGTCAAGAGCTGGTTTGTAAAGATTTCTGAAGAAAGAAAATTTCTGAGTGAAGGAATGCATTAAAAGTCTAAACCTAAACCGTAACAACATTCCATTTGTGTCCAAATCTGTGCAATCTTGAAGGACTCATCTAGTTATCCCTGACACAAGCTTTTTGCACATGTGTCTACTTAGAGGCAGGAGCCACTAACTCTTCCTTATCTTTTATGATTTTTCCCACCTACTGGATGGGGAGAGAAGGTTGATGAATGACTTAATCAAAAAGTAGAGGGGCATAACTCTTGTCTGTGTGACCAGAGTGTGTGAAAGTCCTTTCCTGCCTCCCCCAACTTCTCCCTGTTCCCTCTAGTCTTCCACATAGACCTTCTACTTCCAACTTACATATCCTCTTCCCTCCCATCTATGAAACACATTCTTGTTTAATCAAATCCACTCTTCATGCTCAAAGGATATGGATGAAAGACCCATATTAGGTTTTGTATTGGGCCCATTTTATTAGTTTTGATACTCATAGAGCTTATATCTTTTTGTTAATATCTAATCACATGTGACTTCTGAGGCACCATGTTTTTTGGGGGTATTTGGTGCCCACAGTTGGCAAACACCAAGACTAAGAAACAGGAATTTGATATAAACTCAGAGTTCAAGAAGAAGTATTACAGTGACTCTAAACATTGGCTACACATTAGAGTCACTTGTAGAACTTTTTAAAAAGTCTTATATGTCCTAAGAGCCTGTACCTGTTCCCATCTCAGATCAGTGAAGATGGTTCCCAGGCATTGGTATCTTTAAAAACTCAGTAAGTCCTTCTAATGTACACTGAGAATTGAGATTCCCTGGAGTATTGAATAAGTAGAGATCACAGTTAAGAGTATAATGAGTGATAAAAATTAACTGGTTTAAAAGTAAGTGGTAGGGGAGACCTTCAAGATGATGGAGGACTAAGATGTGGAAATCACCTTCTTTCCCACAAATACATCAGAAATACATCTATATGTGGAACAACTCCTACAGAACACCTACTGAACGCTGACAGAAGACCTCAGACTTCTCAAAAAGCAAGAAACTCCCCATGTACTTGGGTAGGGAAAAAGAAAAAAGAAAAAAACAGAGACAAAAGAATAGAGATGGGACCTGCATCTCAGAGAGGGAACTGTGAAGGAGGAAAAGTTTCCACACAATAGTAAGCCCATTCACTGGTGGAGACGGTGGGTGGCAGGGGGAAGCTTCAGAGCCACAGAGGACAACACAGCAACAGGGGTGCAGAGGGCAAAGCAGAGAGATTCCTGCACAGAGGATAGGTGCTAACCAGCACGCACCAGCCTGAGAGACTTGTCTGCTCACCTGCCGGGGTGGGTGGGGGCTGGGAGTGGAGGCTCCAGCTTTGGAGGTCAGATCCCAGGGGGAGGACTGGGGTTGGCTGTGTGAACACAGCCTGAAGGGGGCTAGTGCGCCATAGCTAGCTGGGAGGGAGTGCAGGAAAATGTTGGGAATTGCCTAAGAGGCAAGAGACCATTGTTTCCGGTTGCACGAGGAGAGGGGATTCAGAGCACCGCCTAAATGAGCTCCAGAGATGGGTGTGAGCTGCGGGTATCAGTGCAGACACCAGAGACAGGCATGAAGCACTAAGGCTGCTGCAGCCACCAAGAAGCCTGTGCGCAAGCACAGGTCACTATCCACACCTCCCCTCCCAGGAGTCAGTGCAGCCCGCCACTGCCAGGGTCGTGTGATCCAGGGACAACTTGCCCAGGAGAACACACGGTGCACCTCAGGCAACGTCACACCAGCCTCTGCCACTACAGGCTCTCTCCACATTCCATACTCCTCTCTTCCCACCGGCCTGAGTGAACCAGAGCCCCCGAATCAGCTGCTCCTTTAACCCCTTCCTGTCTGGGCTGGGAACAGACACCCTCAGGTGGCCTACACACAGAACGGGGCTAAATCCAAAGCTGAACCCCAGGAGCTGTGCGAACAAAGAAGATAAAGGGAAATTTCTCCCTCCAGCCTCAGGAGCAGCAGATTAAATCCCCACAATCGACTTGATGTACCCTGCATCTCTGAAATACCTAAATAGACAATGAATCATGTCAATATTGAGGCAGTGGACTTTGGGAGCAACTGTACGCTTAGGGTTTGCTTTTTGTGTCTAATTTGTTTCTGGTTTTATGTTTATCTCAGTTTAATATTTAGAGTTCATTTTCTTTTTTTTTTTTTAAAGATGTCACTTTTTTTTGTTGTTGGGGGTAGGAGTTTATTAATTAATTTATTTATTTTTGCTGTGTTGGGTCTTCGCCTCCATGCAAGGGCTTTCTCTAGTTGTGGCAAGCGGGGGCCACTCTTCATTGCGCTGCGTGGGCCTCCCACCATCGCGGCCTCTCCTGTTGTGGAGCACAGGCTCCAGACACGCAGGCTCAGTAGTTGTGGCCCATGGGCCCAACCGCTCCACGGCATGTGGGATCCTCCCAGACCAGGACTCGAACCCATGTCCCCTGCATTAGCAGGCAGACTCCCAACCACTGTGCCACCAGGGAAGCCCTAGAGTTCATTTTCATTGGTAGATTTGTTTATTGATTTGGTTGCTCTCTTCCTTTCCTTTTTTTTTTTTTTTTTGCGGTACACGGGCCTCTCACTGTTGTGGCCTCTCCCATTGTGGAGCACAGGCTCTGGATGCGCAGGCTCAGCGGCCATGGCTCACGGGCCCAGCCACTCCACACCATGTGGGATATTCCCGGACTGGGGCACGAACCCGCGTCCCCTGCATCAGCAGGCAGACTCTCAACCACTGCACCACCAGGGAAAC
The DNA here is from genome assembly GCF_964165515.1 of Mesoplodon bidens. NCBI lineage: Eukaryota > Metazoa > Chordata > Mammalia > Artiodactyla > Ziphiidae > Mesoplodon > Mesoplodon bidens. Next base: position 28,996,085 of record NC_138164.1, on the reverse strand, counting down.
CCCTTCCTTTTCTTTTTCATATACAGATATATGTATTTTGTTCCTTTTTCTCTTTTGGTGAGTGTGTATGTGTATGCTTCTTTGTTTGATTTTGTCTGATAGCTTTGCTTTTACCATTTGCCCTAGGACTCTGCCTGTCCACTTTTGGGTTTTTTTAGTATAGTTTTTAGCACTTGTTATCATTGGTGGATTTGTTTTTTGGTTTGGTTGCTCTCTTCTTTGTTTCTTTGCTTCTTTTTTCTTTTTTTATTACTTTTTAATTTTTTTAATGTTCTATTTTTTATATTAATACCTTTATTTTATTTTTTCTTTCTTTCTTTCTTTTTTTCTCCCTTGTCTTCTGAACCATGTGGCTGACAGGGATTTGATACTCCAGCCAGTGTTAGGTCTGTGCCTCTGAGGTGGGAAAGCCGAGTTCAGGACATTCATCCACCAGATATATCCTGGCTCCATATAAAATCAAATGGCAAAAGCTCTCTCAGAGATCTCCATCTCAATGCTAAGACCCAGCTCCACTCAACAACCAGCAAGCTACAATGCCAGACACCCTATGCTAAACAACTAGCAAGACAGGAACACAACCCCACTCATTATCAGAGAGGCTGCCTAAAATCATAGTAAGTTCACAGATACCCCAAAACACACCACTGGACACAGTCCTGCCTACCAGAAAGAAAAGATCCAGCCTCATCCACTGGAACATAGGCACCAGTCGCTCCACCAGGAAGCCCACTGAGCCAACCTTAGCCACTGGGGGCAGACATCAAAAAAAATGGGAACTATGAACATGCAGCCTGTGAAAAGGAGACTCCAAACACAGTAAGTTAAGCAAAATGAAAAGACAGAGAAACACGCAGCAGATGACGGACCAAGGCAAAAACCCACCAGACCTAACAAATGAAGAGAAAATAGGCAGTCTACATGAAAAAGAATTCAGAGTAAAGGTAGTAAGTATGATCCAAAATCTTTGAAAGAGAATGGAGAAAATACAAAAACATTTAACAAGGACCAAGAAGAACTAAAGAACAAACAAACAATGATGAACAACACAATAAATGAAATTAAAAATTTTCTAGAAGGAATCAATAGAAGAATAACAGGGGCAGGAGAACGGATAAGTGATCTGGAAGATAAAATAGTGGAAATAACCACCACAGAGCAGAATAAAGAGAATCGAATGAAAAGAATTGAGGACAGCCTCAGAGACCTCTGGGAAAACATTAAATGCACCAACATTCAAATTATATGGGTCCAAGAAGAAGAGAAAAAAAAAGGGGGACTGAGAAAATATTGGAAGAGATTATAGTTGAAAACTTCTCTAATATGGGAAAGGAAATAGTCAATCGAGTCCAGGAAGGATACATCCAAGGAAAAACAGGCCAAGACACATATTAATCAAACTATCAAAAATTAAATACAAAGAAAAAATATCAAAAGCAGCAAGGGAAAAACAACAAATAACATACAAGGAAATCTCCATAAGGCTAACAGCTGATCTTTCAGCAGAAACTCTGCAAACCAGAAGGGAGTGGCAAGACATATTTAAAGTGATGAAAGGGAAAAACCTACAACCAAGATTACTCTACCCAGAAAGGATCCCATTCAGATTCAATGGAGAAATTAAAACATTTACAGACAAACAAAAGCTAAGAGAATTCACCACCACCAAACCAGCTTTACTACAAATGCTAAAGGAACTTAGCTAAACGAACTAGGCAGGAAATACAAGAGAAGGAAAATACCTACAATAACAAACAAAAACAATTAAGAAAATTGTAATAGGAACAGACATACCAATATTTACCTTAAATGTAAATGGATTAAATGCTCTCACCAAAGACATAGACTGGCTGAATGGATACACAAACAAGACTCATATATATGCTGTCTACAAGAGACCCACTTCAGACCTAGGGACACATACAGACTGAAAGTGAGGGGATGGGACTTCCCTGGTGGTGCTGTGGTAAATACTCTGCCTGCCAATGCAGGGAACACCAGTTTGAGCCCCGGTCTGGGAAGATCCCACATGCTGCAGAGCAACTAAACCCGTGTGCCACAACTACTGAGCCTGCACTCTAGAGCAGTCATGGCACAACCACTGAAGCCTGCATGCCTAAAGCCTCTGCTCCTCAACAAGAGAAGCAGCCACCTCAATGAGAAGCCTGTGCACCACAACAAAGAGTGGCCCCCATTCACCACAAATAGAGAAAGCCTGCATGCAGCAATGAAGAACAAACACAGCCAAATTTAAATAAATAAATAAAATTTAAATAAAAGAAACTGAGGGGATGGAAAAAGATATTCCATGCAAATGGAAATCAAAAGAAAGTTGGAGTAGCAATTCTCATATCCAAAAAAATAGACTTTAAAATAAAGACTAGTATAAGAGACAAAGAGGGACACTACATAATGATCAAGGGATGATCCAAGAAGAAGATATAGCAATTGTAAATATTTATGCACCCAACATAGGAGCACCTCAATACATAAGGCAAATGGTAACAGCCATAAAAAGGGAAATCGACAATAACACAATCATAGTAGGGGACTTTAATACCGCACTTTCACCAATGGACAGATCATAAAAAACGAAAATAAATAAGGAAACACAAGCTTTAAAAGATACATTAAACAAGATGGACTTAATTGATATTTATAGGACATTCCATCCAAAAAGAACAGAATACCCTTTCTTCTCAAGTGCTCATGGAACATTCTCCAGGATAGATCATATCTTGGGTCACAAATCAAGCTTTGGTAACTTTATTAAAATTGAAATCATATCAAGTATCTTTCCAACCCCAATGTTATGGGACTAAACATCAATTACAGGAAAAAATCTGTAAAAAATACAAACATATGGAGGTTAAACAATAAACTACTAACTAACCAAGAGTTCACTGAAGAAATCAAAGAGGATATCAAAAATTACCTAGAAACAAATGACAATGAAAACACGATGACACAAAACCTATGGGAAACAGCAAAAGCAGTTCTAAGAGGGAAGTTTATAGAAATAAAATCCTACCTCAAAAAACAGGAAATGTCTCAAATAAACAATATAACCTTCCACCTAAAGCAATTAGAGAAAGAAGAACAAAAAAATCCCAAAGTTAGCAGAAGGAAAGAAATCATAAAGATCAGAAATAAATGAAAAAGAAATGAAGGAAACAATAGCAAAAATCAATAAAACTAAAAGCTGGTTCTTTGAGAAAATAAAATTGTTAAACCATTAACCAGACTCATCAAGAAAAAAAGGGAGAAGACTCAAATCAACAGAATTAGCAACAAAAAAGGAGAATTAACAACTGGCACTACAGAAATGCAAAGGATCATGAGAGATTACTATAAGTAACTATATGCAAATAACATAGACAGCCTGGAAGATATGGAAAAACTCTTACAAAAGCACCACCCTCTGAGCCTGAACCAGGTAAAAATAGAAAATATGAACAGACCAATCACAATCACTGAAATTGAAACTGTGATTAAAAAGTTTCCAGGGCCTCCCTGGTGGCGCAGTGGTTGAGAGTCCGCCTGCCGATGCAGGGGATACGGGTTCGTGCCCCGGTCCGGGAGGATCCCATGTGCCGCGGAGCGGCTGGGCCCGTGAGCCATGGCCGCTGAGCCTGCGCATCCGGAGCCTGTGCTCCGCAAGGGGAGAGGCCACAACAGTGAGAGGCCCGCGTACCAAAAAAAAAAAAAAAAAAAAAAAAAAAAAAAAAAGTTTCCAACAAGCAGCCGCAGAGCACAGGGAGATCAGCTCGGTGCTTTGTGACCGCCTGGAGGGGTGGGATGGGGAAGGTGGGAGGGAGGGAGATGCATGAGGGAAGGGATGTGGGAACAGATGTATATGTATGACTGATTCACTTTGTTATAAAGCAGAAACTAATTTAAAAAAAAAGTAAAAAAAAAAAAAAAGTTTCCAACAGACAAAAGCCCAGGACCAGATGGCTTCACAGGCGAATTCTATCAAACATTTAGAGAAGAGCTAACACCTATCCTTCTCAAACTCTTCCAAAATATAGCAGAGGGAGGAACACTCCTAAACTCATTCTATGAGGCCACCATCACTTTGATACCAAATCCAGACAAAGATGGCACAAAGGAAGAAAACTACAGGCCAATATCACTGATGAACATAGATGCAAAAATCCTCAACAAAATACTAGCAAACAGAATCCAACAGCACATTAAAGGATCATACACCATGATTAAGTGGGGTTTATCCCAGGAATGCAAGGATTCCTCAGTATATGCAAATCAATCAATGTGTGATACACCATATTAAAAAACTGAAGGAGAAAAACCATATAATCATCTCAATAGAAGCAGAAAAAGCTTTCGACAAAATTCAACACCGATTTATGATGAAAACCCTCCAGAAAGTAGGCATACAGGGAAATTACCTCAACATAATAAAGGCCATATATGAAAAACCCACAGCCAACATCGTTCTTTTTTTTTTTTGCGGTACACGGGCCTCTAACTGTTGTGGCCTCTCCCGTTGTGGAGCACAGGCTCTGGACGCACAGGCTCAGCAGCCACGGCTCATGGGCCCAGCCGCTCCGCAGCATGTGGGATCTTCCTGGACCAGGGCACGAACCCACGTCCCCTGCATCGGCAGGCAGACTCTCTACCACCGCACCACCAGGGAGGCCCCAACATTGTTCTTAATGGTGAAAAACTGAAACTATTTCCTCTCAGATCAGGAACAAAACAAGGTTGTCCACTCTCATCAGTATTATTCAACATAGTTTTGGAAGTTTTAACCACAGCACTCAGAGAAGAAAAAGAAATAAAGGCATCCAAATCGGAAAAGAAAAAGTAAATCTGTCAGTGTTTGCAGATGAAATGATACTATACATAAAGAATCCTAAATATGCTACCAGAAAACTACTAGAGCTAATCAATGAGTTTGGTAAAGTGGCAGGATACAAAATTAATGCACAGAAATCTCTGGCATTCCTATACACTAATGATGAAAAATTTGAAAGAGATATTAAGGAAACACTCTCATTTACCATTGCAACAAAAAGAATAAAATACCTAGGAATAAACCTACCTAAAGATACAAAAGACCTGTATGCAGAAAACTATAAGACACTGATGAAAGAAATTAAAGATGAAACAAACTGATGGAGAGATATACCATGTTCTTGGATTGGAAGAATCAACATTATGAAAATGACTATACTACCCAAAGTAATCTACAGATTCAACGCAATTCTTATGGAACTACCAATGGCATTTTTCACAGAACTAGAACAAAAAATTTCACAATTTGTATGGAAACAATAAAGACCCCAAATAACCAAAGCAATCTTGAGAAAGAAAAATGGAGCTGGAGGAATCATGCTCCCTTACTTCAGACTGTACTACAAAGCTACAGTAATCAAGACAGTATGGTACTGGTACAAAAACAGAAATATAGATCAATGGAACAAGATATAAAGCCCAGAGATAAACCCATGCACATATGGTGCATATGTGCATGGGTTTATCTCTGGGCTTTATATCCTGCTTATTTTTATTTTTTATTTTTTATTTTTTTTATTTTTTTGCTGTACGCGGGCCTCTCACTGCTGTGGCCTCTCCAGTTGCGGAGCACAGGCTCTGGACACACAGGTTCCGCGGCCATGGCTCGCGGGCCCAGCCGCTCCGCGGCATGTGGGATCTTCTGGGATAGGGGCACGAACCCGTGTCCCCTGCATCGGCAGGCGGACTCTAAACCACTGCGCCACCAGGGAAGCCCCTATCCTGCTTATTTTTAATAAAGCAGGCAAGAATACACAGTGGAGAAAAGACAGCCTCTTCAGTAAGTGGTGCTGGGAAAACTGGACAGCTACATGTAAAAGAATGAAATTAGAACACTCCCTAACACCATACAAAAAAAATAAACTCAAAGTGGATTAAAGAGCTAAATATAAGGCCAATTACTTTAAAACTCTTAAAGGAAAGCATAGGCAGAACACTCTATGATATAAATCACAGCAAGATCCTTTTTGACCCACGTCCTAGACAAATGGAAATTAAAACAAAAATATGGGAGAAAAATCTAAGGCAACTGTTTTAAAGTTGGAATTGCAAACTTCTGGGAGCTGGGTGTGGTGGTGACATCAGTGGGAATTAAAAAGTCAAAGCAGTTTCAAGGCTAAGATATTAATGAATCTGGCTTTGGATACAGTGATTCTGAGGTGACAGCAGGATATTTGTGTGTAAATGTCCAAAACACAAAAGGCAGTTGATAGCATGGGAATGGGTGAAATCCCACTGGGAAGTGGAGAACCTCAACAGGGTAAGCACTGAACCCCAAAGACAACCTGTTTTCAGGAGGCTGGTGTAAAGAGGAGCCAAAGAGAGACAGAATGAGAAGCAGCAGTGGAGCAAAATGAGAACTAATAGAGCATGTTTCTCAAAGTTGTCTACAGTCTCAGATGTGACTGATTTGCTAATTTAAAAGATTGGATTCCTAGACCCTGACCAGACCTTCAGAATCTGAATCTCTGGGAGTGAGACCTGGGAATCTAATTCTTATTTAATTTCTCAGGTTATTCTTATGCCAGTCTTATGATTGTAGAAGAAGTGTTACAGAATCCAAGGCAGAAAATATTTTGAAGAAAACAGTGAGCAATAATTTTAAATTTTATAGAAAAGTCAAATTCCATTGAAAAGTCAAAATCTGGATTAAAAACTGACCACTGGATTTTACAGTTAAGAGGTTATTGGAGTCCTTAGCGAGAATGAATTTTGTAAAACGGTGCAGGTAAATGCTAAGTTGCTTTCTAGAGTGTAACTCACTATTTCCAGAAAAAAACTAAGGGTAAATTTTTTGGCAACTTTTGCAAATCTATGTCTTTTTGCTACTTTTAGAAATTTCATTATTTTTATTTCTATAGCACTGCTGTATCACACTCTCCCCTAAGAAATGTCAAACCAGTTTCTTCTAGCAATTTAGGTATGTTAAGATTCCTTTAAAAAAATCACTTTTGCAAATCTTTTCTTCCTTTTAGTTCAAAGATAAGAAAAAAAATTTTATTTTCTTAAAGTTTAAGAATGTCACTGGAATGTGTTCTAATGCTAGAGTCTGCATATTATTTTTCTTCTGGAAACTAGGTATCAATTTTAAGTTTTTAACTTTTCAGGGTTCTTTTTTCTTAAAGTTCTGGAAAGTTTTCTTCACTCTTCACTCTTGATAAATTTCTCCCATTTGTTCCGTATTCTCCTTTAGGAAATTCAATTAATCTTGAGTTGCTTCTTCGTGTAGTATCGTCTATAATTTTGTCACCCTCTCTTGAATTGTCATTTTTGTTATTTTCTTTCATGGTCTCGTATATGTTTACAGAGTCTATTTTCTGTTCCATTAATCTGTTTCTGAAACATTAATTCTATTACTCAAGATTCCAATGAGTATTTGTTTTATCAGGGAATTTGTCCTGATCTCTTCTTGTTTCATAACTTTGTTGTTATCTTCTATCTCCCTGAAAATAGATTACAGATATTTTCATTAGATTAGATGTTTTATTCTTCTGTTTCACGAGGAAAACCTACATGATTGATTAGAACTGGTTGAAATACAGACTTGTCATTGCGTTTTCTGTTTCTTTGGCACTGCCACTTCCTGACTGCTTTTCCTTCCTTGCTCACACTCCCTCTAGCTTGCTTTGATAATCCAGGGCCATTGCCTCTGCCTGTGCTGGTTGTGCTGGCTGAGGGGTGAGGGGGCCTGGAATCTAGCTTGCACCATGCTTGCCTGTCTGAGCACTCGGGTGGAGCTGCAGCCTCTAGAGAAAGAGGCACCTCTTTCTAGCTGTCACAAACACTCTTAATTCTTACAGTACTAGCAGTGGCTTCTGTTGGCCATACAGAAAACTGCTTGAAAATTTCATTCGGGTAATTTCTTTCAGCAGAAGACTCTGTACATTCAAGGTTGGGTATCCTTGCATTCTTTGTAGCTTCACAATGACCAGGGATAACAGCAGAGAGCCTTTCACTTCCAACCATGTCACCTACTCAGTTGTCAATCAAGTGCTTCCTGGCAGATTTTACATTAGAAGTTACTCTGAGGCACACTTTTTCACTATGGTTGTTTTAAAAAATGTGAGCAGCATATAAAAGAATAACGTCAGCTGCCTTGTTAAATCTCCTTAAGATCAGCCTTGAGGATGTAACTGCGAGTGATATGGTTGTGAGAGCTCCTGTCCCATCTGTTGCCAGGATTGATTTGACCGATCTGGCCGCCTAAGCAGGTGACCCTTCTTTTTATCCTGATTCACGTGTTCCTACAGAAGCTGCATAATCACTTGTGGGGAATGACTTTCCCCAAATACGAGGTTATTAAGGGAAAATATATCAAACGACTGATTTTGTGAGAGAGGATTTGGATTACATTATTTTTATAATGTCCCTCAGTGAATCATGTTTCTTTGTGTCCATGTCCCTTTGTAATGTGATTTGCTGCTCCTGGCATCAGGAGATGTAGTCTATTCCCACCACCTCCCCCATGAATCTAGTCTGGCCTCGTGACTTGTTTTGACCAACAGAATGCAGCAAAAGTAATGTCATGCAGCTTCTGAAACTAAGCCTTAAGAGAACGGGTAGCTTTCTTTTTCACTCCTTTAGGTCACTGCTGCCTGTGGACAGCCTGGCTAACTTCCTTTCTCTGCCTGGAAGAGAAATCACAGAGAGAGAAAGACCCAGTGGAGAGAGAGTCTTGGCTGTTTCAGTGGAACTAAATGTAACCTCATGAGTTCATTCAGGCTGGAGCTCCCTGCCAACCCACAGAATCCCAAGACCTAGTAATCATTGCTGCTTGAAGACATTAACTTTAGCTATGGTTTCTTATGCAAACATAGAAAACTGATAAAGAATTTAGCCTGGATGTTCCAGAAAGTAGAGCTTAAGGCAAAAGCTTCCTTGCTGGTACTTTCCGGAGGAGCTGGGATGAGGGAACAGGGAGTGAGGCAGGGAAGGAGGGGAGCAGTACACACATGCATTCTTGAGGAGGTGACCATTGTTATTGATTGCTCCATTTTGGGGAGCATCTTCTAAGGGACCATTTGAATGGCTGCATCTCAGGATAGGCTGGCTATCCAGGGAAGGGGTAAACTAGAAAGCTGTAATCAGCCAGCTCCCATCTCCCAGCAGTCAATTACTTGAAAATTTTATTTTTCAGGATGTAAACTTCCCTGCACTCCTGGCTTCACGTTTCTATGCATGGAGCAGGACCTGGGAAGTCTCACGTTTGGTGGAAAGGAGATGCCTCAAAGGGAGGCAAGTGGCCACTGCAAATTGCTGTCAAGTTGTGCCATTTGAAGGGAGTGGGCATCCGTTCAGAGTTGGCACCTGTAGCAGTATCTGGAATAGCAGAGCAAGGTCAGGCAGAGCTGAATGAATCTGAGGTTGCAGGTGTGTTTGACTTAGGACTCAATACTTCTTTGTATTTTAATGTTGATAGAACTCCTAATCAATATCCTGTCCTTCCTATCTAATGTAAGCCTGTTAATGAAACTACAAGCACATACCTACACACAAAACTCTTAGATGATTACAATGATATGACTTTTGTCAATATGTATTTAGGTAATGTTTAAAGTTTTTTCCTCCTTCAAAAATATTTAAATGAAAATATTTAATATAAAAATGAAGTGCTCTTCATTGTAAAAGTAATACATGTTCATTGTAACAATTCAAAGTGTTCAGAGATTACTTCTTCCCTGATGTAATTTATATTACAGTATAGTAGACTATCCTATGCTTTCCCAAGCATTATATTTGTGTATGTTTAAATAGAGAGATACATTAACCCACAAGCACATTTGTATACAGGAATTTACATTTTTTCAACAAAAATGAGATTTGACTACTACAATAACTTGTATATTTTCATTTTTAAGAGTGTACCATCATACAGTCACTTCGGAAACCATTTGGTTCTTCAATATGTTAGAGTTCTGACGTGACCTAGCAATTCTACTCTTAGGTATATACTCAAGAGAAATGAAAAAACTGTTCACATAAAAACTTGTACACAAATGGTCACAGAAGCACTATTCATAATAGCCAAAATGTAAACAACCTAATTTTCCATCAACCGATGAATGGATTTTTAAAATATGGTATGTGCCTACAATGGAATATTATTCAGCAATAAAAAGGAACCAAATGCTGTGTATGCTATAACATGATGAACCTGGAAAACAGTCATGCTAAGTGAAAGAAGCCAGTCACAAAAGACCACATATTATGCAATCCATTTACAAAAAATGCCCAGAATCAACAAGCCCATATGTCTTAATTCATTCGGGCTGCTATTAAAAAATACAACAGACTGGGGAGCTTAGAAACAACAGAAATTTATTTCTCACAGTTCTGGAAGCTGGTCCAAGTTCAGTGCACCATGATGGCCCTTTCAGGGTGACAGACTTCTAGATACAACCTCATATGGTGATAGGGGCTAGAAAGTTCTGTGGGGTCTCTTTTATTAGAATACAAAGCCCATTCATAGTGTGCCACCCTCATGACCTAAGCATCTTGCAAAGGCCCTACTTCTTAATACTATCACATTGTACATTAAGATTTCAACATATGAATTTTGGGGGAACACAAACATTCAGACCATAGCACCACAGTAAATTAATAATTGTCTAGGGTTTGGTAGTGATGGGAGAGTAGGAAAATGGAGAGTGACTGCTGATAGGTACAAGGCTTCTTTTTATGGTGATAAAAATCTTTTGGGATTAGTGGTGATGATTGCACAAGTTCAGAAATATACTAAAACTCACTAAACTATACATTTTAAATGGGTGAATTTTGTGGTTTACAAATTCTATATCAATAAAGCTGTTAAAACTGTATCATGGACATTTCACAGATCATTACATATAAAACTAGTGTACTGTAGTTGTAAAACAACATTCCGTAGTCTGCATCTAGTCTAATTTATTTTATCATTCTTATTTTAAGGGACTCATATTTTTCCAGGTTTTTCTTTTTATTATTAACAACAATGCTCTAATAAATGTTGCTCTAAGTATATGTTTTTATTCTATAAGTTAGACAACTACAACTAAAATTGTTGGACCAAATTACATGTACCTATTTAATATTAGTAGATGCTGCCAGATTAATTTATGAAAAGAAAATAGCAATTCACCCTTATACTGATAGTAAGTGAGACAATTCATTTTCTTATACCCTCACCAGCACTGTATGTAATCAATCTTTTTAACTGTTGCAAATATGGAGATAACAACAATCAGTCATTATTGTTTTAATTTGCATTAAAAGACTGTTAGTGAGATTAAACACATTTTCATATATTTGTTAGGTATCTCCATTTAATCTTTTGTATATTTTCTTTTCTAGTATTTTGTCAGGTTTTTATTAGATTTTCTTTTGTATCTTTTTTACTTATATGAAGGGATTCATTATATGGTTGTGCTATTAACCCTTTGTCTGCCATATGTTTTCCAACTATTTTTTCTCATTCTTTCATTTTTGGTTTTGCTCAGTGGTCTATTGCTAAATGAACATTTTCAATTTTTATGAGATAAAATCTATCAATATTTTCCTTTATAATTTCTGAGCTTCCTGTGTAAATTAAGAACTACTCTCCCTCTGCACCTTGACCCCCAAAGGATATAGTAATAGAAAAATTATACTGTTTTAGTTTAATTTTTCATAATTAGATATTTATTCATAATTCATTTATTTCATAATTAGATTGTATATAATGTGGAGTACATGTCTAATTTGTTTTTTCTAGATGATATTCTCTTTTACCAGGTAAGCAATAATTTCAGCGTTGTCTTATTAACAGGTTGTGCTGGGGTTATTTGATGAAAAGGTGTTCAACTTTGCAAAATCCAAAGACAGAGCCTCAGTCTCCATGATCAGCCTTTTGGCTGCATTTTATAGTTTAGTCATCCCTTTTTTCCTTTATTCATTTGGTCTGAGGAATAGCAGAGGCTCTGGTCTTTTGTCCCACCTCACTGGTGCCTCTAAACTCTGTTGATAAGTATACCTTCTCCTCTTAACCTCTAAATGTAGGAGTACCAGTCTTACTCCTCCAGTTTCTTCTTTAGTTGATAACTTCCCAAATATGTATCTTTCTTTTGAATTCCAGATTTATATTTAATGTTTACTCAACATCTCTCTCTTTTTTTTTTTTTTTTTTTTTTTTTTGCGGTATGCGGGCCTCTCACTGTTGTGGCCTCTCCCGTTGAGGAGCACAGGCTCCGGACGCGCAGGCTCAGCGGCCATGGCTCACGGGCCCAGCCGCTCCGCGGCACATGGGATCCTCCCAGACCGGGGCACGAACCCGTATCCCCTGCATCGGCAGGCGGACTCTCAACCACTGCGCCACCAGGGAGGCCCTCAACATCTCTCTTGAATGTTTAAAAGTCATCTCAAATTTAAATTGAGCCTCTGATTCTGACTACACTCACCAACTCCTCCCCACCAATTAAAAAACAAACAGCAACAAAAACAACAATCTGTTCCACCCCTATTTTTTCCACCTCAGAAAAATATACCATCATTCACCCAGTGGCTCACGTTAAAAATTTTGGAATAAATTCTGATTCCACTCCTTCTCTCAAATCCCACATCCAATCTATAAATAAGTCCAGTTGGCTCTGCCTTCAAAATATATTAAAAATCCAACAAATTTTCACCATCTCTAACAGTTAGCCCAAGCCACTGTCATCTCTTTTTCTCCTTGAATGTTGCAGTAGATTCCTAACTAGGCTCCTCATTTCCACTCTTGACTTCCTATGGTCTACTTACCATGGAGCTGTCAGAGTGATTCTTTTACAGAATAAGTCAAATCTCCTGTATTCAAACCACCCCAGAAGTTTTGCATCTCACTCAGAGTAAAAGCCAGCAAAGTATGACATTTTCTGACTCTGGGCAACATTTCCAATCTCTTCTCCTATGATTCTTGCCTGTCCTTATCTCTTTTCCTGGAGCATGACAAGATTCATCCCCTCTGGGTTATGGTTCTTGCTTTATTCTATTTCAAAAATACTTCTTGCTCAAATATTTCCAAGAAATAGCTTTTCTCTTTGTTCAGCTCTGTTATATGTCACCTTCTCAAAGAAGGCACTCTGATTCCTCTGTTACTCTCAATTTTCTTAGCATGCTCTATTTTTCTTCATAGCACTACCTGGTAGTATTTTGTACATCTATTTGTGTATTTTCTTATCATCTTTCTCACGTATAGAATGAATATTCTGTGAGGACAGACTTAGACTGTCTTGTTCTTTATTGTATTCTAGTATCTTGAACTTAGTAGTCACTCAACAAGCATGTGTTGAACTGATTTATTAATTAGGCAATTTTTGGCTTAAGTAATTAATTAATTAGCTACTTAACTAAAATGTCATCTTTTTCATCCAGTAAGTTACCTAGAAGTGTTTCTGGACATTGTGACCTGTTCCACTGATCTATTTTTTTTTTTTTTTTTGTGCGGTACACGGGCCTCTCACTGTTGTGGCCTCTCCCGTTGCGAAGCACAGGCTCCGGACACTCAGGCTCAGCTCAGCGGCCATGGCTCACGGGCCCAGCTGCTCCGCAGCATGTGGGATCTTCCCAGACTGGGGCACAAACCCGTGTCCCCTGCATCGGCAGGTGGACTCTCAACCACTGCGCCACCAGGGAAGCCCTCCACTGATCTATTTCTATCTATTTCTGAGTCATATTCTTTTGATTACTAGAAAATAATGATAAATTTTAATATTTGATGGGATAAGTCTCCTTTGACTATTTGTGTTTTTCTAAATTTTCTTGTCAGTTCTTCCATACTGATTATCAAATATGGTCTTTATTGTCATTTTGTACAGTTATATAAAATATGCTTTTGAAATTAAATTGATATATTAACTGAGAAAGGTTTAATAATTTTATTATTTTTATTATTATTTTTTGCGGTACGCAGGCCTCTCACTGTTATGGCCTCTCCTGTTGCGAAGCACAGGCTCTGGACACTCAGGCTCAGTGGCCATGGCTCACGGGCCCAGCCACTCCGCGGCATGTGGGACCTTCCCAGACTGGGATACAAACCCGAGTCCCCTGCATCGGCAGGTGGACTCTCAACTACTGTGCCACCAGGGAAACCCGGATTTAATAATTTTTTAATATTAAATCTTCCCATTCAGAAATATGGACAATACTCAATATTTTCAGGTCTTCCTAGTTTTATAGATTTCATAATTTTTCCTGGACATTTTAGTAGTTGTTTTCACTACTGTATGTGTGTTTGATTTTTATTGCTAATATTAATAAAACTCTTGATATTTAAATACTTAATCTTGTATTAACCTACCTTAGCAGTTTTTTATTAGTTCTTACAAGTTTTATAAAAATAAACTTTTTATTTTTGAACACCCTTAGATTTACAGAAAATACACACATCCCACATGCAGTTTATCATACTGTATCTTATATTACCATGGTACTCTGTCACAACAAAGAAACTAACAGGTACATTATTATTAACCAAAGTACAGTCTTTATGTGTTTTCACTAATTTTTCCACAAATGTCCTTTTCTGTTCTAGGAGCTAATCCAAGATAACACATTACATTTAGTTGCCAGGTGTTCGTAGTCTCCTCTGGTCTGTAACTGATTCTCATTCTTTCCTTGTTTTGAGAAGTTATTGGTCAGGTATTTTCTGGAATGTTCATCAGTGTGCATTCGTCTGATGTTTTTGTCATGATTAGGTTGTGGGTAGCACCTTTCTGATCATATCTTATGAGGAGGTACATGCTATCAACATGACATATCACTGCTGATGTTGACCCTGGCTGAGATAGTGTTTGCCAGGTTTCTCCCCCCACATTTTCATATTCTATTTTTTTTACATGGAGGTTGCTAAGACCAGCCCACAGACAAGGCAGAAGGAGGATAATTAAGCTTAACCTTTTTGAGGAGAGAGCGTCTACATGTCTTATTTGGAATTGCTCTGTAAAGATTATTCTATTCTTGTTTATTTATTTATTCAATCAATCAATCAATCATTCACTTATATAAATATGTCCTTATAGATATTTATTCTAGATTTTGGGTTATAATATAATGCTACACTATTATGTTGCTCAGATTGTTCCATTCTAGCCATTGGGAGGTTTCATGTTGGCTCCTATCTGCCTTTGATATGCCCCCTTTAATAGGTTTTTAGGTGAGCTGTCAGGATTTTGTTACATATACAATCACACAAACTTCAAAAAGTAAAATTTGCCTCATCTGTTCTTGATTTTAATGGCTACCTCTCCTAACCTGTTTAAAGTCCATAAATGTTTAATGCATCCTAGTTTCCTATGTTGCAGATGAGAAATTTGAAGCTATTCTAATTCTCTTACCTTTGTAAGTAAACAGTTCTCACTGATTGAAAGCTTGCAAAAAAGATTTTCTTTATCTTTGGAGTTTAGGAATTTCACCAGGATATCTCGGTAGGTATTATCTTATTTTGCCTATGATTTGGTAAGTCTGAAATCTCAAATTTTTTAGCTCTGAAAGCTTTTCTTCTATTTATTCTTCATGTATAATGTATTTTTATACCTCAAATCTTCTATTTTCACAGATTAGCATTTTGAATCTATCCTTTATGACCCTTATCTCTCTATATATATATAATTGTTGAAAAAATTTAAGCACATTTTTATCATTGTAAATTATAAATGAATGTAAAAAAAATCTACTCAGACTACAATCAAACTCAAAATTACAATTAACATACTCGTGTATATATTTCCTATATTCCCTTTATGCAAAGTTATTTTGTTATGCTTATGTAGTTATAATCACACCATTTATATGATTTTACTTCTTATTTGACTTATAAAATTTACAAGCATCATCGCTTATAATGATATACTATTTATCATCTTTTTTTTTAGCAATTAACGTCTTTTTTTCTTCTAGTTTTAATGAAATATAATTGACATACAACACTGTATAAGTTTAAGGTGTATAACATAATGATTTGACTTACATACATCAGGAAATGTTTACCACAATAAGTCTAGTGAACATCTATCATCTCATGTAGATACAAAATAAAAGAAAAAGAAAAAAAGTTTTCCCTTGTGATTAAAACTCAGGATTTACTCTCTTAATAACTTTCATATATAAAATGCAGTAGTGTTAATTATATTAATCATATTGTACATTACATCTGTACTACTTATTTATCTTATAACTGGAAGTTTGTACCTTTTGACCACTTTCATCCAATTCCTCCTCCCCCCATCCCCCGCTCTGGTAACCACAATTCTAATCTCTTTTTATATGCATTTGTTTGTTTGTTTTTGAACTATAATTGACCTACAACAGTATGTTAGTTCTTGGTGCATGACATAGTGATTCAGTATTTCTATAAATTACAAAATGATCACCACGGTAAGATTAGTTACCATCTGTCACTTTACAATGATATTATATTATTATTAACTAAATTCCCCACACTGTACAGTTCATACCAGTGACTCATCTATTTTGTAACTGGAAGTTTTGTACCTCTTAAACTCCCTCACCTATTTCTGTCATCCAGCCACCACTCCTCCTCTCAGGCAACCACCTGTTTGTTCTCTGTATCTATGACTCTGTTTCTGATTTTTTATATTTGTTCATGTTTTGTTTTTTAGATTCCACGTATAGGTGAAATCATATGCTACTTGTCTTTCTCTGTCTGACTTATTTCACTTAGCATAATAATCTTAGTGTAGATCCATCCAAGTTGTCTTAAATGGCAAGACTTCATTATTTTTATTTTTATTTCACTATAAGGACTCTCCTTTATCCATTCACCTTTGAATGGGCACTTAGGTTGCTTCTGTATATTGGTCATTGTACAGAATGCTGCAATGACCATAAAGGTGCATATATCTTTTCAAATTAGTGTTTTTGTTTTCTTCAGAAAAATACCCAGGGCTGGAATTTCTGGATCATATGGTAGTTCTATTTTAATGTTTTGAGAAACCACCATACTGTTTTCCATATTAGCTACACCAATTTACATTCCCACAAATAGTGCACCACAGTTCTCTCTTCGCCACATCCTCACTAAGACTTGTTATTTGTTGTCTTTCTGATGATAGTCATTCTGACAGTAGTGAGGTGATATCACAATGTGCTTTTAATTTGCATTTCAATGATGACTAGTGATGTTAAGGATCTTTTCATGTGTCTCTTCATCATCTGTATGTTTTCTTTGGGAAAATGTCTATTCAGGTCCTCTACCCATTTTTAATTGGGTTGTTTGTTTATTTGATGTTGAGTTGTATAAGTTCTTTGCATACTTTAGATATTAACCCCCCTTCACATATATCATTTGCAAATATATTCTCCCATTCAGTAGGTGGCCTTTTTGTTCTTATGGTAATTTCTTTTGTTGTGCAAAATCTTTTTGGTTTGATGTAGTACCATTTGTTGGTTTTTGCTTTTGTTTCCCTTGCCTTGAGAAGACATATTCCCCCAAGTATTTCTAAGACAATGTCAAAAAGTGTACTGCCTATGTTTTCTTCTAGAAGTTTCATGGTTTCAGGTCTGACATTTAGGTCTTTAATCCATTTTGAGTCTGTTTTTGTATATAGCATGAGAGAATAGTCCAGTTTGATTCTTTTGCATGTAGCTGTCCAGTTTTTTCAACACCATTTATTGAAGAGGCTCAGTTTTTCCCTTTGTATATTCTTGCCTTTTATGTCATAGATTGATTGACCATGTAAGTATGGGCTCATTTCTGGGCTCTCTATTCTGTTTCATTGAGCTATGTGTCTGTTTTGTGCAAGTACCAAGCTGTTTGTACTGTGGCTTTGTAGTATAGTTTAAAATAAGGGGGCATTATAACTCCAGTTTTGTTCTCCTTTCTCAAGGTTGCTTTGGGTATTCAGGGTCTTTTGTGTTTCCACACTAATTTTGGAATTATTTGTTCTAGCTCTGTGAAAAATACCTTTGGTATTTTGATAGGAATTGCACTGAAACTGAAGATTGCCTTGTGTTATATGATCATTTTAAGAATATTAATTATTGCAATCCATGAGCAAGGTATATCTTTCTGTTTGTTTCTGTCATCTTCAATTTCTTTCATCAATGTCTCATAGTTTTCCAATTATAAATCTTTTGCCTCCTTGGTTAGATTTATTCCTAGGTTTTTTTTTGATGCAACTATAAATGGGATTTAAAAAAAATATATCTTTCTGATACTTTCTTGTATGTGTATAGAAACACAACTCATTCCTGTATGTTAATTTTGTATCCTGCAACTTTACTGAATTCACTGATGACATCTAACAATTTTGTGGTGGCATCTTTATGGTTTTCTACATATAGTGTCATGTCATCTACAAACAGTGACAATTTTACTTCTTCCTTTCCAATTTGGATTCCTTTTATTTCTTTCTCTTGTCTGACTGCTGTGGTTAGGACTTCCAATACGATGTTGAATAAAAGTGGTTAAAGTGGGCATCCTTGTCTTGTTTCTGAGCTTAGAGGAATGCTTTTAGCTTTGCACTGTTGAGTCTGTTGTTAGCTGTGGGCTTGTCATATATGACCTTTAATATGTTGAGGTATGTTCCCTCTATGCCCACTTTGTTGAGAATTTTTATCATAAGTGGATGTTGAATTTTGGCCAAAGATTTTCTGCATCTGTTGAGATGATTGTATGATTTTTATTTTTCAGTTTGTTAATGTGGTGAATCACATTGATTGATTTATGGATATTAAACCGCTCTTGCTTTCCTGGGATAAATAATACTTGATTATGGTATATGATCCTTTTAATGCATTGTTGGATTCATTTTGCTAATATTTTGTTGAGGATTTTTGCATCTATGTTCATCAGTAATATTGAACTGTAATTTTCTTTTTTTTGTGATGTCTTTTCTGGTTTTAACATCACTGTGATGCTGGCCACATAAAATGAGTTTGGAGTTCCTTCACAATTTGTTAGAATAGTTTGAGAAGGATAGGTGTTAACTCTTCTTTAAATATCGGGTTGAATTCACCTGTGAATCTATTTGGTCCTATACTTTTGTTTGTTAGGAATTTTTTTGTTATTTGATTACTTATTCAGTTTCATTACTGGAAATCAGTATGTTCATATTTTCTATTTCTTCCCGATTCAGTCTTTTCTAGGAATTTGTCCATTTTTTCTAGGTTGTCCATTTTATTGGCATATAATTGTTTGTAGTAATCTCTTATAATCCTATATATTTCTGTGGTGTTGCTTGCAACTTCTCTTTTTCATTTCTGATTTTATTTATTTGGACCCTCTCTCTTTTTTTATAACCCTTAGCTTTTTCACTCATGCTTTCTATGGCTTTTTATTTATACTCTCTATTGTGCTATATTTCTTCTGTCTGTCCTTCCAGAACAATAGAGCAGTTTTCAGCAGTGACCATTCCCTTTTTTAATCTCTTGATTTTTTTAAATTTATAAATTATTTTTAAACTTCCCAGAAAATCTTTTATGCTCTCTATTTGATAACTTTAAGATGTATATTTTCAGTGTAGTTACCTTCTGTTTATTCTCTTAATTCTGGCTTCACAGGAGCCACTGCTCCTAGTTATTTGTCTTAGTGTCCTTTAAACTTCCTTCCCCTTATGGTCATTACTCAGCTACTGTTTCTAGTCTCCAAGACTACCCATTTAGTCTTTCTTTGTGAACTTGGGCCTGGGCCTCTGCAAACCATTTTTTCTCCTTTGCCAGGTAGCTCCCTGTTGAGTTTTGTCAACAGGACACAAGAGGGAGACTGCATGACTGAAGTAGGGAAAGGAACACACTTAGATTTCTGTTTGCTTCCTGTTTCTCTCAGTGTCAGAACCAGCAAAGCTACTTTTTCCCAACAGGGGCAGTTGGTTTCAGTAACTGTGCTAGTTTCAGATCTCAGTTATTCACACTCCCGGAATCAATCTCACAGGCCCTCAGAGATTCTAGTACTAGCTGGATAATGCTTGTCTTTCAGCATTCTGAGTCCCATTTCAACAGGGCTCCTCTATAAGCTTTCACTGTGTTGAATCATATGAAATTGCTGGTATTTGAACATTTTGATCTAAAAACAGAGTAATTTTGTATAATTCAAGCCAAGACCAGCTCCATAACTTGAGAAGCCCAGTGCAAACTGAAAATGAGGAGCCCCTTGTTAAAAAATTATTATGAATTACAAGATGGTGACAGCAGAGCAGTAAACCAAGTCTGGGGCCTTTCTGAGCATAGGGTGCTATGTAACTGCATAAGTTTTCCCATGAAGCCCTGGTTGAAACTAATAGGTTCTAACAAGCTTAACCTCTTCCCTTCTATGAAGCGGTTAGCTTACTGTTCTGTGTTAACTCATTCTTCTCTTTTTTTGCTGGTTTGGTTCTCAGGTACCTGTTTAAACAATTTCCTTTATTAAATTATGTTTACTACAATAGCTGGTGTGGTTTCTTTTATCTTGAGTGGACCCTGACTGATCCTTCTTAAATTTCTTATGATATTTATTTGACCTCTCATATTAGCAGTTGTATAAACAGGAACTCTTCTGTTAAGGTGGGGGTCATGTGGGCTTTTAGGGGATATCAGGAAAGTCCAGTTGTTTTTCAAGGAAAGGAAGTCAAAACATCAAAGTCAGGGACTTCCCTCGTGCTGCAGTGGTTAAGAATTTGCCTGCCAGTGCAGAAGACACGTGTTTGAACCCTGGTCTGGGAGGATCCCACATGCCGCAGAGCAACTAAGCCTGTGTGCCACAACTACTGAGACTGCGTGCCACAACTACTAAAGCCCATGCACCTAGAGCCCTGCTCTGCACCAAGAGAAGCCACCTCTATGAGAAGCCCACTCACCACAACAAAGAGTAGGCCCTGCTCACCCCACAACTAGAGGAAGCCCATGCACAGCAACAAAGACCCAACACAGCCAAAAATAAATAAATGAATAAACAAATTAATTAATTTAAAAAACCCATCAAAGTCAGAAACTTATATAGTGAGACATGTTCAAAACAGTTTAAATATAGGTTATAAATACTTCCTTGCTCTTACCTAGTTCAGATTTTAGTATTCTGTTAGCATGTCTTTCCTACAGAAATTGTTCTACCCAGATGTAGGCTTTATGCTTGGTTAAGTGGTATTGGCATTACGTTCCAGTGTATGCATAAGACTAGCAGCACTGCAAACTTTTTAAAGACTTTGCTAAAATCCACACACCTCCACGAAAAATCTTATTATATTAAAACAGCACTATTATTCTATAGGAAAACTGTAGTATCTTAGATGCCTGTGTTCAGTTCCATAGGACCATAACGCAATATTTGATTTTGCTTTTAAAGAGAATGTTAACTTTCAGAGCATTTTATGGGGTCTATGTTTGTTGCTAAACAATTAGGCACATGTTGGCTTGTATTTCCATGCAAGCCCCACATTGATCACAGCCTGTTGTAACCTAACTGCTGATTGTTTTGAAGGATAGGGAGACTGCATCTGTGTTCCAATGAATCCCATGCATTCAAATTGCCCTTAAAACAACAGAAGTCAAGTCAGAGCAGCTAAAATGCAGCAGCTCCATACCTGGAAACACTAACATGCATGAGTATAACCTCCATATGGATGTATTTGGCAGAGAAATGTTTTTAGCTTGTTAGGGAGCACAAAGTAATGTAAATTTGAGAATGAGAAGTTATAATCATTAGAGGCAATTTCATTTCTGGGCTACTTACAGAGACAGAAAATATTACATAGCCTTTATAAAACTGTAAATTACATCTGATTTGAACTTCATTTGAAACTCCAGAGCGTGAGAGAACTCTGAGTTTCCTGTTAAATACAAAAACTTAAATGAGATTTCAGCACCCAGGAGACAGCTGACTGACAATGCACAGTCTCACTGAAGCTTGAGTGGGTACACATCAATGCAGTTAATCAGAACTCCACTCAGCGGGCAGCTCTTTATGCATTCGACAGAGCCCAGCAGAGAGTTTTCGGGACAGAAGATTCATATGTCAAGCCTTCAGCTCTGCTTTCCTTGACACTGCAAGCAGATTAGCACATGACAGATTTGTGCAGCCCAGTAACTGGGCCAGCATGCATCAATGGCGGAGATGACAAGGAAATCTGTGGCATCAAGTGTCATGGCCTCTTGCTTCATCAGAACTGGCAAGGCTGCCACCAAGGTTATTAGAGTCATACGGTTTGGAGAAAAATATTTTGTTTCAAACATGTGTCAGGAGAGAGAATGAGTCTACTTCTGACACTTATGGCAGGATATCTATCAAGCCTTCACCACCCAGCAACACCCACTGCTCCCTGACACTTATATTAATAGTGTGTGTATGTGTGTGTGTTTTGAGAAAATAACAAAAATATTTTTGTCCCTAGTCTGATTAAATCTAAAGTCTACTCTGAGGTAAACTTTACCTACAAAAACTGCTATACCTAGATATTCCTAATAATATTGTCCAACACCTGCAAATGTCTCACCTTTTTCAAAAGTAAATGCACATTACCTTATAAGCACATGTAATTTATTCATCCTTACAATAATTTTTCACTTGTTTAAACATAATTCAACCAAAATTTAAAGTCTTAGTTGAATATAAGATTCAAATGAGGCATGTTTGTGGATTCAACTGTACAGTTAGCTTTACCCAGAATCTGTATTTCCCTTGCTTTATAACACACTTATGAACAAGTCCTGTGTGTCTTGGCTGACAATCAACTTGCCAAGGCTTTATTTGTTTGCTTCAGATTATGTGTCCTATTAATGTATTACTGGACTATAAAGAATTGCCTTCTTCTCTGTCTCACTCTAACTTGATTTTCTCAGTACCTATTGTGCACAAGGAGCTTGCAAACTACTGGAGAACACATAAATGGAAGTGCTCATGCTCTTTCTACTTGGATAATAATGAATATCATGTTACCACTCTAAAGCACAATTTCCATGACAGGAAAACCATTTGAGAAAAGGGCCAACGTGGCAACTATTAAGGCACCTGAGATTGTGTTGCCCAACAAAACAGCTGAGACAAAGCAAGTTCTCTTCAAATGTCCTCCCTTTTTTTTTCTACTAGGAAATGCCACAAACTGGAAACACTTGTGAAAATGCTTGCAGCATCTCCTCAGGATGTGAGCACTTTACTGTACGTCCCAGGTGAACTTGTGATTGCTGTTTCATGTTCAGTCCTTTAATGTCCATCCTCTCTCTGCATCCCAATTTGTAGAAAACCTGATGCCTCATTTGAGTAGTGTTTTATGGTTTTCAGTGGTTGGAACCACTCTTGAGGCAGTCTGGATTCAAATCTCAGCTCTACCCCTTATCAGCTGTGTCATGTTGTACAAGTTACTAAACCTCCATGTACCTCAGTTTGGTTATCTATAAAATGGGGATAATATTAATACCTATGTGATAGGGCTGTTTACGAATCAAGTGACATATGAAAAGCACTTAGAACAGTGTCTGGCACAGAGTAAGTTCTATATACATATTAGCTGTTAGTATTATTTGATCCTCTTAATAAGTCTGTGTGGTAAATTTGAATAATTACCCTTTTTAAATGAGGAAACTGAGTTTTGGAGATGTTGAATAAATGGGCGCAGGCTCATTTCTGTAATTTTTGGATCAGGACCAGAATCTGGGTCTTCTGACTCCTTGTCAATTCTTCCCACTACTCTGCGAGCCTAGGGCAAGTATCAGCTTCTAGAAGGCAGGGCCTGTGTCCTCCTTGTCTTTTGTGTTACCTCAGTGGATAGATGGGGACTTGCCTCAAGGAACGAGGGTAGCATGATCTCTGGGTTGGGGAGCTGGTCATCAGAGCCCAGAAGGAAGTAGTAGAGAGGATGTGGGGTGAGAAGCCACACTGGCAAGACAGACCCTTCTGGGGACTCCTCGCCACATGTATAGTGTTTCATTTTATGTCACCTTCTCTGTAAAACTTTGGTCAAATTTGACCTGGTACAAAATGCTTTTTTTATGGAGACCACATCTGCACTGGACACTGTGGCTTTCCTGAACTAAAGGCTCAAAGCCAAGATTATGGGAAGAGGTTTAAATATAAAGTCTGTGGGGTTTAAGTTCCATATATGCATCATGCTCAGATCACTCAGGGTCACCAAAGACTGAACAAGGGTTTTTCTTGTCCCTGGACTCAGAAACCCTCTATGCCACTGCTCCATCTTTGCAGGCTTGGCACTGTCTTCTCTTATCATGCCTGGAGCTGTCTTGGAGCATAACTTTTGTTTTTCCCATACAGATTTGTGTGAGCTTATAGCCACACACACCAGCCTCTAGCCCCCTTCCTTATTCTCTCACTTTCTTGTAAACAATCCCACCTCTGTCTACCGTTTACAAGCCCACGCTGCTCTCACTGAGCTGCCCTGGGAAGAATAATATAGTGTCTCTACTCCAAGTGCTTCTCTTGTGAGGAGAAGTCACTCCACTAATCTGCCTTCTCTGGGCTCTGCCATTCTAATGAGTACTGTATACTTAATTTTATTAACTCAAAGCCACAGAACTCCTACAAATTGCTCTGACCCTCACATCTTTTCTTTCTACTTAGAGGAGATTAGAGTCAGGGCAATGGACTCTATAATAACCGTCAATGGAAGAAAAGTAGGGAGATTTTAAGATTTTAATTGTCTTATTATCATATTTTATTTTGTTTTGTTTTATTTAGTTATTAAGGTCCTGTACTAAGGCAAAGGTGAGACATGTTCTCTGCCCTGTGTTACAGGAGGAGTGACAGAATGTGGTGATGTGGTAAGCAACAGCAAGACTAAAAAGCTACCCTATCCAGTAGGATAAAGTTTATAAAATTAATGATTGGATTCATTGATTAAACATTTATTTACTAAGCATTTATTGTTATGTGTGTCTTATGCAGAATGGGAAAATATTAATAACAGCACCTACATTAGGAACACATGAGTTAGTGTATGGAGAGCACATAAGACTGGGCCTGGCGTGGGGAAGTCTTGGTCATTGTCACTTTTGTCATCACACATACTCCTCCTACTCTGTTCTCACAACAACTCTTCAAGGCAGGGATCGTTCTCTCCATTTCACAGAGGAGGAAAATGAGCAATTTGTTCATGCTTGCAAGTTTATAAGAATCAGTGGTGTAGTTCCAGATCTTTCTAATGCTATAAAGCCTGGGGCCTTACCGCTATACGATGCTGCCTTCTGAATGGTCCCACTGGTGAGAAACTCCAGAGGAATCCCCAATCCTTCTTCACTGTGGGTTTGGTCTTGGTGGAATTGAGATAGGGTGTAGAATTGGCGAATAATGCATTCCCACTGAAATTATTAGGAGAGAAGGGTGGGGCTGACAGGTGGCTCTGATAGAGTCTTTGAAAAGTGCAATATAAGAAAGTGTATAGCTTATAAGAGTGATTTTTAGTCACCACTAAACAAACTTCATCCCCTGGTTATTGTAAATCATGATCTGCATTTAACACTCATGTACACACACACATGCATGTACACACATAAATATAAATATAAATACAAATATAAATATAAAAATATATACCCTGACTTATGCAGGAAATTAAATGAAAAATTTTATTCTTCCCTAATGATGTAGGAAATCATCCATCCTAATTTTGAATTAAGCCCTGATATGGTTCACCATACATTCTACTATTTCTAGATATTCATTTTTTTCATTTATCTTTTTCTTCTTTTCCTCTTTCCTTCTTTCCTTCATTCAAAAACATTGGTTAAACCCTTACTACTTGCCAGTCATCATCAGTTCAGATGAATTAGCAGGATCCTTGACCTCATGCAGCCCTGATTCCCCCCTTCCTCCAGAGGTTTAGCACTCTTCTTTATCACTATGTTTCTCATTCAGTTCAAGCTTCCTACCTCACCAGATTCTTGTTGAACCCCCCTAAATAGTCCCCTTTCTCAGCTCTCTAAGCAGGGATATTACCATGCCCTTTACCCACTTAGAAACTTTGATGGCTTCCTATTGCCTGATGAATTGAGTACAGACTCCTTTTTGTGGCTTTCAAAGTCCTCCACACTCTGGCTTCTGACTTCTCTTCCTGTTGATACTTTTACAACTGCCCTCTCTTTCACCCTTTTTGCTGGATTCCAAAAGGAGCATTATCCCACCAAACTTATTTCTTCCTTACTCTCAACTCTACTTGTGAAAATTGTGTCATTGCAGTTCAGATGTTACCTTTGTTCTCAGTCACATATCCCCAACCAGCTATCTAGCCCCTGTTACCCTCTGCTGTATAGGTAACAGTTCATGGCAACACTATGTGTTCTCTTTATCTACATTATCTCCTTCGATTCTTACTGTAAGGCCATGAAGTAAGTGATTTATTATCTCCATATTACACATGATGAAACTGAGGCTTGAGACATATTGACAATATAGGATGATAGAAAGATAAATCCCCAGTCTCCTCTCAGGACTCTCTCTTGGCTTTTGGACCAGTAACTTGCCCAAGATCACATAGCTAATGAGTAATGGAGCAATAACTTGAACCCAGACTGTCTGATTTCAAAAGCCTGCATTGTTAGATCACAGTCTGACTCTCCGACTAGACTGTGAATGCCTGAGTTAAGAAGTTGAGTTACTTGTTCCTGAATCCCTAGTACATAGCAAATCAAACTTACTTTGAGTGAACCAGTGAAAACGGAGTGAGGTAAAGTTTGGCTGGGTTCAGAGTTCTGGAAAACTTGATGAGATGTTTAAAAAAGAAAGATTAAGAGAGTACATAACTCATTCTTGACCTTGGCAGTGTCTAAGTGGTATGACATTTTGGTACTTGAGCAAGAATTCTAAGGCAAACTTACATGAGTCTTAACTTCCCTTCTTTTTCTTAGCCTTTCAGTATTATATGATCAAAAAGCCAAGGTTTGAATCCTTTGGAGAAAGATAATTTTAGATGTCTTCTTCTACTGACCTGTATTTTCACTTCAGCCATAACCCACAAGTCTTCTTTTCAGGCCTTGCTCACAACAAGCCCAGAGGACTCTAGGGACACCATATGTCCTTGAGGACTTGCTTAATTTTCATCCTAAGAGAGGCTGAAAGGTGGATGACTGAGGGCTCCCCACTTCTTCTTCCAATCTGTCTTTTGTGAGGGCTGAAAACTAACAAAGTAAACTTGAAAAGCTGAAGGAGACATCAAGAAAAAGAGAAAACAATTACTTTTTTTGTAGAATAGCTAAAATAGAAATTGCCTTAGTTTCAACAGTGCATGAAACTTTATCTTCTGACAGGAAGGGGTGGGTTGCCTTCTGTTTCATAAGAAATATTCAAGATAAATAAATAACATTAGTGAAAAATTTTTTAAAAAAAGATTCCAAAATGGGAAATCATGCATTTGAGCAATGCCTTAGAAATGTGCTTACAACCATTGATGGACTAGACCCTGGGAAATCCACAGAGGGAGGAAATAATAGAATGTGGTTTATTCATGTAATGACATCAAGATCATTAAACATATTATTCTAAATGAGCCTTATTTTACTATAGCAGATGATAAGTAATTTATCTAAGTTATGAGCATATTGTTAGAAATTCATCACACAAAATGTACTATAGGGCTTCCCTGGTGGTGCAGTGGTTAAGAATCCACCTGCCAATGCAGGAGACATGGGTTCAAGCCCTGGTCCGGGAAGATCCCACATGCCGCGGAGCAACTAAGCCCATGTACCGCAACTACTGAGCCTGCGGTCTAGAGCCCACAAGCCACAACTACTGAAGCCCACATGCCACAACTACTGAAGCCCACGCACCTAGAGCTCGTGCTCCACAAGAGAAGCCACCGCAATGAGAAGCTTGCACACTACAACGAAGAGTAACCCCTGCTTGTCTCAACCAGAGAAAAGCCCGTATGCTGCAATGAAGACCCAAAAACTTCCAAAAAACAAACAAACAAACAAAAAACCCAAAATGTACTATAGATCATCTTTTAATCTTTTCATGTTTAAAGAATGAAGGTATTTCATTCTAGTCCTTTGAAGGTCCTACACGATATCATATATGTTAGCAATTCCATTTGGAAAGAATTACTTTGAAAGAAAGAGTAGTTGTATAAAGAAGCACAGAGTTTTAGTATAAATGACTGCAACGTGGTGTATGATGGAGGGAGTGGGTCAGTGGGAGTTATGAATAACGGAGTTCTGAAGTGAGAGAGTGGGGAAACCAATAAGATTATTTTTACTTATATTCAAAAATATTTTAAAGTTAGTTCCTCAATTGAAACCATTAACAAACAAATCCTACTGGAATCAATGTTTTTGATTGGGAAACAGATTAGCATAGTGGTTAAGAAAGCTGGTTTGAAATCAAACTAGACTTACCAAATCATTATTTGGTTAAATAGTCCTTAGAAGAAATACCTAGTCTTTAGGGTTTTTTTTTTTTTTTCTTCTTCTTCATTTTACAATGGCCTCTGGTTATTTGACAGGTGGTGCTAATGGTGGGGTTACTGTGTGCTTATGATGCACTCTACATGTATATCCTTACATAATTTATAACCTTATGTGTTGTGGGCTTTTATGATCCCCATTTAACAGTTTAGTTGTCAAAATATGTGCAAGATACATTCATGATTATACAAAATATTCTTGAGAGAAACTGAAGAAGACCTAAATAAATGGAGCAATTACTATGTTTATGAATTGGAAGATTTAATATGCTAAGATTTTGATTCTCCCTAAACTGACACAATGCAGTCCTAATCAAAATACCTGTAGACTTTTTTTTAGTTAGAAATTTTAAAAACTTATCCTAAAACTTGCATAGAAAGTCAAAGAACTCATAATAGTCTCAACAAATTTAAAAAACAACACAAAACTTCTTGTTGGAACTCTTCTATTACTTAATTTTAAGACATTATGAAGCTATAATAATCAAAACACTATTGTAACTGCATAATATAGATATATGATAATACATAGATCATTGGAATAGACTACAGATTCAGAAATAGACACATAATTATACAATCAACAGATTTTTGACAAAGTCATCAAGGCATTCAGTAAGGGAAGAAAATCCTTTTAATGAATGGTGTGGGACAATTTGACAGCCATGTACAAAAAGAAAGTGTTGATCTTTAGATCTTCTCTTTAGAGACGGGAACCAATTAGAAATCATAGACCTAAATGTAAGTGCTAAAACTATGAAATTACATAATAAAACAAACAGGAGATATTCCCAGTAGTCTTGAGCATGGCAAAGATTTTGTAAAAAGAACACAAAAAGCTTGAACTGTAAAAGAAAAAAATTCTTACATTGGACTTCATAAAAATTTAAAACTTTTTCTCTTCATAAGATAATCTTGGGGCTTCCCTGGTGGCGCAGTGGTTGACAGTCTGCCTGCGGATTCAGGGGACACGGGTTCGTGTCCCAGTCCAGGAAGATCCCACATGCCACGGAGCAGCTGGGCTCGTGAGCCATGGCCACCGAGCCTGCGTGTCCGTGCTCTGCAATGGGAGAGACCACAACAGTGAGAGGCCCGTGTACTGCAAAAAAAAAAAAAAAAAAAAAAAAAAAAAGACAATCTTATGAAAATGAAAAGAAAAACTGAGACTTAAGGCCTAAGGTAAAACATTTGGAATATATAAATCTGACACAGGACTTAAAACATTATGTAAAGAACTCTTCTTATTTGTTTTCTTATTGAAGAGAGACTATAAAAATATGAAAATAGATAAACTATTTGAACAAACACTTCACTAAGCCATACAGATGACAAATGAGCACATGGAAACATGCTCAACATATTAGCAATTAAGGGAATTATAATTAAAACCACAATGACATACCACTACATTAGAATGTCTCAATTTAAAAGGACTACTGAAACAAGTGTTTTAAAAGATGGGAAGTACTTAAAATTCTTATAAACTGTTAATAAGGTTATAAAATGGTACAACCATTTTGGAAAACATTTTGACTTTTCCTTAAAAAGTTCAACATAAACCTACCAAATGACCCAGCCATTCCATTCTTAGGTATTTATCCAAGAAAAATGAAAACATTTTAGGCTCGTACAAAAATTTTTATAGCAGCTTTACTTGTAATAAGTACAAACTGGAAACAAAGTGTCCATTAAATAGTGAATGAATAAATGAATTGTGATATACTCGCACAATGGAATAGCAATCAGCAATAAATAGGAGTGAACTATTGATACATACAACATAGATGAATATCAAAATAATAATACTGATTGAATAAATCAGACAAAAATATGTTTTGTCTGTGTGATTCCATTTATATAATTCTAGAAAATGCAAACTAATCTATAGCAATATAAAACAGTTGTTTTTGGATGGTGGTGGGGTGATGTAAGAAGGAATTGAATTTAAGGGGCAAGAGGAAGCTTTTGGGTGTAATGTATATGTTCATTATTTTGATAGTGGCGATGGTTTCACAATTGTGTACATATGTCAAGTTATCCATATATATACTTTAAACATGTGAAAGATATGAACCACAATTATTCCTAAATAAATCTCTAAATATCTGAAAACATCAGAAAAAAATCACTCATTATAATTTTGGCAAAGGCATGTTTTCTGAATCTTAAAAAAAATTGTGTTTATGTGATTAATATATTAACAAATTTTCTGCCTTTTTTAACACTATGAAATATTCCTAGTATCATTATAAATTCTTTTTGAACATTCACATTGAAAGAATCAGACTGTAAAATTTGCATACATTGAAATGCACAGGTCTTAAATGTCTGTTTTGATAAGTCTGACAATTGTTTGTAACCATCTGAGCATAACTCTATCAAGATACAGAACATTCTCATTACCCCAGAAAATTCTTCATGCCCCCTTCTGGTCAAACTTCACTCCATATAAGTAATGACCTTTCTGATTTCTACAACTGTAGATCAGTTTTGTCTGTTTTTAAACATCATATGAATGGATATGTTCTCTTACATTATCTTCCAGCCTAGTGTTGAATTCTTTCCCTTAAGCTGGAGGGCTGGCCTTTATGATACCAGAAGCACCCAGTCCTGTAGCTACCCCTTTCTGCTTCACACTATCTCTTCCCAGACTCCAACTCCACACACACAGGATGAGGCCAGATACCTGTGTGCCCTGCACAAGATGCTGGCCTAAAGTCCTGCTGCTTGCCTTTCTGTTTCAGCCTGGGTGAGCCAGCTCTTCTTAAACTGAGAATTGTGTTCTGTAAGTGTGTTGTTAGACCCCAAGTGCAATAGGAAATGTACAGAAGGTTTTACATCATTACCTATACCTGCAGGGAGAGAGCAGCAGATGCCATTTGAATGAGGCCTGATTAGAGAACATGTTTGTCAACAGTGTACCTGATTGGCGTCTGTGGCTTTGCAGCCAGACCATCTGTTTGTGCTAATGCATCCTCAAGTGTGGTGCATAATGAGGTTAGGGTCAGGACTGTTTTGCTCAAGTCTGTGTCTTATGTGTGCCACCTCCAGCTAGGTAAACAGTTGGGGGCACTACCACGATCATGAAGGGAGGGGAAACTTCTCTGCAGAAATGTGTCAGGAAAAAAAGGGATAACGGGCTCTATTTGTGTCTCTCTAGAAGGATCTTAAGGATGAGGAATGCAGAGCTAGAGCAGCAGTATATGGGCAGAGAGGGCAAGGGGCATGAGGTTTAGCAGTTAAAAATAAGTGGTTTCACAGGTGGGAAGAAGGAAGTCTAAAAATAAGGGAAAAATCAAGATGGACTGACAGGAAAAGAGGGAAACAGACATAAAAATTTATGACTCTGGGGTAATGTTTCAACATTTATACAATGGAGACTCCCCTACTCCCAACCCACCCTCAGCTCATTAGGGTGGCTTTGTTTAGAATGCAGTAAAATAGTGCACTTTAGTCTAAATATAATCCCAGTACCTATGGATTTTATGATGATTCCCTCTCATCCTTGTGCCCGCTAATTTCCTGCCTTCATGCCAAAGCCTGGGTAAGAGTCCTGATTCATTTAAACAATCTCTCTGCTTAAGCCTGGCCACAGAACTAGATTTAAAGTAGAAGGTTATTTGAAATTTTGCATTTTATTCTTGCTCTTATACAATATATTACATAAAATGTGCCTATATCAAATTTTATGCAACTTAGAAACACTCCCAAGGGTCACTGTTTGATAATATTTACATAGGTGTAGAGTAGTGTTTCTCAGCAGTTCTTAATATTTTGACAAACATAAAGTACTCACTCCATTCATAATATTATTTGAAGTTTATAAATCAGTTAGATAGTGTGACTAAAAGCAAACCAAAGCATAGCCAACTTCAGAGTATGCATTCTCAAACTACATCCTTGTGGTTCTGGTATGTCTCAGTACGTGGGTGAACCAAAACCTACCCCCAGTGGCCCAACAGCTCCTGACTTGAGGCTCAATGGATTAATAAGTGAGGCATCCAATGCAGGTATGTTTCTTGTTGTTGTTGTTGTTTTTACAATTTATAGTTCAGGATTCCATACTAGGTAAAGCCTTTTTATTTAATATTTCCTGTGTTAATCAATATATTATTTTTTTAGAAAACTATATTCTGAATATGTACGGCTTTGATCATTTTCTTAAAGTATGTGTTTGTCATTTAGAATAATCATAGCTGGAGGAGGTTTGCCCTATTGAAGTCAGAATACCCAGCACACTCTGAATACTCCCCCAGCAGCAGTTATACCTACTTCATGGACTGAGCTGCAGATTACAACCTGGTGATGGAGTAGCTACCTGGGTCCTCCCTCTCACAGGCCTTTGAACACCTGCCTTTTCACACATGCACATTGATACCCAACTGCTTTTTGTTGAAATTCAAATTTAACCCTGAGTGGATGAGCATTTTGAGCTATGATGTGGTTTGCTGTCTTTGTTTAGTAGTGTTTGCTGGATATTTCAATGCCTTTTGCCCTTATTAATTTATAAAAATAAGTGTATTATGGGGAAATGAAAGTGCCTACACCAGCATTAAACAGAACAGTACTTATAAACTCAACCTAATTGAGATCATCGTTAGATGGGCTGAAGCTGTGGCTTCTTAGCTTCAGTTAGATGCTTAATGAATTAAGCTGGCTGACTATATTAATTATGAAAAAAAAGGAACAAAATTAAAATTTAGAGAAAGCAAAATGTTGGAAATACTTGTTGAAGATTGTTTCTATAAGGCAAAATATTATTAAGACTTTTATAACCACTGGCATTTTTCACAGAACTAGAACAAAAAATTTTAAAATTTGTTTGGAAAAACAAAAGACCCCGAATAGCCAAAGCAATCTTGAGAATGAAAAACGGAGCTGGAGGAATCAGGCTCCCTGACTTCAGACTATACTACAAAGCTACAGTAATCAAGACAGTGTGGATACTGACACAGAGATAAACCCACGCACGTATGGTCACCTTATCTTTGATAAAGTAAGCAGGAATGTACAGTGGAGAAAGGACAGCCTCTTCAATAAGTGGTGCTGGGAAAACTGGACAGGGACATGTAAAAGTATGAGATTAGATCACTCCCTAACACCATACAATAAATAAGCTCAAAATGGATTAAAGACCTAAATGTAAGGCCAGAAACTATCAAACTCTTAGAGGAAAACATAGGCAGAACACTCTATGACATAAATCACAGCAAGATCCTTTTGGACCCACCTCCTAGAGAAATGGAAATAAAAAGAAAAATAAACAAATGGGACCTAATGAAACTTCAAAGCTTTTGCACAGCAAAGAAAACCATAAACAAGATGAAAAGACAACCCTCAGAATGGGAGAAAATATTTGCAAATGAAGCAACTGACAAAGGATTAATCTCCAAAATTTATAAGCAGCTCATGCAGCTCAATATCAAAAAAACAAACAACCCAATCCAAAAATGGGCAGAAGACCTAAATAGACATTTCTCCAAAGAAGATATAAAGACTGCCAACAAACACATGAAAGAATGCTCAACATCATTAATCATTAGAGAAATACAAATCAAAACTACAATGAGATATCATCTCACACCAGTCAGAATGGCCATCATCAAAAAATCTAGAAACAATAAATGCTGGAGAGGGTGTAGAGAAAAGGGAATACTCTTGCACTGCTGGTGGAAATGTGAATTGGTACAGCCACTATGGAGAACAGTATGGAGGTTCCTTAAAAATCTACAAATACAACTACCATATGACCCAGCAATCCCACTACTGGGCATATACCCTGAGAAAACCATAATTCAAAAAGAGACATGTACCAAAATGTTCATTGCAGCTCTATTTACAATAGCCCAGAGATGGAAACAACCTAAGTGTCCATCATCAGATGAATGGATAAAGAAGATGTGGCACATATATACAATGGAATATTACTCAGCCATAAAAAGAAACGAAATTCAGCTCTTTGTAATGAGGTGGATAGACCTAGAGTCTGTCATACAGAGTGAAGTAAGTCAGAAAGAGAAAGACAAATACCGTATGCTAACACATATATATGGAATTTAAGAAAAAAAATGTCATGAAGAACCTAGGGGTAAAACAGGAATAAAGACACAGACCTAACTGAGAATGGACTTGAGGATATGGGGAGGGGGAAGGGTAAGATGTGGCAAAGCGAGAGAGAGGCATGGACATATATACACTACCAAAAGTAAGGTAGATAGCTAGTGGTAAGCTGCCACACAGCACAAGGAGATCAGCTCGGTGCTTTGTGACTGCCTGGAGGGGTGGGATGAGGAGGGTGGGAGGGAGGGAGACTCAAGAGGGAAGGGATATGGGAACATGTGTATATGTATAACTGATTCACTTTGTTATAAAGCAGAAACTAAAAAAAAAAAAGACCTTTATAGTGTTTAATTTCATTGGCATAACCTTCCCTCCCCCACCCACTGACACACACAAAGTTCTTCCCTTTGACTTTCAAAAAGTCACTTTTAAACATGTTTTAAGGACATGTTGAATAACAAAGATAGGAATTGCTTGTATATCTTTCTCTTTAAAAGTTACTCTAGGGCTTCCCTGGTGGCGCAGTGTTAAGAGTCCGCCTGCTGATGCAGGGGACACGGGTTCGTGCCCCGGTCCGGGAAGATCCCACATGCCACGGAGAGGCTGGGCCCTTGAGCCATGGCCACTGAGCCTGCGCGTCCGGAGCCTATGCTCCGCAACGGGAGAGGCCACAACAGTGAGAGGCCCGCGTATCACAAAAAAAAAAAAAAAAAAAAAAAAAGTTAGTCTAAAAAGTCATAACCTAATTTGTGTGCTTGGTGTAGAGCATCTTTTGCACAACACATTATAAATAAATAGATGATGTCACCATATGTTTTTCCTTTATGCCAAAAGTGATATTCAACGTATTTAGCATCCAATATAGACATACTGGTTCTATGTTCCTATTGATTTGGAGAGAAGAAATGCCTTGAGATGATACTGTGTTATATTGATATTTTACAAATCTCCTTAAAGACGTAATATAATGATTGCATTCAGTACATGATCAATAAATGCTATAAAAGTATGCTAAGAGTTTTGTATATAGCTCTTTACCAGAGGAGAATATTTCAAGTCAATTCTATGCTAGAGGAATTTGTAATTGCTAATCTAGTCTCTGTAAATGTAATTGTGGCTATAAAACTTGGAAGGATTCTCTTTCCTTTGCATAATTTGGCTTTTTAATTAAGAGATTGATAAAACTATAATGATTTCCTTTTTTCTGGGGTCGTAGACTCTGTTACTCCTGCCTCTCTCTCTTCATTGCCATAGAGCCTTGCATGTTCTCTAAGTCTTGAGTTCTTAGCTCTTCTTAATCACAATATTGAAATTAACAAGTCAATTTCACCAACTCTAATCATGGGTTCGATTTCCAGAAGGCTTTCCAGTGGGAAGACTGTGGTCATGACATTGACTAGATGGAGTTTTTGGTCACCAAAAGTACTTATCAAATGGGAAAACTAACCGTTAATTTTGTTTGTCTACTTGACTGAGCCACAGGTGTCCAGATATTTGGTCAAACACTATTTTGTGAGGGAGTTTTGGAATGAGTTTTACATTTAAATCAATAGGCTGAGTAAAACCGATTGCCCTCCCTAATGTGAGTGGAACTTATCCAATCAGTTGGAGGCCTAAATAGAACAAAAGTTTGACTCTTTCCCCAAATTGAAGGGAATTTCCTCCTGCTTGACTGCCTTGAGATGAGACATCAGTTTTTCCTGCTTTTGAACTTGAACTGAAGCATCAGCTTTCCTGGATCGTGAGACCTGTTAACTTCACTAATCATGTGAGCCAGTTCCTCATAATAAATCTTTTTCTGCATATTATACAGCCCACTGGTTCTGTTTCTCTAGAGAATCCTAATACTCTGACATTGACAGATAGAAACATTTTTTTTGCTCAGAAACTGTCTACAGATCCAAAGTCCAAACAACTTGAAAATGATAACAATCATTTATTTACATTTGAAGCCCTTCTTAAAGCATGTGATCAGTCCCCCATACTACTGCAGCTACCTCTCTGGTCATGGCTACACTCCACATTGTTTTCAGCCACAAAAATAACCCATGAGCCTTCTACATGTGGACAAATTCCATGCTCGTTTTATTATGACATCACAGAGGGCAACACAATGCAAGAACCACAGAAGAACAGCTGAAATCAGTAGCTCTCATCTTTAAATCAGAAAGCCATGTTCCTTGTCTTAATGAATAGGTCTGCTGGACTTCAGGCTAGAGCTATCCTCGGAGTGATCATGAAATCCACCTCCTAATGATTTCTCTTCTTACACTTGGGATCCCACAGGTGGCAGTCATGACATTAAGGCATTTCTACATTTTTACCAGAAAAGGAAATTAGAACTATCTGGGAGAGAAACACATGTAGACACCTAGGATTGTCAAGGAGGAGGCTTGAACACATCAAAATTTAATGTTCTAAGGATTAAGTTTGCATTCTTCAAATTATTAACCTTAATGTCTAATCTTTCTAGCTACATAACTTATACATTTTGTGTCACTGTTGTGAAACAGTATGTTACAGATTCATTGAAATATAAAAGTATCTTCCTCTAGCTTTTTATCTGAGGCTCATAAATACTTCTCACAGTAAATGTTTGTCAAGCTCAGTTTTGAAGTTTTAGTTTCATCTTTGATTCATCCCTTTCACTAAGCCCTCAGATTATCAGTTCTATTGATTTTTTTTCTTCTAAATGACTCCTTTTATTCCATTTGGCTCTACAATGAGAAATGGTGGCTTAATGGTATTTCTGGACAAGTAGATCCTGAGGTTAGAATGCTGATCCCGAAGACCATAATCTGTGTGTGTGTGTGTGTGTGTGTATGCGTGTGTTATCTCCCATATCACATTGATGATTTTGTGGTTAGTACATAATAAATACTTAAAAAATTTTTATTTTAGAGATTTATTAAAACAGCCACTAGACTTACTGTTCCCTTAATACTTTACATAAACAGTAAGCTCCGATCTAACGAACCTGAAGTGAGGCCTGCCTGATTATGAGGCAGAAGGCCTAAAAAACACACAGAGAAATACCTAATATCCTCTATTTTTTACAGGTTAGGTCTGATTGAGCTAAATATTTCATTTATAAGTTAATGATGGTAAGCAATTGTCACTTTAAGGTCATAAATCACCTCTTAAATCATTAGCAATTGATACTATTGTATTTAATAAGCAATTTAGATTTAATAGAGTTTTAGAGTTAATTTCATTTTTTATGCATTATAATTATTAGAAAAGTAGGAACCTATAGTTAGCTTGCATAGAATGTCTCTAAAAAGAATGTTCCCAAGTGTCTCATTCTTAAAGCTCTCTGGACAAAAAGGAGTTTTCTGTAATAGATAAGTTTCTTTGCTCATCCAAATCATTAGATGCAATATTTATTCATAAATAAAAATGTAGCTTAGAAATACTGTTTCTTTTTGAGTATACCATTAAGAGCAAAATTTAATGTCTTATGGCTTGTCCCAGAGACAAGCTGCATAGGTAAGGAAAGACCAGGTCCAGGTCCTTTGCCCTCCTTGCTGAGTGCCAGGTGCTAGGCTGCCGTAGGGGCAGAGGTGACATTTTCAGGTTAAATCAGGCAGATAACATGAGAAACATATCCACAAAGGAAGAGGTCACCCACGGGAGGGGAGGGCTCCAAGCTTTATCAAGAAGTTGGCATATCAAGAACATACTGGATAAGGAAACCATTTTTGGAATGGAATGAGAAACTCAATTATAGAACCAAGGCACATTGCTGGCTAGGGGCCAGACCAGGCTTATTTGAGGCTTAAGTATGATTAGAGAACCTATTAATAACAGTTCTCATTTATTATGTGTTTACCATGTATTGTACTAACCACAATGCTAAGTATTTTACACATATTAGCTTCTCTGATCATTGCAAAGGCTCAATAGAGTAGAAAGTCCATTATATAGATGAGTGAACTGAACTTCTGTGTGCACACCTTCCTGAGGTCACACTAAATGGAAGACTTGAATCAAAAAGCCTATGCCTCCAGAGCACTGCAGGTAGGGTGTGATGTGAGCATATGTGTGCTTGAGGGTATGTGTGAGTACATGTGTGTGAACTAGGAACCAAGGTGACTGTGTGTATATGTGTATGAACGTGTGTAGCTGAGTATGTGTGTGTTTGGGGGGGGGTGCTGTGAATGCATATATAGGGCAGAATGAAATGGAACCCAGCAGTTCCCTTCTGGTCACTGAGAGACTGAAACTCAAGAACTGAGTGAGGACCCACTGGGCACCTTGATCTCAGGTCAGACTAAGGACAAGAGTGACCAGTGCTCAGTAAGCTGGGGTGCACAGCTCAGAGAACTCACCTGTGCTTTACTTCTTGTTGAAAGTCAGAATAGGTTTGGGACCCAGGACGTGAAGAAATGAGAAACTTGTTGGTAAATGGCTATACCCAGTTACATAGGCAGTTCCTCATTCTAGAATAATTTAAATAGGAAACTAGCAGCTTCAGATTACAGTTTCCAGAATAATAACCAACCCCGGTTCTGTGGGGTTTCCAAGTTCTCTCTATCTCAAAGGGTTTCCTGAAATTCTACAAATAGAAATCTAAAAGTAAAATGAAATGAAGCAGAAAAAGGAAGACATACCATAATCTTATTCAAACACAAAGACTCCTGAGGATACAAATTGCTTTTTATGTCTGTTACAGTATCTAGCACAGAGTGGGACACATCTAAGACTCAGTATAAGCTCTCTTTGTGTCTGCAGTTTATATAGACTCTGTTCTCATTTTATAGTGATAAAGGCCTAAGATTTGGTGCTCATGATTTTATAGAAACCATTTCAGATTTGATTTGTTTTTTTATTGAACTAAACTAAAAAGCTGAATATTCATCTGATATAGAAAAATAATACTGCCTACAACAGATGTTTGGTATAAATTAAAAAGCTATTCCTAAATCATAAAAAAGCCACTTGAGCTTTATATGATTGTAATGAAATACAAAGCTCTATCAGACACCCAAATTTAATTTATTAGTATCTGAAACTGACAATGTGCCAAGGATGTTGATTAATTAACGTGATTTTGCAAGCCAGGCATGGACTATGAGTGATTCTTTTTGACAATTTCCATAAAGCTTGCAAAAAGAAACCTAGCTCTGTGATCTGCCCTATTGTTGGAAGAAGCTCAAATGGAATATGTTTTAATTATGGTAGCAAGCACTGTCTCCCCTCCTATTTCATTCTTCAAATTTACTCAGACATAACTCGAATTTGGAAACATTCAGGATATATAAATTCTTTATTCTTATTCTTTCATCTCTTGTTTGTACTTCAGACAATTCAAAAAGCTGGATTTAATTGAAACTTTGACACAGCTTTGGTCATCACTAAACAATTCAAATATCTGTCTTATGGAAATGGGATTCTCTTTGATGAGTAAATAAGGCTAATAACATTTGATGATCTTGCAAATTCCAGGACTTGAGCTTTGCAATGATTTATTCTCAAGTGGTAAAAATGCATTATCTTCAGTTAACTACTAAGATAATACATATTAAACTGAGGAGAAGAACTAGAAATGGTAATGAAATAATTTATTTTATCATCTACATATTTTGAGAGAAATATCCAATGCACTGCCAATGATATTTTTGTTTATAGAGGTACAAAGTTAAGTGGAACATAGTTATTGATTTGACATCATTGTCTAAACCAGAGGAAGTTTAAGTAGCTTATGGAATGTGAAACAGTATTACTATATCCTGTAGGTATATCATGTATTGCTTTTTCTAGTGGTTTAGATTCCCATATTATCATGCACTATTTTATGACAAGGAGGTTCAAGGTGCTTTCTTGTTAAGAAATCTTTCCAGAAACAAAGATATTTCCAGAATTATAGGCTTTGTCAATAAACCCAATGTGGTGTGTGTGTGTGTGTGTGCGTGTGTGTGTGTGTGTGTTGAATCAGCATGCTTTTTTTGGGAACCTATAACATACCAGGCAGAGGAGATACATGATGACCAGTGTGTCATGTCCTCAAAGAATTCAATACCCAGTGGAAAACACGGATGATCAATCCAGAATACTGGTCCACAATGTATTTTCTATACTTCTTAAAGCCAAAAGGCTCTGAAAACTGATAGATTTTTTTCTATTTTTTTATTTATCCCACTTAATGTGAATTTTTATATAATTCATTGCTAAAATATTACTCTATTTGATTACAAGGTGCTGCTACAGATACCACTGCAAATTTTATATAATGTCCAGTATATGTACCACATTATCTTTCTAAAGTGTGAAAAATTGGAAGTTCCAAAACACATTTGGCCCCCCAAATTTCAGATAAGAGTTACAGATCTGAACAACATGGTAAGTGATTCACACAGTGTTACGGAACAGAGAGGAGAGATGGGATACATCCCAGATAGGGATAGGGTTGGGGGAAGGGCTGGGGAGAAGGAGGAAGTGACACTTGAGATGTCTCACGAAGATCCATATGACTCAGAACTGGAAGACAATGTGAAGGGGAAGAGGTGCATCTGCACAGATAACACTTTGTGCACTAACTGTGGTCAGGTGGAGAGAGAGAGAGATTCT
Organism: Mesoplodon bidens; assembly: GCF_964165515.1. Classification (NCBI taxonomy): domain Eukaryota; kingdom Metazoa; phylum Chordata; class Mammalia; order Artiodactyla; family Ziphiidae; genus Mesoplodon; species Mesoplodon bidens. The sequence goes on along the minus strand of NC_138164.1, from coordinate 28,955,088 downwards.
GATTATTCATTATTTTGTAACACACCATCTCAACATTTTGTGTCCTAAAACAACAATGATCATTCACTTGCTCATATATGGACAAATTGGTCAATGGGTTGGGGATAGCTTATCTCTGCTTTATGTGGTGTCGGCTGAAGCAGTTCAAGTGGGGCTGGAGAATTTGCTTCTGAGAGGACTCACTCACATGGCTGGCAGGTAGGTGCTGGCTACTGAATGGGAGTTCAGAAAATAGGGGCTGTCAGTAGTCAGGGGCCTTAGTTGTTCTAACACGAATCTATCCACAAGGTGGCTTGGGCTTCCTCACAACATGGCAGGTGGGTTTAAGAGCAAGTATTTCCAAAAGCTGGGAAATGGGAGCTGTTATTCTCCTAAGGCTCAGGCTCAGAATCTGGTAAAGCCTCACTTTTACCATATTCTGTGCTTAAGAAGTTATGAGAAGAGGAGTCACAGATGCCACTTCTCAGTAGGAAGAATGTTGACAAATTCATGGCTATCTTTAATATCCCTGATTGGAGCTTAAAATAGGAACTTGAAATAGTGGGAGTGGGGTGCGGGCGTTGTTGAGGGAAGGCTACTCCATCATTCTAAAGACTCAGCTCTACCACCAAGAGAGTGCGTTCCTAAAAACAACAACAAAAAAGCAAAATAAAATACTTAATGTTACTTCCATGCTTATGGTTAACCTCTCTCCCTTCCACTTCCATCCCTGCCCTCCACTTAGAAAAGGGCTGGGGATGAAGAAAGGGGAAAAAAAATTTTGATCAAGTTTGGGAAGATACCTAGGAATTGAATCCTTTACATTCCTGTAATAGAATTTAATCTCAGAATGCCACTGTAAGTGTGGTAACTGTGAGACACGTTGTCCACTAGTCAGTTTATACTAGGTTATGAGAGCTGATTGTGTACATTTCTCCCGAATCCCACATTCAGTGACAGCACACTGTGAGCTTCAATCCAGCTATGGCACACCCTACAAATCAGGGCTTTTCTTTTCCCCCTCTCCGGAGAGTGAATTTACCAGCATACCACTGTATCTGTGTCAGCCTGACCCTGGCCAGGGAGCAGAAAAGCAAAACATAACAGAGTTCTGCCTTTGGAAACATAAGAATCCAGCTTTCTGAATGACTATTACCTACTGAAAAAGAAATTGAATGCAAGAATGAATAAAATAATTAGTTTCAGTGTCAAATGGACAGCAAGGATACGTTAGGTAAATTAGAAAACACGGAGAGCAAATGGGACAGTCATAATAGAGATTAAAAAACAAAACCCATCTGGGCTGCAGAGAAATCTGGTGGCTGAGGAAGTGGCGGTGCTGGGAAAGAGGGAGTGGGGAAGTTCTTTCAGAGGCTGCTCACTGCTGGCTGCCTGTGCACTGCTTGGAGCTAGAACTTCTTTAGAAAAAGAGCCTGGTGGGCTCCCTTCCCTCTTTTGGAATTTCCCTGAAGCATCCTCTCATCTGCATGCTCCCCTACATGTCCTTGGCTATAGAAGCTTCTTCCTTCCTTTCTCAGAGGAGGCAAGAGAAGCTTTTTAACATTGTGTTTTTGTGAAAAGAACAAGATTGCATTTGGAACACTATTCACTTCCAGCTAAAAAGAACGGCTTGTAACTGTAAACCAGGAATTGCAGTGTCAAAACAGATTTCCAGGAGCTGGAAGCTGCAACTTGAAACTGTAAACCAGGAACTGCATTGTCAAAACAGATATCCAAAAGCTGGAAGCTGCAGCAGCCAGAGTGCTTGCTAAACTAGTAGAGAGGAAATTGTACCAGTCCTCATCAGCAGAGAGTCTGGCTTTATCTGTGGGGTCTGAAGGCAGAGGCATTACTGTAAATAAAGGTATGGGTTTTCACTTAGGTGGTATTGCTCTGAAAAACAATTTCATTAGCATTTTTCCTACTTCTGCTCTCAATGGAACTTGACTCTGTTCATAAGTTTACACCAGCATTATCAACTGTGCTGTGAGTCCTAGGATTCCAGTGAACCTCTCTCTGAGAAGCTATAAATAACACTTCTTCCTCCAAACACAAGTCTCCTGCAAATAAGGCTGTATTGGGAAGCATTAAGCCTCCTGTTCTTCAATATCCCTTTAATGTGAATCTTATATTCTGCATATTTACTGAAACTAAAAATTTTCAGAGGCTTCAATTTACCCAGAACATTTGCATAAAACATTTTCTCCTGCTCTTTGCCTCCTTATTTCCCAGATGTAAGAGGAAGGCTCTGATTGCAAAATTCAGGGCAATGCACACTAGGTGAAGCATTCTTAATCTTTATGTTTTGCTGCAGGAGAAACTTGGAGGAAGATGTCAGGGGAAGCAGAAAACAGAGACTAATTTGTGAAGGGCTGGTGGTGGGCAGGTGGTTGTTAGAAATAAGGCCCACATTAGGAATGTAGAATTGGGGCCCAAGGATAATAGGACATTTGCTGCCACTGGTCCACATCATCAGGGACAGCTGACCTGTCCTCTTTCTCCAAGTCATTGGTGAAAACTCTGAACACTTTCCTTAGCAGGTGATTGAGGTGTGAGTGTGAAAGGAGAGGTGCAGTCTTCTCCTCTGTGTGATCTGGGATGTGGGAGCATGTCCATCAGACTCATGGAAAGAAGGTGACTCTTGTGATTGTTTTCCCCCAAAGAAGGTCATGGGTTAGAAAGAAACAGGTTAGTTATCAAGCTGTAATCTCTGTCCAACTCATGGTAACTTAGGATAGAGGGATAAAAGGCTCTTTCCCCCTCTGAGGACTTGCTGGCCCTGCAGTCTGTTTCTGCCCAGGGAAAGCCACACCAGCCACATAGATCCTAGCTGAGCTCACCTAGCCTTTCTGGTGATGAAGGTAAATGGAGTTATCCCAAGTCTGTTAATTTCCAAAATTTGTCTTATAATTGTATTATGGAATAACATCAAAGTCACTCCCCAAATCAGATTTCAAAATAGGACATAATTAAATAGCTCACCTATCTGCATTTTATGTATCAGTGTGGGCAGGCACAGGGGAGTTTTTGGCTATGGCCAAGAATAAGGAGCTGCAAGAGAAAATCTGTGTGGAATACTAATGATCAAGGAGCAACATGCAAAAGGAGGATAAAGCGGTGGGTGTCCAGGGACTTTTTATCTGTGCAGTGATCTCTGGAAATATCTGGGAGTTCAAAAAGCATGGTAAGGTGCTTCCTTTAGCCTGTCAACTCCAAAATAAAACTTAGAAAAAGGAAGGGAGGGAGGGAAGATGGGGAGGAAAAAAAGGAAAGAAGAGGAAAACCAGCTTTTGTTTGTTTGTTTCCAACTCTTAGATGGAAAATATCACAGCCTCTAACCAACATCTTTACACAAAACCTCAGTCAGAAGTTAGGAACCACAGCTCTTCTAAGTATGATTATTTTCCATCTAAAAAAATATTTCTCTACTTCCTACCACAGTCAACACATAGAATATGTGCTAGTTGTGAGGCTTACACCCCCAGCACCACAAAGCAAGACCCACAATTCTAAGGGGTGAAGCAGTTCAGCCCATGCAAAGACTCTTGATGGTACCTCTTTTATACACAAAAAATTTTCCATAGCTGGAGCACAGGGCCTTGGGGACCAGGCAGCTATTTATTTTACAACCTTCATTCAACTACCATTTATTTTGTGCCAGCATCATAAATTTAGGGGAAAACAATAATTTTGTGTGGAGGAAGAAGATAGATAGTAAATGAGATTTGAGATGAGGCAGGGTCTTATATGCCATGCTAAGGAATTTAGAATTTGGATATAATCTTTCTTTCCACCTTCCCAACCACATTTTCTTCCAAAAATATTTTCTAAAGTCTCATTACTGTGCCACCAAGGTAATATGGGTCACAGGTGGGGTCACTGAAGGATTCAACCATGGAAATGACACCATCCTATAGTGATTTGAAAATAATATTATGGAACTGGTGTGGTGGATGGATGAGAGGATGCATGACTAGATGCAGTAGACCTAGATAGACAACTCTAATAATAGCCAGATGGGAAAGAAGGGCATGAAGTAGGGAGATAATAGAACTTAAATAGGTAGATAAGGCACTTGGACTGAAGGGGAGGAAGTCAGTGATAATTCCTAGTTTCTAATCTAGGAGGCTGAGGCTGTCCTCTCAGCCTCTACTGTTTTAGTAGCCAAACATCTTCCTCATGATCACACTCTTTCTGGCCAACAAAAGAATGTCCAAGGGCTGTTCAAGGCACCCATTTTGGCCCATTTCACTTTTACCCAAGCAACTCCAGAATTAACCTCCCTATCTCTGTCTGGGCATGATCCTCTTGAATGTGCACTCCTGTTCAGGTGCTCCCTCTGGCCCTCTGGACTCGGCCTTCAGACCTGGTGGACAACTCTGTCTCTCAGTCCTCTCGAGAGGGCTGTGTCTTGGCTGTGTTTCTGAGGGTTTTCCCATCCCACTCTGTTTAGGTGGGTTCCTTGTTCCAGCGTGAGCTCCTTGGAATCCACCTCATGAACCAAGAAAGGGTCTGGTGTCCTCCCCAAACAGGGGCTTAACACAGAGAAAAGAGAAGGAAGAAAGGTGATCATAAGTTTATTTTAGGTTTGTTGACTTTGACATGCTGGTGGGGCTGGTACCCAGGGAAATGAGTTGGGCTGGTGACTCCAATTTGGGAACCGTTGACACCATGGGAATAGATGAGATCAGCCTTCAAGAGTCTGAAGTGAGAAAAGAAGCAGGTCAAGGAGGGAAGCCAGGGATGCTGATGCAAGAGGAGACAGCAAAGGAGAGAAAGGAAACCAAATTAGAGAGTGATCATTTGTGTTAAGTATCAAAGAGAGGTTCAGTGGGAAAAGGACAAGATAGAGTCTTATACTGGGTGTTGGATCTAAAATAGACAAGTACTGGTCCCTAAAGGAAATTTTAATATTACTTCTAGATTCAAACACTGAATTACCTCACCCTCTCTCAGAAAGCACTTAGCCAAAATCAAATAAGTTGAGACAGAGGTATAGTGATAGCGAATATAGCTAGGAGACACTGCTATGTGATGTGTATATAAACCACACAAAGCTGTCAGCATCAGCATGGGTTTAGGGGCCAAAGAGAATTTTGCTAAAAAGTGAGGCAGAATGATTGCAATTAAACCAAGATCTAGCTACCAATTAGTAAACACACAGTAAAACTTTATTTATTTATAAATTCCTCATTTACTAGAAATACCCTGATATAATACTAAATATAACCCCTAACTACAAAGAAGGATTTTTGAAAAATACATTGCTGTGCCTTATGTTCATTAGCAAAGACAATCAGTATTTCAAGGTTTATCCCCTCTAGTAGCTTTCATTACTTTGAGTTTTTACTGTTTTACTACCATGTGTCCAGATGGAGATTTGTTTGTTTTTTTTTTCTGCTCAAGTCTTGGCGCATTCCTTCAATGTAAGGACTCATGTTTTCTATCAGTGCTGGAAATTTCTTAGCTAGTATCTCTTTGGATATCACCTCTCTTTTATTTTCTCTATTTCTTATTTAGGAACTCCAAATTTGTGTGTGTGTGTGTGTGTGTGTGTGTACATGCACATACATTTTAACTTTTTTATTATGTTTTCTCGGTCTTTTAACTTCTCTTTCATTTTGTTATCACAATCTTATGTTAGGCTTTTATTTTCCTTCTAATTCATTACTTCTCTTGAATTGTATTATGGTAATCACCACTTAAATGTTGTTTTTATTTTTCATTAATAAAATTTCTATTCTGTTATTTTTCAAACTGTCTGTTCCTTTTTTCCATACTGCCCTTTCCTTTCATATGATTTTTATTTATTCCTTTGTCTCTTTGAACATTTTCATCATACTTATTTTAAAGTGTCTTTCACATAATTTTACTGTCTTCAGGTCTTAGGGTACAAATTCTCTTGTGATGATAGTTTATTTTTTTGCATTATAACTTTTTATTTAAATCTGTAATCTCCTGTTCAGGCTGATTACCGTCTCTGGAGTTGTGAAGCAGTAGGACTATGCTCCCAGAATGTTTTCAGCTTGCTGCTGCCTGGGGCCTACAGACTACACCTAGTTTGGACCATTCTTCAGTTTTGTACCATAAGAGAAAGATTAATTCTAACCTTCTATCCATGTGTATTGAGTCTACGAAAATCAAACATATGGCTTAAATTTGCAAGCTTATTTTTCAAGAGATAATATTTTATAATATCTCTGGAGTAATTTTTTTTTTTCTATTAGGGCCCTGATTTGATAGCAAAGGTCCAAGCTACTTTCTTGGGTGGTAAAGAGAAGGCTTCTAGAATTCATTTCACATTTGGATCAGTCCTACAGGGCTGCTGGATTCACAAAGATAGTTTAGTTCCATGGTCCATAAGCAAGGGCACTATGCCCCTACTTTTGTGGGCATTATAGATGTTTATGCCTAAATCTTCTATGAGGATCTCAGCTTTGATGCCACTCACTTCTCTGGCTTTGGGTTTATTCTTCATCTATGAAACCTGAGAATTTCCCTTTCTTGGTTTTGAGCTCAGTGCTATATGTAATCTATTCAAAATTATTAAATGTTTACACATCATGTTAGTCTCCCAAATTGACGGGAATGTCCTCTGATGATAACAATCCTTAGATACTAAAACGTTCAAAATAAGCTTGATGACCACTTTTATTTTCCCCACACCCTTACTTAAGGAGTCTCTTCCACAACAGCAATTGATCAGTTTAGCATCTGAGTCTCCTCAGACATGTCCCTCAAAAATGTGCATATGGTTGAAGATTCTGTGTTTCTTACATGATACTCTATAAATCACTTTTTTAAATTGGAAACACTTTCAAAACCATTATCTTTTTTAATCTTACAAGAGAGATTTGGTGGGTTTTTTAATTCCCATGCGAATGGAAATGAAAATGGTGGGGGGGAGCCTGCAGAGTGAGAAACTGTGGACAATGAAAATGAGGTAACATCAACATTTACAGTAGGAGAAGAGGAGGAGTATACCATGAGGATGACTGAGGGGGATTTCACAAGGGTGGGAGCAGGGCCATCAGAGAGTGGCTGCTTAGTGTAATAATAATGAAGGAGAGGCAGGCTTCGCAAAGAGAATGGTCAATTTGGCCAAATGCCTCCCGGGAGGGTGGGGTGGGGGGAGAAAGATGAAACATTACCTTTTTTTTTTTGCAACCTGAAACCATTGGTGATTTTTGGAAGAGCAAGTATTGTAGAGTATTGGGATCTTTTCAGATGTAATACATTAATGAATGATTGAAAAGTAGGAATGTATATCTAGTGAGCATATGCAACTCTTGAAATAAGCCTACTTTAATGAAAAAGGGAGATTTGATTACTAGCTATAGTATAATTTTTTTTTTTTGGCTTCGCCGCGTGGCTTGCAGGATCTCAGCTCCCCGACCAGGGATTAAACCCAGCCACGGCAATGACAGCCTGGAATCCTAACCACTGGGCCACCAGGGAGCTCCCAATGAAAGATAAAATTTTAAGGCTTGAAGGTAAGGAAACAATTAAGAAGGAAAATCTGAAAATATAGATGAAAGAAAATATTATTGATGAAGTGGCTTCCCACAGGAGGCATTATGCCTGAAACAGAGAAGATGCTCAATAAATATTTGAATGGATGAAAAAGTTGGAAGGGTGGAGTTCTATGTTGGGTATTTTCAAACAAAGAAAGCGAGGAAGGCATGAAGAGAATTAGAGAGAAATGCTATGTGTAGCAATTCACTTGCTTTCAGCTTTAAGTGCAGATCTTACTATTCTCACATGACAAGGAGATAGATGTAAGGCTGATTAATTCAGTGGTTCAATGGTGTCCTCAGCGATCTTGGTGTTGGGGTTTGTGGAGAAAACAAAAATTGCACTCTATATTCCTTATTTATGTTTTTAATTCATAGAGATATACTTGGGAGTAGGGCAAATGGAGATCAAATTTCAGCTTTAGTATTGATAGTGATGTTGAATGTGCCTTAGATGAGTGACTATCACGGATTTCTTAACAATGGACACTAGATAAACGGTCTTACTACCATTCACTGGAGAGGCCCAGGCCGTGACCCCAGGTCACTTCACAAAAAGAGGATGCAGAGCAGAATGTTCCATTACTTTGTAATTTCAAAAAGTCATTTGCTTGGAAAAAATAATCAGACCTTTTTCAAGACATACGCAACATCTTAGAAGTATAATGGAGATATTTAGTTACTTTGTACTTTAGTATATTAGTATTTCTGAAAACACATTTGATTACTAAAATCTCTACTACTAAACAGAGTAAGCACACTCAAGATCACTTCATTCTGCATATCCTCTGTTTGAGTGCTAGAGACAGATTAAATTTGGAGAGGCTCTCTTTTTCCATTTTAATTCAGGATTTTTTTCCTGTTCACATAATTGAAAATGAGGACTAATGAATCATGTCTTCTGATCAAGACCCATGTTGGAGAGTGTTGCCTTGACCTTGAGAGAAACTTTGTCTGTGTAAATTCAAGTCTCAACGAAGAGAAAATAAATATGTATTATTTTATAGAAAACAGAAGAGTTTTGCTTAGTGAAATCTAGGAAATCAGTCCTCAGAGACAACTTCCAAATCTATGATTTATAAATGTTTCTGCAAAAAAAATTAAATAAGTTTCCTTGTGGTAAATAAAGAATGCTAAAAAAGTTTTTCAGCTCTTCCTGGAAACACTGAGAGCACAGCAAGCACATAAATTTTTCTGACAAATGCTGAGGTAAATGCACTTTGATAACATCTGCTTCTCTTCCATGGCACCTGATGCCATTACAACTGTGGCTTAAAAGTAAACAGAGAGATCATTTTTCTTTTTTTATAAAGCTTTTAGCTTCAAATACATGGGATACATGGCAGGACTTTCCCAGAATACCAGTTAATCAGAGAACAACACACATTTGGGAATCAGGTCTTCCTAAGGAGAGCTGGATTCAGATTCCCCTTCTGACACCTTGTCAAAACAAATCCATCTTGATTCAGTCCAAGCCCCAAGCTCCCATACCCAGCCTGAATTAACAATATAGTATATAGGGATGATTGTATGACTAAAGGGCAATTATGTTAATGGCACACATATACTGAATGATTATTATGTGCAAGCCACTGTTCTAGATGCTTATTTATTAACTCAATTGCTCCTCACAATACCAAAGCCATGATTTGAAAACCACACACAGCCATCAGAAAGGCCATAAAATTATAATACCTTCAGTGTACTAACACCTATTATGTGCTTCTTTACATATTGTATCACATGCTTTACACACATTACACCATTGAATCTTCAGTCAGGTATTTAGTTGCAAACAACAGATGCTGATTGACTCAGCAAAAAAGGATGCCATTAAAAAGAGGTCTACCTCTTCAGATATACCACAGATATGTTTGGAGGGCTGCAAAACCAAGCTCAAGACTGACCTACCTAGAGCAATACCTACATCACATAAACTGGTCTAATGAGAAAAATCACAGCTGCTACCAAAAACTAGAGTTTTGTGCACCACTGTCACCTTCTATGCTAGAAAGTAAACTTTATAGCAGATGCTTGAACCATTAATGTTACTGCCATTTTTGTTCCATGAAATTTCAACCACTGTACTATACTGAGACATCACCAGTTCTTGAGAAAATGGAAACACATTGAAGAGCTGACATCAATTGGCTCTACCCTTGCTGCAAGAATGTTTAGAAAAATAACTATCTAGCATTTTAGAAAAATAACTCTTCTCCTACCCAGGAGACAGTTTTTATTTCCTACCAATTTCTTAAACCTGGAAAGGAATTCAGAAGAATGACAAATATCTACTTATAGTAATCTTGCAAGGAAATTTTTGTTGTCCTCACTTTATTAAATCATGGGACTAAGATCCAGAGAGGCTGTTTTAGATTGAGTTCCTGCAAACAAACTTCAAGATGGAAAATTTTGGGTAGAAAGATGATTAGAGGGTGCTTTCAGGAGATACAACTCTTAGGAAATAAGAACAGAATTGGGCTGAGGAAAAAGCTAGTTTTCAACGCCTCAGTGCAACTGAGACCTTAGTCAGTCCTGTAGGGAACACCCTTGCTGGGGTGACAACAGAATTGTTCCATATTATGGCAAGGGGGTTAAGCATAGTATCTCTAGATAAGCCAGTTTTGGGCCATGCAATGTCTTTTGGATGGGGCAAACTCTCAGATGAGGTAGTTCCCTGTGGCTTAAAGGGAACAACTTACTGTTGTTTTTGTAATGGTAATGAACTAATCAATTCAATACTGACTAATTCTCAAAAAATATTAGTAGAGAAAAGTTGTATCCATCTCTCTTCCTATGGTAGAATCTACATGAAACATATTTAAATATTTTAAAAACATAAGATTTGAAACTAAAGAAGAACTATGTCAAGTGTTATTGAGGATGTGGAGAAATCAGAGTCCTCATACATTGCTATGTAATGTAAAATGGTGTAGTTGCTTTGGAAAAGTTTGACAGTTCCTTATACTTGAAGCCCAGGAGTGGCCCTCTGTCTCCCTCTCCTTCAACAATTCTAATGATTTCATATTATGTAAATCCCTTTCTACTAAAATATGTGGGAGCTTCATGCACTGATACCTGACTGATATTAGCTGTATACCTAGAACAAGGATGGTAATGTTCATTCTTTGCCTAGACCACCTCATTTAGTTTTGGGTATTATACCCTGAGAATAACAGATCATTGAATACATCCAGATGAGGGTGATCAAGGTGGTGAGAAACTTGAAATCATGCCAGTTGAGCAAAAATTGAAGGCATTGACAAAATTTATGAGGAACACAATGGCTGTTTTCAAATACTTTAAGCCCTTATGTAGAACTGTGTAGTACACAGGAAAAACTAGGACAATCTGGGGGGCAAATGTAAGGAAGAAAGTTCTGGTAGTCAACTTGCCTAACCAGGCATTGAGATTCCCATTTCAGGAGGAGCAAAATTAGAGGGTGGATAACAACTTGGTGGAAAAGTCATCAAGGAAATCCAAGGATTCTGAAGAGAGCAAGTGTTGAACCAGATTATTTTAAGGTGAAGACAGCAAATCAATATCTCACAGCCAATCTAGCCTACATGATGCTGTAAAACAGATGGACTTAGTTATCAATATTTATTGATATTGATAATATTTATTGGTATTGATTCAAGATTTATATCAGATTCACATAAAAATCTGATATTTCATGTTTTCTTGGGGAAATTTTTCAGAAATTATGATAACACTGGGCCTGCATTCTCATTTGGCAATAATTGGTGTTGCTAAGAACAGATTGCTTGCTTTAAACAGGGCAAGCACCTCCTAGTTCACCACAGTCCCAACATTCCCAATTGTTTTGGCTTTAGCTCACATGTTTTACTTATACTACCTTCCTGGAATCTGAATTTGTTACCTCTGGATCCCCAAATTTATGATGCTCTGATTTTTTGATGTCGTGATTCAAAGTTCAGTCCAAATGCTATATCTACTAGGAAGTTTTCCTACTCATTTCAGGTAAATATTCTTACTCTCTTCCCTGAGCTCCTCTGGCTCATATGGCATTTACTACAACTTTCTTAAGTTTTTTTCTTGCAACTTCCCAATAAGATAGTTATATGCTTAAGGTCAGGGTTTTCATATAGAGGAGGTCTCCATAGATATTTGTTCAATAAATATCTTGCATTGACTGTTAATGCTGCCCTTAGACAAACTGATTAATTTCACTACAGATTAGAAATAGCTTGTTCTAAGCAAGGGAAAAGCTTGCCTGCTTTCACTTTAAAATGCAAAGTTTATTTCTGATATTGGGTTTTATTTCCCTCTGGAATTCTGGAATCTTGAAACAAGTATGAAAAATAATTTAAATTATAGACTATGGAACTTTGTAAGTCATTTTACTAGGCATCATCAGAATGTACCTTTGTCAGGCAAACCTGTAAATTGCTTTCTTTTTTCATTGAGAAATTAAGACTTAAAACTGAGTTAATCCACTGCACCTAAAGTTTACATTTGAATTTATAACTGCAAGTCTATTTCAGTGGTATTATACGAGATATTATTTTATCTAATCACAATCTTCTTTGTGGGGAGAGGTGAACACTTTGTTACTTTGACCTAATCAGGACTATTGATAATACGAGTTTTAATTTAATTCTTGGTAATATTCTTTATATCATGAATGTAATCCTACATATTACATATATCAACTTTGTCCAAAATATATTCCACATAATACTAGTTTCTTGAAATGTCCCCCCAAAATAGGTCACAAAATTATATATTATACCCCAAATAGACTGAGCCACAATATTTTTAAAGCTATAAAAATCTTTTAAAAAATTCTAAAAATATTTCTGCTTCCCTAAAATAGACTTCCATTTATTCTGGAAATTACTTACTACCTGTGCTTCCTTTTAATTATGCAGTTAAAAAAAGTCTAGTTCCTAATTGTACTTATACTTGAGGTGAAATGATGATTCCTAGAGATACCAGGAAGTTGTTAGATAACTGGTCTCTGCCACATAAAGATTGGCTTATGCAAGGAGCCCTTCAGCAATAAAGTCTGAGGTCAGTCCTTGTACTATAGGCTTTCAGAATAGCTCTTATGATATCAGTTGCCATGATTCATGAAGAATATATAAGTGAAGAGCAGAATTCTTTCCTTGAGGCTGGAGTAAGGCACTGGTGTTATTGCCACTGGAAGAAGGGTTGTGCTCAGTTTGAATAAAGAGGTAGCAAATGGACTAACTAAAGACAAACCCCAATGAAACAAAGTGCAAAAATAATAAAGAAGTTAAAAATTCTACCTAGAGAGTTTTAGCAGAATATTTCATCATAAAATTTGAATAGGGCTTCATAAGAAGGAAAACAGTAGAGAAATCTTGGAAATTTAACACACCTACACAATTGCCACCCTACCACCCTACCCCAGACTCATACACACAAAACAACCCAAACAAAGGATGAAAAAAGAATAGACCTGCCTAGAATTGGAATATAGCACTGAGGAATTCTCTCCCAAAGTAGCACAAATACACAGATAGCTTTTAGTTATATGAAGGAGAATTTAAAAGATAACTTCTGGATTGGCTGAAGAAGGAGCTCTGTATATTTTCTTACCAAAAAGCAGTGATAAGACAGAATAGGCACAAATAATCATTTAAGGACTCTGAAAGTTGACTAAATCATACGACAAATTGAGAGACCTTTATTCAAGAAAAAACAGTAGACCTCGGTAAGAACAGTGGGAATCTGTGGCATTTTAGCTGAGGATGCCTTCATCCTCATGCTCCCTGCCCCAGCTCCCTGGTGCAGCAGTGGTACCAGGGAAGAGCAAGCCATGAGGACTGGCAGCTTCACTGATGCCAGTCACAGTGTTGACTTGGAAAAAAACCCCATGTCTAAGGACGTTATTAGGTGGCAATGAAGGCCATCTAATATTGCAGCTAGCCTGAAGTTGTTATACTTTTTGAGACAAACAGCAGACTGAAGACCAGTCAAAAATTAAATAGGCAAATTTGGGCTCTGATAAGCTCCTACATATCCTTGGTGGTCTAGGAAGCAGAAGACATGCACAAAGCTGCATGCGTGCACAAGAGAGCCTAGAGAGGTCTCTAGATACCTATGTATCCCTGGCTAAATGTGATGACTTGAGCACAGGAAAAATAAAAACCAGAGGAAACTTGAAAACTCTGAATTTTGAATGTATTCAATCTAACCACAGATCCACTAGTGAAGAGTGGAAGAGTTACTGGCTCAAGGTGCTTAAGCACAAAATCTGACCAATCATTATTGACCACTAAGCTAGAGTGGCCCTAGAGTGACCACTTGGATGCCAGACTTGAAATTTTTTTAAAAGAATTTAAAAAACTGATCAGGAGCTTCAGTGGCCACACACAGTGTGGGGAGAGAGACTAAGTCTAGAGATTTAGTTCAGCTAAGTCACCAAACAAACAGTAGGTGATAAAAATCCACAGTTTCTATGATATTATTCAAAGGTCCAGTTTTCACCAAAATATTATGAGATGAAAAACAAACGAACAAACATGAATGACTATCCCAGGAAAAAAGCAGAAAATAGAATTTTTTCTGATTTCCCCCTGATGTTCAACTTAGCAAAGACTTCAAAGCAGATATAATACATATTTTCAAAGAACAAAAGAAAGGCACTGTTAAGAATTAAACAAAGTATTATTACAATGAGCCATCAAATAGAGAATATCAATTAAGAGAGATATTATTTTTAAAAGGACCAAATAGAAATTCTGGAGTTAAGAAGTGAAATAACCAAAATGAAAAATTTACTAAAGGGGTTTTACAGTAGATTTAAGGTGACAGAAGAAAGAATCAGTGAACCTGAAGACAGATCAATCAAGACCATGTAACTGAAGAATGCAGAGAATAAAGATTCAGGAAAAATGATGTGAAATATGGGCACCATTATGCATTCCAACATACACATAGTGACAATCCTAGAAGGAGAGGAGAGAGGGAAATGGAAAGAAAAAAAATCAATGAATTTATGGCTGAAGACTTCTGAAATTTGATGAAAACTATGATCTATGCATTCACAAAGTTCAATGAGCTCCATGCAGGATAAACACAAAAACATACAGAAATCTTGAATATTTTTAGCCAACATGGCTCAATAGAACACTCTACTCAACAACAATAGAATGCACATGCTTTTGAAACATACACAGGACATTTTCCAGGTTAGACCACATGCTAGGCAATAAAAAAACTCAATAAATTTAAAAGGACTGTAAACATACAAAGTTTATTCTCTGACTACGATGGAATTAAATTAAAAATCAACACCAGAAGAAAATCTATGAAATCTAAAAATATTTGAAAATCAATGTACTACATCTATCAAAGAAGAAATCACAAGAGAATTAGAAAATATTTTTAATTGACTGAAAATGAAGATACAACATATCAATTTATGGGATGCAGCTAGCACAGTGATTAGAGGGAAATTTTTAGCTTTAAAGACCTATATTAGAAAAGAAGAAAGATCCCAAAACAATAACCTAAGCTTCTGCCTTAAGAAAGTAGAAAAAGAAGAACAAATGAAACCCAAAGCATGCAAAAAGAAGGAAACAATATAGATCTGAGTAGAAATCAGTGAAATAGAAAACAGAAAAAGGTGGAGAAAATCAACTCAATCAAAAGTTGATTCTCTGGAAATATTTTTAAAATGAACAAATGTTAGTAAGACTGAACAAGAAAAAAAAAAGAAAGAAGAAACAAATTTCCAAAATCAGAAAAGAAACTAGAGGCATAATTACTGACTTCACAAAAATTAAAAGGATTGTAAAGGAATATTAGGAAAAGCTTATATCAGTAAACTTGACAACTTAGATGAAAGTTCTAGAAAGATACAAAATTCTGAAATTGTCTTAAGATAACAGAAAATCCCAAAACACCCATAATAAGAAATTGAATTGGTAATTACAAATCTTTGCACAAAGAGAAGTTCGAACCTAGATGGTGTTTCACTGGTGAATTATATCAAACACTTAAAGAATAAATCATATCAAGGCTTCACAAACTCTTCGAGAAAATTGAAGAAGGAAAACTTTCCAACTAATTCTCTGAGGTCATTGATAACAAAGCCAAACAAGACATCAGAAGAACCTACAGATCAGTATCACTTGTAAAAACAGACACAGCGTCTTCCATGGTGGCGCAGTGGTTGAGAATCTGCCTGCTAATGCAGGGGACACGGGTTCGAGCCCTGGTCTGGGAGATTCCCACATGCCGCGGAGCAACTAGGCCCGTGAGCCACGACTACTGAGCCTGCGTGTCTGGAGCTTGTGCTCTGCAACAAGAGAGGCCGCGATAGTGAGAGGCCCGCGCACCGCGATGAAGAGTGACCCCCGCTTGCCACAACTAGAGAAAGCCCTCGCACAGAAACGAAGACCCACCACAGCAAAAGATAAAGAAATTAATTAATAAACTCCTAAAAAAAATAGACACAAAAATAGTCAACAAAATATTAGCAAATGAATCCAGAAACGTATGGTGAAGTAGGATTTATCTCAGGAACACTAGGTTGGTATACTAGTTTTTGCCATGTAACAATGTTTCCATAAATTTAGCAGCTTAAAACAACATGCAGTTTAATTATCTCAGTTTGATTTTTTATCTCACGGGTTTTGTGGGTCAGGAGCCAAGACACAGTTTATTTGGGTCCTGGGCTTAGTAATCCCCCAAAGGCTGCAATCAAGATGTCATCTAGGGCTGCAGTTTCATCTGAGGCTCAGCTATGGATGGATCTTCCTGTAAGCTCACTCAGATTTTTGGCAGTTCCTTATGGCTATAGGACTTCAGTTACTTCCTGGTTGTTGCTTGGAGACTACCCTAAGCTTCTGGAAGTTGCCTGCATTTCCTAACCACATGAAATTCCTCAGTGTAGCCCCTTGCTTCTTCAAAGCCAACAAGGAATAAAGAGACTTTAGGCATTACAATCTTATGTAATCATGTAATCTCATATATTGAGTCATATTTAGAGTATTCTATGTATCAGCAGCAAGTCACCGGTTTTGACCATACTCAAGGGGATTGTGATTAATATCAGGATGTATCGATCATGGGGGCCACATTAAGATTATGTCCACCATAGGTGATTTAACACCTGAAAAATCAACTAATGTAATACCTTATACTAATAGATTAATATATCCAGATCAGTTGTATTTCTATATCCTTCAATGAACAATCCAAAATTAAAATTAAGCAGACAATTCCATCCATTATAGTGTCAAAAAGAAAAAAAATACTTAAAAATGAATTTAACAAACATAACTACAAGGCATGTACACTGTAAACTACAAAATATTGTTGACGGAAATTAAAGATCCAATTAAACGAAGAGATATTCTGTTTTTATGGATTGGAGAACTAAGCATTGTTAAGATGACAATTTTTCTCAATTTAATTTTTAGATTCTGAGAAACAAACTTGAAAAACAGTACCTGAAATAAATTTGTTCTTTTGTTTATCTCATATAATGAGAACTCCAGAAATGAGCAGCACAGGGTCAATATGGCAGCTCCATAATGTCATCAGAGACCAGCCTCTTTCTGTTTTTGCTAAAAAAACAAAAAACTAGTATCTGATACAGTTTCATGAACACAAGATAGTTGCTTTTTAATCATCATCATGCTTGGAATCCATAAAGTGGTAAGGAAGGAAGGAAGAAAGAAGGGGTAAGAAGAAGGGGTAAGAAAAAGGCAAATATGTAAGCCATCCAAATCAGCCTACTCTTTAAGTAGCTTTTCCAGAATTCCTGTACAGTAACTATCACTGCCCATTGACTAAAACTGGGTTACTTGACTATTCTAGCAGCAAAGGAAGCTGAAAAATGCAGTTCCTAGACAGGCACATTCCTACCAGAGCGCAACTGCATTCTGTCGTTAAAAAAAAAAGGAGAGGATAACTATTATGTGGGCAAATAGTAGTGTTTGGTACAACATGTGTTAAACTCAGACTGAACCATATCATTGAACCAGGAGCATCAACTGAAGTGAGTCACACTACACATACTGAAAGCCAAAGTAGTTCTTTTTAGGACGAAATTAATCCATTGGCATTTCATTAATGGAACATGGAAATTATTGTTCTGTTCTTTTCTGTTGTTTAAATGAAATAATTTGCTCAATTACCATTTCAGAAGGTGGGACTTGGAATACTTTGAACTGACCAATTTTAAATTAATTCTGCTTTAGTAAAATTTCACAAAATGAATATAAATCAGAACAAAACCTGTAAGGTATAGCAGGTTTCAAAATTTCTTTACAAAAACAGCAATGCACCAGTAACCACAGAGCAAAAAAGAAAAATTGGAGAAGTATATTACAAGGGAAGAAATAACGGAAACCATTAGAGACTCAAAGAGCAGAATGTTCCAAGAGAAGATGGATGGCTCCAAAAATTTTATCACAGTTTCCCCCAAAATTACAATAATCTACCAGGTAGTGAAACCATTTAGTGAAATTATTGATATAGGCCAATTATGCTCCACAAGAAATGAGATGATCATTTTCCTCTTACTGGATTCAAAGAAAGTTGTAGAACGTAGACATATCCTGCCAGTGAAAACTTCGAATGATGATTATAAAATATTCTTCAGAATGAAATATCAGTCGGATTGAGGTTATGTACATTGAAGCAAAACTTTATTGACATTGCAGCATTAGGAAACACTACAGTCACTATGACCCCAGACATTCTCTGGAGTTGATTTAACACCTGAAATTTTACTATATTTTAGTAAAAGTGGTTAACAGACTGGTGAATTTCTTCTTCCAGATTCTCATGGTTAGGTTTAGGGGGAGAAAAAGACAAGTGGTGCCAAGACTATGGAGATATGATTGGATAACTTCATAAGGTATAATAAAAAACCCTCATAGTAAAGAAAGGAGTGCAGACCAAGTAGACTTCTGGGCATGATTGCCTCTTTCTGTATTTATAGAAAAACATCCTAAAAACGCCCTAATGAATGGATCTAATCTGGGGATGAAGAGTATCATCAGTGACCTTAGAGGGGTACCCAAGAAAGGGATGCTGTCAAGCTCTCTAGCTGCAGGACAGAGGATACACTTCTGTCCCTCCATCAGGCCAAGCCATTCCCTTACTCTGTTTCCTATGCCTGGAACATGGTCCCCTCAACATGTGGCTAAGTAATTCAAATGATTTGAAATGTGAGTCAAAGGGACATGTGTTGATATATTGCTTTTGGGAGGAAGTATTTAATGACCAGCGTGAAACCTGCATCATTTTTCTCTTGCTGAATTGATTATGGAGTTTGGAGATGGTGTCTCTCTCAGCCTCTCCCAGGATAGCACCATGAGCACAGCTCCCCTGCTCCCCTGTGAATAAATAGAGGGGGCTTGTTTGTTACTGTAGCATAACCTCCTAGCCTATCCTCACTGATACATTTTATAGCAAATTAAATTATGTATTTATAGTGTTATTCATAATCCATAATCTCTTTATGGATTGTTTGCTCTTGAAATGTAACCTCTACGTGGGCAGGGATCTTATCTCTCTTATTTACTGATATTTCCATAGAAAATATTATCAGGAAAATAGTAAAAGTTCAATAAATATTTGTTCAATTAATAAACATAGTCTTTAAATAAGTATCCCTTTAGCCAAAGAACTGATATTTCTTAAATTTTTTTCCTAGGTACATTCCTAAGTCAACATTTCTAACACATTCAGCTGCATGACCTTGAGGAAATTACTTCACCTTTTCAGCTTGGTGTCTAAGTTCATCTATTAAAACGGAACTATTCATATAACTATCTCAAGGTTGTTGTGAACATTAAATGGGTAATGTAGGTAAAACAATGAAGCTTATTGTATATTTCTTACTAAAAGTGATACAAAACAAATACCCAGTGCAATGTGCCATGTGCCAGAATTACAAAGTCTAGTTTCTGTCTTTTCTTATAACTGAATATGGTTATGTAACTATGATCTGCCTGATGAGATGTAAGTTGAAATATTGAGTGGGAAGTTTGGGAAGAGGTTTTCAATGAGAAGAGGCAAACTCTCTTCCCTTTCTTCTTCATGTGGCCTAGAATGTGGATGTAATGATGAAGCCCTGGGCAGTCTGCCTTCAGACTTCATTTCTTTAAGAGAATAAACCCTTACTTGTTTATGATACTGGAATATTTGTAGCTAGCAGACAAATTAAGATTCTAACTCATATACTCCTGCTCTATGTTGAGGGTTGAGGGTCTATTTGTAGGAAATTGTGTGTCTGTGTGTGCGTCTGTGTGTGTCTGCAAGAATATGTATATGGACCTGTTCATGGAGAAAATTTTTATAGCAACACCTTTTTCATTTTTGTGCCAAGTTCTCTGATGAATGAAAAGGCTGTGTATCAGATGGCAATGAATAATGTAAGCCTAGATTTCTTCTCTTTTTTTCTTAATGTCTTTTTCTTTAAAAACTTTATTGGAGTATAATTGCTTTACAATGTTGTGTTAGTTTCTGCTGTACAAAGTGAATCAGCTACAAGTATACATATATCCCCATATTCCCTCCCTCTTGCATTTCCCTCCAACCCTTCCTATCTCACCCCTCTAGGTGGTTGTAAAGCACTGAGCTGATCTCCCTGTGCTATGTGGCTGTTTCCCACTAGCTATCTATTTTATATTTGGTAGTGTATATATGTCAGTGCTACTCTCTCACTTCATCCCAGCTGACCCTTCCCCTTCCCTGTGTCCTCAAGTTCATTCTCTACGACTGCCTCTTTATTCCTGTCCTGCCCCTAGGTTCATCAGCACCATTTTCTTTTCTTTTCTTTTTTTTTTTTTTTTTAGATTCCATATATATGTGTTAACATACGGCATTTGTTTTACTCTTTCTGAATTACTTCACTCTGTATGACAGACTCCAGTTCCATCCACCTCACTACAAATAGTTCAATTTCGTTTCTTTTTATGTTTGAGTAACACACAATTGTATGTGTGTGCCACATCTTCTTTATCCATTCATCTGTCGATGGACACTTAGGTTGCTGCCATGTCCTGGCTATTGTAAATAGTGCAGCAATGAACATTGCAGTACATGTCTCTTATTGAATTATGGTTTTCTCAGGGTATATGCCCACTAGTGGGATTGCTGGGTCGTATGATAGTTATACTTTTAGTTTCTTAAGGAAACTCCATACTGTTCTCCATGGTGGCTGTATCAATTTACATTTCCACCAACAGTGCAAGAGGGTTCCCTTTACTGCACACACTCTCCAGTACTTATTGTTTGTAGATTTTATGATGATGGTCATTCTGACTGGTGTGAGGTGATAGATACCACATTGTAGTTTTGATTTGCATTTCTCAAATGATTAGTGATGTTGAGCAACATTTCATGTGTTTGCTGGCAATCTGTATATATTCTTTGGAGAAATGTCTATTTTGGTCTTCTGACAATTTTTGTATTGGGTGTTTTTTTTTTTTTGATATTGAGCTGCCAGAGCTATTTGTATATTTTGGAGATTAATCCTTTTTCAGTTGCTTAGTTTACAAATATTTTCTCACATTCTGAGGGTTTTTTTTTTTTTTTGTCTTCTTTATAGTTTCCTTTGCTGTGCAAAGCTTTTAAGATTCATTAGGTCCCATTTGTTTATTTTTGTTTTTATTTCCATTTCTCTAGGAGGTGGGTCAAAAAGGATATTGCTGTGATTTATGTCACAGAGTGGTCTGCCTATGTTTTCCTCTAAGAGTTATATAGTGTCTGGCCTTACATTTAGGTCTTTATCCCCATTTGGAGTTTATTTTTGTGTATGGTGTTAAGGAGTGGTCTAATTTCATTCTTTTACATGTAGCTGTCCAGTTTTCCCAGCACCACTTATTGAAGAGGCTGTCTTTTCTCCATTGGATATTCTTGCCTCCTTTGTCAAAGATAATGTGACCATATGTGCATGGGTTTATCTCTGGGCTTTCTATCCTGTTCCATTGATCTATATTTCTAGTTTTGTTCCAGTACCATACTGTCTTGATTACTGTAACTTTGTAGTATAGTCTGAAGCCCAGGAGCCTGATTCCTCCAGCTCTGTTTTTCTTTCTCAAGATTGCTTTGGCTATTCGGGGTCTTATGTGTTTCCATAGAAATTGTGAAATGTTTTGCTCTAGTTCTGTGAAAAATGCCATTGGTAGTTTGATAGGGATTGCATTGAATCTGTAGATTGCTTTGAGTAGTATAGTCATTTTCACAATGTTGATTCTTCCAATCCAAGAACATGGTACATGTCTCCAAATGTTTTGTATCATCTTTAATTTCTTTCAACAGTGTCTTTCAGTTTTCTTCATACAGGTCTTTTGCCTCCTTAGGTAAGTTTATTTGTAGGTATTTTATTCTTTTTGTTGCAATGGTAATTGGGACTGTTTCTTTAATTGCTCTTTCATATATTTCATCATTAGTGTATAGGAATGCAACAGATTTCTGTGCATTAATTTTGTACCTGCTACTTTACCAAATTTATTGATTAGCTCTAGTAGTTTTCTGGTAGCATTTTTAGGATTCTCTATGTATAGTATCATGTCATCTGCAAACAGTGAGAATTTTACTTCTTCTTTTCAGATTTGGATTACATTTATTTCTTTTTCTTCTCTGATTGCTGTGGCTAAAACTTCCAAAACTATGTTGAATAATGCCAGTGAGGGCTTCCTTGGTGGTGCAGTGTTTGAGAGTCCGCCTGCTGATGCAGGGGACACGGGTTTGTGCCCCGGTCTGGGAAGATCTCACATGCCGCAGAGCAGCTGGGCCCGTGAACCATGGCCACTGAGCCTGCACATCCGGAGCCTGTGCTCCACAACTGGAGAGGCCACAACAGTGAGAGGCCCGTGTACTGCAAAAAACAAAACAAGACAAGACAAAACCAAACAAAAAATAATGGCAGTGAGAGAGAGCAACCATGTCTTGTTCCTGATCTTAGAGGAAATGGTTTCAGCTTTTCACCACTGAGAAGGATGTTTGCTGTGGGTTTGTCATATATGGCCTTTATTATGTTTATTATTATGTTGAGATATGTTCCCTCTATGCCTACTTTCTGGAGAGTTTTTATCATAAATCTGTGTTGAATTTAGTCAAAAGCTTTTTCTGCCTCTATTGAGTTGATCATATGGTTTTTATTCTTCAATTTGTTAATATGGTGTATCACATTGATTGATTTGCATATATTGAAGAATACTTGTATTTCTGGGACAAACCCCACTTGATCATGGTGTATGATCCTTTTAATGTGCTCTTGGATTCTGTTTACTACTATTTTGTTGAGGATTTTTGCGTCTATGTTCATCAGTGATATTGACCTGTAGTTTTCTTTTTGTGACATCTTTGTCTGGTTTTGGTATCAGGGTGATGGTGGCCTCAGAGAATGGGTTTGGGAGTGTTCCTCCCTCTGCTATATTTTGGAAGAGTTTGAGAAGGATAAGTGTTAACTCTTCTCTAAATGTTTGATAGAATTCATCTCTGAAGCCATCTCGTCCTGGGCTTTTGTTTGTTGGAAGATTTTTAATCACAGTCTCAATTTCAGTGCTTCGGATTGGTCTGTTTATATTTTCTATTTCTTCCTGGTTCAATCTTGGAAGGTTGTGCTTTTCTAAGAATTTATCCATATCTTCCAGGTTGTCCATTTTATTGGCATATAGTTGATTGTAGTAATCTCTCATGATCCTTTGTATTTCTGCAGTGTCAATGTTTACTTCTCCTTTTTCATTTCTAATTCTGTTGATTTGAGTCTTCTTTTTATTCTTGATGAGTCTGTCTAATGGTTTATCAATTTTGTTTATCTTCGCAAAGAACCAGCTTTTAATTTCATTGACCTTGCTATTGTTTTCTTCATTTCTTTTTCTTTTATTTCTGATCTGATCTTTATGATTTCTTTCCTTCTTCTAACTTTAGGTTATTTTTTGTTCTTTCTCTAATTGCTTTAGGGGTATGGTTCAGTTGTTTATTTGAGATGTTTCTTGTTCTTGAGGTAGCATTTTATTACTATAAAGTTCCCTCCTAGTACTGCTTTTGCTGTATCCCATAGGTTTTGAGTCATCATGTTTTCATTGTCTTTTTTTTCTAGGTATTTTTTTTTATTTCCTCTTGATTTCTTCAGTAAACTCTTGGTTATTTAGTAGCATATTGTTTAACCTCCATGTCTTTGTAGTTTTTACATTTTTCTCCTGTAATTGATATCTAATATCAATATATCTTGTATATTTATTTTCATAGTGTTGTGGTTGGAAAATGTACCTGATACGATTTCAATTTTCTTAAATTTGCCAGGGCTTGATTTGTGACGCAAGATATGATCTATCTTGGAGAATGTTCCATAAGCACTTGAGAAGAAAGTGTATTCTGTTGCTTTTGGATTGAATATCCTATAAATATCATTTAAGTCCATCTTGTTTAAAGTAGCATTTAAAGCTTGTGTTCTTTATTTATATTCTTTTTGGATGATCTGCCCATTGGTGAAAGTGGGGTGTTAAAATCCCCTACCATGATTGTGTTTCTGTCGATTTCCCCTTATATGGCTCTTAGTTTCTGCCTTATGTATTGAGGTGCTCCTATGTTGGGTGCATAAATATTTACAATTGTTATATCTTCTTCTTGGATTGATCCCTTGATCATTATGTAGTGTCCTTCTTTGTATTTTGTAATAGTCGTTATTTTAAAGTCTATTTTGTCTGATATGAGAATTGCTACTCCAGCTTTCTTTTGCTTTCCATTTGCATGGAATATCTTTTTCCATTCCCTTACTTTCAGTCTGTATGTATGCTTAGGTCTGAAGTGGGTCTCTTGTAGACAGCATATGTATGGGTCTTGTTTGTGTATCCATTCAGCCAGTCTATGGCTTTTGGTTGGAGCATTTAATCCATTTACCTTTAAGGTAATTATCTATATGTGTGTTCATATTACCATTCTTAATTGTTTTAGGTTTGCTTTTGTAGGTCTTTTCCTTGTCCTTGTTTCCCGCCTAGAGAAATTCGTTTAGTATTTGTTGTAGAGCTGGTTTGGTGCTGCTGAATTCTCTTAGCTTTTGCTTGTCTGTAAAAGTTTTAATTTCTCCATCAAATATGAATGAGATCCTTGCTGGGTAGAGTTATCTTTGTTGTAGGTTTTTCCCTTTCATCACTTTAAATATATCCTGCCACTCCTTTCTGGCTTGCAGAGTTTCTGCTGAAAAATCAGCTGTTAACCTTATGGTGATTCCCTTGTATGTTATTTGTTGCTTTTCTTTCACTGCTTTTAATATTTTTTTCTTCATATTAAATTTTTTATAGTTTGATTAGTATGTGTCTTGGCATGTTTCTCCTTGTATTTATCCTGTATGGGACACTCTGCATTTCCTGGACTTGATTGACTGTTTCCTTTGCCATTTTAAGGAAGGTTTCAACTATAATATCTTCAAAAATTTTCTCAGACCCTTTCTTTTTCTCTTCCTCTTCTGAGACCCTTATAATTTGAAAATTGCTGCCTTTAATGTTGTCTCAGATCTCTCTGAGACTGTCCTCAATTCTTTTCATTCTTTTTTCTTTATTTTGCTCTGCAGTAGTTATATCCACTATTTTATCTTGCAGGTCACTTATTTGTTCTTCTGCCTCATTTACTCTACTACTGATTTCTTCTAGAGTGTTTTTAATTTCATTTATTTTGTTGTTCATCATTGTTTGCTCTTTAGTTCTTTTAGCTCCTTGTTAAACTTTTCTTGTATTTTCTCCATTCTATTTCCAAGATTTTGGATCATCTTTACTGTCATTTCTCTTAATTCTTTTTTAGGTAGACTGCCTATTTCCTCTTTATTTGTTTAGTCTGGTGGGTTTTTACCTTGCTCCTTCATCTGCTGTATATTTCTCTGTCTTCTCATTTTGTTTAACCTAGGGTGTTTGGGGTCTCTTTTTTGCAGGCTGAAGGTTCATGTTCCCATTGTTTTTGGTGCCTGCCCCCCGTGGGTGAGGTTGGTTCAGTGGCTTGTGTAGGCTTCCTGGTGGAGGGGACTGGTGCCTGTGTTCCGATGGGTGGGGCTGGATCTTGTCTTTCTGGTGAGCAAGACCATGTCCTGTGATGTGTTCCTGGGCGTTTGTGTACTTACTATGAATTTAGGCAGTCTCTCTGCTAATGGGTGGTGTTGTGTTACTGTCTTGCTAGTTGATTGGCATGGGGCATCCACCAGTGAAGCTTTCTGGCTGTTGGGTGGGGCTGTGTCTTAGCATTTAGATGAGATCTCTGGGAGAGCTTCCGCTGATTGATATTATGTGGGGCTGGGAGGTCTTTTGTGGTCCAGTGTCCTGAACTCGGCTCTCACACCTCAAGGGCTCAGGTCTGACACCAGGCTGGAATACCAAGACCCTGTCAGCCACACGGCTGTGGAAGTTGCTCTTCCCATGAGAAAGAGAAGCTACATGGAACAGATTTGCACCCAATGCTTGAGGCAAGCCCTTGATCCCTCAGTCTATGTCAAGAGGCCAATTCGAATATTTCTCCAGGATGGATAAGGCTCCTGAAGAGGAGATGGTTTTCTCTCTTTCTGTGAGATCATATTATTTGAGGATCAGCTAAATCTGCAGCTTCCTGGAGCCACTGACACCACATGGAGTCAGTCATTTTTTCCCTTTGTGCTTAGTCTAGTTTCACTTGCTCACAGGATGCTGCATGCAGAAGCTTTGAACCCAATATTTCAGATCAGAGTTCCTCATGGAAACCCTAGACTTCTTATTGTATTTTATTGCATTAATTAATTAATTAATTCTACAAATTTTCACTGAGAAATTAGTAAATACTAGGCTCTCACTAAGCACGAGGGATCAAACCCAAAACTTTACCTCATCCTTAAGGATGTCAGAATCTAAAGACAAAGACAAGTATGACTGGTTAATAGCTGTGTAATGTAATAATGTGACCATTGAATTATAAGAGCTACTCTGATAATACACAGAAAAATAGTATTTGTCCTGACAGTTTAGTGATTGGAGTGTTTTATAAAGGATATTATAAAGAAGATGGTATTTTAAACAATTAATCAAAGGCTGAACAGTATCAAGAACACAGAATGAAGAGTATTCAGAGAACTATATGCAGTTCAGTGAGGCTAGAACATGACATAGAAATTTTCAAGAGATGAGACCTGAGAGGTAAGTATCAGTAAGGGCAATTAAGCTTAAGCATTTCAGATTTTGTTCTGGTCAATGTGAACCCACTGAAAGATTATAGAGAGGGAAGGGGAAGAAATAATTTGATCAAATTTTCACTTTAGAAAGATCAGTTTAATTGCAATGTAGAGGAAATACTAGAGGCGAATTAGATTAGTGGCAGGGATGTCAGTTTGGAAATGACTGCAAAAATCTAAAAAACTGAGGAAGAGAGTGGGCGTGAAGGAAGGAAATAGAAGTAGGTGATGAGAATATTGCCAGAGCTGATCCAGGTCTTTGCTCAAAACCTGTTGACCCCCACTTTTAGCTGTAGTGTCCTTGTTCAAAACCTGCCAGCTCCCAACTTTATCAGGAGTTAACAAATCTTTAAGTTAAAGGGTCCAGAGATAAGAAAGGAAACTACAAACAAAAAAATCAGATGGAACCAGTTGGGACCAAGATGGTGATGAATCTGACCTACATCAGACCCTGAGTCTCATTATATGTTGCTTTTACTATATCAGCATATTAAGTGACACACCTACCAGTGGCCATGACCAGACATTAAGAATCAGAAAAGGATAAAAAGCCCTCAACGAAACCCTGCTCCTTCCCCAGTAGAGTAATGCATATGTTTCCTCATCTTTAGCCTCATTCCTCTTCCCTTTGTCTTTACTCATTTAAAATTAAATCCCTCTTGCAAGGTGGGTGAGAATTTTATCTATAAACTTAGTTCCAGCTTCTCCATTCCTTGGCCATTGAATAAAGCTACTGCTGTGTCAATCTCAGCTTTGTTGTTCTACTGCACAAACAGAAGGGAAAAGGAACCCTTCACCACTGAGGCAGAGAGGCTTGGCCGGGCTAGGCCACAAGCAGCGTCCATAGGATTTAATTTGGTTAACAAGAGGAAGGAAGGTAGTAAGTGCTCTGTAGAATGTGGCATGCATAGGGCTTGGTGGAAGATTTAATGTGTGGTAGAGATGGCTAGAATAATAGCTGGAATGCTTGCTTGGGATAAATGGTGCTATTTACCAAGACAGAGAAAGGAAGAAACGTTCAAATGTATGGGGTTGGGGTAAGATATGGAATTCAGTCTCTTGTCTCAAAAGAAAAATTGAAACAAAAATATCTATTACCATACCTTCCTTCTCTCTTTCCTTATTTATTTATTGTTTATGTTTTTATTTAGTGATCTAAAATGGAAAACTCAGACAAAGTCCAAGGATAGGTTAATATCCACTGCAGGGAACAACAATAAACACATTTATGAATTGTTGTTTACAAGTCAAACTAAGCAATTATCATTGGAAGAGATTATGAGTTTATTTTAGTCCACTAGTGTCTATTACTCAGTTAAATTGTGTTTACATTCTGTAAGTCTTTAATTTTTTACCAGAGGAAAAAATTTCAGCCTACATTTTCTACTGGAAACTCCCTAAGAAAACAGAGCATGACTTAAATCAAAAATTGAAATTAAGTATAAGCAATGTTTTAAAGGATATATTATTTACCATTTAAAGCTTTGGTTATTGGCCAGAATTCAGTATGTAGTAATATAATGGGCTGCTTGATTTGATGGACTTTACAATTGTTTTTAAATAAAGTTTCCATGCAAAAGTTGCCAGCTGCCTCATCTTCTGGGTGCTGTTTCTAGAGTCCTGGGCAGGAACCTCTTAGTTTTGCAAATGTGAGATAAATAGGCTCTTCTGTCCTTAATACTCTTTTAAATTCTTAGGTAGGAAATAGGCAAATTGATATAGGTCCTAGAAACCTCCTGGGAGAAGTACATTTATTACTCCCAAATCATTTACCTCTGAAATCCTTGAAATTAATGTTGTAAGAAACCCTTTTGAGTTTAGAAGCTCCTAATGAAGTTGGAAGGCAAAAAAAAAAAAAAAAAAGGGCCCTGAGAGGAAACTCTCCCTGGCCTTAGTATCTTGGTTGGGTTGCTAAGCAGAAGCGGCTTGTTTTTAGTAGTTGGTGACTGCCTGAAAGCACAGTAGGCCCTAGTCATCCTGGCACTGGGGCTCCTTTTGTGAGCTGGACCTGGATATGTAAGAGTAACGATGGAATTATTGAAGGTTCAATGATCCGGTTTTAACAGAAACAACATGTAAAAGTTGCAGAAGTAAAAGCAGCTGGAAAGAGACTGGTTAAAATGTTTGTTCTAGCTCCCTGAAGCATTTGAAGATAGAAGAGCCTCCTAATAAAGGCAAAATAAAGATTGAGACCAAAGATTAAACACTGAATGGGAAAGGTTTTACTGCTGAAGCGTCAGTCCAATTCAACACAAAGTCTAGGCAGTGGAAGATGAGGTTGGTGGGGTGGGGGGATTGGGTAAGTCTTTTAAAGTCAAAAGGTCACCTACCACCTGTCAGGGTTGTTTTGCCCAGGAAACACTCTCAGATGGAGATATGTGTTCAGGTGAATGTGTTACTAGGCCATGAAACAACACATGAAAAAGAGCAAAGCCAACAGGACTGGCCAGAGGGAGGTGAACTGTCATGCAGTTCACCGCTGTCAGGAGCTTAAAAGCTGAGCTGCCCTCAGAGTTGTCCTGAATTTAGCCCTGGGGGCTGGGTC
Source organism: Mesoplodon bidens (assembly GCF_964165515.1). Lineage (NCBI taxonomy): Eukaryota > Metazoa > Chordata > Mammalia > Artiodactyla > Ziphiidae > Mesoplodon > Mesoplodon bidens. Next base: position 28,925,900 of record NC_138164.1, on the reverse strand, counting down.
TTTGTATATCCCTCCCTGGTCAAACACTCCTGGAGTGCAAGTTACCTGAGAAAAAGGTGCCTACACTAAAATAGAAGACACTTTCCTCCTGGGAAGGGACTCAGTTGAGAGCCCTCAGCAGGCAACACTCTGGGCGACTAGAGAAATCAGGGAGTTTGGTCCAGAATGGGAATATCTAGGCTACACAATATGTCAACCACCTCATTGTATGTCCCATTTTAGAAAAACTGAGACTCCGCGTGTTGCTGATTGTGTGCTGATAGTTGGGCTTGCACAATAAGTTTTGGGCCGAGGGGAGGAGGATTCTGCCCTGCCTGGGGAACACTCAGCTTGGGGATGGGATCCAGTTACCTCTGCCAGCACTTGAAGTGCCTGGTTAGGTGTTCTGACCTTCAGGTCTTCTGTGCTGCTGTCAGCAGGCTAGGTGCCAGGTCAGGTTTTGCCATTCCTGTGGACTAAGTTCCCCTGGTTCTTGGATAATTGCCAAGGGAGAGCCTGGATTTTCTGCTAATTTGGCCAATGGGCTTTGATGAGTTTGAATTTGGTTAAAAAACATGAAAGATAAGTAAGTTTGAAGAATACCCAAAGCGTTCAATTTTGTGTGACTTGTAGAATGGTCATAACCCTGACAGAAATACAGAAGTTGAGAAAACAAGCTGGATTTAATAGGAAGGAGTAGTTGATAGATAAAAATGTAAATTTGGAGGTGATTACAATGGTGTGGCCAGGCTGATGAGTAAAATAAGAGTTGTCCTTGGCTGGACATGAAGCAGATGAGGGGGCTGTTCTTTCCTTTGTGTCTCCATCACACTTGGATGTATTATCTTTAGCTGTTGTTGTGTCTGACTCTTCTTACTAAACAATGAATAGCTTAAGGTAAGTTTGTAGGCATCTTTCTGCTCTTGGAACCGGACATCATGGTGAATGTATGAAACAGAATAGACCCTCAGTATTTGCTTGTTTTTTTGCTTTGGGTTTTTTTTTGTTTTTTGGAACTTTATTTTTTTTAACTTTTATTTACTTTTAATACACCAGGTTCTTATTAGTCATCCATTTTATACACATCAGTGTATGCATGTCAATCCCAATCTCCCAGTTCATCACACCACCACCCACACCACCCGCCGCTTTCCCCCCATGGTGTCTATAAGTTTGTTCTCCACAACTGTATCTCAATTTCTGCCCTGCAAACAGGTTCATCTCTACAATTTTTCTAGGTTCCGCATATATGTGTTAATATCTGATATTTGTTTTACTCTTTCTGACTTCCTTCACACTATATGACAGTCTCTGGATCCATCCACGTCTCTACAAATGACCCAATTTCGTTCCTTTTTTATGGCTGAGTAATATTCCATTGTATATATGTACCACATCTTCTTTATCCATTCATCTGTCGATGGGCATTTAGGTTGCTCCATTGACCTGGCTATATTGTAAATAGTGCTGCAATGAATATTGGGTTGTATGTATCTTTTTGAATTATGATTTTCTCTGGGTATATGCCCAGTAGTGGGATGGCTGAGTCATATGGTAATTCTATTTTTAGATTTTTAAGGAACTTCTATACTGTTCTCCATAGTGGCTGTATCAATTTACATTCCCACAAACAGTGCTAGAGGGTTCCTTTTTCTCCACACCCTCTCCAGCATTTGTTGTTTGTAGATTTTCTGACGATGCCCATTCTAACTGGTGTGCGGTGATACTTCATAGTGGTTCTGATTTGCATTTCTCTAATAATTAGTGATGTTGAGCAGCTTTTCATGTGCCTCTTGGCCATCTGTATGTCTTCTTTCGAGAAATGTCTGTTTAGGTCTTCTACCCATTTTTGGGTTAGGTTGTTTGTTTTTTTAATATTGAGCTGCATGAGCTGTTTATATATTTTGGAGATTAATCCTTTGTCTGTTGATTCATTTGCAAATATTTGCTCCCATTTTGAGGGTTGTCTTTTCGTCTTGTTTATTGTTTCCTTTGCTGTGCAAAAGCTTTGAAGTTTCATTAGGTCCCATTTGTTTATTTTGTTTTTACTTCCATTACTCTAGGAAGTGGATCAAAAAAGATCCTGCTGTGATTCATGTCAAAGAGCATTTTTCCTATGTTTCCCTCTAAGAGTTTTATAGTGTCTGGTCTTACATTTAGTTCTCTAATCCATTTTGATTTTATTTTTGTATATGGTGTTACGGAGTGTTCTAATTTCATTCTTTTACATGAAGCTGTCCAGTTTTCCCAGCACCAATTATTGAAGGGACTGTCTTTTATCCATTGTATATCCTTGCCTCCTTTCTCACAGATTAGTTGACCATAGCTGCATGGGTTTATCTCTGGGCTTTCTATCTTGTTCCATTGACCTATATTTCTGTTTTTCCACCAGTACCATATTGTCTTGATTACTGTAGCTTTGTAGTACAGTCAGAAGTCAGGGAGTCTGATTCCTCCATCTCCATTTTTTTTCCCTCAAGATTGCTTTGGCTATTCGGGGTCTTTTGTGTCTCCAAACAAATTTTAATATTTTTTGTTCTAGTTCCATAACAAATGCCATTGTAATTTGATAGGAATTCAATTGAATCTGTAGATTGCTTTGGGTAGTATAGTCTCTTTCACAATATTGATTCTTCCAATCGAAGAACATGGTATATCTCTCCATCTGTTGGTATCATCTTTAATTACTTTCATCAGTGTCTTATAGTTTTCTGCATACAGGTCTTTGGTCTCCCTTGGTAGGTTTATACCTAGGTATTTTATTCTTTTTGTTGCAATGGTAAATGGGAGTGTTTCCTAATTTCTCTTTCAGATTTCTCTTCATTAGTGTATAGGAATGCAAGAGATTTCTGTGCATTAATTTTGTATCCTGCAACTTTACCAAATTCAATGATTAGCTCTACTAGTTTTCTGATGACATCTTTAGGATTCTCTATGTATAGTATCATGTCATCTGCAAAGAGTGACAGTTTTACTTCTTCTTTTCCAATTTGTATTCCTTTTATTTCTTTTTCTTCTCTGATTGCAAGGGCTAGGATTTCCAAAAATATGTTGAATAATAGTGGTGAGAGTGGACATCCTTGTCTCATTCCTGATGTTAGAGGAAATGCTTTCAGTTTTTCACCACTGAGAATGATGTTTGCTGTGTGTTTGTCATATATGGCCTTTATTATGTTGAAGTAGGTTCCCTCTATGCCCACTTTCTGGAGAGTTTTTATCATAAATTGGTTTTGAATTTCGTCAAAAACTTTTTCTGCATCTATTGAGTTGATCATATGGTTTGTAATCTTCAATTTGTTAATATGGTGTATCACATTGTTTGACTTGAATATATTGAAGAATCTTTGCATCCCTGTGATAAATCCCACTTAACTATGGTGTATGATCCTTTTAATGTGTTGTTGGATTCTGTTTTCTAGTATTTTGTTGACGATTTTTGCATGTATATTCATCAGAGATATTGGTCTGTAATTTTCTTTTTTGTATTATCTTTGTATGGTTCTGGTATCAGGGTGATGGTGGCCTCATAGAATGAGTTTGGGAGTGTTCCTTCCTCTGCAATTTTTTGGAAGGGTTTGAGAAGGATGTTCCCTAATGTTTGATAGAATTCACCTGTGAAGCCATCTGGTCCTGGACTTTTGTTTGTTGGAAGATTTTTTTTTTTTTTTTGTGGTAGGCGGGCCTCTCACTGTTGTGGCCTCTCCCGTTGTGGAGCACAGGCTCCAGATACGCAGGCTCAGTGGCCATGGCTCATGCGCCTAGCCACTCAGCGGCATGTGGGATCTTCCTGGACTCAGGCATGAACCTGTGTCCCCTGCATCAAAAGGCAGACTCTCAATCATTGTGCCACCAGGGAAGCCCTGTTTGGAGATTTTTAATCCCAGTTTCAATTTCATTACCTGTTATTGGTCTGTTCGTATTTTCTATTTCTCCCTGGTTCAGTCTTGGAAGGTTATACCTTTTTAAGAATTTGTCCATTTTTTCCAGGTTGTCTATTTTATTGGCATAGAGTTGCTTGTAGTAGCCTCTAAGGATACTTAGTATTTATGCAGTGTCTCTTATAACTTCTCCTTGTTCATTTCTAATTTTATTGATTTGAGTCCTCTCCCTCTTTTTCTTGATGAGTCTGGCTAATGGTTTATCAATCTTGTTTATTTTCTCAAAGAACCAGCTTTTTTTTTTGATCCTTCCTATTGTTTTCTTTGTTTCTATTTCATTTATTTCTGTTCTGATCATTATGATTTCTTTCCTTCTGCTATCTTTGGGTTTTGTTCATTCTTCTTTCTCTAGTTTCTTTAGGTGTAAGGTTAGATTGTTTATTTGAGATTTTTCTTTTTTCTTGAGGTAGGCTTGTATAGCTATAAAATTCCTTCTTAGAACTGCTTTTGCCACATCCTATAGGTGTTGGATCATCGTGTTTTCAATGTCATTTGGCTCTAGGTATTTTTTTATTTCCTCTTTGATTTCTTCAGTGATCTCTTGGTTATTTAGTAACGTATTGTTTAACCTCCATGTGTTTGTGTTTTTTACGTTCTTTTTTTCCCCCTGTAATTGATTTCTAATCTCATAGCATTGTGGTCAGAAAAGATGCTTGATATGATTTCAATTTTCTTACATTTACCAAGGCTTGAATTGTGACTCAAGATGTGATCTATCCTGGAAAATGTTCTGTGCACACTTGAGAAGAAAGTGTAATCTGCTGGTTTTGGATGGAATGTCCTATAAATATCCATTAAGTCTATCTAGTCTATTGTGTCATTTAAGCTTCTCTTTCCCTATTAATTTTCTGTTTGGATGATATGTCCATTGGTATAAGTGAGGTTTTAAGGTCCCCCACTATTACTGTGTTACTGTCAATTTCCTCTTTTGTAGCTGTTAGCAGTTGCCTTATATATTCTTGTGCTCCTATGTTGGGTGAATATATATTTATAATTGTTATATCTTCTTCTTGAATTGATCCCTTGATCATTATGTAGTGTCCTTCCTTGTCTCTTGTAACATTCTTTATTTTAAAGTCTATTTTATCTGATATGAGTATTGCTACTCCAGCTTTCTTTTGATTTCCATCCCTTCACTTTCAGTCTGTATGTGTCCCTATGTCTGAAGTGGGTCTCTTGTAGACAGCATATATATGGGTCTTGTTTTTGTATCCGTTCAGCAAGCCTGTGTCATTTGGTTGGAACATTTAATCCATTCATCTTTAAGGTAATTATTGTTATGTATGTTCCTATTACCATTTTCTGAATTGTTATTGGTTTGTATTTGTAGGTCCTTTTCATCTCTTGTGTTTCCCACTTAGAGAAGTTCCTTTAGCATTTGTTGTAGAGCTGGTTTCGTGGTGCTTAATTCTCTTAGCTTTTACTGGTCTGTAAAACTTTTGATTTCTCCATCAAATCTGAATGAGATCCTTGCTGGGTAGAGTAATCTTGATTGTAGGTTCTTCCCTTTCATCACTTTAAGTATATCATGCCACTCCTTTCTGACTTGTAGAGTTTCTGCTAAGAAATCACCTGTTAACATTATGGGAGTTCCCTTGTATGTTATTTGTCATTTTTCCCTTGTTGCTTTCAATAATTTGTCTTTGTCTTTAATTTTTACCAATTTGATTACTATGTCTCAGCATTTTTCTCCTTGGGTTTATCCTGTATGTGAATCTCTGCACTTCCTGGTCTTGGATGGTTATTTCCTTTTTCACGTTAGGGAAGTTTTTGACTATAATCTCTTCAAATATTCTCCGGTCCTTTTTCTCTGTCTTCTGGGACGCCTATAATGGGAATGTTGTTGCATTTAATATTGTCCCAGATGTCTCTTAGGCTGTCTTCATTTCTTTTCATTCTTTGTTCTTTATTCTGTTCCACAACAGTGAATTCCACCATTCTGTCTTCCAGGTCACTTATCCGTTCTTCTGCCTCAGTTATTCTGCTATTGTTTCTTTCTAGTGTAGTTTTCATTTCAGTTACCATATTGTTCATCTCTGTTTGTTCTTTAATTCTTCTAGATCTTTGTTAAATATTTCTTGCATCTTCTCAATTTTTGCCTCCATTCCTTTTCCAAGGTCCTGGATCATCTTCACTATCATTATTCTGAATTCTTTTTCTGGAAGGTTCCCTATCTCCACTTCATTTAGTTGTTTTCCTGGGGTTTTATCTTGTTCCTTCATCTGGTACATATCCCTCTGTCTTTTCATCTTGTCTATCTTTCTGTGAATGTAGGTTTTGTTCCACAGGCTGCAGGATTGTAGTTCTTGCTTCTGCTGTCTGCCCTCTGGTGGATGAGGCTATCTAAGAGGCTTTTGCAAGCTTCCTGATGGGAGGGACTGGTGGTGGGTAGAGCTGGCTATTGCTCTAGTGGGCAGAGCTCAGTAAAAGTTTAATCCACTTGTCTGCTGATGGGTGGGGCTAGGTCCCCTTCTTTTTTTTTTTGTTTGGCCTGAGGCCAAACACTGGAGCCTACCCAGGCTCTTTGATGGGTCTAATGGTGGACTCTGGGAGGGCTCATGCCAATGAGTACTTCCCAGAACTTCTGCTGCCAGTGTCCTTGTCCTCATGGTGAGAGAGAGCCACCCCCTACCTCTGCAGGAGACCCTCCAACATTAGCAGGTAGGTCTGGTTCAGTCTCTATGGGGTCACTGCTCCTTTACCCTGGGTCCTGATGTGCACACTACTTTGTGTGTGCCCTCCAAGTGTGGAGTCTCTGTTTTCCCCAGTCTTGTCGAAGTCCTACAATCAAATCCTGCTAGCCTTCAAAGTTTGATTCTCTAGGATTTCCTCCTCCCATTGCAGACCCCCGGGTTCGGAAGCCTGATGTGGGGCTCAGAACCTTCACACCAGTGTGTGGACTTCTGTGGTGTAAGTGTTCTCCAGTTTCTGAGTCACCCACCCAGCAGTTATGGGATTTGATTTTATTGTGATTGTGCCCCTCCTACAATCTCCTTGTGGTTTTTCCTTTGTCTTTGGATGTGGGGTATCTTTTTGGTGAGTTCCAGTGTCTTTCTGTGGATGACTGTTCAACATTTCAGTATTTGCTTGTTGAATGAAATTGTAAATGAATGAATGAACAAAAGTGAGGGAGGAGTGTGCATGTGTGTGCATGTGTGCACGTGTGTGTGCATGCGTGTGTGTGTGTGTGTGTGTGGTGAGTGGGACTGATTCAAGCTTCACATATATGTAACATTTTTTCCTGAAAAGTTTAAAATGAACGTTAATTAGCAGTGTAGATCCTGCTGGGATTGGAAAGCCTCAGAGTGACAAAGTCCCATCAGAATATTCTTGTGCATTTTTCCAGCTCAGGGTATTGCTGGAGCAGAGAAGCAGAAGAGACTGACCACTGATACTCTACCGCCTTTGACTCATGACTCCATTAGTAAATCGGGAAGAGACCAAACACTTGGCATATCCCTTCTTTCCTACCATCTGGGAATGTTGGGAGACTTGCTGTCACATAGTGTCAAGGTGATCCAGAAAGACTCACTGAACTGAGGAGATGTCTGTAAATTAATTTTGCTTCTTAAAGAATAGCCCTAAGCAAACCATATAATTTATACTATTTGATGTGACTCTGTTAATTCCCTGAGATATTTACTATTTCCTCTTCAATTCCATTATCTTCCCAGGCACTGAAGTCTAATTTACATATTAATAGTTTTACCTAATCACTGGCTTAAAGAAACTTTTGAGTATGTGTCCTGTGTTCCAATCTCCTGAAGCTTCCAGGGCTTCTCTGCTTACCCCACACTCTTACAGGTCTCAGACTAAGTACTTCACAGTTGGCAAGAGGTTTTTATAAATTTTCCTGATTATAAATTTACATACCACATTCAAATATGCAAAGAAAATACGGCTTCTATACTTTTCATAATTCATCTAATCATCTTAAGAAGCCCTTTCTTATTTAGTAGCAGGTGCAAAAGGATACTAAATTTAGTCCAATTCAGTAAACTCAGTTGCTAATTTAAATAGCATCTGATGTATAATTCAGTGTCTTTTGGATAAATCTGTTTTTATGCTTCCTCATTTTCTGCTTCTATCCAATATGGATCTGGGAATATGGAGAAGGGAGCTTAGGTGACCATGTGGAGGCAGGGAAGAGGATCAGTCCCAGAGCAAAGTTCCTAGGTCCTTGGAGCATCTCCTTAGCTCCTCTAGATACAGGCAATGCCGTGTTTCCTCTGGTCAGTGGTGCCCTGCTGGCATCTGATGGTTAAGTCTGTAGTTCATGAACTTGGGAGATTTTCTTTCTTGGTTGAGTCAGATCCTAGAGGAGTCAGAGCCTAAGAATTCAGTCCCCCACCTTGGTCCTGGATTGGGCTGAGTATCTCCCATGTATCTTGCTGTAGCTCTCATCTTGGGATCACTTGTCCACAGTGTAGTCACCTTTCTTTACACATTCACCAGCCAGCATCATCAACTACTCTCCAAGACTGCCCCAGAGTGTGCAGAAATTCTGGAACCACTTCTACATCACATAGGATTTAAAGATTTTCTAATTATATCAGACTTCTTTTACATTCTGCTTTGCCTGCTTAACAAAATTTGAGTTCTCAAATTTCTTCTCTTGCCATCTTCTATTTACTCCTTTGGTGATCTTATTTAGTACCATGGCTTTAAATATCAACTATAAATTAATGGCTCCCAAATATGTATGTATATCCCAAACCTTTCTCTGCATTCTAGATTTGAATAACCAACTGCCTACCCAACAACTCCACATGGGTGTCTAATAGGCCTTTTAAACTTATATGTCTAAAATGGAACTATTTCTCTTCCCTCCAAACTTACTCCTTTCTCAATCTTCCTCAACTCAGTAAATAGCACCTTCACTCTTTCAGATACTCAACATAATATGTTAGCGTTATCCATGATTTTCTCACACTCCACATTAAATCCACTGGGAAATTCTCTGGCACTCCCTTTAAAGTACATCCACACTATCACACCAAAAAGAATAAAATACCAAGGAGTAAACTTAACAAAGGAGGTGAAAGACCTATACTCTGAAAACTATAGAACAATGATTAAGGAATTGGAACATGATACACTGAAATGAAAAGATATACCATTTTTTTGGATCAGAAGAATTAACATTGTTAAAAAGTCCATACTACCCAAAGCAATCTACAGATTTAATGCAATCCCTATCAAATTATGCATGACATTTTCCACAAAACTAGAACAACTAATACTAAAATTTATGTAAAGCCACAAAAGACCCTAAATTGCCAAAGTAATCTTGAGAAAAAAGAATGAAGCTGGAAGTGTCACACTTCCTGTCTTTGATACTACAAAACTACAGTAATCAAAATAGCATGGTATTGGTATGAAAACAGACACATAGAACAGAATAGAGAGCCCAGAAATGAACCCACAATTATATGAGCAATTAATCTACAACAAAGGACACAAGAATATATAAAGAAGGAAAAGCAGTCTTTTCAATAAGTGCTGCTGTGAAAACTGGACAGCTACATGTAAAATAATGTGATTAAAACATTTTCTCATACAATATACAAAAATACACTCCAAATGGATTAAAGACCTAAGTGTAAGATCTGAAATCATAAAACTCCTAGAAAAGAACACTCTTTGACAAAAATTGTAGTAATATTTTCTTGGATCAGCCCCCTGAGGCAAAATGAATAAAAGTAAAAGTAAACAAATAGGACCTAATTAAACTTAAAAGCTTTTGCACAGCAAAGGAAACCACTGACAAAATGAAAAGACAAGCTACCAAATGGGACAAAGTATTTGCAAATGATATGACTGGTAAGGGGTTAATATCCAAAATACATAAACAACTCATACAACTCAATATCAAAAACGAACAAACTGATTAAAAAGTGGGCAGAAGGTCTGAATAGACATTTTTCTACAGAAGACATAAAGATGGCCAACAGTCACGTGAAAGGATGCTCAACACTATTAATCCTCAGAGAAATGCTAGTCAAACCACAATGAGATATCACCTCACACCTGTCACAATGGATATCATCAAAAAGAATATAGGAGAGACCTTCAAGATGGCAGAAAAGTAAGATGTGGAGATCACCTTCTCCCTACAAATACATCAGAAATACATCTACATGTGGAACAACTCCTAGAGAACACCTACTGAATGCTGGCAGAAGACCTCAGATTTCCCAAAAGGCAAGAATCTCCCCACGTACCTGGGTAGGGGAAAAGAAAAAAGAAAAAACAGAGACAAAAGAATAGGGATGGGACCTGAACCTCTGGGAGGGAGCTGTGAAAGCAGAAAAGTTTCCACACACTAGGAAGCCCCTTCACTGGTGGAGACAGGGGGTGGCTGGGGGGAAGCTTCGAAGACACAGAGGAGAGTGTAGCAATAGGGGTGTACAGGGCAAAGCAGAGAGATAAAGATTCCCATGCAGAGCATCAGTGTCAAGCAGCACTCACCATCCTGAGAGGCTTGTCTGCTCACCCACCAGGATGGGTGGGGGCTGGGAGCTGAGGATCTGGCTTCAGAGTTCAGATCCCAGGGAGAGGACTGTGGTTGACTGAATGAACACACCCTGAAGGAGGCTAGTGCACCACAGCTAGCTGGGAGGGAGTCCAGGAAAAAGTCTGGAGCTGCCTAAGAGGAAAGAGACCATTCTTTTGGGGTGCGAAAGGAAAGGGGATTCAGAGTACCGACTAAACCAGCTCCAGAGAAGGGCGGGAACAATGGCTATCAGTGCAGACACCAGAGACGGACATAAAACATTAAGGATACTGCTGCAGCCACCAAGAAGCCTGTGTGCAAGCACAGGTCAGTATCTACACCTCCCCTCCCAGGAGCCTGTGCAGCCCACCACTGCCAGGGTCCCGTGATCCAGGGACAACTTCTCTGGGAGAACACACAGCATGCCTAAGGCTGTTGCAACATCATGCTGGCCTCTGTCTTTGCAGGCTTTCCCTGCATTCCATACCCCTCCCCTCCCCACCCTGGCCTGAGTGAGCCAGAGCTCCCTAATCACCTGCTCCTTTAACCCCATCTTGTCTGAGTGATACCCCTAGGGGACCTACATGCAGAGGTGGGGCAAATGCAAAGCTAAAGCCCAAGAGCTGTGAAAACAAAGAAGAGAAAGGTAAATCTCTCCCAGCAGCCCCAGGAGCAGTGGATTAAACCTCCACAATTAACTTGATGTACCCTGCATCTGTGGAATACCTGAATAGACAATGAATCATCCCAAAATTGAGGCAGTGGACTTTGGGAGGAACGATATGTATATTTTTTTTCCTTTTTCTCTTTTTGTGAGTGTGTATGTATATGCTTCTTTGTGTGATTTTGTCTGTATAGCTTTGTTTTTACCTTTTGTCCTAGGGTTCTGTCTGTCCATTTGTTTTTTGGGTTTTGTTTTGTTTTTGGTGTGGGTGTGTGTTTTTTTGGTTTTTTTTAGTATAGTTTTTAGTTCTTTTTATCATTGGTGGATTTGCTCTTTTGGTTTGGGTGCTCTCTTCTTTCTTTCTTTTGTTTTTTTTCTAATTGTTTTAATTTTTAATAATTATTTTATTTTATTTATTTTTTCTTTCTTTCTCTTTCTCCCTCTTCTCCTGAGCTAATGGGCTGACAGTGTCTTGGTGCTCTGGCCAGGTGTCAGGCCTCTGCTTCTGAGGGGGTAGAGCCAAGTTCAGGACATTGGTCCACCAGAGACTTCCTGGTGCCCTGTAATATCAAATGGTGAAAGCTCTCCCAGAGATCTCCTCTTCAATGGTAAGACCCTGCTCCACTCAACGACTAGCAAGCTACAGTGCTGGACATCCTACACAAAAAAACCAGCAAGGCAAAACACAATGCAACTCATTAGCAGAGAGGCTGCCTAAAATCACAATAAGGTCATAGAAACCCCAAAACACACCACCGGACGTGGACCTGTCCACCAGAAGGACAAGATCCAGCCTGATCAACCAGTACACAGGCACTGGTCCCCTCCACGAGGAAGCCCACACAACCCACTGAACCAACCTTAGCCACTGGGGGCAGACACCAAAAACAACAGGAACTATGAACCTGCAGCCTGTGAAAAGGAGACACCATACACAAGTTAAGCAAAATGAGAAGACAGAGAAACAAAGCAGATGAAGGAGCGAGGTAAAAATCCACCAGAGAAAACAAATGAAGAGGAAATAGGCAGTCTATCTGAAAAAGAGTTCAGAGTAATGATGGTAAAGATGATCCCAAATCTTGGAAATACAATGAAGAACATACAAGAAACGTTTAACAAGGACGTAGAAGAACTCAAGAGCAAAGAAACAATGATGAACAACACAATAAATGAAATTAAAAATTCTCTAGAAGGAATCAAGAGCAGAACAACTGAGACAGAAGAATGGATAAGTGACCTGGAAGATAAAATAGTGGAAATAACTACCACAGAGCAGAATAAAGAAAGAGAATGAAAAGAATTGAGGACAGGCTCAGAGACTTCTGGGACAACATTATAGGGGTCCAAGAAGAAGAAGAGAAAAAGAAACGGACTGAGAAAATATTTGAAGAGATTAGAGTTGAAAACATCCCTAATATGGGATAGGAAATAGTCAATCAAGTCCAAGAAGTGCAGAGAGTCCCATACAGGAAAAATCCAAGAAGAAATATGCCAAGACATATATTAATCAAACTATCAAAAATTAAATACAAAGAAAAAATATTAAAAGCAGCAAGGGAAAAACAACAAATAACATACAATGGAATCCTTGCAAGGTTAACAGCTCAGTTTTCAGCAGAAACTCTGCAATCCAGAAGAGAGTGTCAAGACATAGTTAAAGTGATGAAAGGGAAAAAACTACAACCAAGATTACTCTTCCCGGAAAGGATCTCATTCAGATTTGACAGAGAAATTAAAATCTTTACAGACAAGCAAAAGTAAAGAGAATTCAACACCACCAAACCAGCTTTACTACAAATGCTAAAGGAAGTTCCCTAGGCAGGAAATATAAGAGAAGGAGAAGACCTACAATAACACACCCAAAACAATTAAGAAAATGTTAATAGGAACATACACATCGATAATTATGTTAAACATAAGTGGATTAAATGCTCCCACCAAAGACATAGACTGGCTGAATGGATACACAAACAAGACCCTTATATATGCTGTCTACAAGAGACCCACTTCAGAACTAGGGACACATACAGACTGAAAGTGAGGGAATGAAAAAACATATTCCATGCAAATGGAAATCAAAAGAAAGCTGGAGTAGCAATTTTCATATCAGACAAAATAGGCTTTAAAATAAAGACTATTACAAGAGACAAAGAAAGACACTATATAATGATCAAGGGGTCAATCCAAGAAGAAGACATAACAATTGTAAATATTTATGCACCCAACATAGGAGCACCTCAATACATAAGGCAAAGGCTAACAGCCTTCAAAGGAGAAATCGACAGTAACACAATAACAGTAGGGGACTTTGACACCCCACTTTCAACAATGGATAAATCAACCAAAATGAAAATAAATAAGGAACCACAAGCTTTAAATGATACCTTAAACAAAATTGACTTAATTGATATTTATAGGACATTCCATCCAGAAACAGCAGAATGCACTTTCTTCTCAAGTGCTCATGGAATATTCTCCAGGATAGATCATATCTTGGTCACAAATCAAGCCTTGCTAAATTTAAGAAAATTTAAATCGTATCAAGTATTTTTCCAATCACCATGCTATGAGACTAGATACCAATTACAGGAAAAACTCTGTAAAAAATACAAACACATGGAGGTTAAACAGTACACTACTAATAAACAAGAGATCACTGAAGAAATCAAAGAAGAAATTTAAAAATGCCTAGAAACAAATGACAATGAAAACAGGATGATCCAAAACTTATGGGATGCAGCAAAAGCAGTTCTAAGAGGGAAGTTTATAGCAATACAATCCTACCTCAAGACACAAGAAACATCTCAAATAAACAACCTAACCTTACACCTAAAGCAATTAGAGAAAGAAGAAAAACAACAAAAAAAAAAACCACCCAAAGTTAGCAGGGAGGAAAGAAATCATAAACATCAGATCAGAAATAAATGAAAAAGAAATGAAGGAAACAACAGCAAAGTCAATTCTTCTTTTAGAAGATAAACAAAATTGATAAACCATTAGCCAGACTCATCAAGAAAAAAAGGAGAAGACTCAAGTCAATAGATTCAGAAATGAAAAATGAACAGTAACAACAGACACTGCAGAAATACAAAGGATCATGAGAGATTACTACAAGCAACTATAATCCAATAAAATAGACAACCTGGAAGAAATGGACAAATTCAGTAACAACAGACACTGCAGAAATACAAAGGATCATGAGAGATTACTACAAGCAACTATATTCCAATAAAATAGACAACCTGGAAGAAATGGACAAATTCTTAGAAAAGCACAACCCTCTGAGACTGAAACAGGAAGAAATAGAATATATAAACAGACCAATCACAAGGACTGAAATTGAGAGTGTGATAAAAAAATCTTCCAACAAAGAAAAGCCCAGGACCAGAAGCCTTCACAGGCGAATTCTATTAAACATTTAGAGAAGAGCTAACACCTATCCTTCTCAAACTCTTCCAAAATATAGCAGAGGGAGGAACACTCCCAAACTCATTATACAAGGCCACCATCACCCCGGTACCAAAACCAGACAAAGATGTCACAAAGAAAGAAAACTATAAGCCAATATCACTGATGAACATAGATGCAAAAATCCTCACCAAAATACTAGCAAACTGAATCCAACAGCACATTAAAAGGATCATACACCATGATCAAATGGGGTTTATCCCAGGATTACAAGGATTCTTCAATATATACAAATCAATCAATGTGATACACCATATTAAAAAACTGAAGGAGAAAAACCATCTGATCATCACAATAGATGCAGAAAAAGCCTTTGACAAATTTCAACACCCAATTATGATGAAAACCCTCCAGAAAGTAGGCATAGAGGGAGCTTACCTCTACATAATAAAGGCCATATATGACAAACCCACAGACAACATCATTCTCAATGGTGAAAAACTGAAACCATTTCCGTTAAGATCAGGAACAAGACAAGGTTGGCCACTCTCACCACTATTATTCAACATGGTTTTGGAATTTTTAGTCACAGCAATCAGAGAAGAAAAAGAAATAAATGGAATTCAAATCAGAAAAGAAGTAAAGCTGTCACTGTTCGCAGATGACATGATACCATACACAGAGAATCCTAAAGACACTACCAGAAAACTACTAGAGCTAATCAATAAATTTGGTAAAGTAGCAGGATACAAAATTAATGCACAGGAATCTCTTGCATTCCTATACACTAATGATGAAAAATCTGAAAGAGAAATTAAGGAAACACTCCCATTTACCATTGCAACAAAAAGAATAAAATATCTAGGAATAAACCTACCTAAGGAGACAAAGACCTCTATGCAGAAAACTATAAGACACTACTGAAAGAAATTAAAAATGATACAAACATATGGAAAGCTATACCATATTCTTGCATTGGAAGAATCAACATTCTGAAAATGACTATAGTACCCAAAGTAATCTACAGATTCAAAGCAATCTGTATCAAACTACCAATGGCATTTTTCACACAACTAGAACAAAATTTTCACAATTTGTATGGAAATGCAAAAGACCCCAAACAGCAAAAGCAATCTTGAGAAAGAAAAATGGAGCTGGAAGACTAGGCTCCCAAAATCAGACTACACTACAAAGCTACAGTAATCAAGACAGTATGGTACTGGTACAAAAACAGAAATATAGATCAATGGAACAGGACAGAAACCCCAGAGATAAACCCACTCACATATGGTCACCTTATTTTTGATAAAGGGGGCAAGAATATACAATGGAGAAAAGACAGCTTCTTCAATAAATCATGCTGGGAAAAGTAGACAGCTACATATAAAAGAATGAAGTTAGAATACTACCTAACACCAAACTCAAAAAAAAAAAAAAAAACAAAAACCTCAAAATGGATTTAAGACCTAGATGTAAAGCCAGACACTGTAAAATTCTTAGAGGAAAATATAGGCAATGCACACTATAACATAAATCACTGCAAGATCCTTTTTGACCCACCTCCTAGAGAAATGGAAAAAAAACAAAAATAAAAAAATGGGACCTAATGAACCTTAAAAACTTTTGCACAACAAAGGAAACCATAAACAACATGAAAAGACAATCCTCAGCATGGGAGAAAATATTTGCAAATGAAGGAAATGACAAAGGATTAACCTCCAAAATTTGCAAGCAGCTCATGCAGCTCAATATCATAAAAAAACCACAACCCAATCCGAAAATGGGCTGAAGACGTAAACAGACATTTCTCTAAAGAAGATATACTGATTGCCAACAAACACTGAATTCCTTGCTCCATTTTACTGCGTTATTTCTCTTTGTAGAACTTATCTTCACAGATCTATGTATTTATTTATTCAGTCTCTTCCCTCAACTGGAGGGTAAGATCTATAATTTCAAAAACTTAAGTCTGTTTATTACTTTATTTCCAGTGCCTAGAATGACAACTGGCACACAATGAGTACACCACAAATTTTTGGTGATACAATGTCTCTACTATATTTCTTATATCATAATATGAGAAAAGTCCAGAAGATTTCCCAACACAGCTTTTGCTCCAGTTCCCTGTTCTGGGTCTCTGTTTGATGGCACCAGCAGAACTTTCTTATGTCTTCCAGTGAGCTTCCTCTACCTTGCCACTTATGGGTTTATTTTTTACCATCTAAGTTGTGAGGAAAGTATGTGAAATTTGGTATTATTTTAAAGATTTAACTAAAAGTTAAGTTTAGAAGAATTTCCAGAACTGCTTTTTACAAACACTCTCTGCTGTGACTGATGTGACAGAGAACATGGTTTGTTAGATGTAAGTCTAAATTTGGGGAAAGAAGAGGGAGGTAATAATCATAATAAAATTAATTGTGTTCAAAGCTACTACTTATTGTATGCTGACTTTGTTCCAAAAACCTATGTATATGACCTTCACAATAGCCCTAGAGAATAGATATTAGTACTTCTGTTTTATAGGTGAGAAATCCAGGGCCTGAGTCATTACTAAAGCAATTAAAAGTCACAAATTTAATAAGAAGCTGAGTTGGGATTGCTGACTAAATTTTTTCCACCATACGATGCTGCTTTCACAGTTGTCTTCAAAAGTATGTTGGCAGCCTACATGTTTTTGAAAACTGTCTGCAGCACTGTTTGAAAATTATCTTAAAATCCTTTCAAAGAAACATGGCAAGATAGCCTCTTATAGTGTGAACTAAGAGAACCCACAATTTTTGTGACTGTGCGGGTTATCAAGCTTATTTATCTGGGATTATGTGCTGGCTAATGATCATATTGTTTAGCCAATTACCATGATTATAGAAAGATCTTTCATCTGGAACAGTGAGGGTGGCCTTTGGCAGTGCAGAGAGGGGAGAGTGGACAACACAGTACATCACAATGGGAAGCCTCCACCCTGAGTTTCCGCAGAAGCAGCAGGACAATGTAGGGAAAAGAAAAGTAGTTACCTATGTATGAGTGATGACTGCTGAAAGCCATCCTCCCCACAGCAGTTAGAGCCTGGGTTTTACAGCCTCTACATTAGCACAGCAGGACCTAATGCTGAGAGTTTGAGGGGGAACGCTACATCTTTCACTTTGGTGCTCATGCCTCCACTGTGTTTCTCATAGCCCTGCTGTGTTTCTTAAAGGTCTCATGGGGCAGTCATCCATCACAGGTGGCATTGATCATGCCCTCTCATAACTTAGGCCTGTTACTTTGAGTCACACTGCATTGCTTCTCTGAAGTCACATAAAACCTTATCTCTTTTACTGGATGCTGTTCACCTACTTAGTGATTCCACACACAGCAACACTTTCATAAAGGTAGCCTGCTCTTTCCTAAGGTTATAAGCTCATGTCTGCCAAACCACAAGCTAGGAAAAAACAGGCTTCAAAAGTCCCTCTGTGCGGTGATTTGAAGATAGCATAGTAGTTTGACACATTAGTATACTCACAGGGAGAAAATAGTACCTGTTGTTTGCATTCAGTTATCAAAGCAGGGGAGAGGTCTGCCTGTAAAAAAGACGGAAGTGGTCTCCAAAATCATTTTCAGGTATAAAACCCTGCACACTACATCCTTTCCTAATTAATGTCAATTGTACATTCTACAGTCTGTTCCCCAGCACTGTGGTTGCATTTATTATAATCTTGTTTGAGAAGCAGGGCGGTGATTGGCAATGATTTTCTTTACAAATCCCATGTGATGTATAATTTGGTTTTCTAATTGTGCACGTTTGCACAATCTGTTTCCTATCCCTTCTAGATTACTATGAGTTGAAAGGCTTGTCAGTGTGGAATTACATTTTCTCAATAAGGTCTTGGGTCTGCTGTGTGCCTCTAGTGATGACGGAATTTGAACATGCTCAGCATTATGGAGTTCTCACATGTATCATAACTGCTGCAGTAGCTATACCAACAGAGGGCAGTAGAAGCCAGCTGGAAATCGAAGTTTCACTGCAAAAACACTTGAGTTGGGTCCTGAGGGGTGAGCAGGAGCTTGAAAAACAAAGAGGAGGGAGAGAGACAGACCTTTTAAATAGCACCAGTGGCATATGGAAAATGTCATATGGTGCAGCAAGCCCTGTTTAGAAAATGGTGATTAGTTTCCTGTGCTTACAGCAATTAAATTATCTGTATCATGTCATTCTCTCCCTAGTTGGAGCCTTTTGTTTCTTGAGTTATGTGGAATTTGATGTATCACTTAAACCCTAATGATAGTTACATGGTACTTATGAGAGGGTGAGAACTAGTTCAGAGGGAGCCATGAGGCTTACAAAGAGCAAGAAGCAACTTCTATGTGAGGTTTGAGTTTTGGGAAGAATTCTCTCCTCTCTCTGTGACCCATTTTCCCCACTGATAAAACAAAAGCATCAACTGCCCTCTGTCTGAGGTAATCAGTGGGTGAAATGTGATGGGCTCATGGTCAGTAGACTAATTCTTCTCCCTGGGATCTCGACAATGTTTCTGGCGGAAGAGGAAACAGAGAGAAGCGACTGGGAGTTGTCACTGTGGTCTCTCTGAGATGTACCCACTGTCTATGTGTACTTTGGAATGTACACTCATGTGAGTACCTCAAAGCTTTCAGAAAATAAAATGTACCTCTCATAAAAGTGTTGGGAAGCCCTACATATGGAAAATGATTGGAATCCCTTGGAAATCTAGGATACATATATTATCTCATTACATGAGGTCACAGAGGACTTGGGGTCACTAATTTTAGAAAAGAAAACAGTCAGGAAAATACACCCACAAGTCTTCACAGTGTTTTACAAATAGATAATCTACAAGTTAGACGGAGTAAATTTTATGTTTGAGAATAAGCAATTCTCTTGAGGGGAAGAATAGTTCATTGCTGCTGTAGAAGAAAAGGAAGCTGAGTAGAGAGCAGAGAAACCATGAAATTTCTCTTTTCAGCTGTGAGTTTAGTTTTTCCCTGGATTTTCTGTGACACTGGGGTGGAGGTTGACATTTTTCACCATGATTCCCTTGCCATAAGTAATTTAAGTATTCCAAAAGGTCTAACAGGGTAACTCATGGGGAGTCCAACGATCCTGTTCAACAGTGGTTAGAGACAGGCTGTACGGGAGAAAGAGTCTGCGGCCCCTTCAGCAAATCAGGCAGTCAGGGCAGTCAGAGACCTTCCTTCTCACCTGCTTCTTACACATCCCACAGTGCTGAGCTTTACAGTTCACGCAAGGAGATCACCTTAGACTCAGCCCTCAGACGGAAGGTTTATTTCTCCCTCTGCCTCCTGCCATCCTGTGGTTCGTTCTCAACCTGGACAAGAGAAAGCCTTACTCTTAGGAAGCTTGGAAGCAACTACTGGGTGAGGCAAACCCTTTGGTTTCCACTAGCCTTTTCCATGCACAGAAAAGGCAGGGTACCTACTTTCTACCTTAGATAAGAAGCAACATAAATTGATCATAAACTCATTGAAGAAGAAAAATGGTAAGAAAAAAATAACTAATTTACCTGATTTATGGAGGTCATTAACAACCTGCTAGGATGTTCTGATTCACTTGAGACAGTAAATTTTATGTGACAAAGATGACAATTGGGAAAAAGTAAGTGGGAGAATGCAAAGGAACAAACATTTTGTTTTCCCCTTGTCCTCACATTACATCTTCCCCGCTTCTTACTGTGGAAACTACTTACCCTTCTCTGTGACCTATGCCTTGACTCTTTTCCAGGTTGAAATTGAGTCATGCTATCTTGTTCTTGATTTGGACTGATTGGTGTGACTCAGTTCTCTTGATAGTCCTGTAGTTTCAATTTTCTTGCTGTATCTAATAGTCTTTATTATATGTTGTTATAGTCTTTATTATATGCTGTTATATGCTGTTCAAAGAACTGACTTTGAGATTAGAGGGACTCTTCCATACTAGGAGATAACAGTTTGCTTGGTTCTGGCTCCTCTAACTGAAAATTAAAAATCATGAAGAGATTGCACAACTAAAGGTTGTTTATTCCACACTATCCTTAATTTATTTATTTTCTTTTTTTCAGACATAGCGCAACTGAATCTGTGAATTGTAAGGGACCTCAGTGGTCATTTAGTCTAATGTTTCCCAAAGAGTACACAGTATGATTCTAGCTTGTACAAGGAGGAAATATTTTAAAAATTTTAACAAATTTTTACTTTAATATGCATTATAAAAGTTTTAAATAGTGCAAGGAAACCATGATTTCAAGGATATTATTGTAGAGGATAAATATGTATGTGGATATGGCAATAATCGTAAGGTTCTATGGGTGACTAAAGCTTGGGGAACACTAGCACATCTATTCTTTCTTTCAACAGCTGGGGAAACTGAGGCCCAGAAGACAAGCTCAAGGTTGCACAGCTAATTTCTAGTAGACTTGGGGTTTAAACCCAGGATGTGAGACTTTTCATTGATTCACCATTTTCTCCATCTTTATAAATGTCTAACATTGTTCTCTGCTGTAACCACAAATCCAGTTTTTTTATATTATGAAAACATGTACCTAATTTCAATGCATCAGACATAAAAATACAATTTGCAAACAATGTTTAATATAATATCTAACGAATACTGAAAAGTGATTTTGACGACTTGGCTGTGAAGTAGAAGGGTCTTCATCCCCTTTATGTCTGTAGCATGTATAATCTCTCTAGCATGCCTATCAGTCTCCTTGGACTATAGTCCACATTTAAGCAAGGACAGAGAACTTTAATGAACTAATTTGGATACCACTATTTTCTATGAAATCATACTTGCCATCCACTATTCTTATTATTCTTTTTGTTCCGTAATTTGGAACCCTGTGTTTCTGCTACAATGGACCACGAACAACAGTAATCATTAAGCTCTCACTATGTGTCAGGCACTCTCCTAAGTGCTTTTTACTCAGGAGTAAACTGTTTTTACTCAATCAGGCTCACAAAGGTTAGGCAACTTGCCCAATATTAGAAAGTGAGTGAGGAGGTTTTGTCCCAGGCCGTCTGCTCCAGCGTCCCCACTCTTGGTCTTGTGTTCACAGCAAACCCAAGAATCTTGTCCCAAGTTTTTAAAACATTCTCTATAAATTTGTCTTAGCTTTTACACTATGTAATACTGAAAAACTCAGTATAGTCTGTGTATAATTGGGCGGTAAAACTTGTTTTAAAAACAGCTTTGTTTTCGAACCTTCATGTTGTGTATAAAAATGCTGTCACACATAATTAAACAAAGTCCCTCAGAGAGGATTATAGGGGGCTGGAAATTGGTAGGGTAATTAAAATGTATTTTATGCAAAATAATTTTAAAATTATGCAAAGCAGAATGGATGAAGTGAGAAACTGCAATGAGAAGGATGATTCAGAATGAAAACAGAAATAACTAACAATGGTGATAAAAATTATTGCAGCTACAATGTGTTGATAACTTAATATGGCCTAGCACTCATTTGAATACTGATTTATATATTTAAATTCTCACAAAAACTCTTTGAGGTATTATCATTCTAATTTTACAGGTGAGGAAACGCTCTCAGGGAGGTTATGTCATGTGTCCCTGTGACCAGCTGGTGGTAACAGAGCCATGGTTTGAACCCAGGTCCAGTTATCACATTTCACCTCTTTTTATTCCTGGGAGCTCATAGAGCATCTCTGGCATGTGACACCATGTTCTTTTGTTCTGTCTTTGTTTGAGTCATGAAAGAAGAACATACTGAAATTTTTTCCTTCCGGGTAAGAGCTGACCCTCTATTCCCCAAGGGATTTAGCAGGGTTAAGGAGGCCTCTGGGGGCCTCTCAGCAAGAGAAATCTCCTAAATGGCTCCATCTCAAATATCAAAGTACCACTTTTTTTTTTTTTTCTGTACGCGGGCCTCTCACTGTTGTGGCCTCTTCTGTTGCGGAGCACAGGCTCCGGATGCACAGGCTCAGCGGCCATGGCTCACGGGCCCAGATGCTCCATGGCATGTGGGATCCTCCCGAACCGGGGTACAAACCCGCGTCCCCTGTACCGGCAGGCAGACTCTCAACCACTGTGCCACAAGGGAAGTCCCAATGTACCACTTTGATTTTGAGTTTGACATTCTGATTCCTCAAAAATGTCATCACCTCCACGGATCACGTCATTTGTAAGAGAGATACGGGTCAGAATACCTTTTGACCAATTCAGGAATCTATTATGGAGGATTTGGTAGAAATGATTTTACCATTTCAGGAGAAAATGGTCCACAGGCTCAAAGGGGGGTTCTAATATTCTCCTGGTCAAGGGCAGCCTCTCTGGAACAATTTTGTAACTTTCCAGTGTGACAGTTTTATTTATTTATTTTTTATTTAATTATTTATTTATTTTTGGCTGTATTGGGTCTTTGTTGCTGCATGAGGGCTTTTCTCTAGTTGCTGTGAGTGGGGGTCACTCTTTGTTGCGGTGCATGGGCTTCTTGTTGCGGTGGCTTCTCTTGTTGCGGAGCACAGACTCTAGGCGTGTGGGCTTCAGTAGTTGTGGCACACGGGCTCAGTAGTGTAGCTCATGGGCTCTAGGGTGCAGGCTCAGTGGTTGTGGCACACAGGCTTAGTTGCTCCGTGGCATGTGGGATCTTCCTGGACCAGGGCGCGAACTTGTGTCTCCTGCATTGGCAGGAAGATTCTTAACCACTACACCACCAGAGAAGCCCCCTTTGTGTTCTTTTTAAATTCTACCTTAGATTGGGTTGAGGCCTGTCTCTTTGTAATTCTGAAATTCTGATCTATGTATTTTAACATGGTCTTTCAGAACAATAGAAGTCAAGTTTGCTCCATCTTCTACATGATGGCCTTCACATATTTGAAAACAGCTCTCTTGCTTTCTCTGCATTGTCTCGTCTTAATGTTAATCAAAGTTTCCTTAGAACTTCCTTCCTCCATGAAAGACTAATACGAGGATATTTCCTCCAGAATGTTTTAGTGTTCCAGATTAAAAACAGCCTAGTTCATTCGTGGTTTAAAAAATAGGGAATGTGCAATGATAGAATACCACTTGGCCTGTTTTCTCTTTGCAAGGCAGGCTTTAGGACAATGATAAATATTTGTCTAAACTGTGCAGCTGAGCCATATGCAAATTTGCATAATTGTACTCCAGGTGATGTGCTGCATGGTAATTACTTGTAACTTGATAAAGCTGGGTTTTAGCAACACACTCCTGACTGAATGTACTGTCAGCAAACCAGGAGCCCTCCTCATGTCTCCTTGTCACCTTAGATGCCATTAAGGAAGAGGGAAGATGTAACAAGAGACAGTGAAAGACTTCTCCAAGGCCACAAATATGTGTAATTTCAAAGAATTTGTAAGAGTGGTACAAGCTGTTTGTTTACAGTGCAAATGCTTGATGCGATCAGTCCAAAATTTCAGGTTCTCTGCCAACATCAATTCATCCGGCCAGATGGGTGAATGAGAAGAACATGTATTACTCACACATTATGGGCCACATCCTGTAGTGGTTGCACAAAGGAGACATCAAGGCTGTGTAACCATGCTTCCTGCTCTTGTGAGAAGCATCAGTCTCTCTGGAAAAATATTGAATACTTCCTGTTAGGCAAGGATTCTGTACTTTACTGCAGAGATCTAAGGAAGTTGATCAAATCAAATCAACATATTCAACAATTCAAGCAAAAATCATTGTGTTAGGTTCTGGGAGAAGGAAATGAATAAGACATTCCTTATTACCGCTTTTTTTTTTTTTTTTTTGAACAGTCTTTTGGATTTTTTTAAAAAATATTTATTTATTTATTTTTTAGTTTTTGCTGCATCTGTTCTTAGTTGCGGCACGCAGAATCTTCGTTGCAGCATGCAGGCTCTGTGTTGCAGCATGAGGGCTTCTCTCTAGTTGAAATGCGCAGGCTCAGTAGTTGTGGCATGCGGGCTTAGTTGCCCTGCGGCCTGTGGGATCTTAGTTCCTCAACCAGGGATCATACCCAAGTCCCCTGCATTGAAAAGCAGATTCTTTACCACTGGACCACCAGGAAAGTCCCTGGATTTTCAGATGGTTTATATTGTTATGATATATGTAAAACTTCCTTTATTAAGGATAATGATATGGCAAATGTTGATGACACAATGTCAGGCATAAAAGGGGCAGGTTACAAAGATTGCTTTGAGAGGCTGTGTAGAGTAGTGGGTGAGAAAACACAGCTTTGGAGTCTGAATTCTTACCCTACCACTTACCTCGACACATTATATAATCTACCTGGACTCCAGTTCTCTTATTTTTGACATGGGGATAATGATACAGAGCTCTTATCTCATTATCAATGAGAAAAAACTAGTGCTTCAGAGGACACCTGGCCCATAGTTCAAGTTCAACATATATCAGCTATTAGTGGTTTATCTGTACTATGAACAGTACAGAACATTGTGAAATTAGTAAAACCTTGGAGTGAAGCTAGAAAGTCCGATGGAAAATAAACAGTTGATTAATCAATATGAAAGCATTTGAAGGGATCTGTCTTTCAATTTATCTTGAAAGAATGTTTGTGTGATAAGTAAATATTATAAAGTAAAAACTAAAATTATTAAATAAAAATAATTTGAAGCAGAAACCAAGGACACAGTCTCCACCCTCAGGGATCTCATGATCTAGTGGAAGAGACATAATTATTGGTTCACATTGTAAGAGTAATTAGTAAAAACCAGAACAAATGAGGGAAGGATGCACCCTTTGGGACTGGGAAGAAAACGCCCTGAAATATTTCCTAGAGTCCATAATGTCTGAGATGTAGTCAGAGGAGCAATAATGGTGGTGGTATTGTAGCTCAGGGGAGGGCATTCCAGAAAGATAGGCCCCAAGTAACTACGTGGCGAAACCCTCATGCCCGGCGCTATGAGGTATATGTGACATTTAGCGTGACATATGTTGGTGTTGGATTGTGGAGGGTCTTAAATATCATGCAAGAAGTTAGGGCTTTGCTACTTACTGTGTGAGTTTATTCCTTCAAAAACTTTTCTTGGAAAATGTATATGCTGTGATGATGCATTAGATATCCTGACATTTTCCCCCAATGATTAGATTCTCAGTATATTTAAAAAATGAGAATGAGAATGTTTCAAATAAGATGACTTGGGGATAAAATTACAAGCAGAAATATCCTAATCAGGAATAGTAGTGTTTGAGCCACTAAAAACATGCCATTTTACCCATTTTGTGTAGATTCTAGGTGTGAGAAGACAGACCTATGACCTACCTCAAAATAGAGCCTACAACATCCTCATGTGGAAATTGGCATAACCAGGCACCTTTCAAACTTTTGGATAAAGTTGAAAAAAATAACATGTGAAGGCAGAGTAAAGTTTATTCTCCAAAATTGATCAATTCCCCTTAATTACTGACATAAGAATGGATCCAGGAACAAAATAGCTCAAAGTATCCTGGCTTTTCCACTTACAAGTGAACCAGATTTTCAGTGATACAGAAAGCACCAAACATGACTTTAAATGCATGAAATTTATCTTTTTTTTTTTTTTTTTTGCGGTACGCGGGCCTCTCACTGCTGTGGCCTCTCCCGTTGCAGAGCACAGGCTCTGGACGCACAGGCTCAGTGGCCATGGCTCATGGGCCCAGCCGCTCTGCGGCATGTGGGATCTTCCCGGACCAGGGCACGAACCCGTGTCCCCTGCATCGGCAGGCGGACTCTCAACCACTGAGCCACCAGGGAAGCCCTGAAATTTATCTTATAATACATACCATGGAGGTGGTAGGACTTGAGATTGGGAAGTTCGGTGGGAGGAACCCTGATCTTTGGAGCAAGTGGCCTGGTTACAAGTCCTGGCTCTGCCATCACAGGTCTGTATTACGTTAGGTGGAATCTTTGGACAATCTGAGCCTCAGGCTCCACGGACGTAAAAACAGGATTGAAATAATGCTTCTTCAACAGGGAAATCTTGGAGATTGTTGGGAGAAACTCCCCCCTTCTCCCTGTTTTTAGAGATTAAGCTGGGATCATGCAGTGGGATGAGACCCAATCCACCTATGTCACGTTACTAGCCTTGTTTGCATATTGAAGATAACATAGGAAGATTCCTCAGTTTTCTGAAGCAATATGCTCTCTTTCATTTTCCATGAAGCGCAGGGTACTCTTGGTTCATCTTTCATTTTCTTACTTCTGATGGGAAAATGAATGTGTGTACTCACTATGTGCCAGAAACTGTTATATGTGTATGTTTACTTTATATGAATATGTATAATGTTTACTTTACATATATTAACTCATTTAAATTTTTGAGTGGATTTTATTCTCTCCAACTTACAGATTAGGAAACGGAAACTGAGGCACAGAGAGGTTAAGTAAGTTTTCAGGATTGTACAACTAATAAATGTTGGATCTGGAATTTAAATTCAAGCAGTCTGGCTCCAGAATCAAAGTACTTAACCACTATACCACACGGTCTCTCTTAGAGCTGTGGGTTCTCTCCTTTACTATAATAAAAGAAATAGCATGATCTCTCAGTCTCTGTGTCAGGGAGCAATAAAGGTGAGAGAAACTGTAACAAACAAGAGAATGACCCATCAGAAGGGGACAGTTTCTACTCACTTCCAGCTATTGGTTGCCATGGGGTGTTCCTGGCCTAATATTACCAGCACATGTTTTCTGATTTTTTTCAACAAAGGCTGGAATTCAAAATTTAAAAATGTATTCTATCCATTTTCAGATACCTTATACTAATTACAAAATTTTAAGAACTCAACACAAGCCACCAGGGGTTCACAGGACAATAGTTTGTGGTGTTGGCTGAGAGATGTTAACAGCACTGTGGTTTCAAGAACAGTCTCTGAAACCAGACTTTGAGTTCAAAACCCATCTTGTTACTTATAAGGGAGCAAGTCATTAATTTGCCTCAGTTCCCCTGCCTATAAAACAAGGCTTATGACATAAATGAGGATATGTGCCTCAAGTTATCTGAATGAGGATTAAATGAGTTAACATAAATAAAGCTCTTGAAACAGTGCCTGGTCATGATAAGCATTATATTAGCACTTATTATTTGGTCTTATTATCATTCTGCCCCATGACATGAAATCAGTCATCCACAATGGATGAGGAACTTTCACAGGTCTGGGTATCGAGTGAAGTAGGAAATAAGTTAGCTTTGAACATTCTTGGAGAAGAATGTTCTATGAGGCCATCAAATGACTAACATTTAAAAATTACCAAATTTCATGATGCTTTACCTCTATTTCACTCCCCATCTAGATTCTACTTCAATTTTCATCAAGGGGAGTCCAGAGAAAATGATTTCCTCATAAAAATAAAACAAGAAACTGATTTTTTCATTTCTATTTTTTCCTTCTAGTTATTTTTTGTTTGTTTGTTTCTTTATTTTTAATTACATTTCCTCTTAATGACTTTCAGGGAATAAAATTCATAGAAGAGGGATTAACACAATTCTTTTTTTTTTTTTTTTTTTTTTGCGGTACGAGGGCCTCTCACTGTTGTGGCCTCTCCCGTTGTGGAGCACAGGCTCCGGACGCGCAGGCTCAGCGGCCATGGCTCACGGGCCCAGCTACTCCGCCACATGTGGGAACTTCCCGGATCGGGGCACAAACCCGTGTCCCCTGCATCGGTAGGCGGACTCTCAACCACTGTGCCACCAGAGAAGACCCTAACACAATTCTTTAAAATGGTACTTATTGTGCACAGAGAAAAGTGCTTAATCCTACAGGAAGTAATAAAATAATTAGATGACTTTTTCTGGAAAGTAAAATAGAAAAGAAGAGAGAAAACAAAAGAAGGAAAAAAGTTCATCAGTTTCTGAATATGACAGTAAATAAACTCCACTAAACATCTACCAAGAACAGTGTTCTGTATAGATGACATAAGGATATGAATTTTAATCAGATGAGGTCCCAAAGATTTCTGAAGTGGTTGTCAGTATTTAATGTGCTAAAAAATCAGCTGAGAGCTTGTTAAAATGCAAGTTCCTGGACCTTACCCTGGAGAGTCTGCTTATGTAGTTCTGAGTGGGGGCCAGACATATGTTTTTATTAATCAGACATTAGATCTCTGGACTGCACTTGGAGGAACATTGTTCTAAAATAAGAGCTTAGGGTATTAGAAAATATGGTTACCTATCAAACGACCATCCTTCCTTCATTTTTAACTCAAAGATTCTTCAGCATTATGGGCTCTTCCTCAGTTCAAGGGTATGAATGTTGATTTGATCAAACCAGTGACTGTAATTCCATTCACTTGACAGGCACAGATGTGAGATGTCACTCTAGTCAATATGATAAAATGGTAAATCTTTTGGGAAAGACTTTCACTTTGATTGAAGAGAGAAGTTCTTCAATGCTTCTTTTTTTTTTTTTTTTTCTTTGCTTGTGAATGAAGCCATGTGGGAAGATAATACTTGGATCTCCTAATGCCAGATTTTAGCATAAGCAGAGTAGCCAGCACACTGAAGATGATAGAGAAGAAAGATGGAAGAAACACGGGTTCTTGAGAACATTACTAATGATTACAATAACCTTTGAAATATCTTGTCTCTGGATGTGTTGAGATAATAGTCCTCATATAATTTAAACTACTTTTAATTAGACACCCTGTTATTTAAAGCTCAGGACAAATATATAATACAAATTTTGTTCTGGAATGCTATAAGGAACAGACCATAAAATACAGAACTTGCAGAGTGAGGTAGACTGAATGGAAGACAGTGATGGCTGTAGCACTCCCATATGGGAAGTTGGAGATACCTGTTACACAGTCTCAAAATACTTGATCCATCTACCATTTGTTTCTTGGGCTGCAGACTTCATTCTGATCTAATTTGGAAGAAATGGAAGGAAAAATTCAGTGCATGGGGATTTATTGACTGTCTATAGACTCTTTCACTAAGGTTCTACAAGAAAGAGACAAATTATCTGAATGTGGCCCCTGTGAGGACAAAGAGAAAGGAAACAGGCTTTGCTAAAAAATGTCTGTAGGCTGAAAACTGAGTTGACTGAGAGTCTTTTAATTTGAAGTCTTGCAGTGCTGGAAAAGTCAGTTTCTGCCCCCTAAGCTAAAGCTGGTTTATAAAGCAGCAGGGAAACAGGAGACTTATCAGAAGATAAAATTAGTAAATTTGGTGCCTCAGGCCACTTGCAAATATTCCCCATTATTAATCATTTCTTAGTGAAAGAGAGGCAAGTCTGTCTGCAAAGATTGAATAAAAGTGGCAGCTTCTCCAACAAAGACTATACTTTTCAAAAGTCTTAAGGTAGGGGCCACTGAACTAAGAGAGAGGGAGAAGGTCAGAGTGCAGAGGTCAAAGGACAGATAGTAGGTGGGAAACAAAAATTCCAGAATTAGAGGCCATGTTGAATCAAACATTTTACCTGTGGTTACTAGCCTGTGAAAATGACTGGAAATGTCTACCGAGTTCATGCATCACTGTGTTTCTAAGGAAAACTTGCAACAGAATAACCTATGAATCATTAACCCTGAAGGGAAATTGCAGGCCTCTGCACCTGAACCAACATGAAGTAGGTGGCTAAATCTGTGCATACTTTGGGAAAGCTGTTTCATATTGTCCATCTCAGATGTAGTCAGGGAGGATGAACCACCCAGAAAGCAGAACCAGTTTTGTGGAGGACAAAGGACAAGGGAGACCATCACTGGGGGCAAAACCAGGTCTATGGAGAATAGGGGATGAGGGCTGCCCCTCCAGGGGCAGAAATAAGCCTACTGAGGACAATGGTCAAGGGCATCCTCCCAGAGGGCAGAACCCAGGCTTCCAGACTGGCTGTCCTGGGGGCTAACTGGGCCGCTTGAGCAGAATCCTCATTGTTCTTATTCAGGTGAGTAGGAATGAGTTTGCACGTCTCTGCTTTGCCTCTCCTTCCACCCTGTCAACATGTATGTTGCTATGGCAGTTATCTTCTTCCGTTTCTTCCAGTGTACATTTTCAAGTTATGGGCAGATAACTTGTCTTTTACCCATAGGGTTGCAAACATGGGCCCAGTGAAGAAAAGTGTGCATCACCCAGATGTCCAACACTTGGAGCCAGATACTGGATGATCCTTGAGGTTTATTTCCTTTAGGAAATGTAAGAATGAGTGTTAAGTGTGAGGCTGTTATTTTTAGCATAAGAAATGGCACATATGGGTATTGGGTGGCCAAAGGAGTGGAAAGTGGTGAGCTATTGTTAAATGTCCAACAGCTCTCTTTGCCTCCTGGCACTACAAATCACCTTGTTTAAAGACATCAATTTTCTTCTGCTTCATGGGGTTTCTCCCCAGCCCTCAGGGGGATAAATTTTGATAAGACGAAGCCAATCATGGCAAAGTCATTATCAGAGAGAGTCATTAGTTTAAGGGTGGGCTGTGACTACACCCTAGCCAATTAGACTGCAAGAAAACTCTCCTGAGAAACTCCTGGAAAGGACTTTCCTTCCTGTAAAAATTAGAGTGTGTGGAGAAAACCTCCTCCCACCTCTTTCAGCCTCTGGAAGACACTGTGTGTGAGAAGAGTGTCAGCTGCACCCATCATCTGACAACTCTACTGGAGCTACTGACCCATGATGACAAAGCAGAAAGATGGAGGGAACCCAGGTCCCAGATGACATTGCAGAGCCTCAGAATGAGCCCTTGGATTATTCTGGCACCTGATATCTTGTGGAGGGGGATAATGAACTCCTAGTGTTTAAGCTATTTACTGGGTCTCCTGTCCTAAATGAAAGAGAGAGACAAGGCTTTCCTTAAATATTACAGATAGGACCTGTGTGACAATTCCGTTTAGCACTCAGTTTCTGGAGTCCAACAAACACCTGAATTTGAAGCCAGACTCTGCTACCTAGTAGCTTAAACAAGTTACTTAACCTTCTTAAGCCTTAGTTTCTTGGTCTGTATAAATGGAGATAATAGGAACCTACTTGATAAGATTGATTTGAGGCATGAGAGGTAATGTACATGCAATAAGCATTCAATAAATGTTAACTGCTCTTCACTGTTAGCTTATTGATAAAGAATATTCTAGTTTTACCCTGATGTAGAAGCTTTTGTTAGTGTAGTATACCAGAACTCTGATTTGAAGAGTGTTCCTGCATTTTATTTTAATTTAATTTAATTAAAAAAATTTAATTGAAATGTAGTTGATGTACAATATTATGTTAGTTTCAGGTCACTACATAAGGATTTGACATTTACATACATTATGATCACTGTGATAACTCTAGTTACCATCTGTCCCCATACAAAGTTATTCAAATATTATTGACCTATTCCTTGTGCTGTGTATTACATCCCAATGATTTATTATATAACTGGTGTTTTGTGCCTCACAATCCTATTCACTTATTTCACCCATTGCCCCACCTCCTTCCCTTCCACGTGTTAAATAAAACAAAAATGCCACATATTTCAGGCTCCACTGCATCAAAATTAGGCTGCCAAAGAAAACCAGGAGCAAGTTTGTTTTGCTTCGATGAAACATTCTTGACCCTGCCTTCTTCCCAGCATCACAGGTTGAACAAGCGTAGATGCTTTTGACAATAATCCAGGTGTCTCAGTTGGAATATGTGATTTCTTGCTGATCTGGTAATTGTTGGAGAGCAGGAGATGTCTGAACTGGGGTGCTTAATTACTTTCACCATGGGAATAGATTGTGGTGACATTACTGTTGCTATATTTATTTAAACCACATAATCATTTTTGCCATTGTCTCTGCTCTTGAGAATCGGGTATATCTCTATCTAGGATGGTATTCCATGCATTCATGGACTGTGATGGAGATTCAAGTCCAATCAAGGGCCAGTGATGAGATAGACATAAGGGATGGCCGAAGGTGAGATAGAAAGGAAGGGTGACATTCTCACATATGATACAATTCCTAAAAATTTGGATTATGAACTCACAGAGCATATTTTTATGATGAAAATTAACATAAATTCAGTAGAAGCTGCAATTCGTTCACTACAGTTCTCTGAAAATGTCATGTGCCTGATCATGATGACATTTTATTTCAACCAGTACTTCCAGATCTGTTGCAACAGTCAATCTCCAACTAGTTGAGAATTACCAGCCCCTCATCATAGTACTGTATCTAATACTAGAAACTACAAACCCAATTTCTTCTTCAACTGCCATTTCAGGTATAATGCTGAGCTGAGGGGATGCACTTGATGGTGTGGGTGGAGGGGGATGGATAACTGAATTCACTCACAAAAATCCCAGGTCATTATTTCTGACAAGTTGTTTGACCTTCCTCAACAATTGTCTCCCTATCATTTCCTCATTTGTAAAACAGGGCTGTCAGTGCCTTTACCAGGGGATTGTGACTAGGATCAAAACTGCATAAAGAAAATGAAGCTTGTGTTTGTTGGTTTGTTAGCACATCATGTGGAACTGGTTAGGCAGATTATAATCAAAGGTGGGGCGTATGTTCAGGAAATGTGTACTCAAAATATAAACTCTATGGGGTGTGCAACATTCACATGGATGGACCCACGGAGGTCACTTAGAGACAGTATTCTTTCAGAGTAGCTGAAACAGGTTCAGTGAAAGACATGCTGTTTGTACATTTAAGCAGAGTATTTGCTTCACATAGGAGACCACCTTACAAGTCTCGAGGGCAGGTGCTCCAGATTAGAGGGGTTAACTTGCACATGAACAAGTAGAATCACTATGCAGAGTGAGTAGGGGCAGAAACCACCTTTTGTATTGCAAAGTGGCCTTGGTGACAAAAGACTAGGTGAGGCCTTCTTTGTGTCCCTTGTATCTGGACTGAGTTTCTCTTGGTCTATGTTTAGAAAGAATCCATTTACCTCCTTGGCTAACTTCTACTCATCTTTCACTTCTCAACATAGGTGACACCCTGAGAAGTTTATCCTGACCCCATGCCCACCCTGGTTCTGGGCTAGGCGTTCCCTACTGTGTCCTCCCAAAGCATCCTGAACATGCCAACGACTGCACTCTTTATGCTCCTCTGTTATTCTCTGCCCACTCATCTCCACTCCTATAAAACTGTAAGCTTGTGGAGTCGAGGTCCTGGGCCAGCCTTGTTGACCTCTGTGCCCTAGAGCAGAGGCTGACATACAAGATGTATGAGTATCGACAATAAGAATTCATGCCTGAATGAATATCTAATTGTTATGACACTCTGAGGTCCTACCTCTGGAAAACAAATTCACTTAAAAAATTTACTGTGAAACTTTTGAAAAGTACACGAAAGAAGATTATAAGGAAATCCCATAAAGCCATAATCCATATCCAATGATTATCAAGATCAAGATTTTGCCACATTTGCTTTACCTTTCCCCTTTTGTAGTTTTGTTGCTAATCCCAGATCTCATGTCATTTTAGCCCTGAATATTTTAGGATGCATTTCTAAAAACACAATTATTTTCCTACATAAGCACAATGCCACAATTTCTTTGTATCGTTGATTGCTTAGTCATTATTTAGATTTCCCTGATTGACTTAAAGGTGGCTTTTTATAATCAGTTTATTCCAGTTAGGGAGAAAGTCCTATACATCATTTGGTAGTTATGTTTTTAATTCCTTCCTACCACCTTTTTCATTTCATGCCATTGCCCTGTTGAAGAGCTGAATTTATTGTCCTGGAGAATGTCCCATATTCTGGATTAGTCTGTTTTCTTGAAGTGTCATTTATTTGTTCCTGTAGCCCCCTATATCTTATAAATTGGAAGTTAACTCTAAAGGCTCAGTAAGATTTAGGGTCAACTATTTTTGGCAAGAATATTTCATAGGTTTTGCTGTATACTTTATGTTATATAATATTGAGAAGCACACGATGACTGAACGTCCCAGGGCAGTATCTTGTGCAGGTACTGTGCTTTATTCAATTAGTCCTCTACTGATAGACATTTGTGTTTTATTCTCAATTGTTTGATATCACAAATAATGTCACGGTGAATAACCTTGTGCATAAAATATATCTTTCTGACAGTGTATTTTTCATATGGTTTCCTAGGGATGAGTTTATTGCTTCTTTGATGTTAATTTATGTTTTTACCATGACTGTTTTACAAATTATGTTTCTATTTTTGAGTTTCAGTGGTTTATACCATGATGCACCTTGGTGTGTTTATCCCACTTATGTTTATCCTGCTTAGGGTTAGAAGTGCTTCTTGAATCTGTGATTTGATGACTTTTGTCAGTTTGGAGAATTCTCAGCATCACATTAAATATTGCTATGCTCTTTCTCTCCTGTCTATCTAGAACTCCAAGTACCTTAAGGTTAGACTTAACTGTATTCCCTATATCTCTTATGTACTTTCTGCATTTTCACTCACTAATCTCTCTGTACTTCTGTACTTAATATTTGGGATATTTACATCTGATCATATTCCAGTTCATTAAATCTCTATTTAGCCATGTCTAACTTGCTTTTAAACCCATCCATTGTATTCTTAATTTCAGTTATTGCACTTTTTTAGTTCAAAAACATCCATTTGATTCTTTTTAAAAAAATAATTCCTGATTTATTTTCCCAATTCTCTCTCTTTTTTTTTTTTCATTTCCTTGAAGTCATAGTTGTTTTAAAAGTTATGCTTAGTACCCAATATTTGGAGCCACTGATGTGTTCCTGCTGTGTATTATTTCTCTTGTTTTTGTTTACAATATCTTATCTCTTTGCATGATTTGATATTTGATAAAATACCATTCATTATGCATGGAAATTTATAGAAATAATTTGAGGCTCTGGATGATATTATCTTCCTCTATGTAGGATTTACATTTGCTTTGGTCAGGTAGTAGGAGTACATGTGAACCTGAGTCACCTTAATACACTTTCAGGGATTTGAAATGATTCAAACTAGGCTTTAGTCACAGCAGAGACATATGATTTTCCCTTATTTCTAGGTGGTAACCTTCTGGGTCCCAAGCTAAAGACTGAGAACTTTACCTGAGTCCTTCCTGCATAGTGGACTGGGATTCCAAATTTTCCTCATTCTCTGTTTGACCATCACAGGCATCACTTAGTTTCTCATCCTCTCAGCCACTTCTTCCAGAATTGACAGTCACCTCTGTGGGAAAAGCAGTCTTCATTGCAGAGTTTTCCTCTCCCTGTTTCCTTCTTTTTCCTAATTTGTCAGTGTCATTTTTATCTGCTTTGTTATTCTCAATGTATTAAAAATTTAAAAATATTTTCTCCATATTTTCCATGTGTTTTTGCTGGGAAAGTTGGCTTAAATAGCCTAGCCTACTGTTACTGGAAGCAGAAGTGCCCTCACTAATTTTTAAAAAGGAAATTGTTCTAATTTGTGAGATTCTACTTATTGTTTTGATATGTATTTCTTAAATTTTTGATTGCTTATATCTGTGCCATCCTCATAGTGAAATCCCTGACTTCTCATAGATCATCAGGACATCTAGGTGACTACCTGAGTTAAAAGCATTGCTACATCCCTGAGGAGATTTGGATAAACGTCCTTTGTAGGTCTGTATATTAGGACACATTTTAGAATACAGTGATAAGTTTCACAGGTAAAATTTTCTTATCAGTGTAAATGAATTTTCTCATAATCAACTTATTGAAGTTTTCTTCTATCTTAAAACAAATTCAAATGAATCTGTCACTGTGACATTATACTTGATTAATAGCTTTGTGAAGCTTTAAAAATCGTACATGTTAAAGTTCCCCCAATGGACATGCCAATTACACTACCTGTGCATCTGAGAAGGGAACTATGCCCTTTCTTTCTTTATCAAGTATTCAGTAATTGTGTAGACAGTGAACTTTTGTTTCTACTTTTGTGTTATACCTAAATTATTTATTGTTGCTATGCTTGAGAATATTGTGTTGGGCCATGTTTTCATTCAACACAAGAGAATGGAACTACTCAGGACAAATTGTAGAGAAATGCCAAGTCCTTAAGATTGTATCATGGCAGGGTTATGTCTGGAGTTGGCTTCCAAATGGGGTTGCTAACCTGAGTATTCCCATCATCTCACTTCCTATGTTCCGTGTTCTCTGTTTCCTTTTACCTCCATTAATGCCTAGTGGAAAGATCTTGAACTTTGAAGTCAGAATGGCATGAACTCCCTACTCCAACTCTAGCAAGTTGAAGATAACATTGACTCAATCAGCTGTAAAGATTGGGATACCCCAGAAAGCAGAGCATGGTATCTCATCACTGGTTCATCTGTGTAAGCTACAGAGGCTATGCTGACAGGCACCCTGGTGCTATTTGAGCAGTGGGAAAAGAGACTTAGAGAAAGTTGTCAGAGGAAGGAGTAAAAGCGGCAGTGGGGCTATCTGCTTACCAACTCACCATTTTGTGTGTACACAGGATACTTGAGGCTCAACTAGACACTCTAGAATGTAGCTGGTGAAGAGTCATTTTGCCATTCAAGAGAGTTAGCCTTGGGGCAAGAAGATCCCAGCAACAAAAGGTCAATGATTGTACTCTGGAGGGACCAGGAGAAGGAGAAGTTTGAAAGAGGTCAGGCTGAAGTCAAATCTTATACTATTCTGTATGTAACAGGAAGGTCTGCTGAAATACTCTTTCCATACCCACCCCTTTCCCTACCCATGCCATTTGAATGTTGTCACCAAGAGGATATCAATAGTCAGTCAATGCTACCATGAAAACCAAAACCAGTCGAAACGAATATAGAGGACAAAACCAGTAGCTTTTGAAATGATGGACACCTGCCTCCCCTCTTTTAATCACTTTTAAAATTATATATGAGACCAAGGATGAGCCCTGGTATGGATATTTTTTCAAAGTTTCCTGGTGATGTTAATGAGAAGCTGGTGTTGAGAACTTCCAAAATCCTTTAAGAGAGGATGAAAGAGGTGTTTCCAGAGTAGACCAAAATCCTTCTTTCACTTCAAGGTACAGGTCAGAAAGGAAGAATTAAAAAGCAGACCCACACCCCATTACCAGGTCAGGTTCCTCAAACCATGTGTCTAGACACATGGGGGAAAGTTTGAATCAGTGGAATTTTAAACTAAACCTAAAGTAAATTGGAAGTTGATGTTTTCAACATAAGACATTATTGGGAAATCTACCACCATGCCAAGAGAAAAATTCAACACAGCACTTGTGGGGATGGTCATTAGAGAAAAATAAAACTGTTTCATATTTGTGTACCTGATATATTCATTCAAAATATACCAGGCACAGGAGCAATAACTTCCAGCAGAGAAGGAAACTCCATAATGAAATTCTGACAAGTTGTAATAGTACAACTTGAGGAACTATATGCCATTCTCTCTGGAGTAACTTCTTCCTGACCTCAAAATTTTGAGCCAGTGAACAATAGAAAAATTTCAGGAACACGTTCCACTTTCTTTTGGTTATAATCTGTATAATGGGATTGAATAATGTCAGCCACCTCCTAAGAATGGGGTTTATTAACTTTGCTGTTAGCCTTTCTTCACCTCTCAGTGTCTCATTTTACATTTGTAAAATCATTTACACATTATCACCCTTCCTTGTTGCACTTCCATTTTCCTTTGTTTTTTTCATTTCAGGTGAAATATTTATAATTCACAAGTTACTCTTTCGTGTTAAGAACAAAGTATTAGCCACTCAGAGATATTTTTATCAGCAGAAAACTTGGCACCCTTTGTTTAAGGGAAACCTATATTCCAGATGAGTAATATTTAATTATCCTTGCTCTAAATTTTTTACTCTGCTAAGATTACTTCTTAAACCTCAACTGTCTTGTCTTGCATGGCTATTCATATTCACAGTGGACTTTATAGCCTCTTGAGAATTTAAATTTCCTTTGTTAAATCTCAGTTTTTGAAAGCAGATCCTCAGCTTTTACATCATTGTCAGGTTCTCTTTAAGGGCAATGTTTCATTTTAATAAGCTTTAATTGCTACATTAATCCAATTCATTATCCATGTGGATTGCCATTTACTGTTCTTTTAAAAATCTTTCCATCTGACTTTGTGTACACAACCTGTAAACAAAGGCAGCTGCTGAATTGGTTCAGACTATTACCATTTGGGATATGCCGTCTAAATTTTGTTCCCAAATTAATTAGGGCAGATGAACCTGCTTATTTTGCAATTGACAGAGCTGGTGTCTACGTAGGAGGCGTCTTACAGAAATTTTATTATTTTACTCTCAGAATGGCCCATCTAACTCAACGTCATAACTATGTTTTCCAGGTCTGGCTAGTGATCAATTATTCAGAGCCCAGTGTTTCCAGGTGATGATAGATCAACTCCTGATGATATTGCTCACATTATAAATTCTCTTTCTCCTCCATGGAGTAACTTTTTTTTTCCGCCATGGAGTAACCTTAATCAGACACTGGGGATGGAAAAGGGCAGGCAATTCTATCTGATATGAAATATCCAAACTAAAAGTAGCTACACACATGCCTACTGAAGGGGATTGCAAATTTATCCATTGAAGGTCACTAAGGACAAGAAGCTCTCTTAAAAAGGATTGTAAATTGCATTTTGGACTGCAATCATTATGGGAATATTCTGTTTAATGAAATCATTACAAATAAAGGCACACAGAAATAAAGTCATGGAGAGGGTTTAAAAATTCCATATTTACATTTTTTTCTGCAGGCATGTTTAAGTAATACCCTTAATCAGAAACAATCAGAATCAGGGTTCAGGGAACATTTTCGCCCTCACAGACCAAAAAATTTCACTAACCACAAGGTACCCTATTATCACCCAGGGTTTTAGTAAGATGTGAGAGGATTCTAACCATAATTTCTTAAGTTACTCTTAAAGCGTGCATGAAAATGTCATTTTATTAGGTTAGAATTTAGTTATAGAGATTAAATGCTGATTTCTTTCCTTCATCTCCCTAATGCTTTGGTGGGACTTACTTTGGGGCTTGGTGGATGCTAATAGTAGGACTTTGCACATGTGGGAGCCACAAAACAGTAAAAAAGCAAGATACGTGTATTAAAAAGAAGCCTCAACTAGTTTACTGTTTTTCCTGGGTTGGCTGTGCCATTCCAAAACTTTCTTGGAGAAACACTGTTCTATGATGACTTTTTAGTGGCTACATGTTTAAGTTGGCAAGTAGGCTTCTCTTCTCTTCTCTTTCTAGGCAGTTGGTCATGGCTGCCTGAGTACTGTTTTAAGAAGTATGTTTAGGGGAGATCAGGGCTTAGCAGAAAATGATATCGTAACTGGCTAGTGATGTTTGTGATTGTCATCAGAAGGGAAAAGGGAGGATGTGGTGTGTCAAGTGATTGCTAGATACCACTGCCAAATACAAACTGGTACATGCCATCTCCCTCTACAAAGACCAAATCATGAGCTGCTGCAGCTGCTGACGTTCACCACCCTGTGAAAGGAGTTCAGGGTGGAGATCAGGAATGAGGCCCTCTGTGCTCTGGGGAAACTGGCAAAAAAGGCCCTCATATAGTTAGATATTTTCAGGAGAAGATTTTATAAGCTCAACTCTTGCATCTCTTCATATCTAGGAAAGCACTAAAATCCTTCATGGTGACATCTGCTCCTCATGACGAGCAGTAACCTTCATGAGGCTAGCAGCAACTTTTTGCAAAAAATATGTGCTTGATTGCATGTACTCCCCTTTCAGCAAAATCACATATATCCTGACCTTCCTCCTTACCTCTTTGGAGCAGTTTCTCAGAGCTAACTGAAGTGTTGTCTCCCGGGCTATAGTCCTCATTTTGCCCCAAATAAAACTTAACTCACAACTCTCATGTTGTGCATTTTTTCAGTCGACACCATTCACATAGCTTTTTCTTTTATTGTTTACCTTTTAACCAACTTCATAGTTCATAGTTCTAGCCCCTAGTGAGAGCACAATGAGTCTCTTACGGGTCTTAGGTCTCCTTGAAACTTAGCAAAGCCTAAACATTTTAGATACTGCAAAGAGAATGTTCTGGAGCATTGATGATAGGACCTGGAAGGCAGACCTAGGCTAAATCTTTTGGACAGGTATAAGCAGTCCAGGGAAACAACACAACTGAAGGACTGGGAGATCAGCTAAAATTCAGAAGATGGCACCAAGGGGAATGGCATGTACTAAATGGAGCATGGGGATTGGAAATGGGTGAAGAATTTTGCCTAGGATAATTGCTGATTAAAATGAAAAGAAGGAGGGAAAAAAATCAGAAAAAAAAATCTTCATATTAACGTTGTTCCTACTGTGAGAACAGGAAAAACAAATAAGTGTAAATACCTGATAGAGGGTTGGTTTGTTGAAAATTCACAGTAGAGTTTTGGGAAAAAAAGATCATATCAGGTAGCAGCAGAACACATTTCTCATTGGACTCTTCCACATCAGGGGTCAGCTAAACCTTGTAGAAATTTATTTGGTTAATTCCCAGCAGCTTAAATGTATCCTACCATTCTGTCTTTTCTTTAGAAGATGACAAAATGCTGGGAGTCTCTAATATTTTTTAAAAATCCAATTTCTTCTAAAGTTTTTTTTAACTTAAATCAGTCTCAGACTGTGTTCCCCTCTCATAGTATTAGTTTATACCTTTCATATTCATAACTCTATGAATATCTATATGAAGCTTAAGACCACTGCAAAAGGAAAGTATGTGTTCAATCAGAATCATCATTTGTCTAAAGTTTACTCAAATACTTTTGAATGAAGAATGAGTTCTACTGCCTTAAGGTATCCATTATATGTATTTCAGTGCCTATTGAAAGGTATTTCTTCTGATTATCATTGTTGCAGGATAAACCAATAGAAAACTTGGTGACTTAAAACAGAGACATGCATTTCACTCACAAATCTGCAGTGGGGCAGTACTCAGTGGAAACAACCTGTCCCTGCTCCACTCAGAGTCAGCTAGAGTAGCTCAAAGTTTGGAGGCTGGATCTTCCTAAGGATTCACATATCTGATGCTCAATGCTAGCTGTTGGCTGGGATCTCAGCTGGAATCTCAGCTGAGACTGTGGCCAGAACACATACAGACAATCTTTCCATGGTTGCATGGCTTCCTCACCACATGGTGATTGAGTTCCAAGGGCAGGCTTCCATGAGGACTAGGAAATTAGTTGGAGAAGTCTGAAGAATGGTTCTATGACATAGCCTTGCAAGTCACATAACACCACATCTGCTGTCAATACAGACCCATTTAGATTCAAGAGGAGGGAATGTAAATCTTATCTTTTAATAGAGGAATGTTAATGTCACATTGTAAGGAAAGCATGTAGGATGGGATATATTTTCCATCCCTGGAAAATAAAATAAATACAATCTGTTACAGTACTAATTATGTACTACCTTTGGGAAAATGGAAATAAGGACTCCAATAATTTTCTGTGTTTTGTGGCTTAGATGAGGAATCTACTATAAGAAAGATTATGGCAAATGACTTGGAAATTGATTAAAAGTGATGACACAATGCCTAACACTCAGCAGCTGCTAACTAGACTCCTCCCCTGCCAAATGATTAAGTCCTGTCATTTCTCTGGTATTACCAAAGGTTTTGTTAAATTAAACCAAAGAACTAAAATTAAATTTTAGTTCTGTTCTAGATCTAGATTTATTTAAAAATATCTTTTAATGTGCTAACCTTATTATGTCTGAAAAATATTTTATCAATTATAGAATCTGAGTTAATGGAATATGAAGTAGCATGGAGAGATTTGCTTGTGTTTTTTAACTAACAGTAAATCCAATGACTGTAAAATGATTAAAGCGTAAAGTATTAGTTGTATTTCAAAATAGGGTAGAAAGATGCATAGTAATTTAAGAAAACTTTTCCAAGTTCTCAGAGCTTATCAAGATGGTATAAATGAGTCTATGTGGGGTTTATAATCAAAATGACATAAGTTCTAAACTTGACTGACATTTTATAGTTATGACATTAAAATTAATCACAATAGATGATAATAATAGTTACCATTTATAGAATGTTCATTCTGAGTCAGATATTTTGCTCAGAAATTTGGATGCATGTTCTCATTTGTTGTGTTGTTTTTTTTTTCAGTGATCTTAAGGTAGAAACTATGATTATCCCCATTCATAGCTATTACACAGTAGGTAATAGAACTGATATTTGAACATCTTCAGTTTGACTCAAACTCTTACCTACTATGCAAGTTCTTTAAATTTCCTGAGTATCCTCATTTATATAATAGGAACATCTTTCCTACTTGAAGGAGTATAAATAAGATCACATATGGAAAAATTATAGCACATAGCAGGCACTTAAATCCTAATTTCACTTTCTCTTTAGGGATCAGGAACTCGGTTCATAACCCAGACGGCCTAGGCACTAAATATTACTGCCTGATTTAAGCAATGTCTGTGTCTTCAGTAGCTATAGATGCCCAGAGCTGAAAGGGGCCTGCAATACCCAGTTCTCCTCTCTGTTTTACAGCTGAATCAACCTGAGATTTAGAAGTTTAAATGACTTACCCAGAGTCACAGACCCAGTAAAAGGCAGAGCTGGGGGCAAACATCAAGACCAGTGCTCTGCTAGTGTATCATGCTGCACCGTAATTTTTTGACAAGTTTTTAATATTATAAGAACATGAAAAAATAAGCTAATGATTAGGTACATAAAGTTTGCTGGTACATCATGTATAATATTGATAATTTTATAACTAAATTTAGTGTTTTATTAAGTAAGTATTAGTAGTGCACATTTATATGTATTTACAAATGCCTGAAACTGAAATTTCATGTCATCCTCAATGATTGTTAAGTTGCTAGTCAGTACCTCACCCCACTAGGGTTAATTATTACACCTAATAACACTCATGCTGGAAACACCTGCTTAGACTAATTACTCTCATAAATCTTTTTAGAGAAGTGTAAAACTCTCATTACTTAAATGATAAAACAACTAATCTTTGCTCCTTGTCCCTCTGAGATAATAAGATTGCCAAAACTGCTACAGTTGAATGATGTTTTAAGGTAATTAATAATGCAACAAGAGCCAAGGACATAAAGAACCCACAAAGATGCCTGGAAACAGAGAAGTGAAAATTTTTGAGACAGAAAAGGGACTATGGAGGGTCCAATTTTACATTTTTAAAGGGATTATTTTCCAATTTAGTCTGATTTTCAGACTTTCATTGTTGAGGAAGATCCTTGGACTTGTTAAATTTGCTGTCACCTAAAACTGCACTGTGTTTTTCATCCATTCATTTATTAAGCAAATACACACAAGCACTGGGAATGAAACCATGAATGGACAGACACTGTCCCTGACCTCACAGAGCCTCAGCCCAGCAGAGAGGCAACTAACCAGACAACCCAAATAGTGTGTGGCTTGAGAAGTTTTGCCAGACTTTTTGACTTGACCGCATTTTACCATGAACTTCTTCAGGCACTGCCACTGCTGGTGACTCACAGGCACTGCATGGCTTAGCAGAATCACCAGGTTTGTAGCTCCAAAAAATGTGTCAATAACTTTTGGTACATCCTTTGTCTCTATTTGTTCATTGTAATAACCACTTCATAAGTATACCAGTCAAGAGAGAGAAACCACAGTTATTTGAACAGAGAGAACTTAATATAAAGAATGGTTAACTAATGTAAAGTTGTTAATAGGTAACTAAAGGAATAAAAAGAAAACTTAAGCATCATGGAAATGACAACTGCAGGAAGTAGCTACAACCCCTAGGGCTGAAGGAACAAAGAGTTTGCAATTATTAAGACTTAAAAACTTAGAAGAGGAGACTTATGGACCAGAGTTCCAGATCTTCAGCTCATCTGGTGCTCTTTTCTCTAGACAATGGGGAAGCCTGGTGAAGCTGCTCCTGTAAATTTGGAAAAACCCAGACAGATTCAGCTGCTACTGGGAACTGCTGCTACTGGAGAACATTTCCGAGGTGACTCTAATGGTAATAGGAAGGTCACAGGAACCAAAGGGAGCAAGCTGAAAGCAGCATGTCTTCTGCTTCTCCAGCAATGCAGTCTCCCTCCAGCACTCTCTGTAGGCAGAGTCTAACAGGGCATCAGCAGGCAAAGCAGAAACGTGCTTATCTGAGTCTCAGCTCCAGCATCAAAACTAGAGTATTCAAACTGGACAACTACATGTAAAAGAATGAAATTAGAACATTTTCTCACACCACATATAAAAATAAACTCAAAATGCATTAAGACCTAAATGTAAGACTGGGAACCATAATACTCCCAGAAGAAAACATAGGCAGAACACTCTTTGACATAAGTTGTAGCATTATTTTTTTTGGATCAGTCTCTTAAGGCAAAAGTAACAAAGGCAAAAATAAACAAATGGGACCTAATTAAACTTAAAAGCTTTTGCAAAACAAAGGAAACCATCAACAAAATGAAAAGACAATCTACTGAATGGGAGAAAATATTTGCAAATGATATGACCTATAAAGGGTTAATATCCTACATATATAAACAGTTCATACAACTCAACATAAAAAAAAACCCAACCAAACAACCTCATTTAAAAATGGATAGAAGAGCTGAATAGACATTTTTCCAAAGAGGAAATGCAGATGGCCAAGGGGCACATGAAAAGATACTTAACATCACTAATCATCAGAGAAATGCAAATCAAAACCACAATGAGATATCACCTCACACCTGTCAGA
Organism: Mesoplodon bidens; assembly: GCF_964165515.1. Taxonomy (NCBI): domain Eukaryota; kingdom Metazoa; phylum Chordata; class Mammalia; order Artiodactyla; family Ziphiidae; genus Mesoplodon; species Mesoplodon bidens. The sequence goes on along the minus strand of NC_138164.1, from coordinate 28,880,939 downwards.
ATGTCTATCATCAAAAAGACCACAAATAACAAATGTTGGAGGGGATGTGGAGAAAAGGGAACATTAGTATACTGATGGTGGGAATGCAAATTGGTGCCGTCACTGTGGAAAACACAATGAGGAACCTTTTTTGGAGGTTCCTCAAAAAAATTAAAACTAGAACTACCATATGATCCAGCAATACCACTTCTGGGTATATCTCCAAAGAAAACAAAAATACTAATTTGAAAAGATACATGCACCCCAATCCCCAGTGTTTATAACAGAATTATTTGCAATAACAAAAATATGGAAGCAACTTAAGTGTCCATTGATGGATGAATGGATAAGGAAAATGTGGTATAGATATACAATAAAATATTACTCAGCTATAAAAAGGAATTAAATTGTGCCATTTGCAACAACATGGATAGACCTAGAGGGTATTATGCTTAGTGAAATAAGTCAGACAGAGAAAGACAAATACTCTATATTATCACTTATATGTGGAATCTAAAATTTTTTAAAGGAATAAATATAACAAAACAGAAACAGAGTCACAGATATAAAGAACAAATTAATGGTTAACAATGGGAAGAGGGAAGGGAGAAGGAGCAAGGTAGGGATAGAGGTTTAGGAGATACAGACTACTATGCATAAAATAAATAAGCTACAAGGATATATTATACAACACAGGGAATATAGCCAATATTTTATAAAACTTTAAATGGAGTATAATCTGTAAAGATACCTAATTCCTAAGCTGAAACTAATATAATTACTGTACTTGAAATTAATATAATATTGTAAATTAACTATACTTCAAAAAAAACCCAAAAAACAAAACCCAGATTATTCAAGGGTGCATTAGGAAAAAGAGGCAATAATTTAATAACTAGGACAAATGAGAAACCAACAGAGGGTGCAACTCTTTTATCTTCAAAACCCCTAATCCAATACCTGGTAATTACTCCTCGAACTCCTTCTGTGTAGTTCTGTGAGTACAGATATCTCTCCTATCTGGCGAAGCAGGTCACTAGGAGGGAGTATATCTGGGCATGGTTATCCTGCAGCCTTTGTTACTTGCACTCCTTTCATGATAATATACACAGTCATATTAATACCCACAGAGATATTTGTAATATCCCCCCTTTGTGTCTTTTTGATGTATGTATCGTTATGGAGAAATGGTGCTCCCAGCCCCACTGGTTCATACGCTTTTGGCAACACCATGGCAAGAGTCATGATAGGAATACAGAGTTCCTTTTCTTTCTACTATGGGGCCTCCAATATGTCTTTTTATTCAGCATTGACTGAGAAACTTGTACTGTCCCAGCAGCTGGTTGACTTGTTTTGGAGGAGAAATGAGAGGTACAGTTCTGGGAATGAACTGGGGTGGATGAGAATGGATTTTTTTTTTTTTTTTTGGAAGGAATGATGAAAAGAATGGCTCACACAGGGAGGAACCAAGATGGCGGAGTAGAAGGACGTGGTCTCACTCCCTCTTGTGAGAACACCAGAAACACAACTAGCTGCTGGACAATCATCAACAGGAAGACACTGGAACTCACCAGAAAAGATACCCCGCATCCAAAGACAAAGGAGAAGCCACAATGAGATGGTAAGAGGGCAGCAATCACAGTAAAATCAAATCCCATAACTGTTGGGTGGGTGACTCACAGACTGGAGAACGCTTATATCCCAGAAGTCCACCCACTGGAGTGAAGGTTCTGAGCCCCATATCAGGCTTCCCAACCTGGGGGTCTTGCAATGGGAGGAGGGATTTTTAGAGAATCAGACCTTGAAGTCTAATGGGATTTGATTGCAGGACTTTGACAGGACTGGGGGAAACAGAGACTCCACTCTTGGAGGGCACACACAATGTAGTGTGCACATCAGGACACAAGGGAAGGAGCAGTGACCCCAGGGGAGACTGAACCAGACCTACCTGCTAGAGTTGGAAGGTCTCCTGCAGAGGCAGGAAGTGGCTGTGGCACACCATGGGGACAAAGACACTGGCAGCAGAAGTTCTGTGAAGTACTCCTTGGTGTGAGCCCTCCCAGAGTCTGTCACTAGCCCCACCAAAGAGCCGGGTTAGGCTCCAGTGTTGGGTTGCCTCAGGCCAAACAACCAACAGGGAGGGAACCCAGCCCCACCCATTAGCAGACAAGTGAATTAAAGATTTACTGAGCTCTGCCCACCAGAGCAACAGTCAGATATACCCACTACCAGTCCCTCCCATCAGGAAACTTACACAAGCCTCTTAGATAGCCTCATCCACCAGAGGGCAGACAGCAGAAGCAACAAGAACTACAATCCTGCAGACTGTGGAACAAAAACCCATTCACAGAAAGATAGACAAGATGAAAAGGCAGAGGGCTATGTACCAGATGAAGGAACAAGATAAAACCCAAGAAAAACAACTAAATGAAGTGGAGATAGGCAACCTTCCAGAAAAAGAATTCAGAATAATGATAGTGAAGATGATTCAGGACCTCGGTAAAAGAATGGAGGCAAAGATCGAGATGATGCAAGAAATGTTTAACAAAGACCTAGAAGAATTAAAGATAAACAGAGATGAACAATAAAATAACTGAAATGAAAACTACACAAAAAGGATTCAATAGCAGAATAATTGAGGCAGAAGAATAGATAGGTGACCTGGAAGACAGAATGGTGAAATCCACTGCTGCAGAACAGAATAAAGAAAAAGGAATGAAAAGAAATGAAGCCAGCCGAAGAGATCTCTGGGACAACATTAAATGCAAAAACATTTGCATTATAGGTGTCCCAGAAGGAGAAGAGACAGAGAAAAGACCCGAGAAAATATTTGAAGAGATTTTAGACAAAAAATTCCCTAACATGGGAAAGGAAATAGCCATCCAAGTCCAGGAACTGCAGTGAGTCCCATACAGGATAAACCCAAGGAGAAACATGCCGAGACACATAGTAATCAATTTGGCAAAAATTAAAGACAAAGAAAAATTATTGAAAGCAGAAGGGAAGAGTGACAAATAACATACAAGGGAACTCCCATAAGGTTAACAGCTGATTTCTCAGCAGAAATTCTACAAGCCAGAAGGGAGTGGCATGATATATTTAAGGTGATGAAAGGGAAGAACATACAACCAAAATTCCTCTACCAGGAAAGGATCTCATTCAGATTTGATGGAGAAAGCAAAAGCTTTACAGACAAGCAGAAGCTAAGAGAATTCAGCACCACCAGACCAGATCTACAACAAATGCTAAAGGAACTTCTCTAAGTGGGAAACACAAGAGAAGAAAAGGACCTACAAAAACAAACTCAAAATAATTAAGAAAATAGTCATAGGAACATACATATCAATAATTACCTTAAACGTGAATGGATTAAATGCTCCAACCAAAAGACAAGCTTGTTGAATGGATGCAAAAACAAGACTCATATATGTGCTGTCTACAAGACACCCACTTCAGACCTAGGGACACATACAGACTGAAAGTGAAGGGATGGAAAAAGATAATCCATGCCAATGAAAATCAAAAGAAAGCTGGAGTAGCAATACTCAAATCAGATAAAATAGACTTTAAAATAAGGAATGTTACAAGAGACAAGGAGGACACTACATAATGATAAAGGGATCAATCCAAGAAGAAGATATAACAGTTATAAATATATATGCACCCAACATAGGAGCACCTTAATACATAAGGCAACTGCTAAAAGCTATAAAGAGGAAATCGACAGTAACAATAATAGTGGGGGACTTTATAACACCTCATTTACACCAATGGACAGATCATCCAAAATGAAAATAAATAAGGAAACAGAAGCTTTAAATGACAAAATAGACCAGATAGATTTAATTGATATTTATATACCTTCCGTCAAAAAACAGCAGAATACACTTTCTTCTCAAGTGCACATGGAACATTCTCCAGAATACATCACATCTTGGGTCACAAATCAAGCCTCATTAAATTTAAGAAAATTGAAGTCATATCAAGCATTATTTCTGACCACAGCACTATGAGATTAGAAATGAATTACAGGGAAAAAAAACGTAAAAAACATAACACATGGAGGCTAAAAAATACGTAACTAAATAACCAAGAGATCACTGAAGAAATCAAAGAGGAAATTAAAAAAATACCTAGAGACAAATGACAATGAAAACACGATGATCCAAAACCTATGGGATGCAGCAAAAGCAGTTCTAAGAGGGAAGTTTAGAGCTCTACAAGCGTAGCTCAATAAACAAGAAAAATCTCAAATAAACAATCTAACCTTACACCTAAAGGAACTAGAGGAAGAAAAACAAACAAACCTCAAAGTTAGCAGGGAGGAAAGAAATCATAAAGATCAGAGCAGAAATAAATGAAATAGAAACAAAGAAAACAATAGTAAAGATCAATAAAACTAAAAGCTGGTTCTTTGAGAAGATAAACAAAATTGATAAATCATTAGCCAGACTCATCAAGAAAAAGAGGGAGAGGACTCAAATCAATAAAATTAGAAATGAAAAAGGAGAAATTATAAGAAACACTGCATAAAGGAAGTATCCTAAGAGACTACTACAAGCAACTCTATGCCAATAAAATAGACAACATGGAAAAAAATGGACAAATTCTTAGAAAGGTATAACTTTCCAAGACTGAACCAGGGAGAAATAGAAAATATAAACAGAACAATCAAAAGCACTGAAATTAAAAAAAAAAAAAACAGAAATTGAAACTGTGATTAAATATCTTCCAACAAACAAAAGCCCAGGAACAGATGGCTTCACAGGTGAATTCTATCAAACATTTAAAGAAGAGCTAACACCCATCCTTCTCAAACTGTTCCAAAAAAATTTCAGAGGAAGGAACACTCTGAAACTCTTTCTATGAGGCCACTGCACCCTGATACCAAAACCAGAGATACTACAAAAAAAAAAAAAAAAAAAAAAAAGAAAATTACAGACCAATATCACTGATGAATATAGATGCAAAAATCCTCAACAAATAACTAGCAAACAGAATCCAACAGCACATTAAAAGGATCAAACACCATAATCAAGTGGGATTTATCCTAGGGATGCAAGGATTCTGCAATATATGCAAATCAATCAATGTGATACACCATATTAACAAATTGAAGAATAAAAACCATATAATCATCTCAATAGAAGCAGAAAAAGCTTTTGACAAAATTCAACACTCATTTATGATAAAAACCCTCCAGAAAGTGGGCATAGAGGGAACCTACTTCAACATAATAAAGGCCATATACGACAAACCCACAGCAAATATTATTCTCAATGGTGAAAAACTGAAAGCATTTCCTCTAACATCAGGAATGAGACAAGGATGTCCACTCTCACCACTATTACTCAACACAGTTTTGGAAGTCCTAGCCATGGCAATCAGAGAAGAAAAAGAAATAAAAGAATACAAATTGGAAAAGAAGAAGTAAAACTGTCACTGTTTACAGATGATATGATACTATACATAGAGAATCCTAAAGATGCCACCAGAAAACTACTAATCAATGAATTTGGTAAAGTAGCAGGATACAAAATTAATGCACAGAAATCTCTTGCATTCCTATACACTAATGATGAAAAATAGGAAAGAGAAATTAAGGAAAAACTCCCATCTACCATTGCAACATAAAGAATAAAATACCTAAGAATAAACCTACCTAGGGAGACCAAAAACATGTATGCAGAAAACTATAAGACACTGATGAAAGAAATTAAAGATGATACCAACAGATGGAGAGATATACCATGTTCTTTGATTGGAAGAATCAATATTGTGAAAATGACTATACTACCCAAAGCAATCCACAGATTCAATGCAATCCCTATCAAATTACCAATGGCATTTTTTAACAGAGCTAGAACAAAAAATCTTAAAATTTGTATGGAGACACAAAAGGCCCCGAATAGCCAAAGCAGTCTTGAGGGAAAAAAATGGAGCAGGAGGAATCAGACTCCCTGACTTCAGACTATACTAGAAAGCTACAGTAATCAAGACAATATGGCACTGTCACAAAAACAGAAACATAAATCAATGGAACAAGATAGAAAGCCCAGAGATAAATCCATGCACGTATGGTCAACTAATCTATGACAAAGGAGGCAAGGATATACAATAGAGAAAAGACATTCTCTTCAGTAAGTGGTGCTGGGACAGCTACATGTAAAAGAATGAAATTAGAACACTCCCTAACACCATACACAAAAATAAAGTCAAAATGGATTCAAGACCTAAATGAAATGGATTCAAGACCTAAATGTAAGACTGGACACTATAAAACTTTTAGATGAAAACATAGGAAGAACTCTCTTTGATATAAATCACAGCAAGATCTTTTTTGATCCACCTCCTAGAATAATGGAAATAAAAACAAAATAAACAAATGGGACCTAATGAAACTTCAGAACTTTTGCACAGCAAAGGAAACCATAAACAAGATGAAAACACAACCCTCAGAATGGGAGAAAATATTTGCAAATGAATCAACAGACAAAGGATTAATCTCCATATATATAAACAGCTCATGCAGCTCAATATTAAAAAAAACAAACAATCCAATCAAAAAATGGGCAGAAGACCTAAACAGACATTTCTCCAAGGAAGACATACAGATGGCCAAGAGGCACATGAAAAGCTGCTCAACATCACTAATTATTAAAGAAATGCAAATCAAAACTACCATGAGTTATCACCTCATACCAGTTAGAATGGGCATCAGAAAATCTACAAACAACGAATGCTGGAGAGCGGGTGGAGAAAAGCGAACCCTCTTGCATTGTTTGTGGGAATGTAAATTGATACAGCCACTATGGAGAACAGTATGGAGGTTCCTTAAAAAACTAAAAATAGAACTACCATATGACCCAGCAATCCCACTACTGGGCATATACCCTGAGAAAACAATAATTCAGAAAGACACATGCCCCCCAATGTTCATTGCAGCACTACTTACAATAACCAGGTCATGGAAGCAATCTAAATGCCCATCAACAGACAAATGGATAAAGAAGATGTGGTACATATATACAATGGAATATTACTCAGCCATAAAAAGGAACGAAATTGGGTCATTTGTTGAGACGTGGATGGATCTAGAGACTGTCATACAGAGTGAAGTAAGTCAGAAAGAGAAAAACAAATATTGTATATTAATGCATGTATATGGCACCTAGAAAAATGGTACAGATGAACCGGTTTGCAGGGCAGAAGTTGAGACACAGATCTAGAGAACAAACATATAGACACCAAGGGGGGAAAGCCACGGGGGGTGTGGAGATGGTGTTGCGATGAATTGGGCAATTGGGATTGACATATATACACTGATGTATATAAAATTGATGACTAATGAGAACCTGCTGTATAAAAAAATAAAATAAAAATTGCTCACAAAATGACTCTTTGGAGAGAATACAGACATTATAGAGTAAGAATCTGCATGCATTTTTTGTACAAACATTAAAAAAATCAAAGTATAGCTGATTATAATATATTAGTTCATTTATAATTTATTATAATATATTAGTTTCATGTGTACAACATAGTGATTCAATATTTTTATAAATTATACTCCATTTAAAGCTATTACAAAATAATGGCTATATTTTCCTATGCTGTACAGCATATCCTTACTGTTCATTTATTTGATACATAGTAGTCTGTATCTCTTAATCCCTTCCCTCTACTTTGCCCCTCACCCCCTCCCCTCTCCTCACTGGTAACCACGAGTTTGTTCTCCATATCTGTGTACACATATTTTATTTTATTATTATTTTTTTTGTGGTACACGGGCCTCTCACTGTTGTGGCCTCTCCCGTTGTGGAGCACAGGCTCTGGATGCGCAGGCTCAGTGGCCATGGCTCACGGGTCCAGCCGCTCCGCAGCATGTGGGATCTCCCCGGACCGGAGCACGAACCCATGTCCCCTGCACCGGCAGGCGGACTCTCAACCACTGCACCACCAGGGAAGTCCTGTACACACATTTTTAAATGTTTGTATTTTAGTGGATGTGCTCAAAAGTTCAAAATGTTAAAGTACTCCAATAAAACATAAGTGACATCAATAATCACAGCTCTGCAACAGTATAACAGTGTCTCTTGCAAAAGCATCCATAGTAAACCCAGTAGTCATTAATTAACCCTTGGGAACCATGTAACTGTTTAAGTAAAATTATTTACTACCCTGAGTATGCTCTATTGTATTTTCTTGGACGCTTCAGATTACCCACCATATTTCCTTGGTGCCACCCTGATGCTGTGGCACGTCTCTAATATCCTGTTCATGTCACGTTGTACTTTGTTCCACCTGTACTGCATAAGATACTCAATCTAATGCTCCAGCTCACAGGTATCACCATAATATCCAGTTTCCTCAGTTGTAGCAAAAATACATTTTACATATCAATAAAAATTTCAGTGCATTTTTGTATGTTGTCTTTTACAATGTGAAGATGGGTAGGTAAGGCATTTGTCCTAAAATGGTGCCTGACCTAGTACAATACTATATATGTGTCAGCTTAAGAAAATATTAAGATAGTGAGTTATGGTTTAGGAAACAACAGTGGCAGTTGTGGTGTAACAAGGAAAGGAGAAATGGTAAAGGTAAGAATGTATAAGTATCTTTCCAATTCAGTTTCTTGGACCCAGGGATTTAAGTATAACTTACTTCTAACAGGGAACAATCTCATATGAAAGTGAAAATTAAACTTAATTCTAATGAGTTTGGTGTCAAATTCAAATGAGTATTGATGTCAAATCTTGCAAAAATGGCAAAATGATATGATCTTGCTTAGGATATTACTGCTTAAAGATGTGGCAATTGTAATCAATAAGAACCATGTTTTGTCTGTAAAACCTTGAGGGTTAGAGCAATTTAATAGATAAAAATAGAAGAAATACATGAACTCTTTCCCAGTGTCAATAGTCTTTCTTTGCTTTAGGTTTTCAATCTTTAAGGCAAACCTTATCTACAGCCCAGATCCATACTGTCCAATACAGTAGACACCAGTTACACATGGCTAGTAGCTACCACACGGGACAGCACAGATATTAGAACAGTCTATCATTGCAGAAAATTCTGTTATACTATACCTGTAGCCAAGAGCACCATTCATTTGGGCTCAGTGCTAGGTGCATTTAATTATTTCTAGAACTTTCCTAACAGAGGCATATGAACATTGGACCAAAGAAGACAAGGAGGAAAGGTAGTAATTTTGATATATTTTCCCTATTGTTACATTTAAAATACAAATATTCACAATAATGTATTTATTTCCCTATTATTTTTAGTTAACGGTTTGGCTGCGTGGGATGGGACGGTGTTGGAGGAGGTCATGGAGAGGACGTGACTGCGGCTTGACTGGCTAGAGGGGCCCGGGCAACAGAGGTTTTTCATCACTCCTCCATCTTTGGAATGTTCTGCCTGTCTTTCTCACAGCTGAGCTCCTTTCAAGGATGAAGTCTTGAGAGAACAACGAGTTGAGATCACCTGGACTGAATGTGTGGCTGAACCCAGTTAAGACTTCTGTACAGACTCTTAAGATTCTGGCAGCAGATGTGGAGATCTCCTCATCTTGTAGCCACCAACACAAGCCACGTGTATTAGTTCCCGTGCTTATTAAAGCTGCTCCCTGCCAATCTGGAGTGGTCTCCTCTTTCCTCCCTCTTTCCTTATCCTCTGTGTATGGGGCCAGTTTCGGATTTCACCCGGGAACTCCCAAGGTTGGGAACCAAGAGAAGGTTCATTCTGAAATACTGCTAGAGTACCTAGGACCCAGAAGATGATGGATCCCAGGAGGTTCACCTGGAAACTTGTCTGAAGATTACACAGCTTCAAAGAAGGGTACTGAGAGTGAGTTACAAAGATTACCAGGATTCATGATGTATTTATGTGTAACATCTACTCAGGTAACTCTCATCTTGAAAGAGTTAAACTTTCATTAGGACAATAATCAGTGCTGTATTTCCAGGTCCATGGGAAACAGCTTGCTCTGCTATAGAAGCACTAGATAAAATGATCAGCAGCTACTCCCACATACAATGCAGAGAGTCCTCAAGAGCTGATTATTTGGTACTGATGTTATCTAGTACAAGAAGGCAACAATAATTATCAGCATCTATCAAATGTTACAACAACATGGAAAAGTAAGTAATCTTATTCCCATTTTACATATTAGAAACTGAGGTTCATGAAGTTTAAGTAACTTGCCCAAGGTCTCATAGCTAGGAAATGAATTCAAGATTTGTAAAAAAAAAAAAAGGGGGGGTGTGTGGGCACTTTTTCCTTCCATATCATAATGACTTCCCAGACATGCCAAGCAACTTTTCCTTAGCGATTCAGACCTCCTTGTTCTGCTGCCAGTTATGCATCAGTAGATTGAAGATAAGCACCTTTCAAAAGCTGAAGGGATCATACACACAGAATTGTTTTCCTGCACCATGCTATTCCACATCAACACGTAGCTGTAAGCCACAGACAGTGCCAAGAGAAGCAGCTGTGGCGCTGCTGTTTGGCATGTTAATAGACACCTGTATAAAAAAAAAGAACTTGGAGAAGCATTGTTACTTCTCACTCCATCTGCCTTTCCTAACCCACCTTTCTTTTCTAGGTTACAAGTCAGTCATCCAAGGCCGGTGTTCAGAAAGCAACCTTTCTGCCCTTTCCTGGAGGCCACAGATCACATCTATGGCTGAGTTAGAGCAACAGTGAAGTAGGACAGCACAAAATCATGGAGAACTAGCAAACCAAGATCATGTGGCTCTCATTTCCCAGGCTCACAAGCTCCACGAATGCTCATGTAGAGCAGACTGACTGTAGACGTCACAGGAATGGAGACTCCCTCAATCTGTGAAGCTTATTTTTGAGTCTGCTGTGGTGAGGACAACTTGGCAGGCCTCACAACAAGCACCAGCTCCGTTGTGTACTGTTGCATTCCTTTGTAGCTCACATTTTAGTTTTTGATACTAAAATCATTTTATTTGAACCAGAATAAGGTACCAAACTGTTTTTTCTTAGGCATGAGGATGTTGTAAACTTCAAAGTGAGATAAAGATCCTTGGAAAATTTTCTTACAAGCCAAAAACTCATTTTTTTTTCTCCTAGATTTTGAGCCCAGAACTCTACATTTATATTTCATAAAACATGGTTTTTCTTTCTGACCACTTCTGAAAGTTTGCCTTTAATGAACTCCTGTACAACTGTATAGTTCAGTATTACCCATGTGGCATGTGTCTGAAAAATTTCTACTGAGCTGTAACATGAGATGTTGTATTATTCAACAGCCACTTGTTATAAATCAGGTAGCTTTGTACAGCTAAAAAGAGAGAGAGAATGAAATGCATAAGTAAAACAATAACTTATATGTGAAAGCTAATTTACTATATAGTAAATGTAATATGTTTTGATTCTATTGAAGTCTACTATGCAGTGTCTTGTGAAATCTTATTTGCAAAATGAATTTAAATTGTCTTGGAAGAGGGTTGACTAGAGGACTCTAAACTGGGGTAGCAATAACTGATAAAATTATAAGGAGCAGCATGCAGTCAGTGAGAATGAAGGTCATAGGTCCTGGCAGACTGGAGAGGGAAGTGGGTTGAGGAAAAAGGAAGGAAGAGAGGGTCTGTGACTTATCTAAATGTCACAAAGAAGCTAATGGTAGAGCAGATTTTCAATATTTCATTCTCCCCTGTCTCTAACCATGACCACCATCATTTTTGTTTGCTTTTTGGAGGCCATTCTCTCTGCCTTTCTCACAGCCTACTGTGGTATTCTTCCACACCATCCAGATATACACCCAAGAGGTAAGGACCCCAAACTTCTCCTACCTGTCCTGACCTGGTGGTTACACATATGACCGTCCATAACTACTGAGTCAGTTAAAGGACATCAGTGGCATATGCTGAAGCTCCAGTCAGAGAGAAACACCAGACATCCCAGACATCTGAAAAGCATGTAAATTGAGAGCACATTTATATTCACCACTATTTAGTTTCATTAGAAAACAACTGTTTCCAGCACACTCTACTCCAGTCATTTTGTGGCTGCAGCAGAGCCTCACAGACTGTGAAAGTTTGTCCAAGAGATGCATTCCACCTGGGGCATTATTTTGAATTAAAGTACTAGAGGTCACACAGCTCTGATCCACCATAAACAACATGCCCTCTATGCAAGAATTTTACAAGGTAAGGATTTATGTTTACCATTTACAAAAAGAGTTTATGGATTTTTACCCAATTGACATATTCAGGCTCAGCTATGTTGCAAACTGCATTTTAACTTTTTGTGATTAGAGCTAGTAAATAACTCAAATAGCCAAGGTCAGTTTATGAACAACTGTTAAGTAAATAACTAAATCCATCATTTTCCTAATGAGTGCTTAATGAGTGTTAGCTGAGTAGTGCACACAGTGCCTCCTTCAGGTGATGCTCCTTCAAGGACCTATCCAAGTAGTAGGACCCAGTTCTCTCTGGTTCCTCACTTGTGACCTGAAAGGTAGAAGGCTTTCATTAAAAGTTTGTGTAATGAGCGTATTCCCCAGCCTTGCCCCAATAACTCCTCAGCAGCTACTAAATCTTCAGTACTTACTACCAGGATCTCCTGAAGGGAGAAGCTTGGGGTGGGCACTACCTGAACCAGAATCTCCATCAATGTCCTTCTCACTCTGGCATCACCTCTCCCAGATACCTCTTTTCCTGGGACCACAGCCCCAGAGAAACCTGAGCAACCTGGAAAATAGGCAACTAGATGGGTAAAGTGGTGAGTTGCTCTGCTTCTGGAACTGCTGGGCAAGGAAGTGAGCTTGGAACCCTTCAATTTCCCACCTAATCAATGAGGGAACATTTCCAGTTCTCTTCAGCTTTTGTCTTGCTGAAGGAAGTTGGGGGAGAGTTGTGGAGACACAGTCAAAAGAGTCAGGCCTTCAATGAAATATTTTGGAAACTCTGCAGACAAGGATGGGAGTAGAGAGGTGGGCGAGGGAGAGTTATACCACTGGAGAAGGATGATAAACCCTTTGGAGTCCACCGCCCAGAGAGACAGGCCCACTCACAGGCTGAGACTTACTCAAAAGTTGATAGAATACTGCCTCTCCTTCACACCTTTCCATCACACCAAGTTAGTTCCAGTATAAAAACAGTGAATTAAAGTCGAAAGAGCTGTAGGACACAGAGTTTCTCTGAGTGGAGTACACAGGAAAGCCTGAGAACCTAGAAAGGAGACAAAAGCAAGGCCACTAGAAGGGTTTAAAGCTTTTAATACCTACACCTCCAACACATATCAAACACAGCCCAACTTATCACCAGATTAACACAAATTCTCATACTAGCCCTGTTTTTCTCAGTCCTATTACATAAATAGCATGCCTGGCTTACAACAAAAAATTGTAAGTGTTGTCAAAGGTCAGAAAAGGCAGTCTGAAAAGACAAAACAGGAGCTTCCCTGGTGGAGCAGTGGTTGAGAGTCTGCCTGCCGCTGCAGGGGACATGGGTTCGTGCCCCGATCCGGGAAGATCCCACATGCCGTGGAGCGGCTGGGCCCGTGAGCCATGGCCGCTGAGCCTGTGCGTCTGGAGCCTGCGCATCTGGAGCCTGTGCTCCACAACGGGAGAGGCCACAGCAGTGAGAGGCCCGCGTACTGCAAAACAAAAACAAAAACAAAAACAAAAACAAAAACAAAAACAGTCATCAGAAGCAGATGCAGATATGACTGTAATTACCAGATTTATCAGATATTTATCATATTATTAGATATGACAGGTGCTAGAATTATCAGACCATTTAAGATTGAATTTAAAATAATTATGAATAATATGTTAAAGATTCTAATGGAAAAAGTAACATGTAAGAACAGATGTGTATTATAGGCAGAGAGATGGAAACTCTAAGAAAGAATCAAAAGGAAGTGCTAGGAATCAAAAACACAGTAACAGAGCAAAGAATTTATTTGATGGGCTAATCAGTAGACTTGACATTGCTGAGGAAAGAATCAGTAAACTTGAAAATAGGTCAATAGAAATACACCTCTGAAATGCAGAGAGAAAAAAGAATGAAAAAAAAAAAACAGAACATCTAAGAACTGTGGAACAATACCAAAAGATGGACCAAACATGCAATTTTAATACTAGGAGAAAAAAAAGAACAGAACAGGAGAAATACTTGAGGCAATAATGGCCAAGAATTTTCCAAAATTAATAGCAGACCACACACCACAGACCAAGATGCTCAGGATAAATACCAAAAACAAAACAAAACAAAACAAAACATAAATACCTATGAAAATAACCAACTAACCAAAAAAAAACATCGTATTTAAACTGAAGAAAATCAAAGATAAAGAAAAAACCTTAAAGGAAGTAGGGGTGGGTAGTGGGGTGAGAGGAAACACTTATAGGCAAAGATAAAAATTACAGTATGACTTCTTTCAGGAATCATGGAGTGGGAGTGGGGTGAAAAGGAAGCTCAGACTCCCAAGTTCTTTGCACATTTTCCAAAAACTCCAGCTTCATGTACACCTACTTTTTCTAATATTTCTCATTCTAAAAGGCCAATTCTTGGTTGATGACTTGGGAACCTAAAATTAATATTAGTTTGAAACAGTCATGAATCCAATTTCCTTGTCTACAAAGTGGAAATAAAAATATCTTCCTCATTCACAGAAAGTTGTTACTATTCAGTAAAATAATAACACATATGAACTTATATAACCAGAGCATTGCCATTTGGTTAAACAGAACCTGCCATTTTGTAATGGCTATAATTAATTGAGACATTTTTCTTATGAATAATGTGTTCCTTTGGTTGTAAGTTAAAAAAAGTGTTTTTGAAAACTAACAAAAATTTTAAAAGGTGATATACTGGTTCACAAAAGTGAAAATTCACATTTAATGTAGGCCTCAGGCATGGTTTGATACCAGCTCTATTTCTCTATGATGAGTCTCTCAGCTCTGCCCTCCTCAGTATATTGGCATCATTCTCAGGCCAGTTCTTCTCATGATGGCAAAGTGGCTGCTGTAGTTCCAGGATTCACATTCACATCACATATAAACCAGAAGGAGAGAGGGTGGAGAAAGGAATTTTCTTTCTAATAAGCCCCCAGAAAACTTCCCTTAAGTTTTATTGGAATAAATTGGGTCATATGCCCATTTGTGAAACAATTCTTCTACCTAGAGGGATGCCATGAATTGATTTACTTAAATCTGAGCTTCTGGTGGCAAGGAGAATAGGTCATCTTCATTAGATTACAACTATCATGGCCATTCCTAAAGTGGGACAAGGAGTCAACTATATACCAAGTATATTGTACATTAAGAGATAGCAAAATAAAGATATGAGTGTGCTTATGAAAGGGGGTGAGCAAAATGGATAGAGGAAAGGCAATCAACAAATGTCTACTGCACCAATAGAAAACACAACTTAATAATTTAAAAATTCTGCCACATATTTCACTGGATATGGGTAGATATCAAGTTACTTCAGATGAACTCAACTTCAAAACAAATGACTCCACAGAACTTAAGAATCTCAGGCTCAAACACTACATTCCACAAAAATAGATGTATATGTAAAGACGTACAGCACAATTAAGAGAATTATAGAGTTTTATTGTTAAATATATATAAGCACCTAAATATCCTTGGATAAGTAGTACCAGACTGAAGTGTTTTATCACAAATACAAGTTCCTCAGGAAAGAAACATGAAGCCATTGCATAGTCTCTAACCCTAAATAGCACTCAGAAATGTTGGAACAGATCAAGTATGCATATTACAGTTGCATAAAATAGATGTAAAGGATTTTAAGGTGTATGCGATAGAACTCCAGAGACTCCTTATACAGAATTTTTTTTTCTTCTATAATCTGTTTAGATAACTTCCTTAGGAGAGGACAGGGAAGGGACAAAATAAGAGAAAAGATGCATAGATTTATTTTCCCCATGCTCAAATGGGAGTAACCCCAAAACAGAGCTCATCCCTTCTTTATGGATTAGTAAATGTTTTGGACATAGGGCAAGATCAGCATGTACTAAAGCATGTGGCACAACAAACATTGCAACAGAACTCTCTGAATCATGGAACTTGGAGGCCTTTGTTCAGACTATTCTCTCTGCCCTGAAAGAAATCCCCTAGTGTCACTACTGCATCTCTCCTTTGCTCTATCAACACGTTCTCGAATCACCTCCTTCAGGAAGACCACACAGAGGCCCAGGACTTTTCAAATTCTCTTTCTCCTTCCTGTTCCTCCCTCACAGCACTTGCCAGAGTGTCATTGGTGTATTTACGTCTTTACTCCTCTAGAGACTGAGCTTCTCTATGCCGCTGAATCAGTAGCACTTAGCACAAATTCACTTAGTAAATGCTCAGCTAGTATTTGTTGAAGTGAATTGGTGAAATGAAATAACTTTAGCTTTAATGGTTGTTGCTTTGCTTGAGACTTATTGTGTCTGATAGGAAGCACTTTTGACCGAATTATTTTGTGACCACGAATCCTTCTCTTCATTCCCCTCCCTTCCCTCTTCTTCACCCCCTTCCTCCTCCTCTATTACACACAATGAGCATCAGAAAATTCTAAGCATTTCTGAATACTGATATTTCAAATGATTTGACCTTAGAATTTTGGTAATAAAGTGTTTCATTTTGGGGGTCATATTAACTTAAAGACTGAGAATTTGGGGCTGCATATTTTTGGGCTGGCACCTAATCATTAATAGCTGTGAATTTTCTGAAGCACTTGAAATTTTTTAATGAATACACGACTCACATGCATTTGAATTGCAACTAGTGGCTAAGAGCCCAGTCTGCTTTGACTCAATTCCCAGTTTGGCCTCTAACCAGTCGTATGACCTTGAACAATTTACTTAACTTCTTGATTCTATTTCCTCATCTGTAACATAACTGTTGTGAAGATTTAATGAGATAATAAATATACAGAATTTGGAATGTTTCTATGTGTGATAAGTGCTCAATAAACATGAGCTTATATTTCTATTATAAAGTAAAATAACTGACTCCACACTGCACTCAAAGTGTCACAATTTTGAAATGATGCTTGCATATTATATTGTTATTGTTGCTGAAACGAGTCATTTACATCTTCAGGATTTTTCATATTCAAACCATTTTCATCTTGTTCTTTCCTCCATACATGCACTTATTAGATGGTTGATTAATGTTATTCATTCATTCATGGCAAGGCTAAATATCAAAATCTTTGCTCCAAATTTTCTGTCTTAGTGTGTAATCTCTCCCCCATCTTCTATCTCACTAGTACCTTGAGGTCTGCTTGTTATTAGCACTTTCCCAACTCCTATCAAAACACAGATAAAGATTCAAAGAAGCCCTTGGTCAGAGAGTGAGACAGAAAGATTTGAAGGCATGCCAGCAAAGTCAGACACATATTGGCTCATTTAATCCATACAACAATCCTATGAGTGAGGCACTATTATTATCCCCATTTCATAAATGATGAAATTGAGGCAAAGAAGGATTAGGTAACTTGACTGAAGTCAAGCAGTTAGGAAGTGAAAGAGTTAGAAATCAAATCCAAGTGTTCAGACTCCTTAGTCATACAAAAATCATCTAATTCCTGTCCTGGAAGAACTCATGACACAGGCAGGAAGACAGACATAGCATATGTAAGTGTTAAAATATGGACTAAAAGTGAGCTGTGGGAGCAGAGTGGAAGGCATGGCCAGCTAACAGTCTGAAGGAGCAAGAAATGTCATTGCGCAGAGGCAGCCAGTCCCATTTTGAAGGATGAATGGATTTCCCAGGGGGTGAAGGGCATAAGGACAATGTGAGCTGCAGAAGCAATGTGTGCAAAGACTTGCAGGAATGGAAGTGCCAACTCTGTTTGAGGAATGCCAGAGGAGTTTCTGGGATGGATACACAGAAGGAGACATTTGGAGGATGTCTCTTGGGACAAGGCTGGATTGATAGATTAGACTAAACTGCCTTGTGCAAATGAGCTTCAGATTTTAGCCTGTAGGAAATTGTGGCACAGTGGAAGTTTTAAAAGTATGAGAGAAGCATAATCAGGTTTATATTTTGTAAAGAACTTTCTGGAATTGCAGAAGAATAAGGTACAAAGGTATAGAACATAGGTAAGGATGGAGAGAGATTATGAAACTGAGCATGACCGTGCAGAAACTTCCCAGGGACAGACCACTCCACGTCACCTGCTTCTTGTTTATAGAAAAAGCTATAGGCTTCTAGGCCTTCCCAGATTTCCAAAGAGCAAACTCAAGCCATTAAAAATTAGAGAAGTAGAAAATGCAGAAACAAAGGAAAGTAGTCAAGCAAGAAAAGTAATAATAGTTTGAACAACAGTTCAGCCATAAAACAGAGTCATAGGACACCTAGTTCTTCCTCAAGAGATATGGATAACAATCTGATGCATATCCTTGAGTTGTTTTACCGAAACCCAGACCTCACTGATAGAAACTACTGACCACAAGCACATAGACCCCAGACTGGTTGGAACCAGAAGACTGATGATTAAGATACCCCAAATCTCACCTTGTTACCTCACGAACAACCAATCAAAAAAAAATCCGTGAGGTGATCATGTGCTCTTGAACCTCACCCTTAATGTTGCTTTTAAAAATCTTTTCCCAAAAGCCATCAGGAAGTTCAGATCTTTTCAGCATTAACTACCTGTTCTCCTTGCTTGGCACCCTGCAAATAAATGCTGTAATTTCCTTCCCTGTAACCTGATGTCAGTAGATTGGCTTTGCTGCACATCAGGCAAGCAAATCTGAGATTGGTTCATTAACAATCAGAGGTTGCATTCATCCAAATGAGAGCTGATCTGATGATGCTATAATTCAGGAGTGGCAGTAGGCAATGGATTATAAATGTCATCTTGTTGATTAAGGCTCCTAATACTAACTTGTAAGTTTGAATTCTAATTCTGTCCTATGAAATGCCTACAGATATCAACTATATGTTGTCTACAAACATGATATGTTGTCTCCGATGACTTCAGCTGGATCAATAATTAAAATATGTGACAAAAGGGACAAGGTGATCTGTGCACAGAAATCATTACTAATTTAGCATCAAACTCCTTTTCTCTCCACTGAGATACTTAGGCAAATGGACACATAATCAACTAATTTTAGAGTTTCAAGTCCATCCTTAGATGCTGCCCTTTTTATTTTTTTAACATCTTTATTGGAGTATAATTTCTATACAATGGTATGTTAGTTTCTGCTTTATAACAAAGTGAATCAGTTATACATATACATATATGCCTATACCTCTTCCACCTTGCATCTCCATCCCTCCCACCCTTCCTATACCACATTTCTAGGTGGTCAAAAAGGACTGAGCTGATCTCCCTGTGTTATGAAGCTGCTTCCCACTAGCTATCTATTTTACATTTGGTAGTGTATATATGTCTATGTCACTCTCTCACTTTGTGCCAGCTTACCCTTCCCTCTCCCGGTATCCTTAAGTCCATTCTCTAGTAGGTCTGCGTCTTTATTCCCGTCCTGTCACTAGGTTCTTCATGACCATTTTCTTTTTGTCTTTTAGATTCCGTAGATTTGATTTGCATTTCTCTAATGATAAATGAGGTTGAGCATTCTTTCATGTGTTTGTTGGTAATCTGTATATCTTCTTCAGAGAAATGTCTATTTAGGTCTTCTGCCCATTTTTGGATTGTGTTGTTTGGTTTTTTAGATATTGAGCTGCATGAGCTGCACATAAATTTTGGAGATTACTACTTTGTCAGCTGCTTCATTTGCAAACATTTTCTCCAATTCTGAGGGTTGTCTTTTCATCTCATTTATGGTTTCCTTTGTGGTGCAAAAGCTTTTAAGTTTCACTAGGTCCCATTTGTTTATTTTTGTTTTTGTTTCCATTTATCTAGGAGGTGGGTCAAAAAGGATCTTGCTGTGATTTATGTCATAGAGTGTTCTGCCTATGTTTTCCTCTAAGAGTTTGATAGTGTCTGGCCTTACATTTAGGTCTTTAATCCATTTTGAGTTTATTTCTGTGTATGGTGTTAGGGAGTGTTCTAATTTCATTATTCTACATGTAGCTGTCCAGTTTTCCCAACACCACTTATTGAAGAGACTGTCTTTTCTCCATTGGATATTCTTGCTTCCTTTATGAAAGATAAGGTGACCATATGTGTGTGGGTTTCTCTCTGGGCTTTCTATCCTGTTCCATTGATCTATATTTCTGTGTTTGTGCCAGTACCATACTGTCTTGATTTTTTTTTTTTGAATCACTTTATTTATTTATTTTTTTTTTGCTTTATAACAAATTTAATCAGTTATACATATACATATGTTTCCATATCCCCTCCCTTTTGCGTCTCCCTCCCACACTCCCTATCCCACCTCTCCAGGTGGTCACAAAGCACCAAGCTGATCTCCCTGTGCTATGCGGCTGCTTCCCACTAGCTATCTACCTTATGTTTGGTAGTGTATATATGTCCATGCCGCTCTTTCACTTTGTCACAGCTTACCCTTCCCCCTCCCCATATCCTCAAGTCCATTTTCTAGTAGGTCTGTGTCTTTATTCCTGTCTTACCCCTATGTTCTTCATGACATTTTTTTTCTTAAATTCCATATATATGTGTTAGCATACAGTATTTGTCTTTCTCTTTCTGACTTACTTCACTCTGTATGACAGACTCTAGGTCTATCCACCTCATTACAAATAGCTCAATTTCATTTCTTTTTATGTCTGAGTAATATTCCATTGTATATATGTGCCACATCTTCTTTATCCATTCATCCGATGATGGACACTTAGGTTGTTTCCATCTCCGGGCTATTGTAAATAGGGCTGCTATGAACATTTTGGTACATGTCTCTTTTTGAATTATGGTTTTCTCAGGGTATATGCCCAGTAGTGGGATTGCTGGGTCATATGGTAGTTCTATTTGTAGTTTTTTAAGGAACCTACATACCGTTCTCCATAGTGGCTGTACCAATTCACATTCCCACCAGCAGTGCAAGAGTGTTCCCTTTTTTCCACACCCTCTCCAGCATTTATTGTTTCTAGATTTTTTGATGATGGCCATTCTGACTGGTGTGAGATGATATCTCATTGTAGTTTTGATTTGCATTTCTCTAATGAGTAAAGATGTTGAGCATCCTTTCATGTGTTTGTTGGCAGTCTGTATATCTTCTGTGGAAAGATGTCTATTTAGGTCTTCTGCCCATTTTTGGATTGGGTTGTTTGTTTTTTTGTTATTGAGCTGCATGAGCTGCTTATAAATTTTGGAGATTAATCCTTTGTCAGTTGCTTCATTTGCAAATATGTTCTCCCATTCTGAGGGTTGTCTTTTGGTCTTGTTTATGGTTTCCTTTGCTGTGCAAAAGCTTTTCAGTTTCATTAGGTCCCATGTGTTTATTTTTGTCTTTATTTCCATTTCTCTAGGAGGTGGGTCAAAAAGGATCTTGCTGTGATTTATGTCATAGAGTGTTCTGCCTATGTTTTCCTCTAAGAGTTTGATAGTGTCTGGCCTTACATTTAGGTCTTTAATCCATTTTGAGCTTATTTTTGTGTATGGTGTTAGGGAGTGATCTAATCTCATACTTTTACATGTCCCTATCCAGTTTTCCCAGCACCACTTATTGAAGAGACTGTCCTTTCTCCACTGTACATTCCTGCCTCCTTTATCAAAGATAAGGTGACCATATGTCTGTGGGTTTAACTCTGGGCTTTCTATCCTGTTCCATTGATCTATCTTTCTGTTTTTGTGCCAGTACCATACTGTCTTGATTACTGTAGCTTTGTAGTATAGTCTGAAGTCAGGGAGCCTGATTCCTCCAGCTCCATTTTTCGTTCTCAAGATTGCTTTGGCTATTCGGGGTCTCTTGTGTTTCCATACAAATTGTGAAATTTTTTGTTCTAGTTCTGTGAAAAATGCCAGGGGTAGTTTGATAGGGATTGCATTGAATCTGTAGATTGCTTTGGGTAGTTGAGTCATTTTCACATTGTTGATTCTTCCAATCCAAGAACATGGTACATCTCTCCATCTATTTGTATCATCTTTAATTTCTTTCATCAGTGTCTTATAATTTTCTGCATACAGGTCTTTTGTCTCCTTAGGTAGGTTTATTCCTAGATATTTTATTCTTTTTGTTGCAATGGTAAATGGGAGTGTTTCCTTGATTTCACTTTCAGATTTTTCATCATTAGTATATAGGAATGCCAGAGATTTCTGTGCATTAATTTTGTATCCTGCAACTTTACCAAATTCATTGATTAACTCTAGTAGTTTTCTGGTAGCATCTTTAGGATTCTCTATGTATAGTATCATGTCATCTGCAAACAGTGACAGCTTTACTTCTTCTTTTCCAATTTGGATTCCTTTTATTTCCTTTTCTTATCTGATTGCTGTGGCTAAAACTTCCAAAACTAGGTTGAATAAGAGTGGTGAGAGTGGGCAACCTTGTCTTGTTCCTGATCTTAGTGGAAATGGTTTCAGTTTTTCACCATTGAGGACGATGCTGGCTGTGGGTTTGTCATATATGGCCCTTATTATGTTGAGGAAAGTTCCCTCTATGCCTACTTTCTGCAGGGTTTTTATCATAAATGGATGTTGAATTTTGTCGAAAGCTTTCTCTGCATCTATTGAGATGATCATATGGTTTTTCTCCTTCAGTTTGTTAATATGGTGTATCACGTTGATTGATTTGCATATATTGAAGAATCCTTGCATTCCTGGAATAAACCCCACTTGATCATGGTGTATGATCCTTTTTATGTGCTGTTGGATTCTGTTTGCTAGTATTTTGTTGAGGATTTTTGCATCTATGTTCATCAGTGATATTGGCCTGTAGTTTTCTTTCTATGTGACATCCTTGTCTGGTTTTGGTATCAAGGTGATGGTGGCCTCGTAGAATGAGTTTGGGAGTGATCCTCCCTCTGCTATATTTTGGAAGAGTTTCAGAAGGATAGGTGTTAGCTCTTCTCTAAATGCTTGATAGAATTCGCCTGTGAAGCCATCTGGTCCTGGGCTTTTGTTTGTTGGAAGATTTTTTATCACAGTTTCAATTTCAGTGCTTGTGATTGGTCTGTTCATATTTTCTATTTCTTCCTGATTCAGTCTTGGCAGATTGTGCATTTCTAAGAATTTGTCCATTTCTTCCAGGTTGTCCATTTTATTGGCATAGAGTTGCTTATAGTAATCTCTCATGATCTTTTGTATTTCTGCAGTGTCAGTTGTTACTTCTCCTTTTTCATTTCTAATTCTATTGATTTGAGTCTTCTCCCTTTTTTTCTTGATGAGTCTGGCTAATGGTTTATCAATTTTGTTTATCTTCTCAAAGAACCAGCTTTTAGTTTTATTGATCTTTGCTATCGTTTCCTTCATTTCTTTTTCATTTATTTCTGATCTGATTTTTATGATTTCTTTCCTTCTGCTAACTTTGGGATGTTTTTGTTCTTCTTTCTCTAATTGCTTTAGGTGCAAGGTTAGGTTGTTTATTCGAGATGTTTCCTGTTTCTTAAGGTGGGATTGTATTGCTATAAACTTCCCTCTTAGAACTGCTTTTGCTGCATCCCATAGGTTTTGGGTCGTCGTGTCTCCATTGTCATTTGTTTCTAGGTATTTTTTAATTTCCTCTTTGATTTCTTCAGTGATCACTTCGTTATTAAGTAGTGTATTGTTTAGCCTCCATGTGTTTGTATTTTTTACAGCTCTTTTCCTGTAATTGATATCTAGTCTCATAGCATTGTGGTCGGAAAAGATACTTGATACAATTTCAATTTTCTTAAATTTACCAAGGCTTGATTTGTGGCCCAAGATATGATCTATCCTGGAGAATGTTCCATGAGCACTTGAGAAAAATGTGTATTCTGTTGTTTTTGGATGGAATGTCCTATAAATATCAATTAAGTCCATCTTGTTTAATGTATCATTTAAAGCTTGTGTTTCCTTATTTATTGTCATTTTGGATGATCTGTCCATTGGTGAAAGTGGGGTGTTAAAGTCCCCTACTATGAGTGTGTTACTGTTGATTTCTCCTTTTATGGCTTTTAGTATTTGCCTTATGTATTGAGGTGCTCCTATGTTTGGTGCATAAATATTTACAATTGTTATATCTTCTTCTTGGATCGATCCCTTGATCATTATGTAGTGTCCTTCTTTGTCTCTTCTAGTAGTCTTTATTTTAAAGTCTATTTTGTCTGATATGAGAATTGCTACTCCAGCTTTCTTTTGGTTTCCATTTGCATGGAATATCTTTTTCCCTCCCCTTACTTTCAGTCTGTACGTGTCTCTAGGTCTGATGTGGGTCTCTTGTAGACAGCATATATATGGGTCTTGTTTTTGTATCCATTCAGCCAATCTGTATCTTTTGTTGGGAGCATTTAGTCCATTTACATTTAAGGTAATTATCGATATGTATGTTCCTATTCCCTTTTTCTTAATTGTTTTGGGTTCGTTATTGTAGGTCTTTTCCTTCTGTTGTGTTTCTTGCCTAGAGAAGTTCCTTTAGCATTTGTTGTAAAGCTGGTTTGGTGGTGCTGAACTCTCTCAGCTTTTGCTTGTCTGTAAACGTTTTAATTTCTCCATCAAATCTGAATGAGATCCTTGCTGGGTAGAGTAATCTTGGTTGCAGGTTTTTCTCTTTCATCACTTTAATTATGTCCTGCCACTCCCTTCTGGCTTGTAGAGTTTCTGCTGAGAGATCAGCTGTTATCCTGATGGGGATTCCCTTGTGTGTTATTTGTTGTTTTTGCCTTGCTGCTTTTAATATGATTTCTTTGTGTTTAATTTTTGACAGTTTGATTAATATGTGTCTTGGCGTACTTCTCCTTGGATTTATTCTGTATGGGACTCTCTGTGCCTCCTGGACTTGATTAACTATTTCCGTTCCCATATTGGGGAAGTTTTCAACTATAATCTCTTCAAATATTTTCTCAGTCCCTTTCTTTTTCTCTTCTTCTTCTGGAACCCCTATAATTCGAATGTTGGTGCGTTTCATGTTGTCCCAGAGGTCTCTGAGACTGTCCTCTGTTCTTTTCATCCTTTTTTCTTTATTTTG
This sequence comes from Mesoplodon bidens, assembly GCF_964165515.1. NCBI lineage: Eukaryota > Metazoa > Chordata > Mammalia > Artiodactyla > Ziphiidae > Mesoplodon > Mesoplodon bidens. The sequence continues at coordinate 28,855,955 of NC_138164.1, read as the reverse complement.
CTCTGCATCAGTTATTTCCACTATTTTATCTTCCACCTCACTTATCCGTTCTTCTGCCTCAGTTATTCTGCTATTGATCCCATCTAAAGTATTTTTTATTTCATTTATTGTGTTTTTAATCGATGCTTGATTCATCTTTAGTTCTTCTAGGTCCTTGTTAACTGTTTCTTGCATTTTGTCTATTCTATTTCCAAGATTTTGGATCTGGGAAATAGAATCTTGGATCATCTTTACCATCATTATTCTGAATTCTTTTTCAGGTAGACTGCCTATTACCTCTTCATTTGTTAGGTCTGGTGGGTTTTTATCTTGCTCCTTCTCCTGCTGTGTGTTTTTCTGTCTTCTCATTTTGCTTATGTTACTGTGTTTGGGGTCTCCTTTTTGCAGGCTGCAGGTTCGTAGTTCCCGTTGTTTTTGGTGTCTGTCCCCAGTGGCTAAGGTTGGTTTAGTGGGTTGTGTAGGCTTCCTGGTGGAGGGGACTAGTGCCTATGTTCTGGTGGATGAGGCTGGATCTTGTCTTTCTGGTGGGCAGGTCCACGTCTGGTGGTGTGTTTTGGGGTGTCTGCGGACTTTTTATGATTTTAGGCCACCTCTCTGCTAATGGGTGGCGTTGTGTTCCTGTCTTGCTAGTTGTTTGGCATAGGGTGTCCAGCACTGTAGCTTGCTGGTCGTTGAGTGAAGCTGGGTGCTGGTGTTGAGATGGAGATCTCTGGAAGATTTTTGCCATTTGATATTATGTGGAGCTGGGAGGTCTCTTGTGGACCAGTGTCCTGAAGTTGGCTCTCCCACCTCAGAGGCACAGCACTGACTCCGGGCTCCTCAATTTGGGATGATGTGTTGTCTATTCATGTATTCCACAGATGCAGGGTACATCAAGTTGATTGTGGAGCTTTAATCCGCTGCTTCTGAGGCTGCTGGGAGAGGTTTCCCTTTCTCTTTGTTCTCACAGCTCCTGGGTCTCAGCTTTGGATTTGGCCCCGCCTCTGCGTGTAGGTCGCCGGAGGGCGTCTGTTCTTTGCTCAGACAGGACAGGGTTAAAGGAGCAGCCTCTTCAGGGACTCTGGCTCACTCAGGCCGGGCGGGAGGGAGGGGCACGGAGTGCGGGGCGAGGCTGCAGCGGCAGAGTTCGGCGTGACATTGCTCCAGCCCGAGGCACGCCGTGCGTTCTCCCAGGGAAGCCGCCCCTGGATCCCGGGACCCCGGCAGTGGCGGGCTGCCCAAGCTCCCGGAAGGGCGGTGTGGGCAGTGACCTGCGCTCGCACACAGGCTTCTTGGCGGCGGCAGCAGCAGCCCCAGCGTCCCACACCCGTCACTGGGCTCCGCGCTTTCAGTCGCGAGTCGCGCCCGTCTGTGGAGCCCCTTTAAGCAGCGCTCTTAATCCCCTCTCCTCGCACACCAGGAAACCAAGAGGGCAGAAAAAGTCTCTTTCCTCTTCGGCAGCTCCAGAGTTTTCCCGGACTCCCTCCCGGCTAGCTGTGGCACATTAGCCCCCTTCAGGCTGAGTTCTCGCTGCCAGCCCCAGTCCTCTCCCTGCACTGTGACCGAAGCCCGAGCCTCAGCTTCCAGCGCTGTGCGCCCCGGCGGGCGAGCAGACAAGCCTCTTGGGCTGGTGAGTGCTGCTCGGCACCGATCCTCTGTGTGGGGATCTCTCCGCTTTGCCCTACCCAGGTATGTGGGGAGTTTCTTGCCTTTTGGGAGGTCTGGGGTCTTCTGCCAGCGTTCAGTAGGTGTTCTGTAGGAGTTGTTCCACGTGTAGCTGTATTTCTGGTGTATCCGTGGGGAGGAAGGTGATCTCCGCGTCTTACTCGTCCGCCATCTTACCCGGAAGTCCATACTGTCTTGATTACTGTAGCTTTGTAGTATAGTCAGAAGTCAGGGAGCCTGATTCCTCCAGCTCTGTTTTTCTTTCTTAAGACTGCTTTGGCTTTTCGGGGTCATTTGTGTTTCCATACAAATTGTGAAAATTTTTGTTCTAGTTCTGTGAATAATGCCAGTGGTAGTTTGATAGGGATTGCATTGAATATGTAGATTGCTTTGGGTAGTATAGTCATTTTCACAATGTTGATTATTCCAATCCAAGAACATGGTATATCTCTCCATCTGTTTGTATCATCTTTAATTTCTTTCATCATTGTCTTATAATTTTCTGTATACATGTCTTTTGTCTCCTTAAGCAGGTTTATTCCTAGATATTTTATTCTTTTTGTTGCAGTGGTAAATGGGAATGTTTTCTTAATTTCATCTTCACATTTTTAATCTTTAGTGTCTATACAAGAGATTTTTTTGCATTAATTTTTTATCCTTCTATTTTACCAAATTCAGTCATTAGCTCTAATAGTTTTCTGGTAACATCTTTAGGATTCTCTATGAATAATATCTTTTCATCTGCAAAGATTGACAGCTTTACTTCTTCTTTTCCAATTTGGATTCCTTTTATTTCTTTTTCTTCTCTGATTGTTGTGGCTAAAACTTCCAAAACTATGTTGAATAATAGAGGTGAGAGTGGACAACCTTGTCCTTTTCCTGACCTTAGTGGAAATGGCTTCAGTTTTCCACCATTGAGGATGATGTTGGCTGTGGGTTTGTCATTTATGGCCTTTATTATGTTGAGGTAAGTTCCCTCTATGCCTATTTTCTGGGGGGTTTTTATCATAAATGGGCATTGAATACTGTCAAAAGCTTTCTCTACATCTATTGAGATGATGATATGGTTATTCTCCTTCAGTTTGTTAATATGATGTATCACATTGATTGATTTGCATATATTGAAGAATCCTTGCATTCCTCATAAATATTTACAATTCCTATATTTCTTAGATTTATCCCTTGATCATTTTGTAGTGTCCTTCTTTGCCTCTTGTAATAGTCTTTATTTTAAAGTGTATTTTGTCTGATATGAGAATTGTTACTCCAGGTTTCTTTTGATTTCCATTTGCATGGAATATCTTTTTCCATCCCCTCACTTTCAGTCTTTATGTGTCCCGAGGTCTGAAGTGGGTCTCTTGTAGACGGCATAAATTCTGGTCTTGTTTTTGTATCCATTCAGCCAGTCTATGTCTTTTGGTTGGAGCATTTAATCCATTTACCTTTAAAGTAATTATTGATATGTGTGTTCGTATTACCGTTCTTAATTGTTTTAGGTTTGTTTTTGTAGGTCTTCTCCTTCTCTTGTGTTTCCTGCCTAGAGAAGTTCCTTTATCATTTTTTTGTAAAGCTGGTTTGGTGGTGCCGAATTCTCTTAGCTTTTGCTTGTCTATAAAAGTTATTATTTCTCCATCAAATCTGAATGAGATCCTTGCTGGTTAGAGTAATCCTGGTTGTAGGTTCTTCTCCTTCATCACTTTAAATATGGCCTGCCAGTCCCTTCTGGCTTGCAGAATTTCTGCCGAAAGATCAGCTGTTAACCTTATGGGGATTCTCTTGTGTGTTATTTGTTGATTTTCCCTTGCTGCTTTTAATATATTTTCTTTGTCTTTAATTTTTGATAGTTTGTTTAATATGTGTCTTGGCGTATTTCTCCTTGGTGTGTATGGGACTCTCTGTGATTCCTGGACTTGATTAACTATTTCCTTTCCCATATTAGGGAAGTGTTCAGCTATAATCTCTTCAAATATTTTCTCAGTCCCTTTCTTTTTCTCTTCTTCTTCTGGAACCCCTATAATTCTAATGTTGTGCATTTAATGTTCTCCCAGAGTTCTCTGAGACTGTCCTCAATTGTTTTCATTGTTTTTTCTTTATTCTGCTCTGCAGTAGTAATTTCCACTCTTTTATTTTCCAGGTCACTTATCCATTCTTCTGCTTCACTTATTCTGTTATTGATCCCTTGTAGAGAATTTTTAATTTCATTTATTGTGTTGTTCATCACTGTTTGTTTGCTCCTTAGTTCTTCTAGGTACTTGTTAAATGTTTCTTGTATTTTCTCCATTGTATTTCGAAGATTTTGGACCATGTTTACTATCATTATTCTCAATTCTTTTCCAGGTAGACTGCATATTTCCTCTTCATTTGTTAGTTCTGGTGGAGTTTTATCTTGCTACTTCATATGCTGTGTGTTTCTCTGTCTTCTCATTTTGCTTAGCTTACTGTGTTTGGGGTCTCCTTTTCGCAGGCTGCAGGTTCGTAGTTCCCATTGTTTTTGGTGTCTGTTCCCAGTGGCTAAGTTTGGTTCAGTGGGTTGTGTAGGCTTCCTGGTGGAGGGGTCTAGTGCCTGTGTTCTGGTGGATGAGTCTAGATCTTGTCTTTCTGCTGGGAAGGTCCATGTCTGGTGGTGCATTTTGGGTTGTCTGTGGCCTATTATGATTTTAGGCCACCTCTCTGCTAGTGGGTGGGGTTGTGTTCTTGTCTTGCTAGTTGTTAGGCATAGGGTGTCCAGCACTGTAGCTTGCTGGTCATTGAGTGGAGCTGGGTCTTGGCATTGAGATGGAGATCTCTGGGAGATTTTTGCCATTTGATATTACATGGAGCTGGGAGGTCTCTTGTGGACCAATGTCCTGAACTTGGCTCTCCCACCTCAGAGGCACAGCCCTGACACATGGCTGGAGCACCAAGAGCCTGTCTTCCACATGGCTCAGAATAAAAGGGAGAGAAAGAAAGAAAGAAAGGAAGAAGATAAAATAAAATAAAGTTATTAAAATAAAAATAATTATTAAAATAATTTTCAAGTAATAAAAAAGAGAAAGAAAGAATGAACAGAGCAACCTAACCAAAAAACAAATCCACCAATGATAACAAGTCTAAACACTATACTAAAGAAAACAAAAAACAAAAATAACAGAAAGACAGAACCCTAGGACAAATGGTAAAAGCAAAGCTATACAGACAAAATCACACACAGAAGCATACACATACATACTCACAAAAAGAGAAAAAGGGGAAAAAAATATATATATATATATCATTGGTCCCAAAGTCCACCTCCTCAATTTGGGATGATTTTTCCTCTATGCAGGTATTCCACAGATGCACAGTACATCAAGTTGATTGTGTAGCTTTAATCCACTGCTCCTGAGGCTGCTGGGAGAAATTTCCTATTCTCTTCTTTGTTCACACAGCTCCGGGGATTCAGCTTTGGATTTGGCCCCACCTCTGCATGTAGTTTGCCTGAGGGTGTCTCTTCTTTGCTGAGACAAGATGAGGTTAAAGGAGCAGCTGATTCAGGGGCTCTGGCTCACTCAGGCTTGGGGGAGGGAGGGGTAAGGAGTGCAGGGCGAGCCTGTGGCGGCAGAGGCTGGCATGATATTGCAACAGCCTGAGGTGCCGCCGTGTGTTCTCCCGGGGAATTTGTCCCTGGATGACGGGACCCTGGCAGTGGCGGGCTGCATAGACTCCCGGGAAGTGAGGTGTAGATAGTGCCCTGTATTTGTACACAGGCTTTTGGTGGCTTCTGCAGCAACCTTAGCGTCTCATGCCCATCTCTGTGGTCTGTGCTGATAGCTGTGGCTTGTGCCATTCTCTGGAACTCCTTTAAGCTGCACTATTAATCCCCTCTCCTCACGCACCAGGAAAAAAAGAGGCAAGAAAAAGTCTCTTACCTCTTCGGCAGATGCTGTCCCTTTTAGAGTCTCTGACCACAAGAGCATGCCCAGTTTTTTTCTGAAATGTCTGCAAACTCCTTTCTTGCAGCCATGTTTAAAGGTTGGGTTATGCCCAATGTTCTTCTTGCTCCAGTATTGCTCAAACAATGCTTCTGGGGATGACAATAATAAACAGGTCTATGATTACTTTCAGGGTCCTAATGTGCATTCTATCTGGACATGGAATCCTATCCTTAGATAAAGGAACTAAGTGCTGTCTCATTATCACCTAGTTATTTTGAGTTTTAAATACTTCTGGATCATGTTAATTTGAAGGTCATTTTTGTCTCTTGGGTAATTAAAAAGTAAAATGGTAATGAGTAATTTCCTTTTATCTTTGTAAAATAATACAAGATATTTTTTCAGCCATCAATTTCTTTCAAGATTTCTGTTATCTGCTAATTAAAGACTCTTTTGGTTTGCAAGTGACAGAAATTCAATTTGAACTAGCTTAAATCATTTGGAAGATGGCTTATATTACCTGGAATGGCAAGGATAAAACTTATTAATGTCCAAGGTAACTAAGCACACAAAAAGCTGGGAACTAATGAAAAGCAATAGCTCTGACACTTCCATTTCATCAAATGCTTCCTTTTTGGCAGTTAGAATTAGGAAAGGATAAAAATTTATCTTTGCTTACATCTACCTCTTGGAAATGAATTGCCAGCAAGTCATGTGGACTATTGTCAGATGGCCTATTCTAGAATTCTAGGTTATCACTGTCCACACCATCTTTATGGAGTGCTGCCCCCTTATCCATCTTCTTTTCTAACTCTAATCTCCAAATAGTGAGATTTTCTCAGTATTGGAAATCATTGTATAAGAAAACACATAGTGTAGTTCCCTATGGCAGAGAGCTGAGGGTGCATTGAGAAGAGTGGCAAGTACAGTTTAAGGGTTAAAAAATTGGAATTTGGAGCCATATCAACCTGGGCTCAAAGTAGAATTTCATCATTTAGTGGGTATGTGACTTCGGGCAATTTTCCTAATGAATCTGTTACTCAGTTTTCATATCTTTAAAATAAGGATAGTAATAATACTTTCTTCATAGGACTTGTTGACTGCTGACTCTCTAAAAATATCACCAAAATAATCCATTGATTAAGCAGAGCCAAGTGATTTACCCATTGCAAGGGGAAAGGACACCTCTTTGACTAAGTGATCGAATGACTTAGAAGGGGAAGGACAAGGATGGGTATTTATACAGTTTGGGGGATTAGTTAAATTTGTATTTCAATACCAGGACCTGAAATTGGATAAAGCTCATAATATAGTTTCAGATTGGTGGACATAGGGAAGGGAGGCTTTTGAAGTGCTTTTTGATGAATAAACAGTTGTTTGAGAAGTGAGTAGTTCACTCAGTTGAGCAATCTATTATCCTGAGAGGAGGGCTCCATTCCAACAACAATTCTGTGGCACTCAACCCTGTGTCCTATGATTCAATTAAATTCTGACATTACCTGGAGTTGTCACAAACCCTACAAGTTAAGGGCACAAGAATGTCCCCACTTTAGACACCAGAAGCAAGTCTCAGGTATCCCCAATATACTTGTGCTTCTTCTGGGCTGACTATAAATTTGGGAGTTTCCCCAACTCTCCCTCAGGTTTGAGAATGCGCCAGAATGACTCACAGAATGCAGAGAAACACTGTACTTAACAATTACCAGTTTATTATAAAGGATATAAATAAACAGTCAGATGAAGAGATACATATAACAAGGTCTGGGGGAGGGAGACAATTTCCATGCCTCTCTGGGTAATCCACCCTCCCAGCACATCAATGTGTCCACCAACCAGGAATTTCTGTTAACCTCATTGTTCCTGGGTTTTTATATGGAGTTTCATGACATGAGTATGACTGACCAAATCTTTGACCATGTAACTGAACTCAATTTCCAGTCCCTAACCCCTCCATAGAAGAAGTCTGGATGTGGAGTTGACAATTCCAACCCTCTAATCATGTGGTTGGTTCCTCTGGTAACCAACCCCCATCCTGAAGTTATTTAGGGCACCCCACAATCTCATTAACATAAATTCTAGTATAGTTGAAAATAACTCATTATGAGTAACAAAAGACACTCCTGTCACTCAGGGAATTCCAAGGGTTTTAGGAGCTCTTTGTCAGGAAGCAGGAACAAGGACTAGATATACTTTTTATTATACCATAAGTGTTATTGAAACCAAGCAGGAGCCCATGGGGCTCCTGGGCACAAAAGTCTTTCTGTGTCCCCTGTTTCTTGTTTGTAGGATATAGGCTTCATTCAGCCTCCATGACCTTCCTGAGTTCCAAAGAGCAGGTTCAAACAATTGCTAATCAGGGAAGGGAGGGGATGCAGAGACAAAGGAGGAGTAGTCAAGAAACAATAGTGAAGCCTTGGGGCAGGGTTCTGGTCCCTCCTCAAGGGATATACATAACAATATCTTTGAGCTCTTCTGCAGAACTAAAACCCTCACCAAATGGAAGATATTAACTACTTGATTAAACATTCTTCTTTCAAGAGAGAAGGTCACAGTTCAACAACCTCAAGAACAACAGAAGCCCATCACACACCAGATGATTCCTGGATTGGAGGAATGCAGGCACTGCAGGCTCCCTGATCCTTACCAACAACTCTGACTATAAAACTCCTTATGACACCCCCCCAGGTTGGAACACACAGTTCTGAGAGCATTAACCTACTGTGGCCCCCTTTGTCTGGCAAAGCAATAAAGCTATTCTTTTCTACTTCACCCCAAACTCTGTCTCCAAGATTCAATTCAATACTGGCATACAGAGGCAGAATTTCAGCTAAACTATGAATTCTGGCTAGTAATCTATTGTCTGGAGATGGGCTAGTTGAGTAGTCTGTTATTCAAACAAATGGAATTTAGGGAAGTTTCTTAGGCAAATAATAACATTATTTACAACTTTACCTTCCTGGGTGAGGATTTCCTAGAATAGTAATTTTAATGTAAATACTCCAAGTTCTTGATCCTATTAAGCTGTGTGGTGGGTTAATACAGATTATTACAAGAAGGGCTTTTTCTTCCAGATTTTATTGATTTAACTATGAAAATACTTTTCCAGTGTTTAACAAAAAGTAGATTTTCAAAAAACTAGCAATGTGGATTTATATAAGAATAGGTAAAGGTAGAAAAATTATGAAACAGTTTTTATAGTTCAGGAGAAATTTGGTACATCCATGAACAAGGTTCATGGCAGTGGGGATGGACAGGAGAGATGGACCCAAGAGATATTCAGAGTATATACCTCAGAGACTTTTATAGCAGACTAAATGAGGAGAGTAAGGAGAGGGAAAGCATGACTTCTATGGATGCATGATGTAACTACTCATAAAGATACAGAATGCAGATTTTGAGGAGTGAGTTTATGGTTGGATACATTATTATTGTCTGAAGGGGACAGGAATGAGAAGTAGCCTATATTTTAAAATTAAATAATTGGATAAGGTATTTGCTGAGAGACATCCAACTCAGGAAGCAGTTAGGAACACATGTGTGAAGCTTAGTGGTAGAGACTGAAGGTCAATGCAGAATAAAGACCAAGTTTACAGGCATAGTGAATGACAACATCTGTCCTTAACTTGACCTTCTGCAGGATTGTACATGGTGTCTGAGCATTAAAGTTTTTAGGGCATCGTGACTTGTTCATCTTATAATACAATAAAATTTAATCAGGCATTGCCATGGTAAACAACCCTCCTTGTAAACCCAGGCAGGGAATTTCCTGATCCCAGGCAGAACACAGTAACCATAAATTTGCCCCATGAATTATAGAAGGATGTAGAAACTGTAAACCAGTCCTTCAATAAACAACCACAGGAGACCTAATTGTCTGCAAGTCTCTTTCTTCCTTATGTTCAGGGTCTGGAACTAATTTAATTGCTGATTAAAATGGTCATTTCCTCTCCTGTATTTGGGTGCTAATGACAACATCCTTAGAATTCCACAAATTCCATCAAGTGTTGGGAATGATGGAGCTGCATAATCAGGAAAAGATTCCACTTAGTACTGAAGGACATAGAGCTAATGATGGATAGGAAAGAATGCAAGAAGCATGCTAAAAAGTTATAAGCTAGAGTGACTAGGTGAGTTTTACCACAATGTATTAACTGACACTCTAGCCCAAGGAGAAAGTTTGTCCATTTTTAAACACTTGCTTTAAGATAAAAGCCAGGGAGCTTCAAATACTTTCATGAGCCTTTGGAATACAGTTCAAAGAGGGTCTCAAATATGTTAAAAGATTCCTGAGAACCTGGTGTTAAGTACAGATGACTTATTTAACTCAGAGTCTTGAATAAAGCAGCTAGTGGCAGCCTTCAAAATTCAATATCTTTCTGAGTATTCCCACAGATCCAAGGTCAAAACAAAGGGACTTTTTAATAGATTCTCTAAACCTACTAAAGCCTTGATAATGAGACAGAGGAGAAAATTAAATAGAGCGAAGCCAAAATGAGGCTTCATTTCTTTCTGTGCATCTTGATTTGTCACCTATGATCAAAGTTAAAGAGATATTCACATGTAAATGCCTAAATGCCCTCTAGAAACACTGGCTGCAAAATTTTAATTTAACTTTTTATTATTGAAGTAGTAGAAAGAAGATTGTTTTCAAAGGTAACTAATATGAATTTAACTTTAGTATTTATTCATTCAGCCAACCAACATGTTTTACAAATCTGTGTCATAGTGGGCTTAACTTTTATGAGCCTCAATTCTTCCTGCATAAAAGGAATGAGTTAGACTAGATGATGTTGTGAAGGAGCAGAATATGCCGCCCCCAAAATGTACTTTTTTGACATGTGGATTTTTTTGAGCTGAAGGCAATTAAGACACAGCAGACTCAGGTAAAGCTTTTTACCTCTTCCTTAACTGCCTAAAAGAATTTGGATAGAAGTCCTATACCGGGAAGAAATCTATTACCAGAGATAACTTTCTATATCAGAAAGACTTATCTGCACAGCATGGCAAATCTATGTTTACCAAACATTTGTTCTTCTCATCTTCCTGTGAGTTGTCTTCCTCTCCATCAAGGCTCCAGACGCTTACTTCTTCCTCCTTAGCTCAGGATGGCAGATAAACCTCAATTGCTTGACTGCCTTGGAGTCTGCCTGTCTTTGTGGGGCTCCCATACATAAATAATTAAATTTGTTTTTCTCCTGCTAATCTATCTTATGTCAATTTGATTATTAGACCAACCAAAGAAACTAGAGGGGGAGAAGGAAAAAGTTTTCTCTCCCTACAATGTCTGAGTGCATTCTAGTTCTAATATTCTTTTATAAAACTGAAGATAAATTCTGTGAGAAAAAAATATGCCTACTTGAGGGCTTCTCTGGTGGCGCAGTGGTTGAGGGTCCACACGGGTTCGTGCCCCAGTCTGGGAAGATCCCACATGCCGTGGAGCAGCTGGGCCCGTGAGCCATGACTGCTGATCCTGTGCGTCCAGAGCCTGTGCTCCACAATGGGAGAGGCCACAACTGTGAAAGGCCCACGTACCACAAAAAGGAAAAAAAAAAGCCTACTTGATTGTCTTTATCCCTTAAAAATTAAATGTCACATACATAGAGAAAAAATGGTCCAGTGATGAAATACTAATAAAAATACTGAGGCAGGGAGAAGTAGCTTATGGTGATAGATGCTACAGGGTGACAGATGCAAGTTGGTGCCATGAGAATGCCAATTCTTTTAGTCTTAGTGATGTTATTCTTATATCTTAAATGGTGACTTAATTCATACATTTCTTATAGTTGGAATTCTATTAAAGGGATAGAGGGGATTTTTAAAATAGATTATCTAAACATACCAAAGCCTTGATGATGAGACAGAGGAGAAAATTAAATAGAGCCAGAGCTGAAATGAATATCAGGAATAATGTTTTGCTTAAACATATATCTTCTTTTCTCAACCATTTTTTCTTTCACTATATAGCCATCTAAGTTCTGACAACAATAAAAATTACAAGTGCTTACTGAGCACAAACACTGTATTAAGTATTTTAAACAATTTCACACATTGAATCCTCATAGCAATTCTATGAAATAAACGCTATTATGACCCTTATTTTGCAGAGGAAGAAACTGAGACTTTTAAGTACTCTTTAGTAACTTGCCCAGGGACACACCATACAGCTAGTGAGTATCAGAATTGGAATGCAAATACAGGTCTGTCTGTGTCTAAAATCAGAGTCCTTGATCCTGAAAGGTAGCAGAATACAGTAGCCCCAAATATGCTGCTTTTGTGTATTGAATTTTTGAGCTATAGACACTTGAAAAACAGCTAATACTGAAGTCCCCTATCTGTCTAAAGACAGATCCTCCAAAGGAACTCAATTGTCATAGATACACTCTCCTTGAGTTTCATCACTCAGGAATGATTTACTCATCATAGGAGACTAGACCACACCTAGACAAACTTTATCACAAACTATTATACCTCCCGTCTATTCTTTAAGGGCCCATTCATCTTTCCTAAAAATCCTTTATTCTTCCCTGAGAAGCCTACAGCCCCTCTCCCCTTCTCTATTAAGAGGCCATTTAATCCTGAATTGTAAGTGACTTCGAGGAGTTACTCATTTTTTGCTGGGTATTTCCCATGTATACATGAGGTATACATGTTAATAAACTTCTGTTTTTCTCTTGTTAATCTTTTTCTTACAGGGATCTCAGCTAAGAACTCAAAAGTGTGGAGGGAAAATTATTTTTTCTCCCCTACAACCTCTATGTCATATTTCCTACTCTCTCTTCCTTGTCTCTCCATGGTAGTTGGTGTCATAATTATTAGTGATGACTCAAAGTGGGAAAGGGAACAGGTCTAGGTATAACTTTAGCCACAAAGAGCTCTTAAGAGATCCATGTAAATATCTGTTGGCTGATATGTGTGATATTACTTCACCATAAAATAATTCCTGAGAGGAATTTACTAACTAGAATTTTACTGGTGATTTAAACCAATATCAAATTTTAAGATTATTTCACATAATGAGCAACATGTGGGCCTCAGTCCTAGATGGTGGTATGAGTCTGCTAATGTGCCTATGTAAATCTCTTCTTCCTATGTGTTTACCACTCACCTTTCCGGAGTACTCATTCAACATCTAAGTTCATGAAATACCTCCTGTCTTTATTGTGGATGCCTCAGCCCTAACAAGTCCCCCTCGGTCCTCTGAAACCCTGTGGAACTTATGGTCCATTTTTTATTGGACACATATTGTGTATTGCTTTGGATGTTTGTATCTATATTCACTCCATGATCCAGTGTCCCACTTTAATGACAGCCCTTTGATGGCAAGAGCCACTGTTCCTGATATGTATTTTCTGTAACCCTTAGCAAATGTTTGACTTAAACTAGGCTCTCAACAAATGTTTAATGATAGTAATAATCCTATGTGAGTCAAAGCCAATCTCTCCTTTCCTTTAGTGTATCATTTTTTTTTCTTTTGCTGTATGCGGGCCTCTCACTGTTGTGGCCTCTCCCGTTGCAGAGCACAGGCTTCAGACACGCAGGCTCAGCAGCCATGGCTCACGGGCCCAGCCTCTCCGCGACATGTGGGGTCTTCCCGGACCAGGACACAAACCTGCGTCCCCTGCATCAGCAGGCAGACTCTCAACCACTGCGCCACCAGGGAAGCCCCTTTAGTGTATCTTGAAACAGGAAATTTCAGAATTATGCATCTTCTCTGACTTATATGTAATTAAGGAATTAAAAGGCAGTAATGAGGAGTTCTACATAGTCTCAATCTACAGATGAAAAGACTCACTTTTCCACAACCAAGCAGGTTCTTGCCCTGCCATTTCTCTACTTCTCTAATGCCTTTAAACAATTCTGGAAGGTCTTAAGCAAGATAATCTGTTACAAACTTAATTAACTTGCATCATCATCAAAGTGTGTTAGGAGCTATGGGGGATTGAAGGAATTCATTCATTTACTCATTGATTTATTCAACAAGTGTTTTCTAAGTAATTATTAGATTCAAGTATTATGCTAAATGCTGGGGTTACAGAGATGAAATTTTAATTCTCTGTTTTAAGAAGCTCTTGTTATAGAGGCATATAAACACAATATGTGATAAGTGCTTGACAGAACTGTGACAGATGAACAGGTTGCAGTGAGAGAATAGCCAATGGGAATCAGTATTGACTGGAGCATCAGAAAGTTTTTGATGAAGTTGTTAGAAGGGCAAATAAGAAGACAAGGAGCATTGTTATCAAAATAATATAAATAAAATTTGATCCAATCTTCAAAGGTTCTGTGGTCAAATGCTGTGTGTTTGTAAATGCCTGAAATCAAATTAAGAAACTTAAAGAATTAGTCAAGTACTGAGAGACACTGAATATCTCAAACTCCTTTTTCAACAGGTGTGGAAATTGATGACCAGAGAAGTTTGGTAAGTGCTCAAGTTCTCATAGAGAATCTGCAGAGACAAGGCAGAAATCTGGTCCAGCACAAGACCACATGTCCTTTTAGACTTATCATTGCTCTGGGAAAGTAGAAAGTGATTCATTTTTCAAGCATTATTTTTGTTATGTGTGAATTAGGGAGTGCTTGTAGTGGTGAGGAGAGGACTGTTAAGATGTAAAAGACTGATTCCATGCATATCTTACATGTTAGCTGTCTTTCCTGACCTTTGAGATTTGGATGAGCTTTCCACAAACCACCATTTAATGAAATAATTCCGACCCTTGCTCCTCAAAAAATCTGAAAATTCATGAAGTGCTCATGGTCACCTATGGCTATGAAAATTCTATGGCTATGAAAATTCTTGAAGTGCTCATGTTCACCTATGGCTATGAACTTCAGAGTATAAGTGTCATCACAACATTTTGCTTGTCCAAGTTTTGTTCTGCATCACACTGCACCAAAATATAAAATTCAAGCCTTTTCTCAATTTCTATTTTTTTAAAAAAAGACTCACTCACAAGGAATTTATGTGAAGCAGACTATGCAGAAAATTTGGAATTGGGCTAGTGGCAGAATAAACGTGTACAGCTGGGCAACATAAGCAACCACAAACAGAATATTAGACATCCCTATTTATAAAATTCCATAAGTTATTTTGCTGCTAATAATGTTAATTTCCTGTTTCAACTGACATCATTTCTGCTTGGATTGTTTCTTCATTCCAATTTTATATCTTTGTCTCCTCTGATCCTGATATACCTATGCTTTTCTCTTGTAAACACCATATCAGTGTATGCAGGCTTGAAAACCAATAGTGAGCACCTGTATCTCTTTTCCTGAGGGTTTTCTCTGGTTACTGGTGCCTGCTTCACACATGTGCCCATGCTCTGTCAAGTCACAATCCTCAACCAGTGACTGATGGATGTCCATGTAGAGACACCTTAGGTCCCCCACCCTTTGGTGGGATGACTGTCAGTGTGTGTTCTACACAGGCTTTTACAAGTCCCAGCAAGTTTAAGCTCCAATTGATAACACATAGTTGATTGGTTTCCTCCTCTTCGGATTCCGTTCCCCTACCCATGTTCTATGAGTTTCTCGGTCTGGTTTTATGATAATCCAAAATAAGACACCTCCACCCAAAATGTTTATAAGTTATTTTCCCAAACATGGGTTTCTCCCTCTATATGCATATTTGTTAGAAAGTTTTCCTGCCTCTAATATATACTTGTCAAAGAATTGGCTTATTATTTGGGAGGAGGGTATAAAAATAGCAATAACTCCGAAAGTGTCAAGCAACCAAAGCATGCTGATTTATCCTGATCTTTTCAAAAAGAGGGCATTTTGTTTAGAGCATTACTACTCTTATGATGGGAATTACATGTCTGGCAAGAGATATCAAGGCTTAAGTTGACAGCACCACTAGGAATTCACCTCGAACTTTGCTTCTCAAGGAAGTCCATTAACCCAAGGTGAAGTTTGAGAGTCATGACTTTTCTGTCTCCAGCTTTACAGTAGTTTAGAAAACAGTAACGCAGCATCTATTATGTGACCAACACTATGTAAGATCCAGGGAATACAGAGATGAAAGAAACAAATTAGGTGGTCACATTTTAATGGAAAAGACAGGTTTTAGTCAGATATTTTGCTAAATGTGGTTAGATTTTCAATGTGGTTAGATTTCTACTAAAGGATGCCTAAGCACTATGGTAGCAAGGTGTCCAGTTTTTGCATGAAATGAATATTTAACAATGCCTGTGTGAATGCAAGAACAAAATAAGAGTCCTTCTAGGGTATGGATGACATTTCTGGATTCTCCTAAAAGTTTCTGAAATTGTCCTGGAAAACTTGTGTCAATACTCTTTGTGACACATGTCAAAATTAAGGTCTCAACTTCTTTTTTTCACCTTTAATTTTATTTTTTTAATTAAAGTATAGTTTATTTACAATATTATATTAGTTTCAGGTGTACAACATAGTAATTCAGTGTATTTGTAATTCACTCCATTTGAAGTTATTACAAAATAATGGTTGTATTTCCCTGTACTGTACAATATATTTTTGTTACTTATTTATTTTATAAGTAGTAGTTTGTGTCTCTTAATGCCATACCCCCATCCCACCCCTCCCCCCTTCCCTTTCACCATTGGTAACCACTAGTCTGTTCTTCATATCTGTTAGTCTGTTTCTTTTTTGTTATATACATTGGTTTGTTTTATTTTTCAGGTTCCACATATAAGTGATAACACAGAGTATTTGTCTTTGTCTGACGTCTCACTAAACAGAATACTCTCTAGGTCCATTTGATATTGTTGCAAATGACAAAATTTCATTCAGCTTCTTAATCAAGGATGTTGTAGAATGTCAGAACAAAGAGGGATTTAGAGATCATCTACTTTACTTAATGAGGAATAAAGAAGTTAATAAAATATGCCAGGGTCATGTAATAAAATTATCCAGATCCATTCCTATACCTTTTATATAAAGGGCCTTCTCTTCATACACACACATATACACACACTCACCCAACCACCACCACCATACATACATTGTCATACTCCTATATTCAATCAAATATGTAAAAACTTGGATTAGAAAAAAATAAAGCATCATATTTGATTAAAGTTTCCCTCAATTTCTCTAGGGAAAAGGGAAACTAGTATAAATAAACCATTAAAATATTATGAGAGGCCAATGTGTGACATAGTGGAACTGAATTTAGAATAGCAATCTAGATTGTTCACAAAAGGTCACAGATTACTCTTTCAAGTGGACAACTGCAAAATTGCTTTTATGTTGAACAAGATACAGATTTATATCTTCA
Organism: Mesoplodon bidens; assembly: GCF_964165515.1. Taxonomy (NCBI): domain Eukaryota; kingdom Metazoa; phylum Chordata; class Mammalia; order Artiodactyla; family Ziphiidae; genus Mesoplodon; species Mesoplodon bidens. The sequence continues at coordinate 28,839,167 of NC_138164.1, read as the reverse complement.
ATTTTTCAGGTAATTTACTATTTATCTCTTTATTTTTCAGAGAACTTCCCATCTCAGAATCCCTAAAAGAGAAAACAAACTATTCTAGAGTTTTCTTCTACAGTTAATTTAAAAGGGAGATAATGCACTAAAAATTTTAATTTAAACGATAGCATTTGGAAGTGCAGAGGCTAAGGTTGCACTCTTTTATTTATTTATTTATTTATTTGCTGTACGTGGGCCTCTCACTGCTGTGGCCTCTCCCGTTGTGGAGCACAGGCTCCAGACGCGCAGGCTCAGCAGCCATGGCTCACGGGCCCAGCTGCTCTGCTGCACGTAGGATCTTCCCGGACCGGGGCTCGAACCCGCATCCCCTGCATCGGCAGGCGGACTCTCAACCACTGTGCCACCAGGGAAGCCCCAGGTTGCACTCTTTTAAGAGAGAAACTGTTTCCAGCTTTGGAAAAGGAGGAGTAATTGCACTACCAGATCCTCATGAAAACAAATATTGACAGTGGTGTGAGATGCTTTTGACATAAGTTCTCATCTACTTGAACAGATGACATTTGCTTGCAAAATGTGATGGAACATTGATCAGAGAAGTGCGGACAGAAATATGGAGCATGAGGACTGGTCTAATAAGGCTTATGAAAATGAATGGTGGGGGAGGTTGAATAATTTTACTAATAAATGACTAATAAATGAATGATATATGTAAATCTAGAAGAGTGCTCGTCTCAGAAGTTTTCCAATATTAAATCCAAATGGAATGGAAGCAACTTACCTAATGAGCACTAAATGCAAGATGAATGTGTGAGTCTGGCAGCAGAGAAGCCAAGGGTTAACATACTAATAAAGTAACTGATTTTGGCAGAGAGAGGTGAGTATTTGTTTGTCTAGAAGTAATTGTGGACGATGGCTTAAAAGGTTTTACTTGAAAGTTTGAAGTGATAACAGTGTCATAAATTACATCTCCAAAGATCAGAGTTGTTTTGAGCAAGCAAGTTGTAAGTCCTGAGTTTGAAAGTTCATGCTACCAGATGGAGGTCAATTAATATAGAATACAAATACACAGAAAATCAGAATCAGGCCTTATTTATCCTTTTATTCCCTCTAAACTGTATGCATATAAGTAGACAATAAGATTTTTACTGAATCCACTTAACAACTACTGAGTGCTGACTATGTGCCAGATTCTGTGCTGGGATGAAGATACAAAAGAATTTACATTCTGGTAAAGAGAAACATTTAAGTTGAACTAATACATTAAATGCAGTGAGAAAATGCAATATCAGAATACTGTGACTGGTACACCTAGGTATGGTATTAGCTAAAGTATGATCTGAGCCGGTGGATCAGAGAAGCCTTTATGAAGGAGAAAATTATTGACCAGTTTTTTGAAGGAGTAGTAGGAGTTGACAAGGTAGATAAAATGTATCAGGGCATGCCCAGCAAAATGAACAGGCTGTGCAAAGTCACAGTGGTATGATGTAGTGTTTCACATTTGGAGAATCACAAACAATATTGTGATAATAATTCTATAACTGCCAATTTTATATTGCCAAAGAGAAGAATGTAAGGTCAAGAAAGTGGGTGGGGGAGTAATTTCAGAAAGAGGTATGGCTGGAGAGTTAGGTTGGAGCCAAATCATGGAATTTCCTTGGTAGATGAAGTTTTCTGAGAAAGTTTAAAGTTGACTAGCTTGCTTTGCTGCACCATGAAAATCTCAATACAATTTCTATGGCTTGTTGTGTTCTGATGGGTCATTTTAAGAATTTGGAGCTGTCAGTTTGTCTAGAAATTTGAATTCTGACAGTGGAAAGAAAGGAGTGATGAACTCTAAGCTATAGAACCCTTGGAGGAGATCTTAGAAATACATAATTAATTCATCTTAAATTAAAAAGATGATAGTGAGCCATGCCTGACACTGCAAGAAAGAGGGAAGTGATGTTAGGTCAATAAGTGTGTTCGGATATGATGCAATATAAATTAGTTTCCCTAAGTTACCTGTGAGTTTTATCTTTAGGTGAAAGTCCAAGGTGATTTTAGGGAGTCATATAGTGTTCCCTCAAAATTCATGTCTACCTGGAACCTCAGAATGTTACCTTACTTTGATGTAGTCTTTGCAGATGTATTTAGTCAGGAGGAGGTCATACTGGCTTAGGGTGGGCCCTAAATTCAATGACTGGTGTCTTTATAAGAGAAGCAGATACACAGAGACACAGTCATAGAGAAGAAGCCATATGAAGATGGAGGCAGAGATTGCAGTAAAGTCTCTATAAGCCAAGGAAAGCCAAGGATTGCTGAGAGCCACCAGAAGCTAGGAGAGAGGCATGGGACCAATTTCTCCCTCAAGGAACCAACCTTGCCAACAGATTTATTTTGGACTTCTAGTCTCCCGAAATACAAAAGAATAAATTTCTGTTGTTTTAAGCTGCCCAGTTTGTGGTAATTGTTACAGGAGTCCTAAGAAACTAATACAGTGATGTAATATTTTAATAAATTGATAAGCTTAATAATTAGTCATCAGGAAATCTATCAGTTCTGCATGAGATTTTATCATAAATTATAATTAAACTTGCAGATACTGATTTGGGGATGTGGTAAAACTTGGGAAAATGCTCCTAAAGTGATCCTGTAGTGTTTAACTTTTCTTGATGTCTGTTTTTAACCTATCATGGTCTGACATGCTAAACAAAAAATCCACTGAAAACAACTAAAAATGATGGATAAAATACTTAATATTGTATTGATGAGCCAGCAAGATGTAAAGGAGTACTTAAATTCCAATGAAGTAAACATGGAGCTCCAGAAAGGTAGGCTAGTTCTGAAGTCAGTTTTCATCCTGGTGACGTATGCCAAATCCAGTAACGTTGACTTCCTGGTTTGATGGCTTTGCAGGGCACAGGGGGGCAGGAGACAAAACATGGGTCCCACCCAAGATGATAAGTCTAAAATAAGTCCACCTCACCCCTCAACCCCTGACAACAATGCTGAGACTCTAAAGACTACAACTACTGTGTAAGGATGAAAAATAAATATTCCCAGAAGGAGATAGCAAGGAAACTTATCTGTTAGCATCTTGCTTTTGAGTGGAAGAAAAAAAATCTCCCTTGAAATTTCTTAGCTATGGACCTGTTTTCTCACAGCCAGGTCACAGTCTAAATTCACGTTACTTGTGGTAGTTCAAAAGTAACGTTACTTGTGGCAGTTCTAGCCAAGGTTTAATTTGAAAGTGACTCCATGTTGAGGCAAAGGCAAGTCCTCTGTAAATGAATGTACTTTCAAACAAGTCTTGAGAAGTTGAACTGATAAGGTTTATAGCAATATTAGCTCATAGCAAAACAAATCCAAACACACACACAAAACCAGTCAGTAGAAGCACATCTGCAAACACTTCAGCTATTGGAATTACCAATTAAAGAATATGTTTGTTTGTTTAACTTGTTTTGAAAAATAAAAGATAGGATAACATGAGGAAAGTTTAGGATGAGAAAGTCAAAAAAAAAAAAAAAAGACATAAATGCCTGAAAAAAATAAAACAAGACTTCTACATACAAAAAAGGAATTGAAATTTTAAAAATTTAAGGAATAAAGAATTAATAAACTGAAAAATAGATTAGAAAAAATTACTGCAAATCTGCACAAAGCAATAAGTGGAGAATGTAAAAGAGAAGAGGAGAGAATTGGAGGATACAGTGAGAAGCTCTAACATACGTTTAATTGGAATTCCAAAATAAAATAACAGAATGGATGACAGCAAAAGTAGAAGTAAAATGCCTGAGAATTTGAAAGATTTTAAATAACTTTAAATACTATAAAGAATTTTAAAATATAAAAAAAATTTAAAGACTTAATAAATTATTAAATTCAGGAAGCCTGAACACTCCAAACAGGTTAAATGAAAAGAAATACACCTCCAAACATTTAAGAGGGGAACCACAGAACACCAAAGAAAAAGTGATGACCATAAATGCAGTCAGAGAGGAAAGCAGGTTATATGCAAAAGAACAATCAGTTTAACAGCAAACTTCTCAAAGCAGTGAGGGAAAGGAGAAGCTAATGAAATAATATTTTAAAAGAACTGAGAGAACATGCTGCCAATCTAGAGTTTTATACCCAATAAACCCATATTTCAAAGACAAAAGTAAAATATATCTATTTTTAAAGATAAAACTGAGGAATTTTGCCACCAACAGATCCTTACAAAGACATTATTTCAAGTAAAAGAAAAAAATTCCAAATGCAAGCTCTTAGGACATTGCATAGAACATTATGAAACATAATATTGATTTCTTAGTTTTGACAAATGTACAATAATTATGTAAATGTTAATATAAGGGGCAACCGGGTAAATGTTGTATAGGAACCCTACTATATTTGCAAGTATTCTGTAAATCTAAAATTCTTTCAAAAAGTATATTTAAAAGGTCAAATATAGTCCTAATAGATTAAAAAAAGAATTCTAACTACCTCTGCTTATGAGACATAACTAAAATTAAAAGATTCAGAATAGTTGAAAAAATAAAATAGAAAATTGTATGTCAAGCAAATTCCAAGAAAAATATGGTCTTACTATTATAACATCAGACAAAATAGACTTTAAAGCAAAAAAACTTTACTAGAAATAAAAATGGTCACTCCATATTGATAAAATAATCAGTTCTCAAGGTTGATAAAAATTTAAAATTGTAAGTACGTAATAACATAGCCTCAAAATATTTAAATCAAAAACTGACAGAACCATAAGGAGAAAATGACACATCCATCATCACAGTGGGAAGTTTTAATTCTTCTCTCTCAGTAATTGATGGTCAAGGAGACAACAGTTGGAACAAATATAAATTTGGTCATTTCAATACCGACCTTAATCTAATGATCGGCTGTGTGTAGGTTATTGTGTTCAGCCATTGGAGAATACTGTACACTTGAGTATATTAGAAATTTTGAAATATTTGAGGCTGTCCTAGTTACCTGCTAGTGATTTATAATTTAATTACATTATGGTTAAAACAGAATTAATCCTTTGAAATTCATTGAGTTCCTTTATGGCTTGGTACAGGGTCAATTTTCATATTTGTCCTGTGAAAGCTTGAAAAAAAGTCTGTATAGAGCATTATACCCAGCTTTCAGAGAAATTTATAGTTAGAAACATTTAGATTAGAAAAAAAAGATGAATCCTAGTGTGCTAACATCCATTTTAAGGGGTTAGACAAAGAACAGTGAAGTAAAAAATTTAGAGTTTTCCCCAGACTGTTGCCAATTAGAGAATCACCATAATTCTTTGGTGAAGCATAAGGAAAAAGAACCTGAAAATATGATGTGGTAATATGACCCTCCTCCAAAAAAATCTCCCAGTAAATAATGGTTTAGATAAGTACTATTTACTTATTCAGGAGGCTTTGGGAATATCAGGGGTGAGGACAGGGATTAACCTAGTCTAGAGTTTGGGGGAAAGACCTGTCTGAAGACATGGGGTTTAAATCAAGGTCTCAAGGGCTAGTGGCATTAATCCAGGCAAAGAGAAACCCTTACTACACAGCTCTGAAGGAGACAATCCCCAGGCTATGAGGTTTGTTTCCCTTTTTCTGACTTCAGGAAAGTTAGGGGCAAAGCTCAGACTGAACCCTATGTATCAGGGACCCTGGAGAACTGACCAGCACTAAATGCCCCTCCTCAGAAATAAGGCCTTTTTTGCCTTTCACTGCTATGAATTCAAGTCAAAAATGTTTGTCTCATTAATCCCATGTTCAGGAAAAGATGATGAAAATGAGTTGATCAATCAGGACTTTGTTTCCTAGCTGATGATTACAATCATCCAGATACATATGCTTGATTGAAATTGTTCATGATTGAAGACTGGATGCCTGAAGCCTGCTGGTCCCATGGAAATTTAGTCAAATATCTGATGCAGTGAAAAATGTACTGAACTGGGAAACAGGAGACCTCAGTTCTTGTTTCCAGTTCTTCTATAACCAGCCATGCAGTCTAGGGAATTTCTTGTCATCTCTGTGCCCCAGTTTACTCATTTGAAAGTGAAGGGGTGGGTTTACAAAATCTATTAGACCCCTTTGAACTAACTAACATCTCCATTTATTTTCACTAGAGGGTGACAAGAACTGGCTGTGCTTTGGGTATTTGGTGGCTGGGGAACCAGATAGCAGCTGTGGTCATGATAATAGCAGGAAAGTAGCTAATATTCATTCACTCTCTGAGGGCCAGGTGGTGGACTGGACATTTCAGAAGCCTCATGTCATTCAGTACGTACAACAGCCCTCTGAGGTAGGTACCATGCTTGTCCTCATTTTGCAGTTAGGAACCTGAAGCAAAAGGAAGTCAAGTAGGTCCATCCACCTCACTACAAATAACTCAATTTCATTTCTTTTTATGGCTAGTACTCTATTGTATATATGTGTCACATCTTTATCCATTCATCTGTTGATGGACACTTAGGTTTCTTCCATGTCCTGGCTATTGTAAATAGAGCTGCAATGAACATTTTGGTACGTGACTCTTTTTGAATTACGGTTTTCTCAGGGTATGTGCCCAGTAGTGGGATTTCTGGGTCGTATGGTAGTTCTATTTTTAGTTTTTTAAGGAACCTCCATACTGCTCTCCACAGTGGCTGAATCAATTTACATTCCCACCAACAGTGCAAGAGTGTTCCCTTTTCTTCACACCCTCTCCAGCATTTATTGTATGTAGATTTTTTGATGAGGGCCATTCTGACCAGTGTGAGATGATATCTCATTGTAGTTTTGATTTACATTTCTCTAATGATTAATGATATTGAGCATTCTTTCATGTGTTTGTTGGCAATCTACAGTCTGTCATACAGAGTGAAGTAAGTCAGAAAGAGAAAAACAAGTAACGTATGCTAACACATATATATGGAATCTAAGGGAAAAAAATGGTCATGAAGAACCTAGGGGTAAGACGGGAATAAAGACACAGACCTACTAAAGAATGGACTTGAGGATATGGGGAGGGGGAAGGGTAAGCTGTGACAAAGTGAGAGAGTGGCATGGACATATATACACTACTAAACGTAAAATAGATAGCTAGTGGGAAGCAGCCGCATAGCACAGAGAGATCAGCTCCGTGCTTTGTGACCACCTAGAGGGGTGGGATAGGGAGGGTGGGAGGGAGGGAGACACAGGAGGGAAGAGATATGGGAATATATGTATATATGTAACTGATTCATTTTGTTATAAAGCAGAAACTAACACACCATTGTAAAGAAATTATACTCCAATAAAGATGTTTAAAAAAAAAAAGGAAGTCAAGTAACTTGCCCAAGGTTATACAGCTCATAAGGAATGGAGCCAGAGGTGGACTCCAGCTGCGTGCAAATGCCAAAGACACACAGAGTGCTGGCTGGGAAGGGAGGAAGGGAGGGAGGGGAGTGAGGCTAGCCATCACTGATTAAAAGAGGGAACCAGAATAAGAGGTAAGATGAGCCTATGACAGACTTCATGTTTCATAATTTGGTTTGACAGGCCATGGCAGGACAGCTACCTTGCACATCTCCAAGGGGCATTATCCACAGAGCACAATGGGAACAGAGTGCCCTGAAACTGCCTAGTGGCAGCCCTGAGCCCTGGTAAGTTAAGAAGGACAGCAGTCACCCCACCCTCTCAGAATCCCCTTACTTTTTTCCTCTCTTTGCTGGGATGAGACAAAACATACTCTAAATATATTTATGGTGGAGGTAAGAGGTAGAAATCATCATTCACAAAGAGAAATTTTTAATATGTTTAATACAGAAGGAAAATAATTCAGAATTTAAAGTTCATTTGTTCAGGGGAGGATTTTCATATTAATGCAAAAAGATACACACAGTCCCAATTATTTCAGACCCACTGGTAGAAAGAACCCCGTTTCTGTATACAGGATATATGAAAAATGTGTATGAACTCTAAGCTCTGTTTGGCTTATTTCCCCAAGAACATGTTGGTCTCACTTGCAAGGTGAACGGTTAGAAGATTACAGACTTTTCCCTCTGCAGTTTAGAAGGCTTGCTGTTGGCATAGATCATATAAATTTAAAATTAGCATACAAACGCATTTGAATTGAAGGAGAGGTGAATGATAACAGAATGACTAGAGAGTTGAGATGATTGTACTCTTGTCAGAGGAGTATTTATAACTTGTTTCTGCACAAAAATGAGAAAGGCCTCTTACCTCAAATCCTTGAACCCTTTGGGAAGCCAGTGGCTTTTGCCCAACTGTGCTGGTTTAATAGGAGTCAATTTTCTTAGGGTTGTTCTGATCATATCAATACTATCATACCTGCTACATCATGATCCTATTGAAAAAACAGCCTTAGACAGTTACCTCTGTAACAGGAAAAGAAATATGATTTATATAATTAGACTTTCAGAAGAACATAGATCAAAAAAGAAAGGGCCAATTGTGTCAGAATTATTCATTCGTTTATTTATGTATCTGTGGATGAAGAATGTCACCTGCCATATCAGTAAACAAAGGAGGTTACAACCATCAAGCCATCAGCTGCTGCATTACCCCCTCATCACCAACTTCCTACAGTGCACTCTGAGTGGACTCAGGATGGAGAAAACAGGATACTGTCCCTATATAGTTAAGGTGCATATCAAAGGAATGGTTTCAGTGAGCCCAGTCTCTTACATTTTCCCATACATAGAAAAGTGCTAAATTCATTAACTTGAGATATCTGATATTTCTTTAATGTTCTGACTACTTGGGGCTTTTATTGAAAAAACTCCTGGCTCCTCCTTTACCTCTTCTGAACAGTCCCTCAGAGCTATCTGAGAGCCTGTTTCCTGGGCTTAAGTCCTCCGTGTGTCTACCAAATAAAACATAATTTGCAACTTTTATTTTGTGCATTTTTTTCAGTCGATATATACATTTGCTTGTTTATTCATTCATTGGTACTTCTAATTAACAGAGTGTAGTGATTAAAGTACTAGGTTTAGAATAAGACAGAGCTGGACTTAAATCTTAGCCTGCAATTTTCTGTGTGACCTCGGGCACATTATTTAATCTCTGAAGCTTAAATCTCCTTATCTGTACATGGGATTAATAATAGTATTCAACTCATAAAGTCATATGAGGATAAAATGAGATATGATATAGTAAAAACTCAATAAATGTAAGCTATTAATATAAATAAAATATCTTTATATGTCTCAGAGAAACAAGCTCAGTGAATAATATAGTACAAGTTCAAAAATAAAATGACTATATTTTATTTCCATCAAGGCTCATTTTTCACTATTTTGGGATTCTGAATAGCCTAGGACTTTGAACTTTAAGAATAACAATATATATATATATATATATATATATACATATATATATATAGTATATATATTGTATATATATATATACTTATACATATTTATATATTTACCTTTATTATATAATTGTATGTATAATTTGTTTCACCACTAATGAAGCGTTTTCCATTCCTGCATAGAATACTGAATAATCTATTTTCTTCTAAAGAGAAGGACAGAATGTCTCCTGCTTTTCCTCACTACTGGGTATTCTTGCAAAGCTAAAACTTCTCTTCATTATTGACCTAGGCATAGTGTGTCAAGAGGTCAGATGACATCTTGTGTCTAGTCTCTTATTTGATTTTCCATTCATGTTGAAAAGATGTACAAAAAGCAGCATCTTTCAAGGTGTAGAGATGGAAAGAGGGGTTAGAGAAAATTCTCACTGCTTTATACAAAGGTTTCCTTCCATGTTTGTTTCTATTTTGAGCGGTGATTTTATCAGTTTGCATTGAACCCTGCCCTTGAACTTAAACAGGCACTTGCACCAAAAAGAACACTAAGCACTGCCTGAGATTTATTGAGCTCTTATTGTGCTCTGTGCACGATACCAATATCTCTACAAGAATTTCCTCATTTAATCCTCAAATTGGAGGTGTCAGGTAAATAGTATTATTACCCTTATATAATGAGTGAGAAAACAGACTTAGTGAAATTAATGACTTGTTTAAATCACATCGCTCATTTATCTGTTTATCAAATTTACTGAGTGCCTGAACCTATGAAGTGCTCTCTGAGATATGAAGATGTGAGAGGTGGTATATTTGTCCCCTGGGAGCTTATAGTCTAAAGGCAGAGGTAAAGCACACACAGAGGACAGCATAAACCCTATAGGATGGATACATGTCATGAAAATAAACCTTCTTTGCTATTCTTAACTTGTTAGGTCCCAAATAAATCATCATCTCTCAAGTGCATATGTCTTTATATGGGTCACTGCCTCTGCCTAGACTGTGTCTCTCTCTCATCCTTCTCTTCCTCTCCCACTTCTTCCTTTCACTAATTTTGACCTGAGCTTTAAGACTCAGCTCGGAAGTTATGTCTTCTAGGGAGTCATTCTTTAATCTGGATTGTTGTTTCCCCTCTACATGCTCATTGCAGTGTAGGACATTCTACAAATTAGAAGTGCTTGGGGTTCATCTAGGCTGACAAAGTACTAAAACTGTCTGGAGGTTAGAAAATCTGCTACATGGGTTTTGAGATATAATTGAAAGAGCATACAACTGGAAGAAGGGAGAATTAAATGCTAAACCCAGTTCTAAAACTAGAATCAGTTTTGTAATTTTGAACGAATCATTTAACTGTGAACTTTATGAACTGGGTACAATAATGGTAATTTTATAGCTATTTTACAAAACAGCTGTGATTTTTCAAATGAGAAAATATGTAAATTGTTTGTTTAGTTTAATTTTTTAACTTTAAAGAGCTATCCCCTATTAACATGACTATTATTTTCAGATCTTGGTTTAGGAGGGTTGAATCAGAATTACAAAGTAGTGTTGGGGCCCAGGGTAGCTTCCCCAAAATATGTCTCAATTGCATATTGATTAATTTGAATCAAGTTACTTCAGAAACTGTGAATGTGACAGGAACACTTCAACCGTCCTTTCTGTCTCCCTGAAAGCAGGAAATAAATCTCTCATGTGAAAGGTGCACCCCTGCATCTGGAGGTAGAAGGACACCCCTATTTCCAGAGAGGGGGTATTCAGGCTGAGAAGCCTGGATAAACAAATCGTGTTACTTCTTTAATTTATTACTCCAACCCCCTCCCCCAGAACTGGTTTCTTTGTCCTGTTAATTCCTCACAAATTTATTGGGGTTTTTTGGTCTAAAAAGTATGGAATCTGCCTGCTTTGACTACTTCTTAGGTTCCATTTCTCCCTGTGTATGAGTTAAGATTTGTTTCTTTTTCTCCTGTTAGTAATCTGCCTTGTGTTGATTTTATTATTAGTCCAGCCACCGAACTCAAGAGGAGTAGAGGGGGAAATTTCCCCTCCCCAATAGTAGGAATTAATCCTAAATGAAAAAAAGAACAAACAGCACTCCACACATTCCTCTCTACCTATCTGGTCTTACTATAAATTATTTCATAAGAACTCTGTGCAATCTTGTTTCAAATATCTCAGAGGATAGCTCCTCCATTACCTGTGTGTATAGGTCATCTTAGAAGTATATTAACCGCATGAGGAAAGATACTACTTTCATTCATATTTTTGTTTTATTAATAAATCCAGTGAAGTTGACAGCATCCTCCCCTTTTCCTTTTACATGTTTGTGAAAGAGAGTACACAGGAGACGGGAGAGTTTCAGAGTCACAGAATGAAGTTCCAAAATGAGCCAGCACCTCTTGGTCCTCTGAGCAGATAGCTGACTCAGGGACTTGTATAAACAGACGTACCGAGGGTACTACCTATTCTCTGCCATTTAACAACACTGATACTGACTTAGCTGACATCCAACTCTTTCCTTGGTTGTCTGTTGAATCTTTTTGGGGGGGAGGGGGTACGATTTCCTAAAGAGAATGAAATGGAAAATAGTGCGGTAAGATTTCTAAGTGACAATTATATTAATTTCAATAGTGTTTTAACATTTCTATCATTAGTGAATATTCAGAGAAATGAAATATAATGGACCCTGGAACAACATGGGATTCAACTGTGAGGGTCAACTTATATGAAGAGTTTTTTTCAATAAATACGTGCTACCACCATACTACTCCATCCATGGTTGGTTGAATCTATGGATATGGAGCTGCCTATACAAAGGGCCGACTGTAAAGTTATACTATGATTTTTGACTGCACAGAGATCAGCATCCTTAACCCCAGCTTTGTTCAATAGTCAACTGTACTCTGTTTTTTATACAAAGGAACCATCTGCATCTTTCATCTGAGCTGGATTGTTAAACCAGAGGTGATCATTGTGTAAACACTCAACTGGTGGAAATGACCACTATAATGAGCTGTATTTGAAAATTTGGAGATCTTTGGAGAATTCAAGCAGTATTCTTTGCTTGATATTACTATATGAATAATAATGTATTCCATGGATTTTAATATTGTTTCTTGAAAATTTTGCCTTTATGGATTTCAGGAGGTGAATGAAATTGCCTACAAAGTTGTGTGCTTATCAAAGAAAACATGCAGTGCTGCCACACACACACACACATCTAAAGTCAATCTCACATTTTGTTTAAGAGAAAACTACAAACTTTTTCACAGCACAGCATAGAAATGTACAAGAAAAAGATATAAAAGTGTGGCTGCAGGCAACCTCCCCTGGGAAACTGCAGTGGTTCTCTCATATTTATAACCTGTCTCTTAGGAAAAGATATGCAGGATGAAATAGATAGCAGTTCTTATAGTCTAACAGGGAGGGGGAAAAATCTCACAGAACTTGAAAGAAATATCCTGGTAATTTATGTGGAATTGAATTTGAGATAAGGTGGGTATGTCTGAGATCCCATGCACGGGTATTACTTTTTCCACTGAACTACTAAAATAATCTTTTTATAAGTTGGTCTTGAAGCGTAGAGTCCAAAGAAAGCATTAGAGTTAAGTTCCCACATATAAAGAAGGGATGGTGCAAAAGACATTGGGATGGATTTAAAGAAATAACACAAAAATATTATTTTATCTTCCTTGTCTTTTGCCAGACAAGGTTATATTTCTCAATCTTGTCTGCCCACACTTAACTAAACTACTTGCATGAAGTGCTAATGAGATCCTGAAAGAAATGAACAGTGAGATTTTACATTCAGTGCTGAAAATTGGCAAATTTCAAATTATCTCTTTATCATACAGAACAATGACCTTGGGTAAAATGCTCATTCCATCTTGCATGTAACTTTTGTAACCCAATATAATGTGGAGCCAAAATATCAAATGTGCACATCTTATCTTGCTCCCATGGAAGGCTCCCTTATTTTCTGAGCCCACATAGAAGCTCTCAATTCTCAACCAAGTTGACTAGAGTAGTAAGCACAGGAGTTAGAACCGGTTTGCTATCCCTGATAGAGATGAAAGAAAATGTGCTTTGAAGACATACAGTCTTGAGTTTGAATTTTTATTGTTTACCAATTATCTAACCATAAACAAGTTACCTAATTTCTATGAGTATCAGTTGCTGATTTATAAAATGATAACTTCTGCTTTGCAGAGTCTTTGTGAGAATATGAAAAAAAGTACATAAAATGTCACCAGTAAGAGTCACTCAGAAATAACAGCCATTATTATTCCTGTCTATAAAAGTAATTTAAGAAATATTCACTAAGTGTTCACCTGGTACGAGACACTAGGCTAGATACTGAAGCTAGTAATATTAGGATAAAACATAATCCCCCTACTCATGGCCTAGGAGAGAAAAAGTTTCATGAAAAACACTTCCTCTTACTACATAATATGGGTAATTTTAAGTGTCAACTTGGCCAGATCACAGTACCAAATATATGGCAAAATATTCTTATGAATATTTCTGTGAAGGTGTTTATTGAATAAGATTAATTTTCAAATTGGTGACTTTGAGTAAAGAAGTATATCTTTTTCCAACTGGAATGATTATCAGAGATAAAATATTCAAGGATTTATTTGTCCTTTCTTATTAAATATGGATACACAAAGTTTTTTAAAAATCACTCTTTTTTTATCAGTTGGTCAGACTGACTCCATAAAGTTGCATTTCCTATTAAACAGAAAAGTTTCATTTTTTGCTACTTCTAAAAGTGAAATTTTGGAGGTTCTTCAGCCCTCAGAGGTATTTATGTACAGAACTGTACATTTGCAAAAGAAAAATGAGTACTCCCAAAGGCCAAAACTGGAATCAATTTTAGTAGTAAAGTATATTGGACTGTAATTTAAGATATAAAATAAATACCCATGAGCCCATATGGATATAAATAAATGATTGAATAAGTACATAAATGGAAGAGAAGAATTTACTCTTCCTTACAAAGGATTCCAGATATTTTATGTAGGTACTACCTACTCCAAGAGGTGGAGCTTAGCTCTCCCCTCCTTCCCTCATGCCCCTACTCCAGCCCAGTTGAGTGTGGGCTGCACTTAGTAACTTGCTTTCAAAAGTATAGTATGGAAAGGCTTGGGGAGTGGGGTAACTTTATAGTAGATAGACTTGGCAAACACTACCTTATCCAGGTGATTGAGGTTCACATCATCAGTGATAGATAAGTCATGTTGATAACATGTCCCCTTGACATGATATGATGAGATGGCACTTTACTTCTATGGTCTTCCTCCCTAAACCCCATGACTCCACTACAAACATGAAAAAGACATTGAAGGACATTCTGCAAAAACTTTGATCAGTGCTCCTCAAAATTTTCAGGTCATCAATGACATGGAAATTCATAGAAACTGTCATGGGCCAGAGGATGCCTGAGAGACATAATGACTAAATATAATGTAGTACCCTGGATGAGATCCTGGGACAGAAAAAAGATATTGAGGAAAAAAATCTGGTGAAATCTGAATAAACTGTTGAATTCAGTTAATAGTAATGTACCATTGTTGGTTTCTTGTTGGTTTCTTGTGACCAACAACTTGGTCACAATGGATCATGGTGGTATAGGATAATACCAATATTATTGGGGGACAATGGGCAAAGGTTATATAGTAGCCCTTGTACTAATTTTGCAACTTTTCTGTAAATCTAAAACTATTCTAAATTTTTTAAAATTTAATGAAATAAATAAGCTATATGAGCCAAAGATATACAAAATTCAAAAAAAAAGAAAAAATATAATGTAATTTGAAAGTGTCAGAAAGTAATTGTTGAATATATCTGAATTGTTCTTGTTCTCCTTGTGTTTTGAGACCTAGAGGAGAAATCCTTTGGGGTGCAATTACCCTTAAACATTATGGATTATTTTAAAAGACTATTCATATTAGATTTTACATGACAGAAACATTGAAAAGTTTCTTTTTCCATTAATGATATCAGTATTTTAACAAAATGAATCAAACAAATCATCTTATTGATGATATTCTTCAGAATCTTTGAGAGAAAGAAAAAATTCAACAAGCAATTATGATGTGCTACTCCAAAAAAATTACCTATGATTTTTGACTCAAAATAACAGGTGCTAATTTTCATCTGATTTTGGATTTCATTTGAATATTACTCATCTATTATAAATTTGTGCTGAATTCCTATTGCATTTTTTTTTAGGAGGGAGAAAGGCAAGAGTTAGCTATGATAGGAGGACATCAACACTGTTTTACCATACCTAGACTTTCTACTTAATGCATCTGAAGAGCCATCCAGATAATTTGATAGGGATTACCAAGCTTTATAGCTTTGACTTAGCATCACTGAATATTAAACTCTTTCTTTTCTGAGGCACTGAGTATGGACATTCCTTGTAATAGAAAAATATTTGTACAATTTAGAAGGTTTTCCTCAAATTTCCTTTTTAAATGTTGTTGCTAACTGACTGCATTAGTCCAAGTGAGCTAATTGATGTAAAGTATTGTAATGTCCAAACTTCTATGGCTAAATATAGTAATGGCTTATATCTCATTCAGGTCACAGCCAATGTAGATCACTGAGGGTAGGAGGTTTGCTCCATGTAGTCATTCAAAGACTGAGGTTTCTTCTACTTAATGGTTCTGTCCACGTTGCTTTGGGCAGAAGTAGGATATATGGCTTCACCTAATTATAGAGAAGTCCGGTAAATATAGGATACCTGGATGACCAGAAAAAAAAAGAATGGTTTTCCTTTGGAATGGAACTGCAAGGCAGATGGAATATTCTTATGGAAGGCTCAGCCAGCCTTGTATTTGGATTGGGAGACAAAGTTTTATCTTAATTGAGTGAGGTGGACACTAGGCCACATTGAGTTCTAGACTTGTGGTACTAATATGAAAGTATTAGGTTACTGGTCATGGTGTAATTTTTTTAAATACAAGACTGGAGGAGGTTTTACAATTTCTCTAACAAATCATATATCTTAAACAGTATTCATTTCTCCAGTGAAAAATTACTTTTAACATCCCTTATGTTAATTAACATTATCACTCTGGTGTTGATTAGATGATACTGGAAGTTCTTGCAATAGTTCCTTCTGGAATGTGGATTGGAGTTTTAAAATGCTAACTAACCAAGCCTTGGGTGTAGACTTCTGTTTAGTTTACTTTAGATAGTAATTAATCATTCTTAGGTGAGGATTAGAGTTAATTTAAACACAGAGGTCATATATATTATATAATTTATGCTAAAATATCTAAAAGTACATGACAGATGATATAATAAATGTTCTTAATAATTTTTGTTATGTGACTTGCAGGCAAGGTGGTGGAGTAGAAGGACGTGAGCTCACCCCTTCTTACAAAAACACCAAAATCACAACTAACTGCTGAGCAACCATTGAAAAAAATAAACAAACAAACAATAAAACCACTGGGGCCTAGCAAAAAAGATACCCTACATCCAAAGACAAAGAAGAAACCACAACAAGATAATAGGAGAGGGCTAAGTCATGATAAAATCAAATCCCATAGCCACCGTGTGGGCGACCAACAAACTAAAAATAATTGTACCACAGAAGTTCTCCTATAAGAGTGAAAGTCCTGAGCCCCACATCAAGCTTACCAAACTGGAGGTTTGGGAATGGGAGGAGTAACCCCCAGAAAATCTGGCTCTGAAGGCCAGAGTGGTTTGACTGCAGGAATTCCATAGGACTGGGGGAAATAAAAACTCTACCTTTGGAGGGCACACAGAAGGTCTAGTGTACACCAGGACCCAGGGAGAAAAAACAGCGACATCATAAGAGACTGGGCCAGACCTACCTGCTAGTATTGGAGGGTCTTCTGCAGAGGTAGGGGGTGGCTGTGGTTCACTGTGGGGACAAAGACACTGGCAGCAGCAGTTCTGGTGAGTACTCATTGGCATGAGCCCCCCTGGAGACCTCCATTTCCTCCCCCAAACCCACCTTTTTGGGTGGGGACCCAAAAGCCAGTAGGATCCAGTGTTGGGATGCCTCAGGACAAACAACCAACAGAGAGGGAACACAGCTTCACCCATTAACAGAGAGGCTGCTTAAAGTCTTCCTGAGCATGACTCTGTCCACCAGAGGTGCAAGACCCACCTCCACCCTCCAGTGGGCAGAAACCAGGCCCTCCCACCGTGAAGCCTGCACAAGCTTCTTAGACAGCCTCATCCACCAGAGGGCAGACAGTAGAAGCAAGAACTACAAACCTGCAGCTTGCAGAACAGAAACCACAATCACAAAAATTTAGATAAGATGAGATGGCAGAGAATATGTCCCAGGTGAAGGAACAAGATAAAACCTCAGAAAAACAACTAAGTGAAGTGTAGATAGGCAATCTACTGGAAAAAGAATACAGAGTAATGATAGAGAAGATGATCCAAGATGTCACAAAAAGAATGGAGCCAAAGATTGAGAAGATGCAAGAAATATTTAACAAAGACCTAAAAATACTAAAGAACAAACAAAGAGAGATGAACAATACAGTAACTGAAATGAAAAATACACTAAAAGGAATCAATAGCAGAGTAACTGAGGCAGAAGAACGAATAAGTGACCTGGAAGATAGAATGGTAGAAATCACTGCCATGGAACAGAATTTAAAAAAAAAAAAAAAAAGGGGCTTCCCTGGTGGCGCAGTGGTTGGGAGTCCGCCTGCCGATGCAGGGGATACGGGTTCGTGCCCCCGTCTGGGAGGATCCCACGTGCCGCGGAGCGGCTGGGCCCGTGAGCCATGGCCGCTGAGCCTGCGCATACGGAGCCTGTGCTCTGCAACGGGAGTGGCCACAGCAGTGAGAGGCCCGCATACCGCAAAAAAAAAAAAAAAAAAAAAAAAAAAAGAATGTAAAGAAATGAAGAAAGTCTAAGAGACCTCTGGGACAACATCAAACACACAAACATTCACATTATAGGGATCCCAGAAGGAGAAGAGAGAAAAGACCTGAGAAAATATTTGAAGAGATAATAGTTGAAAACTTCCTTAACATGGGAAAGGAAACAGTCACCCAAGTCCAGGAAGTGCAGGGAGTCCCAGAAAGGATAAACTCAAGGAGGAACACACAAAGACACATAGTAATCAAACTGACAAAAACTAAGACAAAGAAAAAATATTAAAAGCAACAAGGGAAAAGCAAAAATAATGTACAATGGAATCCCCATAAGATTATCAGCTGATTTCTCAGCAGAAACTCTGCAGGCCAGGAGGGAATGGGATGATATATTTAAAGTGATGGAAGGGAAGAACCTACAACAAAGAATGCTCTACTCAGCAAGTTTCTCATTCAAATTTGACAAAGAAATCAAAAGCTTTACAGACAAAAAAAGCTAACAGATATCAGTAACACCAGACCAGCTTTGCAACAAATTGTAAAGGAACTTATCTAAGCAGAAGAGAAAAGGTCACTACGAGAAGTAAGAAAATTATGAATGGAAAAGCTCAGGTTTAGAGGCAAACATAAAGTAAAGGTAGGAAATCATCTGCACAAAAATATGATATCAAAACCAACAACTGTGAGAAGAGGAGAGCACAAATGCAGGATATTGGAAAAGCATTTGAAATAAAAAGATCAGCAACATAAAACAATCTTGTATATATATAGACTGCTATATCAAATCTACATGGTAATCACAAACTGAAAATCAACAATAGATATACACACAGAAAAGAAAAAGAAGTCCAAACACAACACTAAATTTAATCATCAAATCATCAGAGAAGAGAACAAAAGAGGAAGGGAAGAAAAAAGATCTACAAAAACAAATCCAAAATAATTAAGAAAATGGCAATAGGAAAATACATATCGATAATCACCTTAAATGTAAATGGATTAAATGCTTGAACCAAAAGACATACACTGGCTGAATGGATACAAAAAGAAGGCTGGTATATATGCTGTCTACAAAAGACCCACTTCAGATCTAGGGACACATACAGACTGAAAGTGAGGGAATGGAAAAGCGTATACCATGCAAGTGGAAATGAAAAGAAAGCTGGAGTAGCAGTACATATATCAGACAAAATAGACTTTAAAATAAAGACTGTTACAAGAGACAAAGAAGAATTGATCAAGGGATGATTTCAAGAAGATATAACAATTGTAAATATATATGCACCCAATATAGGAGCACCCCAATATATATGAAGCAAATACTAACAGCCAGGAAGGTGGAAATTGACAGTAATTTTAAAATAGTGGGGGACTTTAACACCCCACTTTAACAATGGACAGAGCATTGAGACAGAAAATCAATAAGAAAACACAGGTCTTAAAGGACACATTAGACCAGATAGACTTAACTGATATTTATAGAGCATTCCATCCAAAAGCAGCAGAATGCACACTCTTCTCAAGTGCACATGGAACATTCTCCAGGATTGATCACATGCTGGGCCACAAAGCAATCCTCAGTAAATTTAAGAAAATTGAAATCAATCTTTTCTGACCACACTATGAGATTAGAAATCAACTACAAGAAAACAAATGTAAAAAAACACAAACACATGGAAGATAAAAAATATGCTACTAAACAATGAATAGATCACTGAAGAAAACAAAGAGGAAATCAAAGATTACCTAGAGACAAATGAAAATGAAAGTACAACTATCCAAAACCTATGGAATGCGACAAAAGCAGTTCTAAGAAGGAAGTTTAGAGCAGTACAATCTTACCTCAGGAAACAAGAAAAATCACAAACAAAAAACCTAACCTTACACCTAAAGCAACTAGAGAAAGAGGAACAAACAAAACCCAAAGTTAGTGGAAGGAAAGAAATCATAAAGATCAGAGCAGCAATAAATGAAGTAGAAATGAAGAAAGTGATAGCAAATATCAATGAAACTAAAAGCTGCTTCTTTAAAAACATAAACAAAGTTGATATAGCTTTATCCAGACTCATCAAGGAAAAAGGGAGAGAGCTCAAATCAATAAAATTAGAAATGAAAAAGGAGAAGTTACAACAGACACCACAGAAATAAAAAGGATCATAACAACCTGGAAGAAATAGATAAATTCTTCGAAAGGTACAATCTCCCAAGACTGAACCAGGTCTGAAGAACCTAGGGGTAGGACAGGAATAAAGACGCAGAAGTAGAGAGTGGACTTGAGGACATGGGAAGTGGGAAGGGTAAGCTGGGACGAAGTGAGAGAGTGGCATGGACATATATACACTATCAAATGTAAAATAGATAACTAGTGGGAAGAAGCTGCATAGCACAGGGAGATCAGCTCAGTGCTCTTTGACCACCTAGAAGGGTGGGGTAGGGAGGGTGGGAGGGAGACGTAAGAGGGAGGAGATGTGGGAGTATCTGTATATGTATAGCTGATTCACTTTGTTATAAAGCAGAGACTAACACACCAAGGTAAAGCAATTATACTCCAATAAAGATGTTAAAAAAAAAAGACTGAACCAGGAAGAAACAGAAAATATGAACAGACTAATTACAACTACTGAAATTGAAACTGTGATTCAGAAACTCCCAACAAACAAAAGTCCAGTACCAGATGGCTTCATAGACGAATTCTATCAAACATTTAGAGATGAGTTAACACCAGTCCTTCTGAAACTGTTTCAAAAAATTGCAGAGGAAGGAATACTCCCAAACTCATTCTATGAGGCCACCATCATGCTGATACCAAAACCAGACAAAGATACCACAAAAAAGAGAAGTACAGGCCAATATCTCTGATGAACATAGATGCAAAAATCCTCAACAAAATACTAGTAATCCAAAAACACATTAAAAGGATCATACACCATGATCAAGTGGGATTTATCCCAGGGATGCAAGAATTTGTCAATATCTGCAAATCAATATGATATACCACATCAACATATTGAAGAATAAAAACTATATGGTCATCTCAATAAGTACAGAAAAAACTTTTGACAAAATTCAATACCCATTTGTGATAAAGACTTTCCAGAAAGTGGGCATAGAGGGAACCTTAATGTAATAAAGGCCATATATGACAAATCTACAGCTAACATGCTACTCAATGGTGAAAAACTGAAAGCATTTCCTGTAAGTTCAGGAACAAGACAAGGATGTCCACTCTCACCACCTTTATTTAACATAGTTTTGGAAGTTTTAGCCACATCAGTCAGGGAAGAAAAGAAATAAAAGGAATCCAAACTGAAAAAGAAATAAAACTTTCACTGTTTGCAGATGACAAGATACTATACCTAAAAAATCCTAAAGATGCTATCAGAAAATGAGCAAAGCTAATCAATGAATTTGATAAAGTTCCAGGATACAAAATTAATACACATAAATCTGTTGCACTTCTATACACTAACAATGAAAGATCAGAAAGAGAAATTAAAGAAACAATCCCATTTACCATCAATCAAAAAGAATAAAATACCTCAGAATAAACCTACCTAAGAGACAAAAGACCTGCACTCTGAAAACTATGACACTGATGAAAAAAAATCAAAGATGACACAAACAGATGGAAAGATATACCATATTCTTGGATTGGAAGAATCAATATTGTTAAAATGACTATACTACCCAAGGCAATCTACAGATTCAATGCAATCCATATCAAATTACCAATGGCATTTTTCACAGAACTGGGGCAAAAAGTCTTAAAATTTGTATGGAGGCACAACAGACCCAGAATAGCCAAAGCAATCTTGAGAAAGAAAAATGGAGCTGGAGGAATCAGGCTTCCTGACTTCAGACCATACTACAAAGCTACAGTAATCAAAACATTGTGGTACTGGCACAAAAACCGAAATGTAGATCAATGGAACAGGATAGAAATCCAGAGATAAACTCACGCACCTCTGTTCACTTAATCTACGACAAAGGAGGCAAGACTATGCAATGGAGGAAAGACACTCTCTTCAATAAATAGTGCCAGGAAAACTGGACAGTTACATGTAAAAAAGGTATGAAATTAGAACACTAACACCATACACAAAATAAACTTAAAATGGATTAAAGACCTAAATGTAAGACTGGATACTATAAACGTCTTAGAGGAATACATAGGCAGAACACTCTTTGCCATAAATCGCAACAATAGCTTTTTCAATCAGTCTCCTAGAGTAATGGAAATAAAAACAAAAATAAGCAAATGGGACCTAATCAAACTCAAAAGCTTTTGCATAGCAAAAGAAACTATAGACAAAATGAAAAGACACCCACACAATGGGAGAAAATATTTGCAAATGATGAGACTGCCACAAGATTAGTCTCCAAAATATACAAACAGCTCAAGTGGCTCAATATCAAAAAAACAAAGAAGTCAATCAAAAAATAGGCAGAAGACCTAAACAGACATTTTTCCAAAGAAGACATACAGATGGCCAAGAGGCACATGAAAATATGCTCAACGTGGCTAATTATTAGAGAAATGCAAATCAAAACTTCAATGAGATATCACCTCACACCAGTCAGAAGGACCCTCAACAAAAAAATCCCCAAACAGGGCTCCCCTGGTGACGCAGTGGTTGAGAGTCCACCTGCCGATGCAGGGGACACGGGTTTGTGTCCCGGTCCGGGAAGATCCCACACGCCGCAGAGCGGCTAGGCCCATGAGCTATGCTTGCTGAGCCTGCACGTCCGGAGCCTGTGCTCCACAACAGAAGAGACCACAACAGTGAGAGGCCTGCATACTGAAGAAAAAAAAATCCACAAACAATAAATGCTGGAGAGGGTATGGAGAAAAGGCAACCCTCCTACACTGCTTGTGGGAATATAAATTGGTACAGCTACTATGGAGAACAGTATGGGTGTTCCCTAAAAAAAAAAAACAAAAACAAAAACAAAAAAAAAACTAGAGCTACTGTTTGATCCAGCAACCCCACTCCTAGGTATATATCTGGAGAAAAACATAACTCAAAAGGTTACATGCACCCCAATGTTCATTGCAGCATTATTATTATTATATTTTTTAACTTTTTTTTTTAAATTAATTTATTTATTTACTTTTGGCTGTGGTGGGTCTTCATTTCTGTGCGAGGGCTTTCTCTAGTTGTGGCAAGTGGGGGCCACGCTTCATCGCAGTGCGCGGGCTTCTCTTGTTGAGGAGCACAGGCTCCAGACGCGCAAGCTCAGTAATTGTGGCTCATGGGCCTAGTTGCTCCGCGGCATGTGGGATCTTCCCAGACCAGGGCTCGAACCCGTGTCCCCTGCATCGGCAGGCGGACTCCCAACCACTGCGCCACCAGGGAAGCCCCTGCAGCATTATTTACAATAGCCAATACATGGAAGCAACCTAAATGTCCATCAACAGATGAATGGATAAACAACATATATATATGGTACATATATACAATGGAGTATTATTCAGTCCTTAAAAATAATGAAATAATGCCATTTGCAGCAACATGGATGGACCTAGAAATTATCATACTAAATGAATTAACTCAGGCAGAGAAAAACACATATATGATATTGTTTATATGCAGAAACTAAAGAAACTGATACAAATGAACTTATTTACAAAATAGAAACAGACTCACAGACTTAGAGAACAAACTTATCTTACTAGTGGGGAATGGTGAGTGGTGGGATAGATTGGGAGTTTGGGATTGACATGTACACACTGCTATATGTAAAATAGATAACCAACAAGGACCACTGTATAGTACAGGGGACTCTGCTCAATATTTTCTAATAACCTAACTGGGAAAAGAATTTGAAAAAGAATAGATACATGTATATGTATAATTGAATCATTTTGCTGTACACCTGAAACTAACACATCATTGTTAATCAATTATGCTTCAATGTAAAATAAAAATTAAAAAAAATATATTATATAATAAGAATGTTTCATTTTTTGACACTTTTGTAACTTCTGAGGCTCTCTGCTTATATTTGATGATGACTTCAACTTCTGTGATGCATCAGTGCCTTTGGCAGTTAGGATTGTAAAAGATAAGAGGATGCATGGGTTATGACACTGGAGAATAAAGACAGCTAGAGCCAATATGGATTTTTCTGGTGCAAATTGAAAATCTGAAATTTCATAGATGGAATTCACAAATGCAAAGTATTTTTAGTAAAACAGCTAAGGTTTTCCTATGCCAGGGACTGAGATGATTATGCTCTTTTGTTTCCTTTCCTTCATAGATTGTCATTTTTTAATAAAGGATTTTGAATGCTTCAGGTGTTTTGGCTCTCCTCATGATTGTCCCCTTTATTGAGTTTAGGGTGGGTATATGACATTTTTACATCTTTCTTCTGGTGAGTCAATCTGTCTGCTAAGTAGATAGCTAGGAGCAGCATTCAAATCCTACCTTTTCAGGCAAAGGGTGTGAATCTACATTTTTTTAGCTGAACTTTTCCAATACAACCTAGAAAGTCTGCTCAGGCCTTCATTGCACAGAGTCCAGTGGTGTGTTGGTAAGTGCTTAACAACCAACTCTCCAGGAAAAAAATTAAAGCCTTGATTTGTAGTGTTTTCAGATTTCCATGGAGTAAATATTTCTTACCTGACCTATTTCATGCTACCAACAGGTTGTTATGAAACATGGAGTTGGGAAGAAATGTGCACTTTCAGTTCCCTCAAGCCAGGTAGACGTTACTCCGGCACACCACCAAATAGTACCTCACCTCTGCAAATGAGCACTGAAGAGAGATTTGGATTAAAACTACCACTTTTCACAGCTTACTCTCTATGAAGAGGATTGCTATAGAGGGCAGAGCTCTCTATATGTCTAGGCTAATGTGCAATTTATATCATATCAATGTGTCTCATGCCACAGTCCTCACAGCTGTCTAATGTGTAAGAATGATATTTGATCAAATACCCAAAGACTAAAAAGATAAAAAAGAAGAAAGAGATAAATTATTTTCCTTCTTCATGAAGTAATAGCATTTAAAATGAAGAGCAATGCCACTCAAATTTAAGTTTCATTGTTTCAAATCTTCATGACAGTTGAATTTATATAGCTACTAAAATGACCATTAAAGTACATTGCAAATTATATCATAGTATATAAATGCTCAATAAAAATAAATTTTCTGTGGACCAAGTCCCAAATCCCAGTCATCCACTTGCAAGAATGATCACCCCATTTGAGATATACAAATTATGTTCCAGCATTAGGAGCAAGCAGTCAAAGGAGGTTTGTTTTTAAGCCTGTCTACAACTTTATGACTCAATTTTCATGTCAGGTAACAACCTTTTCATAGATTAACTTCCTGGAAATAATTTGTAGACTTTAGGAAGACCTTAAAATTTATATGCTGAATAGGAAACAATTATACACCATATATTGCAGAGAACAATGAAAATGAAACCCCCAGAATTGCAAATAAGCTTAGGTTTGAGCAAGTTCTAGAAAATTCAGTATTGTTCTTTTTGTTCACTTAAACTTAGCTAAGGAATTGATAGCAGGAATGATTCTTTTGACACCCTAGGTTCTCCAGAATTCCTTATCTCTAGAAAGTTTGAATACCAATAAAGCAAATTAAAAGGTGAAAATTATTGCTATAGTTGAAAGTCTTTGTAACTAAATTTCCTGATATTTTTCTTTACAGGATTTTGGTTTTATCTATAAACTTAAAAGGCCTTCCCCATACCAAGAAAGAGAAATACTCATCTGTGTTAATTCTTTTCTTTTTCTTTTAAATCTTTAATAAACCTGAAGTTAATTTTGACAAATGTGATGGTTAATTTTATGTGTCAACTTGACTAGGCCACAGGTTGCCCAGATATATGGTCAAATATTATTCTGGGTGTTTCTGTGAGTATGTTTTTGTTTGAGTTTAACATTTAAATTGACAGAATGTGAAGCAGATTGCTCTCCCTAATGTGGGTGGGCCTCATCCCCTCAGCTGAAGGCCTGAATAGAATAAAAACACTGACTATCCCTCCAATAAAAGGGAATTCCTTCTGCCTGACTGCTCTGAACTGGGACATTAGTTTTTTCCTGCCCTTGGATTCCAACTAAAACATTGGCTCTTCTGGATCTTGAGTTGCTGGTCTTTGGACTGGAACTATATATATTCCTGGGTCTCCAGCTTGCCAACTGCAGATCTTGGCACTTGTCAGCCTTCATAATTGTGTGATTTAATTGCTTACAATAAATCTCTCTCTCTCTCTCTCTCTCTCTTTCTCTCTCTCATTCTCACTCTCTCTTTCCTACATATCTATATCTGTATTTATAAATATACATCTCCTATTGGTCCTATTTTTTTTTGAGAACCCTAATACAACAATTAATAAGGATCTAACTTTGTTCTCTACTACCACAATTTAGTCAGTAATCTCGACATCATGAAAGTCCTATTTTAATTTGACTTGATTTACAGATTTATATTCTATTCCATTAATCTGTGTCAACATAGACCTTTATCAGTAACACGTTATTTTTTTTATTTTATATTTTTAAAATTTTATTATTTTAGCACTCTTTTTATTAACATCTTTATTGGAGTATAATTGCTTTACAATCGTGTGTTCGTTTCTGCTTTATAACAAAGTGAATCAGCTATACATATACATATATCCCCATATCTCCTCCCTCTTGCGTCTCCCTCCCCCTCCCTACCCCACCCCTCTAGATGGTCACAAAGCACTGAGCTGATCTCCCTGTGTTATGTGGCTGCTTCCCACTAAGTATCTATTTTACATTTGGTAGTGTTTATATGTCCATGCTACTCTCTACAAACAATAAATGCTGGAGAGGGTGTGGAGAAAAGGGAACCCTCTTGCACTGTTGGTGGGAATGTAAATTGATACAGCCACTATGGAGAACAGTATGCAGGTTCCTTAAAAAACTAAAAATATAACTACCATATGACCCAGCAATCCCACTACTGGGCATATACCCTGAGAAAACCATAACTCAAAAAGAGTCATGTTCATTGCAGTTCTACTTACAATAGACAGGACACGGAAGCAACTTAAGTGTCCATCAACAGATGAATGGATAAAGAAGATGTGACACATATATACAATGGAATATTACTCAGCCATAAAAAGAAACGGAATTGAGTTATTTGTAGTGAGGTGGATGGACCTAGATTCTGTCATACAGAGTGAAGTAATTCAGAAAGAGAAAAACAAATACCGTAGGCTAACACATATACATGGAATCTAAAAAAAAACAAAAAGGTTCTGAAGAACCTAGGGGCAGCACAGGAATAAAGATGCAGACGTAGAGAATGGACTTGAGGACACGGGGAGGGAGAAAGGTAAGCTGGGACGAAGTGAGAGAGTGGCATGGACATATATACACTACCAAAAGTAACACATTATTTTAATCATGATCACTTAACAAATGTTTAATATTTAGTAGGCTTTGTCCCAATCAGTTCAAAAATTTTTATGCTACTACAATGAAATAAAGATGGGAGCTGGGCTAAGGTTTGACAAATAGTATACTTTTCTACCTAAAATGAGCAAAGACATGGCTTTTCAATTTTTTCCTTCCTTCTTTCCTCCGTCCCTTCTTTTCTGCCTGCCTGCCTGCCTTGGAACCCTTTCTTCAAGATAAAATCTACAGAATTCAAACACAAATTGCAGGCATTTCAATTGGAGGTGCTCTGGATGGTCAAAACTCCCTTCACTTCTGCCTTCCCCCAACTAACCCTCCAGATGTTTCTTTATGTTCCAGGAAGCCGTGTTGGAAAACTGCCTTCTTAAACTTTTATTTGCAGTCCCAAGGTATGTTTTTATTCTTTGTATTTGCACAAATTATGGCATTTAAATGGCACTGTTAATATCATCATTTACCTAATGCATTTTCAATGTCCTCTTTAATTTTTCCAAACCAGTGGAAAGTCAAGATGAAAAGAGATTTATAAAAATTGCTGTGTATTATGTTACCTCCTAACAGAGTGGTTTATTTACTTACTAAATGGCCCTACATTTATAGTCAACTGTCATCAACAGACAACACATCAAAAGTAAACTTCAATTTCACATTGCAGAGGAGGTGATTCTGATTTGAATGTTGTTTATCATAGAGAATATGTTACTAAATCCAGTTTATGGGAAGATTATGCCATTTAATTTACTTTTAGAGAGAGGAATATGCTTTCATGAGAAACTGCATTAGCTATTAGAAAAGTAATATACCTGCTGGCCTGTGCAGTTTCCAGGAAGCATGAGCACATTGTATTGACAGAAACGAGCCAGATTTTTTTCTGGTGTGATTTGATGAAAAGAGCACTGGACTGGTAATGAGAGCTAAGTTTAAGAACGATTCGACAGTAACAAGCTGTGTGACTGTAGGAGATAGTCATGTACCATCTCAGGGTCTCTGGTGTCTCACTTATAATATGAAGTGATATATGTATATCATAAATAGATGATAAATTTTAATATATAATAAATTTATAATAAAATTTATATTTATATGTAATAAATAAGACATAAAATCTGGGAGCCACAATCTTGTAAGAACTTATGATCAAGAGGAGCTACTTTCATTGTCCCAGCTGTCCTGATATAACCAGGGAAAATGAAAATGGCCTCAGTAAAGTCACTGTATAGAAACAAGAGGAAGCAGAGCCTCCTTTTGGGCTAACTTCATGGGTGTGTGTGTATATGTGTTTGTGGTGAAGGGGGAGTATGTGTGGTGGTGGTACCAGTTTGAAGATCCAACAGGTGAGAGTTCATAATTTTTAGAGTGAGTCATAACAGGGTTAAGTTAAACTCAGTTTATAGAAATGTCATAACATTCATTTTGTTTTTAGAGTGAGAACTATATAATTCCAGGAAGCCACATTCCTTGGGGGCAAGGACTGCACTTTAATCACTCTTGCATAGTGACTGCACCTGGCAGTAGTATTTGGGAATCTTGACTGACCATGACTCACAGATTTTCCTGCGTGGACCAAAGTTTATTTCATGCCATTAAAAATTATAAGAAATTCTGTAAAGTATATATAGCAGTGATATGAAAAGAGGCTTTTGCTTTTAGGTTTGAATCATTTGTACTGTTCAAATGTTCTCAACTTGATTACATAAACTTTAACATCTGCAGAGGTGGGACTGTTTAATGTCTGTGTGGTGGGGTTATGAGCCATTTTAGCCTTCCTTTTGTTATTTCTGTATATTAAAATAATACATATTAATATTCATTTATAATAATTCATTTCTGTTTCCAAACCATGGGTCAACATTATCTTGATTTTCAGTCCTGGAAACCTAAATGCCTTTCTAATTTCTCTCCTAAATGTGAAAATCTATGTGTTGAACCCAAGGGCACTGCTGGAAGCAGCAATCATTGCCATAGTACACTTAAATAAGCTTTGGGAGTTCTAGGAGCAGGAATGTCAATTACAAATATTTGATTTTGGCCCAGAGGAAAATTTGTGTTTTCACCCAATTCAAGACCTTATTCATGTTCATCCACCATGGGACAAGCATTATATTCAGGCACTAGAGATACAGAAAATAAAAATGCAGTCAAGAAATTCATTTTCAGGGGTTTATTTGGTCCATCTTTTATTCTTTCGCCAAATTATGGGAGGCAAAATTTGTGCATCTCAAGTGTCTTCCTGTCTTTTCAAGCCTGATCTGTTTGGGAGTGAGCTTCTAGGGTTCTTACAAAACCTTTCAAGTCTGTTTACCCACCCCTACAGTATCCCATTCAAGCCTGCTATATATATATATATATATATATTTTTTTTTTTTTTGGTACGTGGGCCTCTCACTGTTGTGGCCTCTCCCATTGCGGAGCACGGGCTCCAGACGCGCAGGCTCAGCGGCCATGGCTCACGGGCCTAGCCCCTCCGTGGCATGTGGGATCCTCCCCGACAGGGGCACGAACCCATGTCCCCTGCATCGGCAGGCAGACTCTCACCCACTGCGCCACCAGGGAAGCCCCAGGCCTGCTATATCATAAGTGGTCTACTTCTGAAAGTCTCTTCATTAGTATCCCATTTATCAGACCTGCTTCATGTGTCAGCCAATCAACAATCCCATTTTAATGAGTACCAGTGATGACTATCACTAAGGTTTACTGTGTTTTTCTTTCAAAGAATATCTGACTTAATTCAAAGAATAATATAGAATGTCTTTCACATGGAATAGGCTGGTGGATGTGAGAATTAGGGGCAAAAACCTTCCAGACATCCCTCAGAGCACCATGTGGACAGCTGCTATCTCTATGGATGGACATATCTAGTTGTAGCTACAATTCTGCAGTCCATTTCAAATAAATTTTAGGTGGAGGTGAGGAAATCAGAAAAAGCAGTTGGTATGTAATGTCACCAACAGACAACTGATTGAATTTTTTTTCATTTTCCTACTCATACTTTAGGCATCACATGAATAGGGCATTAATCTTTGCTAAAATTTTTCATCATTGCTCCTTGGCACCACAATAAAAATTAAAATGTGAAATTTTCTGTATGTATATATATATATGACTCACTCTCTCTTTTAAAAGAACATTTCTTAGACTTAAGGGAGTGGAGAATGAGGAAGGGGTTGGTGGTAGCTGAACTCCCAAGATGAGAGATGCAGCCATACTTTTCTTTTCATAATGTTATTTTGATTTATTTATTTCCTAAAGTGTAATTGACAACACTGTAAGATATTTAAAGTATACAATGTGATGACTTGGTATATGTATATATTGTGAAGGGATTCCCCCCATCAAATTAATTAACTCATCCATCACCTCACATATTATTTTTTTTTTTAGTGAGAATACTTAACTTCTCTCTTACAAATTTCAATTATACAATACGTGGCGTTATGAACTATACTTACCATGTTATACATTAGATTCTCAGAACTTTTAACTGAAATTTTGTCCCTTTTACCAATATCTCCCTATTTCTTCCATCCCTCAGACCCCAGCAACCACTTTTATAACTGCTGTTCCTATGAGTTCTGCAGTTCAGCTTTTGTTTAGATCCTGCATATTGTGATACCATGTAGTATTTTTCTTTCTCTGTTTGGCGTATTATAGAATAATGCCCTCCAGATTTATCCATGTTCCTTCATTTTAAGACAGAATAATGTACCTACATATATATATAATATATATATATATATATATATATTTATATATATCATATTTTCTTGATTCATTCATCCATTGATGACTTATGTTGCTTTCTTACCTTGGTTACTGTGAAGACTGCTGCAATGAACATGGGTGTACAGATATCTCTTAGAGATAATGGTTTAATTTCCTTCAGTTATATACCCAGGAGTGGAATTGTTGGATTATGTAGTAGTTCTATTTTTAATTTTTTAAGGAACCTCCCTCTGTGTACATTCCCACCAACGATGTGCAAGGGGTTCCTTTTTACCACCAGCATCTGTAAACTCTTGCTTTTTTTTTTTTATAACAGTTATCCTGACAGTTATGAGGTAATATCTTGTTGTGGTTTTGATTTGCATTTTCCTGATAATTAGTGATATTGAGAACCTTTTCATGTACCTGTTGGCCATTTGTATGCCTTCTTTAGAAAAATGTCTAATCAGGCCATTTTCTCACTTTTTAAATTGGGTTACTTATTTTGCTACTGAGTTCTATGAGTTCTTTATATACTTTGAATATTAACTCCTTATTGATTGTGTGGTTTGAAAATATTTTCTCCCATTCCATAGGTTGCTTTTTGATTTCGTTAACTGTTTCCTTTGATGAGCTGAAGCTCTTTAGTTTGATATAGTCCTACTAGTTTCTTTATTTTGTTGAATATGCTTTTAATGTCAGAAACAAAAATTCGTTACAAAGATCAATGTCAAGGATTTAACCTCCCATATTTTCTTCTAGGAGTTTTACAGTTTTAGGTTTTACATTTAAGACTTTAATCCATTTTGAGTTGATTTTTGTGTATGGTGTAAGAAAGGGATCCAGTTTCATTCATTTGTATGTGGTTATCCAGTTTTCCCAACACTATTTATTAAAGAGACTATCCTTTCATAATTGTACATTTTTGACACTTTTGTCATAAATGAATTGACCATATATGCATGAGTTTATTTCTGAGCTCTCTATTCTGTTCCATTGATCTATGTGTTTGTCTTTATGTCAATGCTACACTGTTTTGATTACTATAGCTTTGTAATATAGTTTGAAATTAAGAAGTGTGATGCTTCCAAACATCTTTATGACCATTATTTTGAAATCTCTATCAGGTAAATTATTAAGATCTATTTATTTCATTAAGATCTGTTAATGGAGATCTATCTTGTTCTTTTGTTTGGAACATATTTCTCTGTTTCTTCATTTTCCTTGACTTCTCTATGTTGGTATATGCACTTTACGTAAAGTAGTTATCTTCCCCATTCTTGACTGAGTAATCTCATGTAGGAGATTAACCTCATCAATCACCCCTTCTCAAGCTCCTGGGTGTCTCTCAAACCTTTGTGATTGTCCAAGCTTCCTTCTTTGTTCATAGTGGTTCTTGGTATTGGAGGGTGTGCCAACATCCATCCATGTTCCAAAGGGGAAAATTGTACTCAGCACCTAAATGAAGGCTGACTGGAAGTTGGATGCTGAGGCAGCAGCTGGGAAAGTATGTAGTTAAGCCCTTTCCAGGTAGAAACTGCAAGATGGGTGTTTTTACTTGCTCTGTTTGTACATAGCCATGGGGGCATGGTGGTGGTGGTGGGGTGTGTGTGCTCCTGTGCCTGTTAAGAACTGCTTACTTGTTTGTTCTGTAGGACTCATAAATGGAAGTCTCACTGGCTATCAAGCCAGGTGATCTGGGGTTTATCCCTTGGGAATCAGCCACAAAAGGTGGGCACAGATATGTGTACAAGCTCCTTCCAGGGAGAAAATGGAGACATGGAGTGGGATAGAGGGAGGAGATGGGGGAAGTATCAGTCACCTTTTCCTGTCCCTGGGGAGGATCAAAGCTAGCCCCTAGGTATGTGCTAAATTAGATGACTGACCCTCAAGCCGTAGCTTTTAAAGTGTGTAGATCGACCTCTTTCAGAACAGACCAGGTGGTGGACATTTTTACCTGCTTCCTCTGTGCTGAGTCCTGGGGGAATAGCCACAGCAAGTGCTCTGCACTCATTAACAACTGTTTGTTTGTTTCCTATAGTCTTGTGGGTCTTGTGGACATAAGCCTCACTGATTTTTCAGAGTGAGGTATATTGGGGGACTATCCCTTGAGTGGGATTCTTAAAAGTTGGGGTACTAAATGTGTTTTCTAAACACTTTACTCCTCAGGAGAAGTTGGGAGTTGGGAGTTTTCTCTTGATTACATGGTGCTGTGATGGAGTTTATGGCTAGAGTGCATCTCAGCCTTTCTTATTGGTTTTGATATGGGTATTTTTTCCTTTGCCCAATATATAGGAGTTGCTCAGCTAGTTTCTGGGTTTCATTCAGAGGTAATTGCTTTGTGTATAGCTGTAAATTCATCATGTCCATGGGAGAATTGGTGTTTAAAAACCTTCTATTTTGCCATATTGGTTGACCCTTCTCTACATTTTTTGTTTTTAATCAGTTAGGAATTCAAGGACAAAAGGAAAACTGGTGGCCATGGACTATGGCCATTCTGACTTCCTTTAAAAATTCCTGGAGATCACAGCTGGGAGATCCTCTGGTATATTCCTTTTCTTTTATAGGTGCTGGAACTGAATCTGATAGCAGTGAAGTGACTTGCCCAAGGCCTACTTCCTCTGAGAGATTCTCTTCTCCCTTTACCCCCTTGTCTTTCTTCTTTGTGCTTCCACAGCACCTTTTACATACAGCTGCTGGACCATACATCCTTGTATGTATTCATGTATCTGTCACCCACCCAACTGTAGGCTCTTTGATGAAAGAAACCACATCTGAAGATATGTATTTGCCACAACATGAAGATCCAATATTTCTATAGGAAAAAAAGTGTACCTTGTGGTTATGCAGGTGGTCTTCAGAATGCCTAAAATAATGTTGTCTTAATTTGGAGAATTGCTTGGAGAAGTGGTTTGGGGAGTTGTCTAGGAAGGGAGTGGTATATAACACTTTGAGGTCAATGACTCCAGAAGAAGACAGCCCTTACTTTCCATCCTCTATCTTTGCTATTTCTTTTTCACCCTGCATAATTTTTTCTCTCAAGGAAGTATTCAGGTAATGTTAATAATATCCTATAATTGAGTAGACACTTTTCATTAAGGAAGAGACAAAAAACTACAATGCTCATTGAAAATTGGATGAAATAAACCATGCCATCATGTATATTTCTTTATTATTTTGGTAGCTCAGACTAAGCCAGGCTCTTTGTTGAAATGTAATAAAAATTGCAAATAAGTAGCAGCACAGAATTCCCTGCAATGTTGAAGGAACACTGGCTCTGCCAAAAGAAAAAAATCCAAGTTTTTTAGGCCATTAATCTAAATAACAACCGTAACCTCCTTTGAAAATCCTTATCCAAATACAACTTTAAGTGTGGCAAACTTTTATGTTTATATGCGTTCAGAAACTCTGTAGATCTGTCACTGAAATGGTAAAATTAGTATTAAGATTATATATAGAATACATAAAATTAACAGTCGTAGAAATAATAGTTAACCTTTATTGATAGTTTACCATGTAAACTTTACATATGTAAAGTATGTCAGACACACTTTAAACATGTATGTGTTAATTCATTTAATCCTTGCAACTTCTTCTGTATGAACTGATGTTATGCTCTATTTCACAGACCTGGAAATAGAGGTAGAAAAAGGTAAAATAACTTGCCAAGGCCTACAACTTACATGTGGGAAAGTCAAGACTAGATTTTAGGCCAGCACTATTCAATAAAAATATAATGTGAGCCATCTATTTTATTTTAGATTTTACAATTATCCATATTAAATAAAAGTAAATGAAATAGGTGATATTAATTATAGTTTATTTAAGTCAGTATATCAAAAATAGTTTCATTTCAATATGTAGGTAATATAAAAATTACTTACATTCCTTTCTTTTGTATTGTTTTTGAAATCCGGTATGCATTTTATACTAATAGGACATCTCAACTTGGACATTAAATTTTCATTTGAAATACTTGATCTGTATTTAGATTTTATGAAATTTATAATTGAAAATGTAGATTCACACACCCAAATTGTTCTAAATGTCCTTGAATATTTCTAATTCCTGAATTACAGTATATAATTGAGTATCTTTTAAAATTTATATTTAATTAAAATTAAGTAAAATTTAAAAATTCAGTTCCTCAGTCACACTAGCCACATATTAAGTGCTCACCAGCCCCATTTGGCCAGTGCTCCTTCCTGTATTACTGCACAGAACTAGGCAGTCTTCCTCAAGAACGCTTGCTCTTATCTAATAAATAAATTGTTAATTATGAGCTGCTGACTTGATATTGAACCACTATACTATACTGTCTCAAATAAGACAATAGAGGTCATCATTTAATTGCATTTGATATTCATTTAACAACTACTTTTCAGGACCATGCTAATGAAAGTTGCCATTAATGTTAAGGTAAATTTAACCATTAGAACCTACACTTTTTTTTTTTTTAACATCTTTACTGGAGTATAATTGCTTTACAATGGTGTGTTCGTTTCTTCTTCATAACAAAGTGAATCAGTTATACATATACATATGTCCCCACATCTCTCCTTTCTTGCATCTCCCTCCCTCCCACCATCCCTATCCCACCCCTCTAGGTGGTCACAAAGCACCGAGCTGATCTCTCTGTGCTATGCGGCTGCTTCCCACTAGCTATTTATTTTACATTTGGTAGTGTATATATGTCCATGCCACTCACTCACGTTGTCCCATCTTACCCTTCCCCCTTCCCGTATCCTCAAGTCCATTCTCTAGTAGGTCTGTGTCTTTATTCCTGTCTTGCCCCTAAGTTCCTCATTACTTTTTTTTTTTTAAGATTCCATATATATGTGTTAGCATACGGTATTTGTTTTTCTCTTCCTGACTTCACTTTGCATGACAGACTCTAGGTCCATCCACCTCACTACAAATAACTCAGTTTCGTTTCTTTTTATGGCTGAGTAATATTCCATTGTATATATGTGCCACATCTTCTTTATCCATTCATCTGTTGATGGACACTTAGGTTGCTTCCGTGTCCTGATTATTGTAAATAGAGCTGCAATGAACATTTTGGTACGTGACTCTTTTTGAATTATGGTAGAACCTACACTTTTAACTGCTAGATTGGCTGGATGGACTCAAGTCTTGGTTATATTACTTATTAGCAATTTGGTCTTAGCAAGATAAAGAAGAAGAAGACATAGCTTAATAACCAAAAGAAATAGTCAAGTGGGCACCCAGAAGAAGGTCTGATCAAGGTGACTATTTCTCCACAGGCACAACTAAAACCCAGATAGGGACTAATTTTGAATCATTACCTTTTTCTTAAAAAAAATCATATCCACATCATTTGGCACCCTACTATATGTATATTAGCAGGCCTTAAATAAACATGTCTGGTATTTCCAAGTCCAATGTTATATCATTGGTAGAGTGATATTATGGTAGGCATCCTGAACTTAAAAACAGGCATACATTATATTCCTTGCTTAGCTCTGTTTACTGGACACAAACCTTGTGAAATTTCTCAGAGTCCTTGAACCACTTCTTCTCCTTTGTCTCTTGATGACTATGCATAGTGTGAGTATACTGATGACAACTCTGAGTCTCTATTCTAGCCACAGACCTTATCAGTGCTTTAAGCACTGTCCATGTTCCAGAGAAAGCCAACACATCCTTTCAACACCAGTGTACTAGTGTTACATATTTTCTCCTAAAATCTGCAGCCAGATGGATGGACTAGAAGAACTCACATGTACATAATCAGATGTAGGACAAACATATTAGAGGGGGCTCATTGCACTCTAGCAAGCAACACCTCTAAGGATATCAATCCAGAAGGGGAGTTTCTGCTACAGAGAACAAGAACCCTGACCTTACATAGCTCAATGGCATTTGAGAGATGCTATTCTTAGGCTTTCTTAAAATTTGAAGGTGGATTCTCTGGCTTGATTTTCTGGACCTTGCTTCAGTGATATCTTCATACCAGATCCAATCCACAGAGACTACCTAGATAACCTATGAAGAGAAAAAGAAGGATTCAAAGAGGGAGAAAGATTGATTCTGTCCCCATAGAATGACTACCAGATCATCATAGACACCCACCTAGAATTTAAGGTACAGTAGACCTTTATTCAAAAGAATACATATGTGTGAGTGTGTGTGTGTGTGTGGTTTATATGGTATGTGGAGGGTGTAGTGTGGTATTAAAGAAGATTTAGTCCATATTAGTTTATATAAATTTTTGTTATTGGGAATAATCCTAAAAGTAATTTGAAAAGGTACTTCTGGTTGGTTTTCAAGGCAGTGGAAAGAATGTAAAGTGGTATGCTGTGAGCCCTTGACCCCTCCATACTTTTGGTAGAACGCCATCCATGCCATGTAACTTTTGGACTTGAATAAAATGCAATTGTGGACTCACTACATACTGGCTCTTGTTTCCTGGGGCCAGATAATGCAACCCAGAAGCTCAGAGGAGTTAGCTCTTCATGTTGAGAACCTGGATCATTGGGAAACAGGAGTTGAGATAAGCCTAAGCAGATAAACCACCTTCCTTTTTCTATTTCATGGACTAATACATTGTATATTCCTTCCCTGTATATCCTGCATGTTAAGAAAACAGGCTTGGGCTTCCCTGGTGGCGCAGTGGTTGAGAGTCCGCCTGCCAATGCAGGGGACGCGGGTTCGTGCCCCGGTCCGGGAAGATCCCACATGCCGCAGAGCGGCTGGGCCCGTGGGCCGTGGCCGCTGGGCCTGCGCGTCCGGGGCCTGTGCTCTGCAACGGGAGAGGCCACAACGGTGA
The DNA here is from genome assembly GCF_964165515.1 of Mesoplodon bidens. NCBI lineage: Eukaryota > Metazoa > Chordata > Mammalia > Artiodactyla > Ziphiidae > Mesoplodon > Mesoplodon bidens. Next base: position 28,801,130 of record NC_138164.1, on the reverse strand, counting down.
GAGGCCTGCGTACCACAAAAAAAAAAAAGAAAACAGCCTTGCTGAGAGGTCTCCTATGTCTCTGCAGCTTGCTGCAAAGCAGAAGCCAATGTGATAATGTGTCATATTGTTTTGCTCCTTACCTTTTCTTCCCTCACTTCTGTTTTTTCCTCATCCTCACTTTCTGGGCTTGAACTTTCCAAATCAAGTGTTATTGCCTTAATCCTCTCTCAGGCTCTGTATTCTAGAGGACCTGATCTAAACCTACAGTAATGTTCTGCTCCTGGGCCTTTACTAAGAAAAGACGGAACTTAGAGTTTCCTCCTTTGTACTTTGTGCCATTTCAAACATGCTCTAATTTTCTTCACAAACTCTTGGTCTTAGATCACATAAAAGGCTGGTGATGGGTAGGTCTGGAGCCCTACAGTGGTTAGATAGGGGACAGGGTGGACATACTGATTTTCTTATTCATTCATTTCATTTAGTCCCAGTGTAATCTGGCTATAGTGACATTAGGGAAAGGCAACTGGAAAGTAAAATCCATATCCAGGCAGAGAGCATGTAAAGTATGCTGTGTCCCTAAACAACCTCACATACCACACCTCCGAACTGCCAGGCCCAGATCTTTCTGCAAAAGTAAGAGAAGCATCTTCTTGTGTTCCAGAGCTATATTTATACACTCTGTTATGCAAGCTTCCCTAGGTGTCTCACACTCAGCCTGCAATAGTCTTAATGGTCAAATGACCTTATATAAATCCAGGAAATGACTGAAAGCCCCTCCATCCTTGTCAGAAAACTGATGTAGGGAGAGTTAGCAGTGACCTATGTGGGGTGATACACAAGGTACCAAGAACGCCTTGAGAAATTTCTCCTAATAAATTTATTTCAAATAATAATAAGAAATGACATTTATTGGGGCTTCCCTGGTGGCACAGTGGTTGAGAGTCTGCCTGCCGACGCTGGGGTCACGGGTTCGTGCCCCGGTTCGGGAGGATCCCACATGCTGCAGAGCAGCTGGGCCGGTGAGCCATGGCCGCTGGGCCTGCATGTCCAGAGCCTGTGCTCCATAGCGGGAGAGGCCACAACAGTTTGAGGCCCATGTACAGATAAAAAAAAAAAAAAAAGAAACATTTATTGAGCATCGACTAGGCCAGGTACTATGCTAACCTTCTGACATGTATTACTTTATTTACTCTTCTCAATAACACTACGAAGTAGGCTCTGTTATTGTCTCCTTTTACAGATGAAAATACTGAGGCAGTGTGAGCTTGGGTAACTTAGCTAAGGTTACTCATCTGGTAAAACTGATGTAGCCAGGATTCAAAGCCAGGTCTTCTGATGACAGGATGGCAGTGGTTAACCATCAGGCTGGGCTGTGTCCTCTACATTATATTGCTGTGAACAGAAGTCCTGGTTTGGGTGGGAGCACAACCCAAAATTACACTGAATATTAGCCACGCTAATATTAAGGACAGCCATGCCTGTCTTTGAAAGTGTTTTGGCCATTCCTGACCTGGTAGATCCTCCACACAGAGCCCAGACAGTACTCTGTGGCTCTCCTCCAATCCACCTTCCCAGTAAATATTGTTTCTTTCCTATATGTGCGGATGCCAGGCAGAAACTCAAAGTCTGTCTTTATTACACAAAGCAATGTGGTTCTTGTGTGTAACTCCTGGCCCATCTCAGGACTATTTTTCTTCAGTCAAAATGACACTTCCCCATATTGTGCTTCCCTAAACAAACGCAGTCTGCTTATACCTTTTGGTTTCTAAACTAACTTGTATTTTCTCCCCACAACACAGGAATGAATGAAAGTGTACATGAATGATTGAATGTGTAACAAGGTAGAGATTTCTGTTTATCAGAAATACTCCATGAGGATGGAAAAAAAGTGGAAAAGCAGTCAGAATGAGAGAACTAGACTGTCCAGGCTGCTCTGAGGGCTTCTGTCTATGAGGAGAAAGAGGGGGCAGGGTCTGGAATTCCAGAGACAACCAGCATGGTTGGTAGGTGGGCAGAATTCCAAGGGTCCACGTCCAGTGGGGAGGTGACTATAGATCAAGGAAGGTGGAGAAGCAATGCCTGTGAGTGCAGAGTATCTAGAAAACTGAGAGTTAAGGAGCACGCTGGTGTATGTGAGAAAATTGGGGAGAAGAGGAGAGAGTTTTTAATTTTAGTCATGTCTTCATGGACCATAAATTCGATTTCCTTTAATATTCTTCAAGTGAATAGACTGGGATTAAATTTAATTACTTTTATTTGTGTGTGTGTGTGTGTGTGTGTGTGTTAATATAACACAGTTCTGAAACTGGATCCCCTTGGCTAAATGATTTATTCAGTTTACAAACAAAATAAAGGAAATGGTAGTCAGAAAACCTGAGTAGAAATCCAACATATAGTATTTACAAGCTTTCTAATTTTATGCAAATTACTTGACCTCTTCGTCACATCTATAAATGATGATGTCAACTTTACAGAATTATATGAGGATTAAGTGGGCTATGGTGGAACATTCAGATTGTCAAAAAAGGCCGGACACTGATCATTTAGAGATAAGTATATCTTTCTGTCTGCCCAGAGGTCTCAGGCAGTTTTATCTATGTGTGTGTGTCTGTGTGAGTGTGTGACTTCACCAAATCCCAGTGTATGCCCTCAAATCTGAAGGTGTAGCCAATGAATTATACCAGTGCTTTGGAGTGAGTCCATCCCTCAAGGTAAATCTCACTGCTATCCACCTCATGTATGTCCTATAAATAGGAATGATAATTAATTAATTTACAATGCAAATGGTGGAGAATTCCACCTTACTATGGCAATGATAATGTGGCTGCAGATTAGAAGTCAGTTAATGATGGGCAAATTACTCGGTGCTGAATGTGTATCAAATTACTTACTGGGTACTGAATGTGTATCAGATGCTTAATTATGTCAGTCTAAGATAGATAAATGCTTAGCTCTACCTCAGGGATATACTAGCCATCAAGATTGTCTAGAGTCGTTGGTCTCATTCTGGAACAGACCCAGATCTTCATTTTCCTATGTCCCAGACAGAACAACCCTCTTTCTGATGATCACATTCTTTTCTTTTTTTGAAAGAAAAAAATGTATGCATTTCATTCTTAAATATCTCTTAAGTATATACTAATGGAATGAGTGTGCTTCTTGGAACATTGCATACATTCTAAAACCTCATATTCAGATTCCTCCCCCATTTTCAAGAAATAATTGTTTTTTATCACAGCAACTGCCGAAACCCCAACTTTGCAAAGATATGACGTCATGGAAAGGAATGTAACACACTTTAATGTTGAAAGTGTGAATTACCTGGATATAGAAGTTCATACTGTTTCTAATAGACACTGCTGGTTCCCTACCTTACTTTATCAGTCTTTGTTTAAGGGGTTGACACTGCAACAGGCACAGAAAAAGTATATAGAGTCCTAAATAAAAGCACTCACTGCTTAGTTGCTGCTGCAAGTGGGATAGGACAGAGGTGTTACAGAGAATTCAACTCAGTTGATCAAAGACTATGATGGGCAGCCCTTTCACAAGTTTGGTAGGAGACAAGGGGAAACTGAACTTCATTTGCTCATTTGTTTACCCTTTACCAGCAACGGAGACTGAGAACTCATCATATAGAAATTCTCTATTTATCCAGTGTCTTTTGCATTAATTTCCTCTTTTGGATCATTCCCATAGATGTACAAACATACTACAATATTTCTCATCTTAAAACTAACCCACCCCCCAAAAAAAATACTAACTCCTCTCTTGAGTCCACTTTATTAACTTTTTCCTTTGGTTATTGCTCCATTTGATTTTTTTAAATTCTCAAACTTGTTGAAAATGTTTTCTTCACTCATTGTCCTCACCTTTCCCTGAGTGACCACAGCATTGCCAATCCAGGGTGAATTATGTCTTTTCTTAATCTCTCAGCAGCATTTGGCCCAGCTGATCACTCCCTCCTTGAAATGCTTTCTTAACTTAGATTCTAATTTATGATTATCTTCTGGTCCAAATTCTACTTCACCAGCCACTCCTCCTGGATCCAGACTCACTCAGCCTCTTCCCATGGTGCCCACTGGGTATGATAGGGTCAATACAATCTCCAAAGGATCTATAAAAATTAAAAAGTAGAATTTAAAGAACCAGGTTTCTTATGTACTTTGCTCATTTCTCCAAGTTAAATATAATTTCTAGGTAGACAGGAAGAAACATTGTCTTATTTGTTTCCCTCTGCACCCTAGTCCTTAGCACTGTGCTTAGCACTCTATAGGTACTGGAGAAATATCACTGAGTAAATGAATGTGTAGACCTCTTCAATAATTTTATCCTGTCCTTGATTCAAAAGACCTGAAGATTTTTTCACATAAATTCCCTTGGAATCTTTTACTTCTCTGTCTTTGCCTGGTTTATTCATTTGCTGGTCTGGAGATGGCGATCTTAATCCCTTTTGCTTTTTCAGTGATTGCTACTGGATTACAATTAAAAATTTAGGGCCAGATGCTCATTTTAACCACCCCAGTGGTACATATTTGATGTTAGATTAATTTATTATGACTTGTGGTTATAGTGCCAGGTTTTCTGCTGCAGCCTGCCTTCTAAATATGGGTAAGGTGTCTGCAGTTTTATTGACTTACAGCAGGGTTATGTTTAACCACAAGAGGAAAGAAACACACCAATTATTCTCTTGTACAATTTTAAGCAAGTATGAATAGAAAACGGTTTTGTGGCATGAGTGACTTGAATCCCTGAAGTGGTCTCTGCACACATCTGAAGGAAAGTCATAACGATGTATTCATTAGAGGGACTATCAAACAGCAGGGTGTTAAATTTGCAAACAACTGGCTTTGTTATCAGTGATGCAGAGTTTATTATCTGCTAATTCATAGCTGATCTTATTAATTTGGAAGATTTTTTGCAGAAAAAGTAATGAATTCAATTTCTAAAACTTGTAATTATGGATTCCATCAATGCTTTTAACCACCCAGATATTTATTTATATGTGTCACTCAATGGGGTAATTTGCAAGTCTAGATAGAGTGTATGGCCTAAAGCAGAGTGCAATCTTTCTCTGCCTCTCAAAATGCGACAAACACAGGCTTATACATCTGCTTTATGTTAAATGAATCCCTAATGAGGAGACAGGATTTCTGTGTTTTTTCTGTAAGACAGACACAATTCGACTAAAAATAATTTTATGAACCTCTATTGATTGAAGTCATCTGGACCTGCGCTTTTGGGTACAAGGGAGGGAATGAATAAGATCATTCCTACCATCAGTAGCTTTGAAGTGGCCTCAGTGACCCAGACTGTTGGTTCCCCAAAGAGTCCTGGGAGTGAAGTTCAGGAGAGGGCATTTGTAAACTGATGGCATTGTCTGGGTGATTCAGCCCACCTTCACACCACTTTCTCTGGGTCTGATTTTATCTGTGGCCCCCTCACTGTGCAAACCTAGGTCTGTTGCAGCAGTTCCGGTGCTATCCAAGACAACCCAAGGACAGAGAGTCTGTCTTCAACCCTTTCTGTTCTACTGATGAACTTTAGGTATATCATAGTCTTTTCAACCAAATGATTGACCTGTGTTTAAGTTCTCAATTTGTTAAATAGATCATTTTAACATTGAATAGCCATAGGCAGAATCTCACATTGCACACTTTTGTTTACTTTTATTTTTTCCTTTTATTTTCCCAGAAAAGAAAGAGAATATTACTATTTACTTAAAGACAAAGATTAGGTCCTGGGCACTGTGGCTGCAGAATATTGTCTCTACCAATAGCTCCCTGAGGTTGGCCTCCTGCTTTTAGACTCGTCTAAAATGACAAACACTCCAAATTATTTGAAAATAGACACAATTTCTTTTGCAGACATTTATTGGTAATTGTGCCCTTCCTATAAAAAGGAAATATCAAGAAATGAACTTCAATGCTTCATTTTATTGTTTGCTTCAAGGTAAATGACTCAGCTTGAAATTATAATGGTGCAAACATAGTATAGTTAAGCCATGGGTCTTACTCTGACCAGGTTTATGTAGACAAGAAGTTATACTTTTCAAAGTATAATTACTATTTGAAAGATGGATGCAGTAGAATGGAAGGCTGCTTTTTATAATGAAGGGAATCTTGGTTCAGGACCTTGAATGAGTAACGTTATTTTTGAAGTTCAGTTTCCAGTGTATAGGATTGGCATGAAATTAAAATTAAAAAGTACATGAACATCCTCTGTGGACTGGTAAGTTCTATGCCAGTAGAGAGTTGTATATAGACTATCTTAATTAATTTAAATGTATCTCTTTAACTCATGACCTCAGAAACCTCAGCCAAATGGGATTGACTCCATATGATTTTTTAATATATATTTTTATGGAAGTATAATTGACATACAGTAAAACATGCATATTTAAAGTATACAGTTTGCTAACTTTTGACATATATACCCATCCATTAAACCACCACTACATATTTATTATTCCAGGAAGTGTCCCATGCTCCTTTGTAACCTCTCTTTCCTGCTCTTAACTTTAAAATAAGGAGTACATTCTCTACTAGTCCTCATGTCTTGATTTTCTGAAGTTCGTTACTTTATCATGTTTTTTATTTAATTTGCCACAAATCAAATAATGACACTTTTATTCATGTCATATTAATTCATTTCTGTCTGCCACAGAAGTTCCTGACAATGAATTTTATCCCTCTTTTCAGTGTTAACCGGGATCCTAATGGTAATTATGTGATGACTTCTCTCAAAGGACATTTAGTAGAAAATGAGATAATGCTGAGAGTGTGAAGGTATAATTGACAGAAAACTCAGGATCATCTCACATGCTTTACTATCTAGTTGTAAAGTTGCAACCCCAAGGTTTATGTAAGAAGCAAACAATTATAGTTCCTAAAATCACCCTGCTGAATTTTTAATTTTAATTTTTACTTTTTTTTACTATCTTGATATTAGTTTTATTATGATCATTTAAAAATAGATTGGTCATAACATCATAGTTATTTTTTGACACATTCAGGAAGGTATTCATTCAGTGGCATTATCCTAACAAAACAGAGGATAAGAAATAAAGAACAAAATTATTGTTTTCTAGTTTTTTAAACCTATGGCTTTGACCTAGAAATGTATCAGTTATGGATGAAAATACAGTGCATATGGAAAAGAATTCACTCCTGAACTTCATGAATGAAACAGTCAATTTTTCTCCATCTTCATTTTTTTCTTTTTTTATTGAATTATAGTTTATTTACAATGTTATATTAGTTTTAGGTGTATAACAGTGATTCAATATTTTTATAGATTATACTTCCTTTAAAGTTATTGTAAAATATTAGTCATATTCCCTGTGTTGTACATTACATACTTGTGTCTTATTTATTTCATACCTAGTAGTTTGTACTTTTTAATCCCCTTCCCCTATCGTGCCCAACCCCACTCCCTTCTCCTCACTAATAGCCACTAATTTATTCTCTGTATCTATGAGTATGTCTCTGTTTTGTTATATTCTTTCTTTTGTTTTATTTATTAGATTCCACATATAAGTGAAAACAAAGTATTTGTCTCTCTCTCTCTGACTTACTTCACCAAGCATAATACCTTCAATGTCCATTCATATTGCTGCAACATTAATGGAGCAACATTCTTTTTATGGCTGAGTGATATTCCATTGTGTTTCTGTGTGTGTGTGTGTGCATGTATATACACACACGTTTTATATATATATATATATATATATATATATATATATACACACATTATATATATGTATATATCACATTCTGTTTATCCATTCATCTGTTGATAGACTTTAAGGTTGCTTCCATACCTCTGCTATTGTAAATAATGCTTCTATGAATATTGGGGTACATGTATCTTTTCAAATTAGTGTTTTTATTTTCTTTGGGTATATACCCAGGAGTGAAATACCTGGATCATATGGTAGTTTTATAGTATTTAATTTTTTGAGAAACCACCATGCTGTTTTCCATAGTGGCTGCACCAATTTACATTCCAAACAACAGTGAACCAGTTCACCTTTTCTCTACTTCTTTGCCAACATATAGTATTAGTTGTCTTTTATTTATTTAATAAATTTATTTATTTTCCTTATTTTTGGCTGCATTGGGTTTTCATTGCTGAGTGCAGGCTTTTCTCTAGTTGTGGAGAGTGGTGGTTACTCTTAGTTGCAGTGCATGGGCTTCTCATTGTGGTGGCTTCTCTTGTTGCAGAGCACGGGCTCTAGAGTACAGGCTCAGTAGTTGTGGCACACAGGCTTACTTACTCCACGGTATGTGGGATCTTCCCGGACCAGGGCTCGAACCCGTGTCCCCTGCACTGGCAGACGGATTCTTAACCACTGCACCACCAGGGAAGCCCTATTAGTTGTCTTTTAGATGATAGCTATTTTGACAGGTGTGAAATGATATCTCATTGTAGTTTTGATTTGCATTTCCCTGATGATAGTGATGTTGAGTATATTTTCATGTGTCTGTTGGCCATCTGTATGTCTTCTTTGGAAAAAATGCCTACTCAGGTCTTCTGTCCATTTTTTAATCAGGTGGTTTGTTTTTTGATATTGAGTTGTATGAGATCTTTGTATATTTTGGATATTAATCCTTTATCAGACATACCACTTGCAAATAACTTCTTCCATTCAGTAGGTTGTCTTTTCATTTTGTTGGTGGTTTCCTTCACTATGCAAAAGGTTTTACATTTAATTAGGTTCTATTTGTTTACTTTTTACTTTATTTCCCATGTCTGAAGAGACAGATTCAAAAATTTTTGATAAGATGTCAAATAATGTACTGCCTGTTTTTCTCTAGGAGTTTTATGGTCTCTTGTCTTATATTTAGGTTAATCTATTTTAAGTTTATTTTTGTAAATGGCATGAGAAAATATTCTAATTTCATTCTTTTACATGCAGCTGTCCAGTTTTCTCAACATCACACATTGAAGAGACTGTCTTTTCCCCATTGTATAGTTTTTTCCTCTTTATCATTGATTAACTTACCACTTGTGTATGGGTTTATTTCTGGACTCTTTATTCTGTTCCATTGCTGTATGTGTATATTTTTGTGCCAGTACCATTGAACTTTGATTACTATAGCTTTGTAGTATAGTCTGAAGTCAGAGAGTATAATACCGTCAGCTTTTTTCTTTTTCTCAAGATTGCTTTGACTATTTAAGTTCCATAGAAACTTTGGAATTATTTTTCCTAGATCTGTGAAACATGTCATGGGTATTTTAATAGGGTTTGCATTAAATCCTCAGATTGCTTTGGGCAGTATGGATATTTCAACAATATTAATGTTCTAATTTATAAACATGAGATATCTTTCCATTTATTTCTTTCATCCTCAATTTCCTTCATCAATGTTTTATAGTTTTCAGACTATAGGTATTTCACCTCCTTGGTTAAGTTTTTTCCCAGGTATTTTATTCTTTTTGATACGATCGTAAATGGGATTGTTTTCTTGCTTTCTCTTTCTGATGGTTTATTATTAGTGTAGAGAGAAAACAGATTTCTGTATATTAATTTCATATCCTGCAATTTTACTGAATTTGTTTATTAGATCTAAAATTTTTTTTTTTTGGTGGACACTTTAGGGTTTTCTATATATAGTATCAAGCCATCTGCAAATAGTGACAGTTTTACTTCTTCCTTTCCAATTTTGTATGCATTTTGTTTCTTTTTCTTGTCTGATTGCTACGACTAGGACTTCCAATACTACATTAAATAGAAATGGCAAGAGTTGGCATCCTTGTCTTGTTCCTGATTTTAGAGGAAGGGCTTTCAGTTTTTCACCATTGAGTATGATGTTAGCTGTAGGTTTATCATAAATGGCCTTTATTATGTTGAGATTATTTCCCTCTATACCAAATTTTTAAAGAGTTTTTTTATCATGAATGGATGTTGAATTTTTATCAAATGTATTTTCTGCATCTATTGAGATTATAATGTGATTTTTATCCTTCATTTTGTTAGTGTGGTGAATCACATTGAATGATTTGAGGGTATTGAACCATTTTTGCTCCCCTGGAATAAATCTCCCTTGATCATGGTATATGATCAATTTTATATATTGTTGAATTCAATATGCTAATACCTTGTTGTGAATTTTTGCATCTATATTCATCAGGGATATTGGTCTGTAATTTCTTTTTCGTAGTATCTTTGTTTGATTTGTTATCAGAGTAATCATGGCCTTGTAGAATAAATTTTGGTGTGTTCCCTTCTCTTCAATGTTTTGGAATACTTTGAGAAGCATAGGCATTAGCTCTTCTTTATAGGTTTGGTAGAATTTCCCTGTGAAGCCACGCTGGCCTGGACTTTTGTTTGTTGGGAGTTTTTTGATTACTGATTTAATTTCTGATTACTGATTTAATTTCAATAGTAGTGATTGATCTGTTCATATTATTTGTTTCTTCCTGATTCAGTCTTGGAAGATTGTATGTTTCTAGAAATTTATCCATTTCTTCTAGGTTATCCAATTTTTTGGCATATAACTGTAGTATTCTCTTATGATTGCTTATATTTCTGTGATATTGGTTGTGATTTATCCTCTTTCATTTCTTATTTTGTTTATTTGGGTCCTCTCTCTTTTTTCCCCTAAGGAACCTGACTAAAGGCTTAACAATTTTCTAAATCTTTAAAAAGCAAAGCAAAACAAACAAACAAAAAAAACCAAAACATCTCTTGGCTTTATTGATATTTTCTTTTTTTTAAATTTTCTCTCTGATCTTTATTGTTTCCTTCCATCTGCTGACTTTGGGCTTTATTCATTCTTCTTTTTCTAATTCCTTTAGAAGTTACATTATGCTGTTTATTTGGGATTTTTCTTATTTTTTGAGGTAGGCCCGTATCTCTATAAACTTCCCTCTTAGGACTGCTTTTGCTGTGTCCTATAGATTTTGAAAATTGTGTTTTTATATTCATTGGTCACAAGGTATTTCCTGATTTCCTCTTTGATTTCTTCATTGACCCATTGGTTTTTTAGTAACGTGTTGTTTAGTCCCCATGTGTTTGTTTTTTTTCCCATTTTTCTTACCATAATTGATTGCTAGTTTTATACCATTGTGATTGGAAAAGAAATTTGGTATAATTTTTATCCTACTCAATTAGTTGAGACTTGTTTTGTGGCCTAGCATGTCATCTATTCTGGAAAACGTCACTTGTGCACTTGAAAAGAATGTGTATTGTGCTGTTTGGGGAGGGAATATCTTGTAGATATCTATTAAGTCCAACTGGTTTAATGTGACATTTAAGGCCACTGTTACCTTATTTTCTGTCTGAATAATCTGCACTTTGATGTAAGTGGTTGGTTAATGTCCCCTGATATTATTGTATTATTGCCAATTTCTCCCTTTATGTCTGTTAATGTTTGCTTTATATATTTAGGTGCTCCTTTACTGGGTGTATATATGTTTACAAACTTTATATTCTCCTCTTGTATTGATACTTTTATCATTATATAATGTTGCTTTTTATCTTTTATTATACACTTTTTAAATTTTTGAAATGTATTTTATTTTTTATAGAGCAGGTTCTTATTAGTCATCAGATTTATACACATCAGTGTACACATGTCAGTCCCAATCACCCAATTCTATTATAGACTTTGTTTTAAAGTCTACTTTGTTTAACATAAGTATTGCTACCCCAGCTTTCTTGTCATTTCTATTTGCATGGAATATTGTTTTTCCATCCCCTCACTTTTAGTCTCTGTGTGTCTTTAACTCTGAACTGAGTCTCATAGAGACACCATATAGATGGGTGTTGTTTTTATGCAATCAGCCTCCCAATGTCTTTTGATTGGAGCCTTTAGTCCATTGACATTTAAAGTAATTTATTGATAGGTATGTACTTATTACCAATTTGTTATCTGTTTGTTTTTGTAGTTCTTCTCTGCTATTTTCTTCTCTTTTATTCTCTTCCTTTGTGGTTTAATAATTTTCTTTAGTGGTATGCTTGTGTTACTTTCTCACTAGTTTTGTATTATATATTTATTGTAGTTTTTGACTTGTGGTTACTATGGAGTTCATATATGTTGATTTTATAATTTTTATCTTTTAAACTTCATACTAGCTTATTTTAAGTGGTTGACCACAGCCTTTACCAGTGGGATTCTCCCCTTTGTATAATTTCTTATTTCTTGTCATAGTATTTTCTTTTTCATTCTTGTAAGGTCAGCTTAGTGATGATGAAGTCTTTTAGTTCTTGACTATCTAGGAAGCCCTTTATCTCTCCTTCAGTTCTGAATGATAATATTGTTGGGTAGAGTATCCTAGGTTGTAGATTTTTTCCCTTCAGCACTTTAAATATATTATGCCATTCCCTTCTGACTGCAAAATTTCTGCTGAAAAATCAGTTGGTAGCCTTATGGGTATTCCTTTGAATGTTACTCTTTGTTTTTCTCTTGCTGCATTTAGCATTCTCTCTTTAACGTTTGACATTTTAATTATGATATATCTTGGTTTAGGTCTCTTTGGGTTCATTTTTCTTAGAACTCTTGTTTGATTCCTGTACCTGATTATCTGTTACCTTTTTCAGGTTCAGAAAATTTTCACCCATAATTTATCAAATACCTTTTTTACCCTTTTCTCTCTTCTCCTTCTAGGACCACCTATAATGTGAGTGTTAGTACGCTTGATGTTGTTGAGAGGTCCCTTATCTTTAGTTTTTAAAATTTGTTTTTCTCTTTGCTGTTCTTATTAGGTGATTTCCATTATTAATTCTTCCAGATCACTTAAACATTCTTCTGTAACACCTAATATGCTGTTAATTCCCTCTAGTGTATATTTCCTTTCAGTTATTGTATTCTTCAATTCTGACCAGTTCATTTTTATGTTTTCTAGTTCTCTGTTAAAATTCTTACTGTGTTCATTTATTCTTTTACCCAGTTCATTAGCATTATTATTAGTATTATTGCATTGAATTCTTTAACAGGTAATTTATTTTTCTCTGTTTCATTAAGGTTTTTATCCGTTTTTTTCTTGTTCTTTCATTTGAAACATATTCCTCTGTCACCTCCTTTTGTTTAACTTTCTCTCTCTCTATGAAATTAGGTGAAAAAGTCACCAATCTCCATCTAGAAGGTATGTCCTTGTGTGGGAGTGTCCCTATGCAGTCTGCATGTGCCCAGTGGCATTGGTGAAAAAGCTGGATCTGAAGAGAACATGGGCCATGTCTTCCCCCAGGGTGAGCTCGTAGCCACTGCCTTAGTGGGGGGAGTAGATTGGAGTTGGAAGGTCCAGAACCAGAGCTAATTGCAAGCTGGGGCTTCTAAGCTCAATGGCTATCAGGAGTGTAGTTGGGGCCCAAGGGGCTACAGCAGGATTCCCTGACATAGTTGGGTTTCTCTTGGTTGTGTTGGCAGTCTCCTTGGTTGCCATGGAGATAGCCTCACTCCCTTACAAGAGTGCACAGGGATGGGAGCTCTGTCAATGGTAATCTCACCCTGGGGCTAGTGTTGCTCCCTCCTCAGTGTGTGTAGCAAAGCAGGCACTAGCATGGCTGCCCCTGCCCTGGACAGAGACATGGTTGGGTCTGAGCCAGCTTCTTTCCTTCCAGGCATGTGCATTCTTATTGGCAATGCAGCCACCTTAATGGGGAGTGGTGCCAGAGCAAGAGGGGATGAAGCAGGAACCCAGTGAGGGTTGGGAGGCATGCTGGGGTATTACTGGCCGGCCATCCAGAGACCCTAGCAGTTTTCAATCTGCTGCCTTTGCTCTGTGATGGGGAGTAAGAAAGACTGTGCAAGCTCTTTGAGAGCAGAGTCTCAGTTTCTTACAGACCTCCTGTTAAGTCCCATTGGTTTTCAGACCAAGGGGACTCATCCTCACAGTGTTGGACCCTAGGGCTGGGGTGTGTCTATTATATAGCTTGAACCTCTTCTTCCCAAGGAGGATCCCTCAGCATGTGATACCCCTCTTCTTCTGCGTCCCCTGCTAAGGGTGCAGGTGCTGACCAGATTGCTTCTCCTCCCTTCCTATCAGACTCCAGGTGGATATTTACAGCCTTGGTTGTAGAAGATCTTTTTTGCTAGTCCCCAGGTCAATTTCAGTTAAGAGTCATTCTACATGTCATTGTAGTTTTGATGTGTTGTGTTCTTTTTAACATCTTTATTGGAGTATAATTGCTTTACAATGGTGTGTTAGTTTCTGCTTTATAACAAAGTGAATCAGCTGTACATATACATATATCTCCATATCTCCTCCCTCTTGCATCTCCCTTCTACCCTCCTTATCCCAACCCTCTAGGTGGTCACAAAGCACCGAGCTGATCTCCCTGTGCTATGTGACTGCTTCCCACTAGCTATCTATTTTACATTTGGTAGTGTATATATATTCATGCCACTCTCTCACTTTGTCCCAGCTTACATTTCCCCCTTGCCCTGTCCTCAAGTCCATTCTCTATGTCTGCTTCTTTATTACCCTCCTGTCCTTAGGTTCTTCAGAACCATTTAGTCATGTACCACAATGTTCTTTGCATCTCTATTTACAATAGCTAAGACATGGAAGCAACCTAAGTGTCCATCGACAGATGAATGGATAAAGAAGATGTGGCACATATATACAATGGGATATTACTCAGCCATGAAAAGAAACGAAATTGAGTTATTTGTAGTGAGGTGGATGGACCTAGAGTCTGTCATATACAGTGAAGTAAGTCAGAAAGAGAAAAACAAATACCATATGCTAACACATACATATGGAATTTGATGTGTTTTTGAAGGGAAGGGAGCCCAACATCCTCCTGCTCTCCTATCTTGATGTCTCCATCCACCTTGATGATTTTAAAGGGGAATGATAACTATTGACCTGAAAAGTCTTACATTTTTTACACCAATTTAGCTGTTAATGAAAGCAAAGAAACAATCAGCAATAAAATCATTTTAATTAAATTCCAACTTTTTATGGTAGTTACTGTAATGTATAGGCTACTTAAAACCAAGTAGTTAGAAATGTAGACTTTGGAGTTACACTGATCTTTGTTTTCATAGAGTAACCATGGGCAAGCGACTTAACTTTGTAAGCCTCAAACTGCTCATCTGTAAGATATGGATACTGATAGCACCTATTTCATAGAATTGTGAAAATTAAATTGGATATTGCCTTTGCAAACTTAACATAGTACACTCAGCACGTCATTTCATACACATTATTTTGATGATGCAGATGATAATCTTACTGTAAAGACTATTATAGAAACATGTAAGATTATAATGTAAAGGACTTTAATTAATTCATTAAACATTTATTAGTGCTTCTTATGTCTTAGGTCCTTTTCTAGTCATGGGCTGATTAGAGGATAAGTACTCAGATACTTACATTCCTGTGTTCTACTCAGATGCCACAAAGGCCTCAGCCTTTGCTCTTGTTCCCCTTAAGACCACAAGGGATTCTTCATGGGGAAGCTTTAGGGAAGTGGACTGATGGCCCTCAAAACTGGGAGTCTGCATGCTTTAGCCTGGATTTATTTTCCCCAGCATCCTATTCCCTTTGGGACCAACATATTATTTATTTGAAACAAGAATTTCATCAGCAGTAACCATATTCTGGATGCAATAGCTGGGTCAGTCTATATGAAGGAATGAATAAATATGATTAAAAATCCAAAGCCAAAACTCACATAAAATAGCTGTTGAATTAGTCTAAGTCTTGTGACTTTTTCAAGTGGCTGGTTCTGAATGGTTTGGAGTACCTGAGTGGGTAGAAACAAGTGAACAGTCAGTTTAGCTGGAGGAGAGAACAATTACCACTTATGGTTAAGAGGGATGATATGATAAGGGATCCCAAGAGCAAAATCCACACACTGGGTAGTTTCAGCCTCATCCCACAGCTCTAAGGTCAGGCTGCCCCAGAAATCCGGCTGTCAGAAGGCACATGTAACTCATGAATTCTGAACCCCAAACGGTTAAATAGCAAAGGCCTCACAGCCCCCCAACAAGGCACTTTTTAGTTGTAAGATGGCAGCCCTTGAGCCTGACTGCTACAGATTAGAAGACTGGAAATAACCAGAGAGGAAGAGTATTTGAATCTAGACCATGTTCTCATCTCAGCCTCTAGTGTAGAGAGGTGTCTTCCCTTCCCATGCCCCATTCACTGCTGAGCAGAGGCTTTCAGAGGGATTCAGAGAGTCATTCAGCTAATAACTAACAAGTGTTTACTGACCCTGAAGATAAGGAAAGACAGACGTGGCCTCCGCTCTCTTGGAACTGACATTCTGCACTGGCAAGATGTCCATGAAACTAGGAATTGAAGTTTCAGATTAGATCAGTGCTTCAAAGACAAGATAGAAGTCTTCTGAGAACACATAACAAAGGAATCTAACCTCAACCAGAGATCAGAGGAGGCTTTCATGAGGAAGTGACATGTGAGTTGGTATAAAGAATGAGTAATAAGAGCTGATATATATTCAGCTTTACTATGTGCCAGATGTCATTGTAAGTGCTATGCAGGTATTGTCATGTAATCCCCACAACAAACCCTTGAAGTCGTATTAAGAGTATCATTTATAGATAAGGAAAAGAGCCCAGCAAACTGAAGTAAATTGGCCAAAATACACAGCCAATAGCTGGGGGACCAGGATTGAAACAGGCACTCCGATTTCAGAATGTATTATTTTAACCACTAAGAATGAATGATATGGACGCTATGGGGGAATAAAAACAAAGCATTTCAAATAGAACAACAGAATGTGTAAAGGACCCACAATGGAAGGCAGCTTGGTATGTTAAGGAAAAGAAAGAGGACAATGTGGCTGATGTATTGGAGAAAAAGAGTACGATGAAGCTGGAGATGTAGCACAGGCTCCAGACCTGCCAGGTTCTGGGGGTTCCAATACAGAATTCCACATTTTGTGCCTTGTGAGGTGTGTATCTCAGTGCAACTGGAATCAGAAACAGAAATAGCAATAACAACAGAACATGGAAGTTACCTTTTTAGCTCTGTTTAGTTAGGGCTGAAAGCAGCTGGAGACATTTACAATTTATGTATTAATGCCAGGAAATAGACATATTAATGTAAGACATAGACAAAGAAAACTTTAGACGTAGATCCAGTATGGCAATGGAATTCTGGAACAATACCAGGCTGAAGACATTACCAAGACTTTCCTGGCTAAGGCACCCTCAGTACGCAAGTGATGGGAAATTAGTGGCTAAAGTCAGATCCAGACTTTGGTGGTAATTATCTACCTAAATCTATAGTTTGATGTATAAACAGAAGTATGAGCTACTGACTCTATTTTATTTTGTTTATTTTCAGATGGGATTCACTCCTTTCAGCCATCCTTTCAGCTACCACTCTGAAGCCTGCAGCAGCAGATACAATCCCACAACTGGTGCCGCCCCTGGTGTTCCCACTGGGGCATCCTGGAAGACAATGTTCCCTGCACACTCAAACGTGTCCTGTGCCACATGACTGACTGAGCACCTGAAAGATTCTCATCTTTCAGGTCCCTGGAAATGACTAGGCCACTCTTATAGACAAGGATTGTCTTACATCTGAGCTTTTTCTTCTCCCCTGCTCCATCACTCACAGGCTATTTATGTGGTGATATAATCTCTTGGATCTCTTATGCACAGCAGTCCAAGTTGATCAATCCACCTTTTGCTTTCACTGATTTTCTTTGAAGAGACACAAAGGTCAGATGTTATTGCTATTCCACAGACCCAACACCAGGGGGTGATCAAGGCACACCACACTAATACCACTTCTCCAAAGCTGAGCTCTAACCTCCCACACAGAACAGGAAGTGCAGGAGCTGGACTCACAGAAATTCTGTTCAGTATAACTCAGAATATGTAAAGGCTTTGGCAATGGCACCGCACTGAACACATGCTCAGTACAATTATTATAACCTCAGTGGAGTTGCTGCTTAACGCCAAAAGGGAGAAAAAAATGACGGCTCATAACTGTAAACAATTGCATAGTAAACGGAATGCAGAGAATACTCCTGCCTCGTGCCCCACAGTGCTGGGTAATTTACAGGTTCCACTGGAGCCCGATATTCCTTTCCTGGTAGCACACAGCCTCACACACTGACTTATGTGTTCTTCTAATGTACTAATTCCTACAGCAGCTCGAGTGTCAAAAATTCTTCAGGCCAACAGTATTTGTGACTATTGTGACTCTCCAATCCTTGGAAATGCTCCCATGGCAAAGCACCTCTTGAAAAGAATGTGAAGAGAAGAAATTCAGTGCAAATCTCCAGAAATTGCTCAGTGGCTGCGCGAAACACTGTTTGCAACTGCCGTTTAATGTTCGAAATGCAACTGACGGCTCCTTCTGGGTTGTATTTTTCCATTAGCAAACACCAATCTCCTCTACTACTCTAAGAGTCTGAAACGAGTGTGTTTAGTTAATTTTCTGTTTCTCCTTTGCAAAGCCTCGAGAACATCACACTTTCCTGGATCATATAGTAGTGTCAGAGGCAAGGACATATGGCTAAACATCCTTCGTGAAAGTTCGTGAAAGTTTACTTCTTACACCAGGTTATCAGAACTCCTAAATTAAACATACATACAACATGTCCAGAAGCCCTTAAACCAAGGAACTGCTTGAATAGAAATGAACCATACATTCCTTATTTTCTCTTTTTTAAAGTAAATGTTTTATTCAATTGTAACACATACTGAAATGTACACAAATTATAAATTTCATCAAGTGAACACACTCATCACCCATATCAAGAAACAGAGCAGCACTCCGTTACCTCCCTTATGCTGCAGGGCAACTTTCTAAATAAAAATAAGCATTCATGTACTATTTAGGTACGGGAGTTGCATTCTGCAGTCTGTCTCACACTGTGACTGGAATGAATTTCCTTAGCAATATATTCTCTATAGAGCAGTGGTACTCAAAGTGGCAGGAGCATTACTGAGGAAACTCTCAGAAATGCAAATTCTCGGGCCTCACCCCTAACCTATTGAATCAGAAATTCTTGGGTCAGGGCTTGGCTATCTGTGTTTTAACAAGCCTCCCATGTGATTCAGATGCATCCTAAAGCCTTAGAAACATTTTTCTAGCACAACATCCATGTTTTAGCCTCAAAATTGTGTTTTAGCAGAGTTTTACGGATACTGGGGTATAAAGTGTTACATTAGAATAGTGGTGCCAAGGTCTAACTGCTTATCTCTTTTTTTCCCTAACTTTTTGATAACTTAAATTTATTTATTGGTAGCCTTATTGAGGTGTAATTTGCATACAATTCACAAGTTTTTAATGTACAATTCACTGGGTTTTGTTGTCTACAGTTGCTTCCCTTTCTACCCATTTCCATTGCACAGTATCCCCAAACAGTATCAACATTGTTGGTCTACTTGTGTCTTTCCTACTAACCTGTGAACAGATTTCTTGAGGACAAAACTGTGCTTTATTCATCATTGTGTTCCTATCCCTCAACCAAGCACAAATAAGAGACTTCACAAATATTTGCTGAAGAAATGAGTGAACCAAACTGGGTAAATAAAAATAAGCCCATGGAGAAGACTAGCTGTGTTGTAGGATGTGAGGAATAGGTGGGTCCAAGAATTCTGCATAAATTTGAGGTCCAAAGTGGAGCACATTAGGCTAGTAGTATAATAACACCTGGGCAGCACTGGGATTTGCTCTCTGATACACCTGCACATGTGTGGCAGACACTCTTACTGTCCTGTAAATACTCCTGCAGACTACCCTGAGGCAACCTCCAGTCAGTCCCCTATCAGGCTGGAACGCATCCTGTGTCTCTGCTTCAGGACATTCTGTGAACATTGGAGTATCTCCACCCACAAGTGGGGCCTGACAGAAGTGTGGGGAAGGTAAAACTCCAGGAGCAACCATTGAGCAGTGAGGGACATTGTTGGTGGAGAAACTTCCTAGCTTCCTGGTCCATCTGTGGGAAGTTCTGAGCTGTGCTCCACACACTTTCAAGGGTAGGTGGTTCCCAGCAGGCTCGAGCCCCAGTTGCCCACAGCAGGGACCCATTCATTACAGAATTTTTCATTGGCTTTCCTGCCTTTTCAGCCTCTCCTCACTTCCTCACAGTGCTTCCTGGGATCATCTTCTCAAAAAACTACTTGCAACCAAATCTTTGGAAGTTAAGGAGGATAGAGAGTGACAGGGATGGGGCATGGACGTACTAATTTATATAGGATATCAGGAAATGCTCTTTTTTTTTTTTTTTTTTTTTTTTTTTTTTTTCGGTACGCGGGCCTCTCACTGTGGTGGCCTCTCCCATTGCGGAGCACAGGCTCAGGAGCCATGGCTCACGGGCCTAGCCGCTCCGCGGCACGTGGGATCCTCCCGGACCGGGGCACGAACCCATGTCCCCTGCATTGGCAGGCGGACTCCCAACCACTGCGCCACCAGGGAAGCCCAGGAAATGCTCTTTGATAAGAGCATTTTTCCAGCTCTATTGAGATATAATTGACATATTACAGTGTGTAAGTTTAAAGTGTACAAAATGATGATTTGATACACAAATATATTGAAAAATGATTGCCATGGTAAGGTTAATTAACACACCCAGCGCGTCACATAATTATCCATTTTTGTGGAGAGAACTTTTAAGATCTACCCTCTTAGCAACTTCCAAGCATATGATACAGTACTGTTAACTATAGTCACTGTGCTATGCGTTAGATTCTCAGAACTGTTTGGCCTTATATCTGGAAGTTTATACCTTTGACCAACATCTCCCTATTCCCCTGATACCTTCACCCACCCCGCAACTCCTGGAAACCACCAACCTACTCTGTTTCTATGAGTTTAGAGTCCACATATAAGTGAGATTGTATGATATTTGTGTTTCTCCATCTGGCTTATTACACTTAGCAGAGTGTAGGATACATCCAGAAAGAAAGAGTCCATCCATGATGTTGCAAATGGCAGGATTTCCTTTTTTGTGTGTGGCAATATATATATATATATATATATATATATATATATATATATATTCATATGACATTTTCTTTATTCATTCATCCATCAATGGATACTTATGTTGTTTCCATGTCTTAGTTATTGTAAATAATGCTGCAGTGAACATGGAATTTCAGATATCTCTTAAAGATAATGATTTCATCTTTGGATATATACCCTCAAGTGGAATTCCTGGATCATATAGTAGTTATATATTTAATTTTTTGAGGAACCTCCATATTGTTTACCATAGTGGCTGTACCAATTTACAATCCCATCAACAGTGCACCATTTTTTCCTTTCTTCCACATCCTCACCAGCACTTGTTATCTTGATAAAAGTATTTTTGAACAAAGATTTAGAGAAAGGGAGTCAGTCATAGGACATCTCCAGGAAGAGCCAGACAGGCAAGAGGGAAGAAGGCAGCAATACTCTTTGTGTGCTCCAGGAATTGCAAGGTGGGCAGTAAGACAAGAATGGAGTAAGCAAGGAGAATGAGACTAGATTGTTTCCACCATCACTAACACAGCAGGGACAAGACTACCTGAAGTTTTGTAGGTCATAGCATGAGTTTGGATTTTACTTAGATGGGGAGAGTCTTGAGCAGAGGGGTAATGTGATCTGAACTATGTTTTAAAACGATCATTCTGGCTGCTATGTGGAGAATGGGCTGAAGAGGCAAGAATGAAAACTAAAGGGCCAGTTAGGAGGCCAGGGGAGAAGTGAATGTGGCTTGATCCAAGTAGCAGTGGAGTTGGTGAGAAAGGGTTGGATTCATCCTGAAGGATTTGCCCATGGATTGGATGTGGGCTACAGAAGAAAGAAAAGACTCAAGGATCAGCCAGTATTTTTGCACTAAGTAACTGGTAAACTGAATATGTCATTTACTGATTTGGAGAAGAGTTAGGGAGGAATAGGCTTTTCAGGATAAAGCAAGTGTTGTGTTTTGCATATGTTAAGTTTGTAATGTCTATTATTCAACCCAGCAGAGAACATGGATTCTACAGCCTGACTTCCTGGTGCACATCCCAGCTTTGCCACTTACTTGCTTGTGTGAGTCTCTGATATTTCCTTTACCTTTCTGTCCTCAGTTTCCTCATCTGTGAAATGAGATTAATAATAAATTGTTATGGGATTTAATGAGTTAATACATGTAAAGTGCTTGGTATAGTGCATGGAACAAAGTAAACACTATGAAATAATATGCCAATAAAATAATACTATATAATAATAATAAGTTATATAAAATATTGAATAAGCATATATATGAGTTTGGAGTTCAGAATAGATGTCTGGGCTATAAATCTGAAGTCATCAGAGCATAGATGCTATTTCAAGCCATATGACTAGATGAGGTCACATAGGGAGTGAGAGTATATAGCAAAGGTGACATGCTTGGAGGCTGAGTCCTGGGGCACTACAAGGCTTAGAAGTGAAGAAAAGGTAAAAGAATCTAAATCTACAAGTTGTTGGTACATTTTAAAGAACTTTACATTTCTTGTGTGCTTTCATATCATTATTTGAAAATTCAGCCGAATGACTGATAAAGAAAACATTCCCCTGAAAATGTGTCTGCGGTGGGGCTTGCAGCAGAGCCTATCTTGGAATAACACTTGTCATTCTAGGAAGGCAGCTGGTGTGTCAATCTGCCAGCCATGCACTACATATTTTATTTCCAAGGAAGCAGGGGTAAAGCAGGGAGATGTGATAATTTTTTCAAGAAGACCAGGATAGCTAAAATAGTGTTAGCCTTCAAAGTATCCCCCTTGGGAGGCAACATACATAATTAAGTATTACTTATTTTGGTGTGTTGCTTTTTAATACACTATTTTGGGAATTTTTATCGAATAACTAAGAATTATAAAAGAAAGTCTGTTTCTTTTATGGGTGACATATTTTTTAAATATATGTAACAAATATTTGCCTTCTTAACCATTTTTAAAGCTGCAAGACATTGACTATATTCACAAAGTTGTGCAACTATGACCATTGCCTTGTTCCAAATCTTTTTCATTACCCCAAACAGAAACTCTGTAACCATTAAGCAATAACTCAGCATTTCCCTCTCACTCCAAGCCCTACTAACCTACATTCTTCCTCTATGCATTTATCTACTCTAGATATTTTATACAAGTGCAAGCATAATATTTCCCTTCTATATCTGGCTTATTTCACTTAACATAATATTTTCAAGGTTTATCCATGTTGTACCACATATCAGAACTAAATTGTTTTTAATAGCTGAATAATATTCCATAATATGTACATACCACATTTTGCTTATCCATGCTGTTGATGGACACTTGCTTTGATCCCATCTGGGCTATTGTGAATAATGCTGCAATGAACAATGGGGTACAAATAAAAGTTTGTGCCTCTGTTTTCAATTCTTTTGGGTATATATGTAGTAGTAGAACTGCTGGGTTATATGGTACTTCTGTGTTTAGTTTTTTGAGCAACTGCCAAACTGTTTCCCACAGTATCTGTACCTCTCTACATTCCCACTAGCAATGAACAAGTGTTCCAATTCCTCCACATCCTTACCAACAGTTGTTATTATTATTTTTTTCTGATTATAGCCATCCTAATGTGTGTGAAGTGGTATATCATTGTGGTTTTGATTTATATTTCCTTAATGACTAGAATGTTGAGCATCTTTTTATGTGTTTATTGGCCATTTGTATAGGTTCTTTGAAGAAATGCCTATTAAAGTCCTTTTCAATTTTTTGTTTGGGTTGTTTGTCTTCTTGTTGTTAAGTTGTATGAGTTCTCCATATATTCAAGAAATTAATCCATTATCAGACACATGGTTTCCACATATTTTTCTAACTATTCTGTAGGTTATCTTTTTAATTTCATGATAATGCACACAAGTTTTAATTTTCATGAAGTCCAATTTACCTATTTTTTCTTTGTTGTTTGTGTTTTTAACGTTCTATCTAAGAAATTGTTACCGAGTCCAAGGATTTGAAGATTTACTCCTATGTTTTCTTCTCAGAGTTTAACAGTTTTAGCTCTTATATTTAGGTCATTGATTCTTTTTGAGTTAATTCTTTTATATGGTGTGAGGTAGGGATCAAGCTTCATTCTTTTGCAGTGGAAATCCAGTTGTCCTATCACCATATGTTAAAGAGACACTTCTTTCCCCACTGAATGGACCAGATACCCATATCAAAAATCAACTGGTCTTGGGCCTCCCTGGTGGTGCAGTGGTTGAGAGTCCGCCTGCCGATGCAGGGGATACGGGTTCGTGCCCCGGTCCGGGAGGATCCCATATGCCGCGGAGCGGCTGGGCCCGTGAGCCATGGCCGCTGAGCCTGCGCATCCGGAGCCTGTGCTCCGCAACGGGAGAGGCCACAACAGTGAGAGGCCCGCATACCGCAAAAAAAAAAAAAAAAAAAAAAAATCAACTGGTCATAGATATATACATTTATATTTAGAATCTCATTCTATTCCATTGGTCAATATGTCTAGTCTATCAGCACCACATAGTCTTGATTATTGTAGCTTTGCAATAAGTTTTATTTTTTAATGGAAATATAGTTGACATACAAAATAATGTTAGTTTCAGGTGTACTACATAATGATTTGATACATTATGAAATGATTACAACAAGAAGTCTAATAACAATGTCTGCAAGAACATTATTAAAATATTATTGACCATATTCCTTATGCTGTATATTATATCCCTGTGACTTACATATTATATAACTTGAGGTTTGTACTTTTAATTCCTTCACTTACTTTGCCTACTCCCTAGCCCTACCCCCCTTTCTGGCAACCACCCATTTGTTTTCTGTATCTCTGTGTCTGTTTTTGTTTTGTTTTGTTTGTGTGTGTTTTCTTAGATTCCACATATAAGTGATGTCATATGGTATTTGTCTTTCTCTGTGTGACTTATTTCACTTAGCATAATACTCTCTAGATCCATCCATGTTGTTGCAAATGCCAGGATTTCATTTATTTTTATGGTAATATTCCATTGTATATATGTGTACCATTTCTTCCTTTTTTTTACATTGGGGTATAGTTGATTTACAATGTTGTGTCGGTTTCAGGTGTACAGCAAATGGTTCAGTTATACATATACAAATATCCATTGTTTTTCAAGTTCTTTTCCATATAGTTATTATAGAATATTGAGTAGAGTTCCCTGTATTATACAGTAGGTCCTTTTTTATTATCTATTTTATATTTAAAAGCGTGTATATGTTAATCTCAACCTCCTAATTTATTCCCCCACCACATTTCCCCTTTGGTAACCATAAGTTTGTTTTCAAAGTCTGTGAGTCTTTTTCTGTTTTGTAAATAAGTTCATTTGTATTACCTTTTTAGATTCCACATACAAGTGATATTATATGATATTTGTCTTTCTCTCTGACTTATTGAACTTAGTATGATAATCTCTAGGTCCATCCATGTTGCTGCAAAAGACATAATTTCATTGTATTTTATTGCAAATAATATTCCATTCTATATATGTACCACATCTTCTTTATCCATTCCTCTGTTGATGGACATTTTGGTTGTTTCCATGTCTTGGCTATTGTAAATAGTACGGCAATGAGCATTGGGGTGCATGTATCTTTTCAAATTATGGATTTCTCCAGATATATGCCCAAGAGTGGGATTGTTGAATCATATGGTAGCTCTGTTTTTAGTTTTTAAAAGAAGCTCCATACTGTTCTCCATAGTGGCTGCACCAGTATACATTCCCACCAACAGTGTAGGAGGGTTTACTTTTCTCCACATCCTCACCAGCACTTGTTATCTTGATAAGAGCATTTTTCAATTGTGCCTTTATTTTTCCTGTCATTCTCTGCTGGTTAGGATCTCTAAAAAATGTTGAATATAAGTGATAAACCTTGTCTTATTCCTCATTTTAAAGAGAATGCTTTTGTTTCCCCATCAAAAATGATCCTCTGAAATTGAAGATGACACAAATAGATGGAAAGATATACCATGTTCTTGGATTGGAGGAATCAATATTGTTAAAATGACTATATTACCCAGTAATCTACAGATTCAATGTGATCCTTATTAAATTACCAATGGCATGTTTTGCAGATCTAGAACAAAAAAAATATTAAAATTTGTATGGAAGAACAAAAGATTCCAAATAGCCAAAGCAATCTTAAGAAAGAAAAATGGAGCTGAAGGAATCAGGCTCCCTGACTCAAGACTATACTACAAAGTTACAGTAATCAAAACAGTATAGTACTTCCACAAAAACAGAAATATAGATCAATGGAGCAGAATAGAAAGTCCAGAAATAAACCCACACTCCTATGGTCAATTAATCTATGACAAAGAATCGAGAATATACAATGGAGAAAAGACAGTCTCATCAATAAGTGGTACTGGGAATACTGGACAGCTACATGTAAAAAAATGAAATTAGAACCACCATACACAAAAATAAACTCAAAGTAGATCAAAGACCTAAATAGAGGAAAACATAGGCAGAACACTTTTTGACATAAATTGCAGCAACATCTTTTTGGATCCACCTTCTAGAGTAATGAAAATTAAAACAAATATAAACAAATGGGACTTAATTAAACTTAAAAACTTTTGCGTAGTAAAGGAAACCATAAACAAAATGAAAAGACAACCCACAGAATGGGGGAAAATATTTGTAAATGAAGTGACCAACAAGGGATTAATCTCCAAAATATACAAATAGCTCATGCAGCTCAATATACCACTTCTTCTTTATCCATTCATCTATTGATGGATATTTAGGTTGCTTCCATACATTGGCTATTGTTAATAATGCTGCAATGAACATTGATGCACATCTACATTTTCAAATTAGGGTTTTTGTTTTCTTCAGGTGAATATCCAGAGGTAAAATTGTTGGATCTTATAGCATTTCTATTTTTAAATTTTTGAGAAACCTCCATATTGTTTTCCATAGTGGCTGCACCAATTTACAATCCCAACAGTGCCCCAGGGTTCTCTCTTCTCCATAACCTTACCAACACTTGTTATTTGCTGTATTTTTGATGGTAGCCATTCTCACAGGTGTGAGGTACTATCTCATTGTGCTTTTGATTTGCATTTTCCTGATGATTAGTGATGTTGAGTATCCTTTCATGTGTCTGTTGGCTATCTGTATGTATTCTTTGCAAAAATGCCTATTCAGGTCCCTTGCCCATTTTTTTAATCAGGTTTTTTGTTATTTTGATGTTGAGTTGTATGAGTTTTTTGTATATTTTGGATATGAATCCCTTAACTAATATACTCCTTGCAAATATATTTTCCCATTCAGTAGGTTGCCTTTTTGTTCTATTAATGGTTTTCCTTGCTGAGTAATACTTTTTAGTTTGGTGTAGTCCCATTTGTCTATTTTTGCTTTTGTTTCCCTTGGTTGAAGAGACAAAGCCAAAAAATTATTGCAGCGACTACTGTCAAAGAGCATACTCCCTATATTTTCTGCTAGGAGTTTTATGGTTTCAGGTCTTACATGTAATTCTTTAATCCATTTCTAGTTTATTTTTGTAGATTATGTGAGAAAGTAGCCCAAGTTTGATTCTTTTTCATGTTGCTGTACAATTTTCCCAACACCATTTA
This sequence comes from Mesoplodon bidens, assembly GCF_964165515.1. NCBI lineage: Eukaryota > Metazoa > Chordata > Mammalia > Artiodactyla > Ziphiidae > Mesoplodon > Mesoplodon bidens. Next base: position 28,773,668 of record NC_138164.1, on the reverse strand, counting down.
TTAGACAGGATTTTTCCCCCATTGTATATTCTTGCCTCCTTTGTCATAGATTAATTGACCATATGAGTGTGGGTTTATTTCTGGACTCTCTATACTATACTATGTGTAGTGTTGATCTATGAGACTGTTTTTGTGCTTTTTAATTTTTTATTATTATTTTAACAGTATTAATTCTTTCAGTCCATGACCATGGTATGTCTTTCTATCTGTTTGTCATCTTCAGTTTCTTTCATCAATGTCATATTGTTTTCCAAATTCAAGACTTTTACTTTCTTAGTTAGATTTAGGTATTTTACTCTTTTTGAATAAATAATTGTAAATGGAATTATTTTCTTAATTTCTTTGATAATTTGTTATTAGTGTATAGAAACACAACAGATTTCTGTATATTAATTTTGTATCCTGCAACTTTATTGAATTCATTTATTAGTATTGATACTAATAGATTTTTGGTGGTGTCTTTATGGGATTTCATATACATAGTATAATGTCATCTGCAAATAGTGACAGTTTTATATCTTCCTTTCCAGTTTGGATTTCTTTCTTACCTTTTTTTTTTTTTTTTGGCCTGATTACTGTAGCTAGAAACTTCCAATACTGTATTGAATAACAGTGGTGAGAATGGGAATCCTTGTTTTGTTCTTGATCTTAGAGGAAATGCTTTCACCTTTTAGTATGATATTGTCTGTAAGTCTGTTATATATGGTCTTTATTATTTCAGTTTGATCCCTCTATACCCACTTTATTGTTAAGAGTTTTTATCATAAATAGATATTGAATTTCGTCAAAAGCTGTTTCTGCATCTATTGAGATAATCATATGATTTTTATTCTTCAATTTGTTAATGTGGTATATCACATTGATTGATTTGCAAATACTGAACCAATCTTACATCCTGGATAAATTGCATTTGATTGTGGTGTGTGATCATTTAAATGTATTGTTGAATTCAGTTTGATAATATTTTGTTGAGGATTTTTGCATGTGAGTTCATATTGGCCTGTAATTTTCTTTTCATTTTCTTTTTCTTTTTCTTTTTTTTTTGTGGTATCTTTGTCTAGCTTTGGTATCTGGGTGATGCTGGACTTATAGAATGAGTTCAGAAGCATTCCTTCCTCTTTAATTTTTTGTAATAGTTTGAGAAGGATAGGTATTAACTCTTCTTTAAATGTTAGGTAGAATTTGCCTGAAGCTGCCTGGTCTGGACTTTCTTTGTTGGTAGTTTTTTGATTACTGATTTAATTTCATTACTGGAAATCAACCTGCTCATTTGTTCTATTTCTTCCAGATTCAGTATTCAGAGATTCTAGTTTCTAGGAATTTATTCATTTCTTTTATGTTTGTCCATTTCATTGGAATATAATTGTTCATAGTAATCTCATATGATACTTTTTATGACTGTGGGGTTGGTTGTAATTTCTTCTCTTTCACTTCTTATATATTTGGTCTTCTCTCTTTTTATTCATTATGTGTCTGGCTAAAGGTTTATCAATTTTGTTTATCATTTCAAAGATCCAGTTCTTGGGGCTTCCCTGGTGGCACAGTGGTTAAGAATCCACCTGCCAATGCAGGGGACATGGGTTTGAGCCCTGGTCCGGAAGATCCCACATGCCATGGAGCAGTTAAGCCTGTGCACCACAACTACTGAAGCCTGCATGCCTAAAGCCTGTGCTCTGCAACAAGAGAAGCCACTTCAATGAGAAGCCTGCACACTGCAATGAAGAGTAACCCCCACTCGCCGCAACTAGAGAAAGCCCACGTGCAGCAATGAAGACACAACACAGCCAAAAATAACAATAAATAAAATAAATAAATTTAAGAGAAAAAGATCCAGTTCTTACTTTCTTTGATCTTTTATATCTTTTTAGTCTCTATTTTACTTCTGCTCTCATTTTTATTATTTCTTTTCTTCAACTAAATTTGGATTTCATTTGTTCTTCTTTTTCCAGATGCTTTAGGTAAGGTTACATTGTTTATTTGAGTTTTTCTTATTTACTGAGGTAGGCTTGCATTACCATAAACTTTCCTCTTAAAACTACTTTTTCTGTGTCATAGATTTCAGATCATTGTGTTTACATTTTTTTACTTGTCTTCAGGTAGTTTTTGATCGCCTCTTTGATTTCTCTGGTAACCCATTGGTTGTTTAGTAGCAAATTTTTTAGCCTTCATGTATTTGTGAGTTTTGCAGCTTTTTTCCTGTAGTTGATTTCTAGTCTCACACTACTGTGGTTGGGAAAGATGCTTTACATGATTTCAATCTTCTTAACTTTATCAAGACTTGGTGTGTGGCCTAGGATATAACCTATCCTGAAAAATATGCCATGTGCACTTGAAAAGAATGTTATTCTGCTGCTTTTGGAAAATTCTTCTTTATATATCTATTATGTTCATCTACTCTAATGTATCATTTAAAGTCAGTGTTTCCTTATTGATTTGCTGTCTAAATGATCAGTCCACTGATGTCAGTACAGTGTTAAAGTCCCTTTTTAACATTACATTACTATCAATATCTCCTTTTAGGTTTGTTAATAATAAAGCACATGATCTATGTATTTAGGTGCTTCTATGTTGGGTGTATATATAATTACAATTGGTATATCATCTTGTTGAATTGATCTCTTTATCACTATGTAATGTCCTTTTTTGTCTCTTTTTACAGTCTTTGTTTTAAAGTCTCATTTGTTTGATATAAGTATTGCTGCCCTCACTTTTTAAAATTTCCATTTGCATGGAATATCTTTTCTTTCTTTTTTTATTGGAGTATAGTTGATTTACAGTGTTGTGCTAGTTTCAGGTACACAGCAAACTGATTCAGTTATACATATATATGTATATTTATTTTTGTCAGATTCTTTTCCTTTATAGGTTTTACAAAATTTTGAGTATAGTTCCCAGTGCTATGTAGTAAGTTCTCATTGGTTATCTATTTTATATATAGTAGTATGTATATGTTAACTTAAACTCTTAATTTATTCTCCCCCCCTTTCCCCTTTGGTAACCATAAATCTGTTTTCTATGTCTGTGGGTCTATTTCTGTTTTGTAGATAAGTTCTTTTTTTTTTTTTTTTTTTAGATTCCACATATAAGATATATCATGTGATATTTGTCTTCCTCTGTTTAGCTTACTTCACTTAGTGTGATAATATCTAGGTACATCCATGTTGCTGCAAATGGCATTATTTTATTCTTTTTTATGGCTAATATTCAACTGCATAGATATACCAAACCTTTGAATGTTTTTTCAGTTTCCTCACTTTGAGTTGCATGTGTCTTTAGATCTGAAGTGAGTTTCTTGTAGGCAGCATATACATGGTTCTTTACTCTTTTTTATCTAGTCATTCACTATCGTTTGATTGGAGCATTTAGTGCATTTCCTATTTTTTCTTGTTTTAAATTGAAGTATAGTTGATTTACAATTTTGTATTAATTTCTGATGTACAGCAAAGTGATTCATTTATTCATATGTATACATTCTTTTTATATTCTTTTCCATTATGGTTTACCACAGGACATTGAATATAGTTCCATGTACTATACAGTGGGATCCTCTTGTTTATCCATTCTATACATAATAGTTTGCATATGCTAACCACAAACTCCCACTCCATTCCCCCACCACCACCCTTGGCAACCACAAGTCTGTGCACTATGTGACTCTGTTTCTGTTTCATAGATAAGTTCATTTGTGTCATATTTTAGATTCCACATATAAGGGATATCATATGGTATTTGTCTTTCTCTTTCTGACTTACTGCACTTAGTATGATAATCTCCAGGTCTATCAATGTTGCTGAAAATGGCATTACTTCATTCTTTTTTATGGCTGAATAATATTCCATTGTATATAGGTATCACATCTTCTTATCCATTCATCTGTCAATGGATAATTAGGTGTTTCCATGTCTTGGTTGTAATAAATTGTGCTACTATGAATTTAGGGGTACATGTAACTTTTTGAATTATAGTTTTGTCCAGATACATGCTCAGGAGTGGGATTGCTGGATCATATGGAAACTCTATTTTTCGTTTTTTGAGTAATCTCCATACTGTTCTCCATAGTGGCTGTATCAATTTACATTCTCACCAGCAGTGCAAGAGGGTTCCCTTTTATCCACACCCTCTCCCTTTGTTCTTTGTAGCATTTGTTGTTTGTAGATATTTTGATGATGGCCATTCTGATTGGTGTGAGATGATACCTCATTGTAGTTTTCATTTGCATTTCTCTAATAATTAGTGATGTTGGGTATCTTTTCATGTGCCTCTTGGCCATCTGTATGTCTTCTTTGTAGAAATGTCTTTTTAGGTCTTCCACCCATTTTCTGATTGGGTTGTTTGTTCTTTTGATATTGAGCTGCATGAGCTCTTTGTATATTTTGGAGATTAATGCCTTGTCGGTTGCAAATATTTTCTTCCATACTGGGGGTTGTCTTATTGTCTTGTTGATGGTTTCCTTTGCAGTGCAAAACCTTTTAAGTTTAATTAGGTCCCATTTGTTTATTTTTGTTTTTATTTTCATTACTTTAGGAGGTGGGTCAAAAAAGATCTTGCTGTGATTTATATCAAAGAGTTTTTTTCCTATGTTCCTCTAAGAGCTTTTTGTTTGTTTGTTTGTTTGTTTGTTTTTGCGGTATGCAGGCCTCTCACTGTTGTGGCCTCTCCTGTTGCTGAGCACAGGCTCCGGACATGCAGACCCAGCGGCCATGGCTCACGGGCCCAGCCACTCCACGACATGTGGGATCCTCCTGGACTGGGGCACGAACCCATGTCCCCTGCATCGGCAGGCGGACTCTCAAACACTGCGCCACCAGGGAAGCCCCCTCTAAGAGTTTTATAGTGTCCAGTTTACATTTAGGTTTTTAATCCATTTTAAGTTTATTTTTGTGTATGGTGTTGTTAGGGAGTGTTCTAATTTCATTCTTTTACATGTAGCTATCCAGTTTTCCCAGCATCACTTATTGAAGAGACTGTCTTTTCTCCATTGGCTATTCTTGCATCCTTTGTCATAGATAAGGTGACACTAGGTGAGTGGCGTTATCTCTGGGCTCTCTATTCTGTTCCATTGATCTATATTTCTGTTTTTGTGCCAGTACCATACTGTCTTGATTACTGTAGCTTTGTAGTATAGTCTGAAGTCAGGAAGCCTGATTCCTCCAACTCCGTTTTTCTCTCTCAAGATTGCTTTGACTATTCGGGGTCTTTTTTATTTCTACACAAATTGTAAAATTTTTTGTTCTAATTCTGTGAAAAATGCCATTGGTAATTTGATAGGGATTGCACTGAATCTGTAGATTGCTTTGGGTAGTATAGTCATTTTCACAGTACTGATTCTTCCAGTTCAAGAAAATGGTATATCTTTCCATCTGTTTGTGTCATCTTTGATTTCTTTCATCAGTATCTTATAGTTTTCTGAGTACAGGTCTTTTGCTTCCTTAGGTAGATTTATTCCTAGGTATTCTATTATTTCTGTCGCAGTGGTGAATGAGATTGTTTCCTTAATTTCATTTTCTGATCTTCTGTTGTTAGAGTACAGGAATTCAAGAGATTTCTGTGCATCAATTTTATATTCTGCAAATTTACCAAATTCGTTGATTAGCTCTATTACTTTTTTGGTGGCTTCTTGAGGATCTTCTATGTATAGTATCATGTCATCTGTGAACAGTGACTGTTTACTTCTTCTTTTCCAATTTGTATTCTTTTTATTTGTTTTTCTTCTCTGATTGCCATGGCTAGGACTTCCACTACTATGTTGAATAAAAGTGGTGAGACTGAACGTCCTTGTCTTGTTCCTGTTTTAGAGGAAATGGTTTCAGTTTTTCACCATTGAGAATGATGTTGGCAGTGGGTTTGTCATATATGGCCTTTATTATGTTGAGGTAGGTTCACTCTGTGCCCACTTTCTGGAGTGTTTTTATCATAAATGGTGTTGAATTTTGTCAAAAGCTTTTTCTGCCTCTTTTGAGATGATTGTATGATTTTTATTCTTTAACTTGTTAATATGGAGTATCACATTGATTGATTTGCATATATTGAAGAATTCTTGCATCCCTGGGATAAATCCCACTTGATCAAGGTGTATGAACCTTTTAATGTGTTGTTGGATTCTGTTTGCTAGCATTTTATTGAGGATTTTTGCATCTATGTTCATCAGTGTTATTGGTCTGTAATTTTCTTTGTGTGTGTGTGTGTGATATCTTTGTCTGGTTTTGGTATCGGGGTGATCTTGGCCTCATAGAATGAGTTTGGGAGTGATCCTTCTTCTGCAATTTTTTGGAAGAGTTTGAGAAGGATAGATGTTAGCTATTCTCTAACTGTTTGATAGAATTCACCTGTGAAGCCATCTGGGCCTGGACTTTTGTTTGTTGGAAGATTTTTAATTACAGTTTCAATTTCATTACTTTTGATTGGTCTGTTTATATTTTCGATTTCTTCCTGGTTCTGGTTTTGATGGTTGTACCTTTCTAAAAATTTGTCTATTTCTGCCAGTTTATCTAGTTTATTGGCATATAGTTGCTTGTAGTAATCTCTTATGATCCTTTGTATTTCTGTGGTGTCAGTTGTAATTTCTCCTTTTTCATTTCTAATTTTATAGATTTGAATACTCTCCCTTTTTTATTGAGTCTGGTTATACTTTTATCAATTTTGTTTATCTTCTAAAAGAACCAGCTTTTTGTTTTATTGTTCTTTGCTATTGTTTTCTTTGTTTCTATGTCATTTATTTCTGCTCTGATCTTTAGAATTCCTTTCCTTCTACTTACTTTGGGGATTTGTTGTTGTTCTTGTTGTTGTTCTTTCTCTAGTTGCTTTATGTGTAAAGGTAGATTGTTTATTTGAGATTTTTCTTGTTTCTTGTGGTGAGATTGAATTGCTGTAAAGCTCCCTCTTAGAACTGCTTTTGCTGCATCCCATAGCTTTTGGGTCATCGTATTTTCATTGTGATTTGTTTCTATGCATTTTTTTGATTTCCTCTGTCATTTATTCAGTGATCTCTTGGTTATTTAGTAGCATATTGTTTGGCCTCCATCAGAAAAGTTGCTTGATCCAATTTCAATTTTCTTAATACCAAGGCTTGATTTGTGACCCAAGATGTGATCTATCCTTGAGTATGTTCCATGTGCACTTGAGAAGAAAGTGTATTCTGCTGATTTCAGGTGGAATGTCCTATAAATATCAATTAAGTTTATCTGGTCTACTGTGTCACTTAAATCTTGTGTTTCCTTGTTTATTTTCTGTCTGGATGATTGTGTATTTGTGTAAGTAGGGTGTTAAAGTCCCCCACTATTATTGTGTTACTGTCAGTTTCCCCTTTTATGGCTATTATCATTTGCCTTTTGTATTGTGGTGCTCCTATGTAGGGTGCATAAATATTTATAATTGTTATATCTTCTTCTTGGATTGAGCCCTTGATCATTATGTAATGTACTCCTTTGTCTCTTGTAATAGTCTGTACTTTAAATTCTATTTTGTTTGATGTGAGAATTGCTACTCCAGCTTTCTTGTGATTTCCATTTTCATAGAATATCTTTTTCCTCCCCTCAGTTTCAGTCTGTATGTGTCCCTAGGTCTGAAGTGGGTCTCCTGTAGACAGCATATATATGGGTCTTGTGTTTGTATCCATTCAGCAAGCCTGTGTCTTTTGGTTGGAGCATTTAATCCATTCACATTTGAGGTAATTATTGATATGTATGTTCCTGTTACCATTTTCTTAATTATTTTGCATTTGTTTGATGGGTCTTTTTCTTCTCTAGTGTTTAGAGCCAAGGGAAGTTCCTTTAACATTTGTTGTAAAGCTGGTTGGTGGTGCTGAATTCTCTTAGCTTTTGCTTGTCTGTAAAGCTTTTGATTTCTCTGTTGAATTTGAATGAGATCCTTGCTCGGTAGCGTAATCTTGTTATAGGTTTTTCCCTTTCATCACTTTAAATATATCCTGCCACTCCCTTCTGGCCTGCAGAGTTTCTACTGAAAAATAATCTTATGGGGATTCTCTTGTATGTTATTTGTTGCTTTTCCCTTGTTGCTTTTAATATTTTTTCTTTGTATTTAATTTTTGTCATTTGATTAATGTGTGTCTCAGCATGTTTCTCCTTGGGTTTATCTTGTATGGGGCTCTCTGCACCTCCTGGACCTAGGTGGCTATTTCCTTTCCCATGTCAGGGAAGTTTTCAACTATAATCTGTTCAAATATTTTCTCAGACCTTTTCTCTTTCTCTTCTTCTTTTGGAACCCCTATAATTCAAATGTTGGTGCATTTAATGTTGTCCCAGAGGTCTCTGAGACTGTCCTCATTTCTTTTCATTCTTTTCTCTTCTGCTCCTCGGCAGTTATTTCCACCATTCTGTCTTCCAGCTCACTTATTCATTCTTCTGCCTCAGTTATTCTGCTATTGATTTCTCCTAGTGTATTTTTCATTTCAGTTATTGTGTTGTTCATCAGTTATTTTTTGTTCTTTAATTCTTCTAGTTCCTTGTTAAACACTTCTTGTATTTTCTCAATCCTTGCCTCCCTTCTATTTCCAAAGTTTTTTATTGTCTTTACTATCATTACTCTGTATTCTTTTTCAGGTAGTTTGCTTATTTCCTCTTTACTTATTTGGTGTTGTAGGTTTTTACTTTGCTCCTTCATCTGTAATATATTTTCTGTCATCTCTTTTTTTTTTTTTTTTTTTTTGATGGGTGTGACTGTGTTCCTGTGTTGCTTGTTGTTTGGCCTGAGGCGTCCAGCAATGGAGTTTGCAGGCAGTTGGATGGAGACTTATCTTGGTGCTGGAATGAGGACCTCTAGGAGAGCTCACACTGATTAATATTCCCTCAGGCCTGAGGTTCTTTGTTAGTCCACTGGTTTGGACTTGGCAGTCATACCACAGGAGCTCAGGCCCAATCCCGCATCTGGGAATCAATACCCTGCAAGCTATGCATCACAGAAAAAAAAAAAAAAGAAAAGAAATAGGTAACCAATAAAAAGGAGCACATCCATAACAAAGAATAACAAATAAAATAAGATTTTAAAAATTGAAAAATATTAGAAGAAATAAAAATGAAACAAAAACAACAAAGCAAAACAGATCCACAACAGCAAAAAATAAAAAATAAAAAAATGCTGCAAGTGGCCCTGGTGGTGAGGGAGTTTAAGTCTAGGACCTATGTGGCCAGATAAGGCCCTGATGGGGTTGGTGGGGCTTAGGCTCAGGAACCATATGGCCAGAAAAAGGCTTTGGGGGGTGCTTAGGGTCAGGACCTGCGCAGCCAGAGGGTGCCCTGGAGAGTAGAGATTCAGGCCTAGGACCCCAGAAGGCTCAAGTGCCCAAGCAGGTTGGCGAGATGATTTCTATGTTTCTCTCTGATTCCCCAATCCCCTGAAGGTCTCGCCCCAACCCCGCTGATTTCCTCACTGTGAGTGTGTCCCTTCGAAAGTGGGAACCCCTCCCCTCCCACAGCCATCCCTCAGGGGCACCAGTCCTATCCCATATCCACTTTTCCTCTCCCTTTCTTCCTTCCCACATCCTCAGGGCCCACACAGCTGTAGGGGGCCCCAAAGGGCGAGGTTTCAGGCCCTGCACCCAGAGAGGCTCACTGAGTTCTGAGCAGGCAGTGGAGATGCTGGCTGCAATCCACTCCAATCCCCCAAAGCTCTCTCCCCATTCCTGCTGATTCCCTCTCTGTGAGTGGGCCCCTCTGAGTGTGGGAACCCCTCTCTTTCCCCAGCCTCCCCTCAGGGGCTCTGTTCCCTTCCTATCTCTGCATTTCCTCCGCACTCTATCCCGGCCATGTCCTACCCAGTCATGCAGGGAATCCTCCCATCCCCTTAGGTGTCTGAGGTCCCCCACCAGTGCCTGGTAGGTGCCCTGGTTCTGAGGAGACACAAACTCCACATCCTCCTACTCTGCCATCTTGACTTCACGAACCCCATAATTCTTTTTTATTTCTTTTTTTTCTCTTTCCTTGTGATTTGATGATTATTTTTAGGAATATGTTTGGATTTATCTTTTTGTGGTGTTTTCCATTATAGGTTTGTGGTTTGTGATTACCATGAGGTTCATCTAAAACTGTACATATATATATATGTTTTTTTCAAGTTGATGATCTTTTAAGTTAGAATACATTCTAACAGCCCTGCATTTTTAGGATCCTCCTTTACATTTAATGCTTTTGACATTGTACTTTGCATCTTTTTGTTTTGTGTATCTCTTAACTACTTATTGTGCATATAGATGATTTTACTACTTTGGTCTTTTAACATTTCTACTAGCTTTATAATTGGTTGATCTTTTATCTTTACTGTATATTTGCCTTTACCAATGAGATATTTCTTTTCATAATTTTCATATTTCTATTCATGGTCCCCTCTTTTCCACTTAGAGTTGTCCCTTTAATGTTTCTTATGAAGACAGTTTAGAGGTAATAAACTATTTTAGTTTAATAAACTATTTAGCTCTGTGAAACTCTACCTCTCCTTCTAATCTGAATGAAAATCTTGCTATGTAGAATTTTCTTGGTTTCCTTTCATCACTTTGAATATATTGTGCCACTCTCTTCTGCTTGCAAAGTTCCTGTTGAAAATAAGGTGATAATCTTATGGGAGTTCTTTCGTATGTAACTACTTGTTTTCTTCTTGCTGCTTTTAACATTCTCTCTTTATCTTTAATTTTTGCCATTTTAGTTGTAACGTTTCTTACTGTGGATTTCTTTGGATTCATCTTGTTTGAGACTCCCTGTGCCTCCTGGACCTGAATGTCTGTTTCCCTCCCCAGATTAGGAAAGTTTTCAGCTATTACTTTTTCAAATAAGTTCTCTGTCCCTTTCTCTCTCTCTCTCTCTTCTCTTTCAGGGAGCCCTATAATACAAATGTTAGTACACTTTTGTCTCAGAAGTGTTTTGAATTATCCTCATTTTAAAAAACTCTTTTTCTTTTTTCTGTGCAGTCTGGGTGATTTCCACTATTCTGTCTTCCAGTTCACTGATCCATTCCTCTATATCATCTAATCTGTTGTTCATTTATTCTAGTGTATTTTTTTCTTTCACTTATTGTATTCTTTAGGTCTGTTTTGTTCTTCTTTTATTTTCTCCTTGTTAAACTCCTCCCTGTATTAATCCATTCTTCTCCTGAGTTCAGTAAACATTTTTATGATCATTACCTTTAAATTTTTTATTGGGTAGATAGCTTATTTTCACTTTGTTTAGTTATTTTTCTGGTGTATTTTATTGTTCCTTCATTTGGAACATATTTCTCTCTCTCTCTCTCCATTTTTCCTAATTTTCTGTGTTTCATTCTATATATTAGTTAGGTCAGTTGTTTCCTGATCTTGGAGAAGTGGCCTTACCTAGGATGTGTACTATCAGGCCCAGCAACACACTACACTCTGGTAATCAGAGCAATATGCTCTAGAGGTGCCCTCTATATGGGCTGTGTCATGTCAGGGCCAATGACTGTGGGCATGCTGGTAGGTGGGGTTGGTCCCCAGCCCTGTTGGTTACTAGGCCCAGCCTCATGCAGTGACTGCCGGCCACTTATGGTCAAGGATGAGTCTTGCTATTGGTGGATACATGATGCAGGGGTCCTGGCACTGGTGCTACCCTGCTGGTTGGTGGGAAATCCCCGGCATTAATAGGTTAGAGGGGTGATTTAAAAATGGTGTTTGCTGGCACCACTGTCTTCCTAGTTGAATGAGCTCTCAAAATGGCTGCCACTCTCATTTATCTCCCAGGCAGCATCTGTGTCCTACCGCTATAGGAGGCTTTCCAGCATCAGTTAAGTATGTCTGACCCAAGCTTCTTTCAAATTACTGCCTCCTTACTGGGACTTAGAGCATGTGAAATTTTGCATGTACCCTTTAAGAGTGGAGTCTCTATTTCCTACAGCCCTCAGGCTCTCCTGTATCCAAGCCCTGATGGCCTTAAAAAGCCAGACATTCTGGGGGTTCATTTCAGTACAGGGTCCCCTGAGTTGAGGAGCCTGATGTGGGGTTCAGACTTCTTGCTCCCTGTGGAGAACCTCTGCAATTGTGATTACCTTCTCATTTGTGGGTTGCCTACCTGGAAGTGTGGATCTTGACTATACCATATCTCTGTCCTCTCCCCCGTATCATTGTGGTTACTTTATATCTTTAGTTATGGAAAATCTTTTCTGCCAGTCTTCAGGTTGTTCTCAAAGATAATTACTCTGCAAATAGTTATAATTTTAGTGTGCTGTGGGAAGAGGTGAGCTCAGGATAGTCTTACTAAGCCATGTTGACCATATTCTTTGCAGTAAAATTTGAAATCAGAAAGTGTGAGTCCTACAACTTTGTTCCTCTTTCTCAGGATCATTTTGGCTATTCAGACCCCTTTGCAATTCCATATGAATTTGAAGATCAGCTTTTCCATTTAAAAAAAAAAAGGCTGTTAGAATTTTGATAGGGGTTATTTTGAATATTTATTACTTTGAGTTGTACTGATCTCGTAATAATAAATCACACCATTTATACACATGAGGTATAGTTCCATTTATTTTTGCTTCTTTAATTTCTTTCAATAATGTTTTGTAGTATTTGGTGTATAAGTCTTTCACCTCCATGGGTAAATTTATTCCTAGGTATTTTATTCTTTAAGATATTATTGAAAATGGAATTTCTGTCTTAAATTCCTTTACAGATTGTTCATTGCTAGTGTACAGAAACAAAAATAAATTTTTGTGTGTTGATCTTGTACCCTATAATTTTACTGAATTTGTTTATTAGCTATAAAAATTTTCTTGTGAATTCTTTGAGATTTTCTATATATGGATCATGTCATCTGTGAATAGAAATGCTTTCATTTCTTTCTTTATGATTTGAATGCTTTCTATTTCTTTTTCTTGTCAGATTTCTTTGGTGGAATTTCCAGTACAGTGTTGAGTTACAATGGTGAAACTGTATATTCTAGTCTTCTCTCTGATCTAGGGAGAAAGTTTCCAGTCTTTTACCATTTAGTATCATATTAGCTCTGGGGTTTTAATAAATATCCTTTATCATGTTGAAGACATTATCTTCTATTCCTAGATTTCAGAATGCTTTTATCATGAAATGGTGGTGAATTTTGTCAAATGCTTTTTTCTTAATCAATTGACATGATTGTGGTTGTTTGCCTTGGTTGTATTAATATAGTGTGTTACATTTGTTGACTATCCTATATTGAATCACCTTTACATTCTTGAAATAAATCCCTCTTGGTCATGGTGAATATAGTTTTAGTGTGCTGTTGGATTAAATTTGCTAGTATTTTGTTGAAGATTTTTGCATATATATTCATAACACATATTTTTCTATAGGTTTCTTGTTATGTCTTTGATATCAAGGTAAGGCTGGCTTTATAAAATGAGTAAGAAAATGTTTTCTTCTCTTATATTTTTGGGAAGGGTTTGGGAAAGATTGGTGATAGTTATTATTTAAATGTTTTGTAGAATTCACCAGTGAAGCCATCTGGTCCTAGACATCTCTTTGTTGAAAGGTTTTTTATTATTAATTTGAATTTTTTCTTCTTGGTTTTTTTTTTTTTTTTGGCCACATTGCATGACGTGTGGAATCTTAATTTTCCAACCAGGGATCAAACCTTCCCCCCCTGCAGTGGAAGCATGGAGTCTTAACTACTGGACCACCAGGGAAGTCCCTTTTCTCTTTTATTATAGATGTTTATAGCCATAAATTTCTCTTGCAAGACTTTTTGCTGTATCCTATAAGTTTTGGTACATTGTGTCATCATTTTTATTCATCTGAGAGTATTTTATGATTTCCCTTGTGATTTATTCTTTGACCCATTGGTTGTTTAAGAGTATGTTGTTTAATTTCCACTAATTGTAAATTTTTCAGTTTTCTTTCTGTTACTTCTGTTCTAGCTTTATTCCATTATACTCAGAGAAGATACCTTGCATAATTTAAATATTTTTTTAATTTATTGAGACTTGTTTTGTGGTGTGACATATGGGCTTATCTAGTGAATGTTCCATGTGCACTTGAGATAAATATGTATTATGTTGTTCAGTGAAATATTTCATATACTGTCAATCTTAATTATTCATAGCTTCCATATTTCCCAATTACCCTACCCACTAGAATTTATCTGTGATCCTTAAATGAATACTCATGATGGTTTTCAGTCATTTGTGGACATGTGCTTACTGAGAAGTGTGAAAAAGGTATTGTCTTAAGTCCATATTCCCAGCTCTGCCTTCATGTTTCAGCTCTCTTTATATAAAGTGTCCTTTATGTGACCTATCTAGTGTCATATCTTTCACATTTTTTGCTTTTTTATTAATGATTTTTCTGTTTAAAATGACTTCCAAGCATACTGAAGAAGTGTTATGTAGTGTTTCTAAGTGCAAAAAGGGTGTGATGTACCTTACAGAAAAAGTGTGTGTTAGATATGCTTTATTTAGATATTAGTTATAGTGCTTTTGGCTGTGAGTTGAAGTTAATAAATGAACAATACATATTAAACAAAGTGTCCTTAAGCAGAAACACACATTAAAAAAAAGGTTTTGTATTGATCAGTTGAAGTAAATTCTGTTACCAGGCTCAAGCAAAAACCAAACCCTGTATTTCTCTGAAGAGTAATGATTTAATATTGGTTAACTCAGTGTTCCTGAGATTTTGTGGATATAACTACTGTAAATAAAGACAAGCACCTGTGTATCTCATATCTATTTGGTTTATATTTTTCAGCTCTTTTATTTCCTTATTGATCTCTGGCTAGGTGTTCCATCCATTATTAAAAATCATTGAAATCTCCAACTTTTAATGTAGAAATTTTTCTACCTTTAATTCTGTCAATATTTGCTTCATATATTTTGGATCTCTGTTGCTTGGTCCATATATGTTTATAATTGCTGTATCTTGATAAATTTGACCACATTTTTTTTCTGGTTATATTTTTAAAATATCTTTATTTTTTAATTTTTTAACATGTTTATTGGAGTATAATTGCTTTAAATGGTTTGTAAGTCTCTGCCTTATAACAAAGTGAATCAGCTATACACGTACATATATTCCAATATCTCCTCCATCTTGCGTCTCCCTCCCACCCCCCCATCCCACCCCTCTAGGTGGTCACAAAGCACTGAGCTGATCTCCCTGTGCTATGTGGCTGCTTCCCATTATCTATTTCACATTTGGTAGTGTATATATGTCCATGCCACTTTCTCGCTTTGTCCCAGCTTACCATACCCCTGCCCTCTGTCCTCAAGTCCATTATCTATGTCTGTGTCTTTATTCCTGTCCTGCACCTAGGTTCTTCAGAACCATTTTTTTTTCTTCTAGATATCATACATATGTGTTAGCATATGGTATTTGTTTTTCTCTTTCTGACTTACTTCACTCTGTATGATAGACTCTATGTCCATCCACCTCACTACAAATAACTCAGCTTCATTCCTTTTTATGGCTGAGTAATATTCCATTGTATATATGTGCCACATCTTCTTTATCCATTCATCTGTTGATGGACACTTTGGTTGCTTCCATGTCTTGGCTATTGTAAATAGAGCTGCAATTAATATTTTTTTTTTTTAATTTTTTTTTTATTATTAATTAATTAATTTATTTTTTTTGCTGTGTTGTGTCTTCGTTTCTGTGCGAGGGCTTTCTCCAGTTGTGGCAAGCGGGGGCCACTCTTCATCATGGCGCGCGGGCCTCTCACCATGGCAGCCTCTCTTGTTGCAGAGCACAGGCTCCAGACGCGCAGGCTCAGTAGTTGTGGCTCACGGGCCTAGCCGCTCCGCGGCATGTGGGATCCTCCCAGACCAGGGCTCGAACCCGCGTCCCCTGCATTAGCAGGCAGACTCCCAACCACTGCGCCACCAGGGAAGCCCTGCAATTAATATTTTTGTACATGACTCTTTTTGAATTATGGTTTTCTCAAGATATATGCCCAGTAATGGGGTTGCTGGGTTGTAAGGTAGTTCAATTCTTAGTTATTTAAAGAACCTCTATACTGTTCACCAAAGTGGCTGTATCAATTTACATACTTACCAACAGTGCAAGAGGGTTCACTTTTCTCTACACCCTCTCCAGCATTTATTGTTTATAGATATTTTGATGATGGCCATTCTAACTAGTGTGAGGCAATACCATATTGTAGTTTTGATTTGCATTTCTCTAATGATTAGTGATGTTGACTATCCTTTCATGTGTTTGTTGGCAGTCTGTATATCTTCTTTGGAGAAATGTCTATTTAGGTCTTCTGCCCATTTTTGTATTAGGTTGTTTGGTTTTTTTGACATTGAGCTGCTTGAGCTGCCTGAAAATTTTAGAGATTAATCCTTTGTTAGTTGCTTCATTTACCAATAGTTTCTCCCATTCTGAGGGTTTTCTTTTCCTCTTGTTCATGGTTTCCTTTGCTATGCAAAAGCTTTGAAGTTTCATTAGGTCCCATTTGTTTATTTTTGTTTTTATTTCCATTTCCCTAGAAGATGGGTCAAAGAGGATCTTGCTGTGATTTATGTCATAGAGTGTTCTGCCTATGTTTTCCTCTAAGAGTTTTAGAGTGTCTAGCCTTACATTTAGGTCTTTAATCCATTTTGAGTTTATTTTTGTATACGGTGTTAGGGAGTGTTCTAAATTCATTCTTTTGCATGTAATTTTCCACTTTTCCCAGTAACACTTATTGAAGAGGATGTCTTCTCTCCATTGTATATTCTTACCTCCTTTATCAAAAATAAGGTGACCATATGTACGTGGCTTTATCTCTGGGCTTTCTATCCTGTTCCATTGATCCATATGTCTGTTTTTGTCTGTACTATGCTGTCTTGATTACTGTAACCTTGTGGTATAGTCTGAAGTCAGGGAGCCTGATTCCTCCAGCTCCATTTTTCTTTCTCAACATTGCTTTGACTATTCTGGGTCTTTTGTGTTTCTGTACAAATTGTGAATTCTTTTGTCCTACTTCTGTGAAAAATGACATTGGTAGATTGATAGGGATTGCATTGAATCTGTAGATTGCTTTGGGTAGTAGAGTCATTTTCACAATGTTGCTTCTTCCAATCCAAGTACATGCTATATCTATCCATCTGTTTGTATCATTTTTAATTTCTTTCATCAGTGTCTTATAGTTTTCTGAATGCAAGTCTTTTGCTTCCATAGGTAGGTTTATTCCTAGGTATTTTATTCTTTTTGCTGCAGTGGTAAATGGGAGTGTTTCCTTAATTTCTCTTTCAGATATTTCATCATTAGTGTATAGGAATGCCAGAGAT
Source organism: Mesoplodon bidens (assembly GCF_964165515.1). NCBI lineage: Eukaryota > Metazoa > Chordata > Mammalia > Artiodactyla > Ziphiidae > Mesoplodon > Mesoplodon bidens. The sequence continues at coordinate 28,756,475 of NC_138164.1, read as the reverse complement.
TTCTGTGCATTAATTTTGTATCCTGCTACTTTACCAAATTTGTTGATTAGCTCTAGTAGGTTTCTTGTAGCATCTTTAGGATTCTCTATGTATAGTATCATGTCACCTGCAAACAGTGACAGTTTTAATTCTTTTCCAATTTGGATTCCTTTTATTTCTTTTTCTTCTCTGCTTGCTGTAGGTAAAACTTCCAAAACTATGTTGAATAATGGTGGTGAGAGTGCACAACCTTGTCTTGTTCCTGATCTTAGAGCAAATGGTTTCAGTTTTTCACCATTGAGAATGATGTTGGCTGTGTGTTTGTCATATATGGCCTTTATTATGTTGAGGTAAGTTCCCTCTATGCATACTTTTGGGAGGGTTTTTATCATAAATGGGTGTTGAATTTTGTTGAAAGCTTTTTATACATCTATTGAGGTCATCATATGGTCTTTCTCCTTCAATTTGTTAATATGTTTTATCACATTGATTTATTTGCATATATTGAAGAACCTTGTATTCCTGGCATAAACCCCACTTCATCATGGTGTATGATCCTTTTAATATGCTGTTGTATTTTGTTTGCTAGTATTTTTGAGGATTTCTGCATCTATCTTCATCAGTGTTATCGGCCTGTAGTTTTCTTTGTGACATCTTTGTCTGCTTTTGGTATTAGGGTGATGGCGGGCTTGTTGAATGAGTTTGGGGATTTTCCTACCTCTGCTATATTTTGGAAGAGTTTGAAGATAGGTGTTAGCTCTTCTCTAAAGGTTTGATAGAATTCACCTGTGAAGCCATCTGGTCCTGGGCTTTTTTTTTGTTGGAAGTTTTTAAATCACAGTCTCAGTTTCAATGCTTGTGATTCACCTTTTTATATTTTCTATTTTTTTCTGGTTCAATCTCAGAAGGCTGTGCTCTTCTAATAATTTGTCCATTTCTTCCAGGTTGCCCATTTTATTGGCAAATAGTTGCTTGTAGTAATCTCTCATGATCCTTTTTATTTCTGCAGTGTCAGTTGCTACATCTCCTTTTTCATTTCTAATTCTATTGATTTGTGTCTTCTCCCTTTTTTTTCTTGATTAGTCTAGCTAATGGTTTATCAATTTTGTTTATGTTCTCAAAGAACAAGCTTTTAGTTCTATTGATCTTTGCTACCATTTCCTTCATTTCTTTTTCTTTTATTTCTGATCTGATCTTTATGATTTCTTTCCATCTACCTTAGGGGATTTTTTGTTCTTCTTTCTCTAATTGATTTAGGTGTAATATTAGGTGGTTTATTTGAGATGTTCCTTGTTTCTTGAGGTAGGATTGTATTGCTATAAACTTCCCTCTTAGAACTGCTTTGCTGCGTCCCATAGGTTTTTGGTCGTTGTGCTCATTGTCATTTGTTTCTAGGTGATTTTTGATTTCCCCTTTGATTTCTTCAGTGATCTCTCCATAATTTAGTAGTGTATTGTTTAACCTCCATGTGTTTGTATTTTTTGCAGAGTTTTTCCTGTAATTGATATCTAGTCTCATAGCATTGTGATCAGAAAAGATAGTTGATATAATTTTAATTTTCTTAAATTTACCAAGGCTTGATCTGTGACCCAAGATATGATCTATCCTGGAAAATGTTCCATGAGCACTTCAGAAGGAAGTGTATTCTATTGTTTTTTCATGGAATGTCCTATAAATATCAATTAAACCCACCTTGTTTAATGTATCATTTAAAGCTGTGTTTCCTTATTTATTTTCATTTTAGATGATCTGTCCATTGGTGAAAGTGGGGTGTTAAAATTACCTACTATGACTGTGTTACTGTTGATTTCCTCTGTTATGGCTGTTAGCATTTGCCTTATGTATTGAGGTTCTCCTATTTTGGGTGCATAAATATTTACAATTGTTATAACTTCTTCTTGGAGAGATCCCTTAATCATTATGTAGTGTCCTTCTTTGGCTCTTGTAATAGTCTTTATTTTAAAGTCTACTTTGTCTTATATGAGAATTGCTACTCCAGCTTTCTTTTGATTTCTATTTTCATAGAATATCTTTTTCCATCCCCTCATTTGCAGTCTTTATGTGTCCCTAGGTCTGAAGTGGGTCTCTTGTAGACAACATATGTATGGGTCTTGTTTTTGTATCCATTCAGCCAGTCTATGTCTTTTGGTTGGAGCATTTAGACCGTTTACATTTAAGGTAGTTATGGATATGTATGTTCCTATTACCATTTTCTTAATTGTTTTGGGTTTGTTATTGTAGGTCTTTTCCTTCTTTTGTGTTTCCTGTCTAGAGAAGTTCTTTGAGCATTTGTTGTTAAGCTGGTTTGGTGTTGCTGAACTCTCTTAGCTCTTGCTTGTCTATGAAGATTTTAACTTCTTCATCGATTCTGTATGATATCCTTGCTGGGTAGAGTAATCTTGGTTGTAAGTTTTTCCCTTTCTTCACTTTAAATATGTCCTGCCACTCCCTTCTGGCTTGCAGAGTTTCTGTTGAAAGATCACCTGTTTGCCTTATTGGGATTCCCTTGTATGTTATTTGTTGCTTTTCCCTTGCTGTTTTTAGTGTTTTTTCTTTGTATGTAGTTTCTGATAGTTTGTTTAATATGTGTCTTTGTGTGTTTCTCTTTGGATTTATCTTGTATGGGGCTCTCTGCACTTCCTGGACTTCAATGAGTATTTCCTTTCCTATATTAGAGAAGTTTTCAGCTATAATCTCTTCAAATACTTTTGCAGTCCCTTTCTTTTTCTCTTCTTCTTTTGGGATCCCTATAATTCGAATGTTGGTGTGTTTAATGTTTTCCCAGAGGACTCTGAGACTGTCCTCAATTCTTTTCAGTGTTTTTTCTCTATTCTTCTCTGTGATAGTTATTTTCACTATTTTATCTTCCAGGTCACTTATCCGTTCTTCTGCCTCAGTTATTCTCCTATTGATTTCTTCTAGAGAATTTTTAGTTTCATTGATTGTGTTGTTCATCATTGTTTGTTTGCTCTTTAGTTCTTCTAGTTCCTTGTTAAACATTTCTCGTATTTTCTCCATTATATTTCCAAGATTTGGATCATCTTTATTATCATTACTCTGAATTCTTTTTCAGGTAGAGTGACTATTTACTCTTCATTTGTTTTTTCTAGTGGGTTTTTACCTTCCTCCTTCATCTGCTGTGTGTTTCTCTGTCTTCTGATTTTGCTTAACTTACTGTGTTTGGGGTCTCCTTTTCACAGGCTGCAAGATCGTAGTTCCCATTGTTTTTCATGTCTGCCCCGAGTGGCTAAAGTTGGTTCAGTGTGTTGTGTAGGTTTCTTGGTGGAGGTGACTGGTGCCTGTGTTCTGGTGGATGAGGCTGGGTCTTATTCTTCTGGTGGGCAGGTCCATGTCTGGTGGGGTTTTTCAGGGTGTCTGTGACCTTATTATGATTTTAGGCATCCTCTCTGCTAATGGGTGGTGTCGTGGTCCTGTCTTGCTAGTTGTTTGTCTTATTGTGTCCAGCACTGTAGCTTGCTGGTCTTTGAGTGGATCTTGGTCTTTACATTGAGAGGGAGATCTCTGGGAGAACTACAGCCATTTGATATCATGTGGAGCCAGGAGGTCTCTGTTGCATCAATGTCCTGAACTTGGCTGTCCCACCTCAGACTCACAGGCCTGACACTCAGCTGGAGCACCAAGACCCTGGCAACCACACGGCTCAGAAAAAAGGGAGAAAATGAAAGAAAGAAAGAAAGATAGATAGATAGAATAAAATAGTTATTAAAATAAAAGATTAAAAAATAAAAATAAAAAAATTAAGAAGTCATAAAAAAAGAAAAAAATAAAAGAAAGAAAGAAAAAAGAGCTGAAAACCAGAAAACTAATCCTCCCATGATACCATGCACTGAAAACTATACTAGAAAAAAAAAAACCTGACAGACAGAACCCAGTACAAATGGTAAAAGCAGAGCTATACAGAGAAAACCACACAAAGAAGCATACACATACACAATCACAAAAGGAGGAAAAGGACATATATATATATATATATATATATATATATATATATATATATATATATATATATATATATATATTAAAAAAAGGAAGAGTGCAACTGAATCAATAAACAAATCTACCAATGATAATATACTCTAAATTCTAACCTAAGATAAGCATAAAACCAGAAACAAATTAGATGCAGAAAGCAAACCCCAAGTCTACAGTTGCTCCCAGTATCCACCATCTCAATTTGGGATGATTCATTTTCTATTCAGGTATTCCAGTGATGCAAGGTACATCGAGTTGATTATGGAGATTTAATCCACTTCTCCTGAGGCTGCTGGGAGAAATTTCCCTTTCTCTTCTTTGTTCGCACAGCTCTTGTGGTTCAGCTTTGTATTTGGCCCCACCTCTGCATGCAGGTCACCTGAAGGTGTCTGTTCCCTGCCCAGACATGACAGAGTTAAAGAAGCAGCTGATTCGGGGTCTCTGGCCCACTCAGGCCTGGGGGAGGGAGGGATACAGAATGCGGGATGAGCCTGCAGCAGCAGAGGCTGGCATGATGTTGCAACAGCCTGAGATGCGCCGTGTGTTCTCCTGGGGAAGTTTTCCCTGGATCATGGGACCCTGGCAGTGGCAGGCTGCACAGGCTCCCGGGAGGGGAGGTGTGGATAGTGACCTGTGCTTGCACACAGGCTTCTTGGTGGCTGTAGCACAGCTTTAGCATTTCATGCCCATATCTGGTGTCCATGCTGATAGCTGTGGCTTGTGCCCATTTCTAGAGCTCACTTAGGTGGTGCTCTGAATCCCCTTTCCTCACGCACCTCGAAACAATGGTCTCTTGCCTCTTCGACAGTTCCAGACTTTTTCCCAGACTCCCTCCTGGCTAGTTGTGGTGCACTAGCCCCCTTCAGGCTGTGTTCACACAGCCAACCCTAGGCCTCTCCCTGGGATCTGACCTCCGAAGCCAGAGCCTCAGTCCCCAGCTCCCACCTGCCCTGGCAGGTGAGCAGACAAGCCTCTCAGGTTTGTGAGTGCTGGCTGGCACTGATCCTCTGTGCGGGAATCTCTCCACTTTGCCCTCTGTACCCCTGTTGCTGCACTCTCCTGTGTGGCTCTGAAGCTTCCCCCCTGCCACACCCCATCTCCACCAGTGAAGGGGTTTCTTAGTGTGTGGGAGTTTTTCCTCATTCACAGCTCCCTCCCAGAGGTGCAGATCCCACCCCTATTCTTTTGTCTCTGTTTTTTCTTTTCTCTTTTGCTCTACTCAGGTACATGGGGGTTTTCTTGCCTTTGGGGAAGTCTGAGTTCTTCTGCCAGTGTTCAGTATGTGTTGTTCGGTAGGAGTTGTTCCACATGTAGATGTATTTCTGATGTATTTGTGGGGAAGAAGGTGATCTCCATGTCTTCCTCCTCTGCCATCATGGAAGTCTCTCTCAATTTGACTGTTTTATCACTATTTAATGTCCTCTTTTGTCTCTTGTAATAGTTGTGGCTCAAAACATATTTTGTCTGATATTATCATAGCCATTCCAGCCATCTTCTGGTTAGTATTTGCACGGAATTTCTTTTTCTATTCTTTCACTTTCAAGTTATTTGTTTTGTTGGATTTAAAGTGGGCCTCTTATAGATGACATGTAGTTAGATCATGTTTCTTTTTTTAATCCATTTTCTAATCTTTGCCTTTTTATTGGATAGTTTAATCCATTTACATTTGAAGTGATTACTGATAAGAAAGAACTTCTTCCATTTTGCTCTTTGTTTTCTATATGGCTTATAACTTTTGTAGTGAGTGTAAATGAATATTCAGCTCAAAAAGAAATTTTGGGGCCAAAGAGAGGAAAAAGGCTTATAATTTTCCTAAGTTAAAGAAAAATCTATCTTTATAATTATTATGACAATACTCTCTTTAGTCTTTAAGTAAATTTGTTTAGAAAGATCTCCTTTGTGAGCTCAAGATCCATGGGGCTTTAGCACTATGACTTACTACCTCCTAACACATTGGCTCTAAAACCAAAAGGTGGAAGTAAAAGAGTAATTTTCACCAGTGTAATTCAACAGTATCCAGTCATGCAATTTTTAAATATCCTGTCTTTTTTAAAAATAAAAAGAAACTAACATATGTAGAGCTTCTAGTGAGCTTTAGGTTAGACACTTTATTTTCTCATTTTGATGGTGACTTGCATTCGGAAGGTAATATCCATTAACTACCTGGTCTTGAGGAGCCTTAATACATTTAATTTTCTAATGAAGCATTTAATCATTGGCCTTCATCTATGTTCATAGTCATTCAGCTTTCTTAGAAGGTCAAAAAGTCTTCAATAATCCCAAACAATTTTCTTTACTCCTTTTCCAAAAACTTTTTTATTAAATCACTCACCAGTGCTTGTGCATAGGACAGAAGCATCCCATTCTCTTCAAGGCCTCCATTGGATAGGCTATAACCATCACTCAGCTTTTACCCATATGTTTATCTTTTTGATATGTTAATAATAAAACAAACACAACAAAACAAAGAATCTTTTTCTTTTTGTCACAGACATGAAGCCAGCCTGGAGAAGGGTGAGATGTTAGCCTTTTGCATTGGAACTGTGGTTTCTAAACTTTTAAAAGGGAAAAAATTCCTTCAAAAAAGAGCAATAAACTGACTCTCAATGTATAAAGCATAGACAAACAGAACTATTCAGTTTGAAGTTATAATGAAGGGGAGCGTGTGGAGGCCTGGAGCTGTGGCCCACCCCTTAAGTCTTTATTGCACAATTCTGCCTACTAGTAATTTTCAACCATGGCTGTATATTAGAATCACCAGGCAGTATTAAAAAATCCTGCCAGGGGCTCCCCTGGTGACGCAGTGGTTGAGAGTCCGCCTGCCGATGCGGGGGACACGGGTTCATGCCCCGGTCTGGGAAGATCCCACATGCCATGGAGCAGCTGGGCCCATGAGCCATGGATGCTGAGCCTGCACGTCCAGAGCCTGTGCTCCGCAACAGGAGAGGCCACAACAGTGAGAGGCCCACATACCACAAAAAAAAAAAAAAAAAAAAAAAAAAAAAATCCTGCCAAGCTTCTCCCCAGACCATTTAAATTAGAATATCTGGGAATAGGACAGAGGCATTAGTATGTTCGAAAAGTCCACAGGTAATTTCAATATGCAGTCAAAGTTGGAACCATTGCAAGGAAGAGAGAAAGCCATTGAAACAGAGTGTATTTTTTAGATGACTGCAGTTGTAGATTTTTTTCTACCATGTAGAATAGTTAAGGATGATAGAAATAGCTAGAGAGCTGGATTAATATAGTTCCTTTTGCTTTGTTGTCATTTCACAAACAACAAGGTTAGGACAGAAGTGAGCTTTTTTAGGCCATGAAAATTTTAGCAGACTTCATTAAAAAAAAAAAAAAATTAAAAGCCCGTATGTTTGGAACCAAGCAACTTGATCTTTTGCAATTTGACTCCTGAGGAGAATATTTTTCAGAGGGTATTATGTCAGAGGTTAAAATAAAGAGAAAAATAGAAATCATCCTGTTCCCTACTTTGAAAATTTAAGTGATTAGAGAAAAATCTGTGAGGAATATTTCATCCTTCTCATTATGTCTATCCTCTATTCTATTAGGAGAGAACAAAGGGAATTAACTATGAGGCTCTCTGTAGTACCATTAACAGAAAATTTCTCTTTGTCTGATTATGATTTGCAGCTATCAAAATGTTGCTCCCTCTGAAGATCACAATTGTAAAGGCTTTTTTTCCCACTCCATTTCAGGGAGCTCTCATTGTCCTCACTGGGTGTATTGAGCTGAAATAACTTAATGGATTTAGATATTAAATAATCAAATGAAGAAGCAAAACATTACAGAAACATCCAAGATATAAGTTAGTAATGAACATATTTTGGAAGGAAACGTTCACAATTGGTGCAATAAAGTTATGATGAGGTCAGATAGTAAACGAATAGATTGAATAAAAATAAAGCTAACAATTTCCAAAGGAAACAGACTTGAGCCCATTCTAATTTTTTTTTTTTACATCTTTATTGGAGTATAATTGCTTTACAATGGTGTGTTAGTTTCTGCTTTATAACAAAGTGAATCAGTTATACATATACATATGTTCCCATATCTCTTCCCTCTTGCGTCTCCCTCCCTTCTACCATCTCTATTTCACCCCACCAGGGGGTCACAAAGCACAGAGCTGATCTCCCTGTGCTATGTGGCTGCTTCCCACTAGCTATCTACCTTACTTTTGGTAGTGTATATATGTCCATGCCTCTCTCTCGCTTTGTCACAGTTTACCCTTCCTCCTCCCCATATCCTCAAGTCCATTCTCTAGTAGGTCTGTGTCTTTATTCCTGTCTTACCCCTAGGTTCTTCATGACATTTTTTTTCCTTACATTCCATATATATGTGTTAGCATATGGTATTTGTCTTTCTCTTTCTGACTTACTTCACTCCGTATGACAGACTCTAGGTCTATCCACCTCATTACAAATAGCTCAATTTCGTTTCTTGTTATGGCTGAGTAACATTCCATTGTATATATGTGCCACATCTTCTTTATCCATTAATCCAATGATGTACACTTAGGTTGTTTCCATCTCCAAGAGCCCATTCTAATTTTTAAGGTTTCTTATATTTTGCTTTAAAAGAATTTAATTCCTGCAAAACAATCCTTGTAAGGAAATCTTTGTCCTTTTTTTGCATATTGAGAACAAGTTGAGAAAGGAATCCTGGGAAGGGAATTTTTGTTCCTACGCAGTGAAGCCAACTGCTCAGTGAATATAGGCACACATTGGAGATATTGTGGATTTGGTTCCATGCCACTGCAATAAAGTGAGTCACATGATTGGTTTTGTTTTTTTTTTTGGTTTCTCAGTGAATATAAAGTTACATTTACAATACACTGGAGTCTATTTAGTGTGCAATAGCAGTGTGTCTAAAACAATGTACGTATATTCATTTAAAAATATTTCATTACTAAAAAATGCTAACTATCCCCAAAACTATAAATAAATAAATAAATAATAAAATAAAAAAGAGACGTCCCCAGCAGTCCAGTGGTTAAGACTCTGCCTTCCAATGCAGGAGGCGTGGGTTTGATCCCTGATCAGGGAACTAAGATCCCACATGCCGCAGGGTGCAGCCAAAAACTAAAAAAAAAAAAAAAAGAAAGAAGAGAAAAGAAAGAAATGCTAACCATCCTCTGAGCCTTCAGCAAGTCATAATCCTTTTGCTGGTGGAGTGTCTTCCCTCGATGTTGATGGCTGCTGACTGATCAGGGTGGTGTTTGCTGACAGTTGGGGTGGCTGTGACAGTTACTTAAAATAAGTCAACAATAAAATTTGCCACATTGGTTGACTTGTCCTTTCATGAAGTGTTTCTCTGCAGCATGCAGTGCCGTTTGATAACATTTTATCTGCAGAACTTCTTTTAAAATTGAAGTCACTTAATCTAAATCACTTGTTGTCATTTCAACAGTCATCACAACCTCTTCACCAGGAGTGGATTCCATCTCAAGAAACCAATATGAATTTGCAGAAATTCAGTCACATCTTTAGGCTCTACTTCTAATTATAGTTCTCGTTATTTCTATTACATTGACAGTTACTTTCTCCACTAAAGTCCTGAACCCCTCAAAGTTATCCATGAGGGTTAGAATCAACTTCTTTCAAACTCCTGTTCATGTTGATATTGTGACCTCTTCCCATGAATCGCAAATGTTCTTAATGGCATCTAGAATGGGTGATCCTTTCCAGATTATTTTCAATTTACTTTGTCCAGATCCATCAGAGGAATTACTATCTATGTCAGAAAGAGCCTTATGAAATAATAAAATTTAAAAGTCAAAATTACTCCTTGATCCATGGGCTGCAGAATATACAGTATATAGAGTTCAACCTCATGTTTTTGTGACTGTGTAGTTTTCCATTATATGGATGTATTTAATGGGTTTCATGTTGATGATTCTAGTTTTTTATTATTACTAACAATATTGCAGTGAACCTTCTTACACATGAATTTGGAATAGTATGCTGGTATATACAAAAACATATTTTTGGCAGTAGTATTACTGAGTCAAAGAGTACAAGCATTCAAACCACTGACAGACATTGCTTAATTGCCCTTCAAAATAGATAAGTACATTCCCAGCAAAACTGTATGAAGGTGCTTATTCCCCCATAAACTTGTGAATACTAGTCATTATCAAACCTTTTTTTCCTAATCTGATAGATAAAAACCAGAATCTCATTTTTATTAAGATATAATACACATACCATAAAATTCACCCTTTTAAAGAGTATAATTTAATGATTTTTAGTATATTCATATTGTTGTGCAACAATCATCACTATCTAATTCCAAATATTTCTGTCACTCCAGAAAGAAAACACATACACATTAGCAGTCACTCTTCATTCTCTCCTGCCTTCACCCAGCCCCTGAGAAATGCTAATCTACTTTCTGCTTTTATGAATTTGCTTATTCTAAACATGTCATATAAATGGAATCATACAATATGTGATCTTTTTCATCTGGCTTCTTTCACTTACAATAAAGTTCAAGGATCACCCATGTTGTAGAATGAATCAGTATTTCCTTTTCATGGCTGAATAGTAATAATACTCCTTTGTATGGATATACTACAATTTGTTTATTCATCAGCTGATGAACATTTGGGTTTCCACCTTCTGACTATTATGAATAATGCTGTTATGAACATTCGCACTAATTTTTGTGTAAACCTGGGTTTTCAGTTCTCTTGGGCATACATCTAGGATTGGAATTGCTTGGTGACACGTTAACTCTATGTTTAACATTTGAGGAACTGCCAAATTTTTTCCTAAAGTGGCTGCACCATTTTACATTCCAACTAATGAAGTACAAGGGCTCCAATTTTTTCACATCCTTACCAACACTTGTTATTGTATGTCTTTTTTATTATAGCTATCCTAGTGGGTGTGAAATATCTCAAGGTGGTTTTGATTTGCATTTCCCTAATGAATAATGATATTGAGCAGTTTTTCATGTGTTTTCTGGCCATTTGCCGATCTTTGTTGAAGAAATGTCTGTTTAAATTCTTTGCTCACTTTTATTATTGAGCTGTTTTTCAATTGCCTAGTTGTAAGAGTTGTTTATATTTTCAGAATACTATACCCTTCCCTTATCAGATATATGATTTGCAAATATTTTCTTCCCTTCTGGGGATTGTCTTTTCACTTTCTTGAGGGTATGCTTTGAATCAAAATAGTTTTAATTTTGATGAAGTTCAATTTAGCTTTTTTTTTTATTACTTGTGCTTTATGTGTCATACCTAAGAAACCATTGCCTACTCTAAGACCACAAAGATTTATACCTATGCTCTCTTCTAAGAGTTTTATACTTTTAGCTCTTACATTTAGATCTTTGTTCTACTTTGAGTTCATTTTTAATATGGTGTGAGTGAAGGGTCCAACTTTATTGTTTTGCATGTGAATATCCATTTACCTATCCCAGCACCACTTGTTGAAAATATTATTCTTTACCTACTAAATTGTCTTGGTACTATTAAAAATCAGTTGTCTCTACATTTACCATTTATTTCTGGATTCTCAGTTCTGATCTATGATCTGTATGTCTACCCTGATGTTAATGCTACACAGTTTTTATTATTGTAGATTTGAGGTAAGTTTTGAAATTGGGAAGTGTGAGTTGTCCAATTTTTTTCTTCTTTTTCAAGAGTTTTTGGCTATTTGAGTCTCTTGCACTCCCATGTGAATTTAGGGTCACCTTATCATTTTCTGCAAGAAGTAAGCTGGGATTTTGATAAGTATTACTTTGGATCTGTAGATATAGTAGTTTTATTTTTAGTTTTTTGAGGAACCTCCATACTGTTTTCCATAGTGGTTGCACCATTTTACATTCCTACAAACAATGCACACGATTTCCAATTTATCCACATTCTCACCAAACTTTGTTATTTTCTCTTCTTTTTTTTTTTTGGTGTGTGTGTGGGGTGGGTAATGGCCACATTAACAAGTGTGAGATCATGTCTTATTTTCCTGATGATTACTGATGTTGAGCATCTTTTCACTTACCTTTTGGTCATTTGTATATTTTCTTTGGAAAAATGTCTATTCAAGTATTTTGCCCATTTTAAAACTGAATATTTGCTATTGAGTTATAGGAGTTCCTTACATATTTTGCGTATTACCCCCTTATCAGATATATGGTTTGCAAATATTTTTTCCCATTCTGTAGGTTCCCTTTTCACTCTGTTGATTTTTTTCCCTTGTTGTGCAGAAGCTTTTCAGTTTGATGTGGTCTACTTCTTTATCTTTGCTTTTGTTGTCTGTGCTTTTGGTATTATAGTCAACAAATCATTGCCAAGACCATTGTCATAAAACTTTCCCCCTTTGTTTTCTTCTAGGAGATTTACAGTGTCAGGTCTTATGTTTAACTGTATAATCTCAAATGTTTATAATCTCAGTGGCCCCTAGGCATCTAGAGTTTATTGAATCCTGTCCACACTCTGAGACAGGCAAGAGAGAAACAAGTCCCTCAGGCAGACCACAAAAAGCTGGAACATTGGAATATGCCTTACTCCCTCTGCCTCCTGATGGAGAGGGCACCAAGCTGTAGTGGCCTCTGGAACAGCAACACCCTGCATTGTTATTTTTTGTTCTAGGTGAACCCAAGACATCTAGAGTATGCCAGGTCTTATCAGGACTCTGAGACAGGTGAAACAGAAGCTGGTTCCTCAATCAGCCTCCCCCAAAAAGTCAACATTGAATCTATTGTACAGTCTTCCTTTTTCTTCCCCAGGAAGAAGCTGAGGGCTGGAAGTTTCTTCACAATTTTATGGTGCTGTTCTAAGGGGAGAGACTATGGTGAATGGATGCCACAAATTTTCCTACCTACTTTGATATGGCTGATTTCACACTTGCTTGGGGTGCAGGGATCTCTTAACTGGTTCTTAAATTTCTCATAAGGGGGGTTGGTCCATTTATTATTTTTAAGTTGGTGTCTCCATGGGAAAAAGGAGAGCCTGGGTCTTTCTATTCTACCATCTTGCTATCATCATCTCCAATCTGTATGCTTTTATTTCTATTCTGGTGGGCAGGGCAGGCCCCTGGCATGTTGTGTAGCCTTGCAGCACCTACTGCTGCAGAAACAGTGATGGACAGGGTAGGCCCCTGATGCAGCTGGTTGTGAGGCTAGGTAGCACGTGTCTGCTGTGGGCTCTACCTTCTTTTTAATACAGGCATTTACAGCTATACAGTTCCTTCTAACTCTGTTTTAGTTGCATTTCCTAAGCTTGGTATGTGTATTTTTATTCATCTCAAAGTATTTTCTAATTTTTCTAGTGATTTCTTCTTTGACTCATTTGTTATTTAGAACCCATCATTGTTCTTGTTTAATTCTACATATGTGTTCTTGTTTAATTTCCACATATTTGTGAATTTTCCAAGTTCCCTTTGGTTATTGATTTCTAATCTCATTCCATGTGGTCAGAGAACATGCTTTGTATGGCATATATTTTTAAATACACTGAGCCTGTTTTATGGCCTAGTGTATGGTTATCCTGGAGAATGCTTTATGTGCACTTGGGAAGAATATGTATTTTACTGTTGTTGAAAGGAGTGTTCAGTAGATGTCTGTTTTGATGTAGCTTGTTTATAGTGTTGTTCAAGTCTTCTGTTTCCATGTTGATCTTCTGTCTTGTTGTTCTAGCCATTATTGATGGTAGGATATCAAAGTCTCCAACTATTATTGTTGAGTTATCTTTTTGGTTCTGTCAGTTTTTCTTCCTGTATTTTAATGCTCTGTTATATGTTTATAATTATTGTATCTTCCTGATTGATTAACCCTTTTATCATTACAAAGTGGTCTTCTTTGTCATCTCTATGAAATTTTTCTTTTTCTTAAAATCTCTTTTGTCTGATATTAGTATAGCTTTTGTCTGATATTAGTACAGTTCTTTCAATTAACATTTGCATATATTTTATATATCTTTTCCCATCGATTTGCTTTTAACCTATTTATGTCTTTAAATTAAAAGTGTTCCTTTGTGAATAGCATATAGTTGGATCATGCTTCTTATTCCATTTTGCCAATCCCTGTCATTAAATTGGAGAGTGTAATCCATTGCCATTTTTTGTTTTGTTTTGTCTTTCAATTTTTAAACCATTTTTAAAATTGAAGTATAGTTAATTTACAATGTTGTGTTAGTTACAGGTGTACAGCAAAATGATTTAGTTATATATATCCATATATGGAGATATATATATATATATATATATATATATATATATATATATATATATATATAAACTCTTTTTCAAGGTTCTTTTCCATTATAGATTATCACAAAATATTGAATATAGTTTGCTGTGCTATACAGTTGGTCCTTGTTGTTTATCTACTTTATATATAGTAGTGTATATATGTTAATCCCAAACTCCTAATTTATCTCCCCTCCCCCTCGACGCCATTATCTCCTTTGGTAACCATAAGTTGGTTTTCTATGTCTGTGAGTCTATTTCTGTTTTATAAGTTCATTTGTGTCATTTTTTTTAGATTCCATATATAAACAATATCATATGATATTTGTCTTTCTCTGTCTGACTTACTTCACTTAATATGATAATCTCTAGGCTCATCCATGTTGCTGTAAATGGTATTATTTCATTCTTTTTAATGGCTGAGTAATATTCCATTGTATATTATACCACATCTTCTTTATCCGTTCATCTGTTGATGGACATTTATGTTGCTTCTACGTCTTGGCTATTGTAAATAGTGTTGCTATGAATATTGGGGTACATGTATCTTTTTGAATTAGAGTTTTCTCTGGATATGTGCCCAGGAGTGGGATTTCAGTCTCATATGGTAACTCTATTTTTAGTTTTTAAGACATATAATCTCTGTCTTTTAAGCAGAGACTTTAACCCATTGAGTTTTATTTTAATTCCTGATAAGGTAGGATTTATGTCTGCCATTTTACTATTTATTTTCTTTTCCAATTCTCTATTTCTCCATTACTATTCTTCTATTATATAATATAGATATTTTTAGTATACTATTTTAATACTCTTGTTATTTATTTTACTATTTTTTTTAAGTTCTTTTCTCAGTGGTTGCCCTGGGGATTACCAGGAACGTCTTAATTTATAGAAATCTAGTTTGGATTAATACCAACTTAATTTTAGTAGTATACAAAAACTTTGCTATTATATAATTCTGTTTTTTACTCTCCCCCTTGTGCTCTTATTGTCACACAAATTACATCTGTGTACATCATGTGCCCCTTAACACAGATTTATAATTGTTGTCTTATGCAGTTTACCTACATGGTTACCTTTATTTGTGCTCCCTATTTCTTTTTTTTTTAATTTTTTTATTAGTTTCTGCTTTATAACAAAGTGAATCAGTCATACATATACATCCGTTTGTGCTCCCTATTTCTTGACATGGAATGTATTTAATGTCCAGGGTCCTTTCATTTCCACCTGAAGATTTCACTTTAGTATTTCTTGTTGGGCAGGTCTACTAGTCCCTCAGTTTTTGTTTATCTGGGAACATCTTAATTTCTCCTTCATTTTTGAAAAACAGTTTTGTTAAATACAGAATTCTTCATAGAGAGGTTGGTTTGTTTGTTTTATTCTTTGACTATGTCATCCCACTGCCTTCTGGATTCCATGGCTTCTGATGAAAAAGAATTTCTTAATCTTGTTGAGATTTCCTTGTATGTGATAAATTGCATCTCTCCTAATATTTTCAAGATTCTTTGTTCATCTTTTAAACAGTTTGATTATGTCATGTCTGTGTGTGGATCTATTTGAATTTATGCTACTTTGAGTTCATTGAGCTTCTTGGAAATGTAGATTAATATTTTTCATAAAATTTGGGAAGCTTTTGGTCATGTTCCTTCAAATTTTCTTTCTTCTTCGTTCTCACTGTCATCTCCTTCTGAGACTCCTTTTCTGTGTGTGATGATACTCTGGATGGTGTCACACAGGTCTCTTAGATTCCGTTCATTTTTTAACATTTTTTTTCTTTCTGTTTCTCGGACTGGACAATCTCAATTGACCTGTCTTCAAGGCCACTGATTCTTATGCCCACATATACTGTTGTTAAACTCTTCTGATAAATTTATCATTTCAGTTTAGGTACTTTCCAACTCTTGAACTTCTATCTGATTCTTTTGCATAGTGTCTTAATTTACTGATACTGTATATTTGGTAAGACTTTGTATTCATACTTTCTTTTGTTCCTTAGAAATGGTTTCTTTCAGGTCTTTGAACATATATAAAATAGCTGATTTTAATTTTTTTTCTAGATTTAAAGTTCTTGTCTAGGCCAATGCCAGGATTCCTTAGGGAGAGTGCCTATTGATTGCTTTTTTTTTTTTCCTGTGTAAAAGCCATACTTTTTAATTTTTTCACCCATGTCTTATAATGTTTAGTTGAAAACTGGCTATGTTAAGTAATATACTGTGAAAACTCTGAAAATCAGATTCTTCCTCTTCCCCAGGCTTTAATTGTTGTTGTTGTTACTTGTAATTGTTGTTTGTTTAGTGACTTTCCTGAACCAATTCAAAAAGTCTGTATTACTTGTGGGTGAGTGCTGAAGTCTGTTCTTGGTTAGGTTGGTGAACAGAAATTCTCATATACACCTGGAGCCAGTAAATATTTCAGTTTTTGCTGAGAAGCCCTGTGTACATGTTGGACACTCCTTTAATACTCAACCAGGCATTTGATAATTCTACCTTAGTCTTTACCTGCTGCTTATGTCATCATCACAAGTTATAAACTTAGGGCTATCTCCAGTCTTTCCTGAGTATGTGCACAGTTCTGCACGTGTGTGTGGCCCTCTAGATTCCAAGGAATATGTCAGAGCTTTTCAAAGTCTCTATGGACATCGCTTAAACCTTTTGGTTAGCCTGTTATTTGTCCCAACAGTTATCCACCTCTTAAAGCATTGTGAAGTTATTATTTTTGACAGATGCCCCAAGGAAACATGGTATTTGCACTTGGTGAGTTCTCTGAGTCAATTCAAATAAAAACAGCCTGGTATGGAGAGTCTTCCAGGATCCACCAGGCAGTTCACATAATTAAATTCTTGGGAATGAGACTTTAAATGTGCTCCAGCCTTATTCTGTCCCCTCCAGTGGCTGCCAGGCTGCAAGTTTCCACCATGGTTGTATGCTGTTGGTTTTCAAGGCTACTGTGGAGCTGGAGTGGGAAAGATGCAATGTGGTAAGTTAAAACTTCACAAAGTTTGTTGTTCTTACTAATATTTTGCTATATTTCTTGAAAAAATATCTCCCTGTATGAAAGAAAGGCTTCCTTTATTTCCAGTGGTATGAAAAAGTAGATTCTTACAATTTTTGCAAGTTTTCTCACTGTTGTTATATAGGAGAGAATTCTGAAGGCCTTTACACTGCCATTTTTAGCAATGTTACTCTTGCTTAACTTTTATTGAGAGGATTCATTCTGAGTTCCAAACAACCATTTTACAAATGTACTTTTGGGGACAGCCTAAAATAGTTCTTCTCTCACTTCTCACAATAATACAGAGCTTGGCCATTTCTACTCATAATCACAGAACTGCCTCTCTATGCTATATAATTTGAGGAATAGTAACAGGTTCTGCCACCTCCAAACCTTCTTACCTGCCTGCCATCATTGAACTTCCCACCATTAGAGTCACTAAACTAGAAGAGCACAAATATCTGGGTACTGTCTAGAAAACTCCAGTTCAAAATTCGTAATATCATAAAGCATTCCTAAAAACACTCATTCCCTGTGAAATTAACTGCTTGACTGATACCTTGGTCCCTGAGACTATAAGACAAGATTCAAGAGGAGGTAACACTTAGCATGTTTAAGACATGAATAGCCCCAGTGGTGGGAAGAAAAAACAGAGTAGCAAAGTGAGATGGAAAAGCAATAGATGAGTTCTTGTAACTTAAAAACCTAACCTCAAATTTAACCGAAATGAGTTGTGACATTAATTCAATTGCACATCTTTTTTAGTCTCACAGTCTTTGTTTGTAAAATGTATATAATAATCCTTGCCATGTCAGGTTGTTGGGAGAATGAAATGTATGTAGTGTTGCCTGCTACAGTACCTGGCATAGAGAAAATGCACAGTTAATGTTAATTGAATTAGGAGGTCCAGATATGAGGAGTAAATAGGGTCATAGTGGGTAGACTGAGGACAGGAGGGTCTCTATAATTGAAGAAAGATTGTAATCATTTCTTTTGTAATGTAAGCTCCCAAATGGTCAGAACTTCACCACCTAGTTCATCGCTGAATCACAGTGCTTAACGCAGGAACTGACACACAGTAGGTACCCTAAAATAGTTGACTGTCTTTTTTGTTTCCTTAATCCCCAGCAAACAAGATTCTATAATCTCCATTAGTAATTATTTAAGCATTTAACAACCCTGGTGGGGACTACTTCCCAACAGCTTTGCTAACTCCCTTTTGCTGCAGCTAGAAACTATTCATCTTACTCAATTCTTAGTGCAACATTTCAGCTCTTATGGTATTTGAAAGGTGTGTTTCCTCTGGTTTAGCTGTTGCTAATTTTGAGTTTCTTTAATAATTAATATCAGATCTCACTCCAACCAAGCTGGCAGACAGACTCCTCTGCCTCTCCTTTTGTTTTTTAATTGCCATCTTGTGAGCTGCAAACTGCACAGTGCAAATGAGTTAAATATCAGGCTGACATTTCCTTGTTGACAAAATTCAGCAAGCTCAGCCTCAGGAATGTTCCAGGAAGAACTACAGAAACAACATTGACTGAAGGGACAAAAATGGTCCCATGATTTGTTTCCTAATGTTTTTGCAGTTGCTCAAAGGGCTAAAATGTAGACGAGGTTAGAGGACAGTGATTCCCAAGTGAAAAGACAGAGGTTTATTATTGATTTTGTAACTAGTCAAGACTGTGCATTTGCTAGATGGTCTAGCACAGACCCTTCAGAGCTACAGTAAACAATGATAACAAACAAGTCTACAAGAATCAGCCAAATATCTATTTAATATTAATGTGAGTACCTGGGCCAGTGACAGTCATACGTTAACAGTGAAATGCCATAGACGTAGCCAAGAAGAATGAGAGTATGAAGAGTAGAGAAAAACGCTTCAGAAGCAGAAATTTATCAGGTGTATATGTGTGTGTATCCATTGCACCTATATTTTATCAACTTCCTGCTGAGAGAACTAGGTGGCTGCTAGAAGAAGATGGTAAAATTTCAAAGTTGAGTACATAAAAGAATTTTTAAAATATCAGTTTAATTTTTAAAATAAAGTTAATTTTAAAATATCATTCAATTTTTTAAAATTCTATTTTAGGTGATTGTCATGGTAAGCATGGCTTTTCAAATTGGAAAGTTATAAATTTTCATGTGGTCTGAGTTAAGGTAAATATCAGCTAGCCATTAAGGCTAATAATTCATGTTTCACACAGGGCTTGTCACACAGAGTATCTACGGAATATATATTTTTGATTGAACTGTGTATTGCACAATATATAAAATTATTACTATGAAGACTCTCTATACACAGTTTGAAAGGAATATACTTCCATTGATGCCCCCCGAATAAAGCAATTGAATGAAAATTTTACCTTTAAAAGAAGGAGAATATCAATTGTCATATAAATGAAATATTACAAGTAGAAAAACCTATAGTTCTTATGAGTTAGTAAAAACCTTTTTTCATATTTATGTCCTCCCAGCATACATTTTCTCAGAAGTCATTCTTGGTGTCAGCAAATTTTGCTGTGATGTTTCATGCTTTAAAACCTCGATGGCTTTCAATCCTAAACATTCTTTTTGCTCATGTTACATAGTGGTGGCTGCAGTTCACATATCTTCTCATACTGGAGATGGAGGCTGAAAGAGCAGTCCCTCTTGGCTATATACCATTTTGTGGCAGAGAAAAATAGCCAGAGAGCTGGTGGGAGCTCCTGCTGCCTTTCAAAGCTTCTGCTCAGAAATGGTGTACTTCATATCCACTCCCATTCATTTGGTCCAAGAATGTCACGTGGCTAAACCCAAAGTCAATGAGGTAGCAGCAGTGGGCACATTGAGTTCCAGGGCTGGGGTCAGGGGCTAGGATCGCCAGGTGAAATGCTGGACCTCCAATGAAACTTGAATTCCAGTAAAAATAAAATATGTTTTTAATATGTGTGTGCTCTAAATATTGCATGGAGAATGCTTATTTCATAATATAATTTGTTGTACGCCTGAAACATAGGCAGTCTGCATTTTTACTTGGTAAATCTGGTGACCCTTGGAGGGATGAATAATACTCCTAGAGAGAAAGGGGTAGTGAATTATCAGGAACAACCATACAATCTACCATTATACCTCTGTATTGCTAGCCTTCTATAATTAATTAGTTGATAATTAATTAATCATAGCTCCAGGAATCTGCTTGCTCTTCTCTGCTCCATGATCTTTCCTCTGTACTGATCTAACCCAGTGTCAACTGGCTTCATATTAATGACAAAATTACAATGAGCTCCAGGTCTCTCTCCAAGAATTTAGCTTCCCTACAAGTGTTTATAATTTATTCTCACCTGGGTCCACAAACAAATGAGTCACTTGTGGAGAAACACCCATCATATTCTTTTCCTCTCCTCCTGCAACCCTCACTTGCTCATCTCTGCTGCCTCAGAGCCATTTGAAGGAGCCTCTACAAATGGCCACTACATCTCTGCCAGTGCTTAACCCTGAGGACACTGGGTAACAAGGGGACTGGGTCCCAGTGCCCCCGAAGCTGCTATTCTTCAGAGCACCATGTTGGAGCTGGCTCCATAGAAAGATGGGAGAACTGTCCTCTCTCAGCTCTTCATGACTGCAGTTGGACCCAGGACCATCTCTACTTATGCCCGAGGTTCCATGACAGCAGGTTTGCCAGCTTCTGACCTTAAACTTCTAACTGGGTCATCTCAAATGCAGTCCCAGGGACTTTGGCTTAAGCATCTGCTGTGGAGTTATTGGGGATAAAAGCCAACTGGACGTTTTGTATGAGCCATTGTGCACACCCATGGTGCTCTTGCCCTGCTTGTGTCTAGCATGGTAACAATGCTACTTGCTTCCTCTTCTTTATACACCTTTTGCCTGTGTTTGTCTTTCCCATGCTCTCCTTTGCCTCCAGGAGTTCACAGATATTGATTCTTTTTCCTGGCATGTTTTATTGCATCTCCCACCATCCAGTAAACGTTGTCGTTGATTCTCCAATATCAATTCTATCTGTTCCTCAGTGAGAAGCAGTGATGTGATGGGAGGGTTGACCTAAGGGTAATCCAGTCTGTACTGCCTGTGGTTGGTTTGTATGACCTAGTTCTGGGCAATGTGATACAGGAGAGGTTTGCTAGAAACTGCTGTGACATGTCTTTCTTGCTAGAAACTGCTGTGACATGTCTTTCTTGCTTTTATGAGAGAATGGTGGGAAGTTATTATTTCTCACTGTTTTGAGCAAGGAAACACAGAGCAGTAAGAGCTATGACCACCATCCTGCAGCCATAAAGGGAACCAGAAATAAGATGAAGCCAATGCTATGGATAGTAGAACAGAGAGATTACAAAAACCTGAGTCTCCATGACATCACTTCACCTGTGGCTCAATCATCTTTGAGGTGCACCCTACCTCCGGATTGCCTCTTTGTGATCAACAAATGTGCTTGCTGTTTAAGCCAGTTTTCATTTTCCATTTCTTATAGCTGAAGGCATCCTAACACGTCCTTCCCTTTTCTTCCTCTCCTGCCAACTCCTTATAGATCAGGATTGAGTTTGTTATTTTCTTGGGATTGCCTGAGTCTGGGTTAGGGCCCTTTACTTCTGCTCTCATGGTCTTTAAGACACTTTGTATCATTGCTGTGTAACAGCCTGGACAACTACTAGAACATAATTCCCAAAGGGCAGGAACTATTACTGTCTTGTCAACTAGTATATTACTGTCACAGTGTCAGCCACAGAGTAGATGTCTATTAAAGACTTGCTGAAAGAAGGGGTTCCAAGGCCTCACACCAGTATCATCACGTTTAGTCATTCAGGCCCCTCTCACCTTCACTGCCAGGTTCCTGTCTTTGGTTGCTTATGGCAATATTGCTTGCCCTCTTTATTGAATTCATTCTGGTTTCTGGCTCCCACTGTAAGGCCTGCCTCTCACCCTTTAACCCATCCACCCAGCTATCCATTCTATTGATTTTCCTCATCTTCTGCTTGTCCCTATGGCGATGGTCAGCCCAGCACCCCTGTCCTGCTTCCACTTCCCATGCCTCCCGGACCCACCTCAGCCTTCAGCCTCTCCCCAGCCCCAATAAGGGCCATGGTGAGTGTCAATTTCTTACTTCTGAGGTAGCTGCAAGATATGAGATAAACAACAAAATTCATACCAGTGTTTTATCTCTTCCTTTAAATCTAATAAAGGGACAATAAACTAATGGGGTCAGCAACGTTCAGATACTGGGGGCCTGGGAGTTTGTGGAACATTTTATCAAGGAATTATGACAATTTTATATAGCCCATATGGAAAATTGAAGACATATTTGAAAATAAAGATACAAAAAACAAAAACCAGAAATTAGTTTGCATCTTTTTCTTACACGTGGAAATTGAAAGGCAGCTGCACTGTGACAGACTGTCAGACAATCTTTGGTGACATGAATAGTGTGAAAAACTGGTCTGTTTTTCCTGAGCTCACTATGACGATTGTAATAGAGTTATCAGAATGGTACTGTGAGAAGAAATATCCACTGGGTTCCATTTCCTTATTTATCTTGAGGAAAATCATATGTGAAAATATGTGTAATTCCTGCAAAGCATGGAGATAATAAGCAACATCTACAGCTTTATTTTCAGGAGGAAAACTGAAGTTTTTATCATACATTCATATAGGTCAATAATAATTCTTACCTTCTGTCTAATACCCTCTATTTGTCAGAACTTAACTTATATTATCATCTGTATGGTTTCTTTTAATTTAATTTTTCATTAGTTACTAAACAAAAGTAAAAAGAATCTTACAGTGAACCTTATCCATCACTCAGTTTCAACAATTAGCAAAATACGGCCAGGCTTGCTTCACTGATATCCCTCTCCTACTCTTCCCCCACATTTTCTTATTTAATTTTCTCAGTGAGAGATGTACTACTGCTAGCTGCATTGAGCACAGGAAACTGAGATTCTGAGAGACTGAAGGATATGCTGGTTACATAGGGTAATACATGGAAAAGCCAGAACTGAGCAAAATTTTGCATTACATCATAGTCATAGCCTAAACTGATCATCAGGAAAGGCACCAGATGTGCATGGCAATAGTGTACTAATTTACCAATGCCTTGAATGAATTGAGAAATCAATGAACTAATGTTTGTTGAGCTCTGATTTTATACCCACACTGTACTATCTATAGTAATGGAAAAAATTAAAAAACAGATTCACCAGAAAGTGGGTGCCCCAATGACACTAATTTTTTTAAAGCTTTATTGAGATAAATACAATAAAATTAATTATTTCAAGTTTATGATTCAATGGGTTTCAGTGTATTTACAGGATCATACTGCCATCAATCACAGTCATTTTTAACTATTTAAATCTGCTTTATCCTCAGTACCTGAAAATAGTGCCAAAAATATTATGTGTCCAATAAACGTTTGTTGAATAAATGAATGAAAAGATTTAAAGAGCTTACCGTATAGTTGGTTAGTCAAGATATATACATATAAACAGAAAATAAGACAGTTCACACTACCATACCAAATCTATTTATTTATTTATTTATTCATTTAGAACAGGGCTCCCCAACCCCTGGGCTATGGACTGGTACCTGGCTGGGGCCTGTTAGGAACCAGGCCACACAGCAGGAGGTGAGCGGCAGGCACGTGAACGAAGCTTCATCTGCTGCTCCCCATCACTCCCCATCACTCACGATACCACCTGAACCATCCCCCACCGCCCCCATCAGTGAAAAAATTGTCTTCCACGAAACCGGTCCTTGGTGCCAAAAAGGTTGGGAACTGCTGATTTAGAAGATACTTAATGAATGTCTACCCTGTACCAGGTGGAATTGCTATTGCAATTTTCATTCTTATCTTAGAAATAACCCAACAAATTAAAAAAAGTGATTTCTGTGTTTTGTTTGAATACACTCAGTCGTTTAATATCTATGTAAGAAATATCAGTATTGTTTGACTTTACAAAAATGTCCTGCTTTTGGTAAGAACTAGAGAATACCGGATACACATTTCAAGCACATGGACTGGAGTCTATTCTAAAGTAAGGAACCTTAATGAGAAATTATTTGCATCACGAAGGCTTTTCTAGATGTTAGATTGATGTGGGAAAATGCTTCTAGAAACAGAAGTCATAAGTTGAAATGTAGGGTCATGAGATATGAATTATCAGTCATACTCCAAGCTTGAGTTTTCAAAATATAACTTCAACTTTTAAATGAAATAAAGTATAAATTCTTTTTTTTTGTAAAATCTGAAAGCAGTTGTTGTTTCATAAAGAAATAGTAGTTTTCAAACTGTATGATAATAATTTTAAGTAATATAATCATATGCTAAGTCAATTATTTCCCAAAAATGTGTCAGTGATTGAGGTTGGACTATAGCTTAAGCTATATTGATCTTTGTCATTTGAAAAATGTCTTATCTTTAACCATCTGGAGGTATTCTAACTTTGTATTATATCCCTTTGTTGTGGAGTGAATAGTTGTGATACAAAATGTCTTCATCCAAAAGAAGCAGGAAGAGCAAAAAAAGAAAAAGAAACCAAACTTTTCTAATTTAGATTACATTTGGATAGTAGTTTGGTTCTATATCTGTTAGAGAAGAGTTAAGGTAGGCCCACATTGTTTGTGCACTTACAATCTAGACCTCTCAGAAAAACATGCTTAATAAGTTGTTAACTATTTCTTTTGCTTATACTTCACTTTGTCTCCCGAAAGCCTAAACATGTAAATAATTTGTGTTTATATATGGTGCTTTTCTGTTCATATGATGATTTCCCATCAGTTATCTTCTTTATTTCTCAAAATAACCTTGTAAGGGAAGCATTCTTTTTATTCCCATTTCACAGATAAGGCAGCTGAGGTGCAGTGATTCTTCCCAATGTCTCATAGTTATAGTCCAACCCAGACTTTTAGATTCTAAATTCCATGCTATTTTTGCACTTTGCACTCTTGCCCGTAACCTGTTAAGAGACCATCCATATATGCAAGCTCAGTATGTTAGTGCATTTAGGCTGCTATAACAGAATACCATAAACTAGGTGGCTTATGAACAACTGAGATTTATTTCTCACTGTTCTGGAGGCTGGGAATTCCAAGGTCAAGGTGCAGGAAAATTCAGTGTCTGGTGAGAACCTATTTCCTGGTTCATAGACAACCATCTTCTTGCTTTACTTCACATGGTAGAAGGATTTTTCTGGGGTCTCTTATAAAAAAGCACTAATTGTATTCATGAGGGCTATGACTTCATGACCTAATTACCTCCCAAAAGCCCCACTTCCTAATACCATCACTTTGGTAACCATGTTTCAACATATAAATTTTAGGGAAACACAAACAACAGAACCATAGCACTCAGTAACAGGATTTATTTCCTTCAGATCAAAAATAATGGCCCAGTCATCTCATCTGCTAGAAACTAAAAAAATAAATATATTGATTTCTTCTCTGGTTATGGAGGAGGACTGCACATCTTCAGTTTAGATGTTACCACTGCTGTTAACTATGGTCTTTCTCTTTGAGACTACATCAAGGGCATCCTCTATTGATTGGCATGTGTTAACCACATAAGGTAAATTGCTAATTGGAAGCAGCAGTGCATATAAAGGTATTTTTATTCCCAAACTATATTATAAAAAAAAAAAAAAAACTTTGCTTAGTCAGGATGTGAAGAACAAGGTTTGCCTCTCATTAGGAACCATGAATTTGTCAGCTAAGGAAACAGCCTCCTGCAGCCTCAGGAGTTGTCTGAAGAAGAAGAGCTGGGTGATGTCCAAATACCTTTAAAGACAATGAAAATTGTCACACCAATGGGCTGGCCAAAAAACCTGTTTGCTAAAAAAAAAGAAAAGTAATAACTGGAGGGGTTATTTTGAGGCACACTATGGGGTTTGACTTAACCTTCATACATTTTTTTTTACTCATAACAATTCCTTTTTCCACATCTCAATTTTTGATTATGGCACCCAAAGAAATGACTGTGTACAAGGCTGTTTCTGTCTATACATTTAAAAAATATAATACACACATACATGTGGGAAGAATTTTATAGGAAGTTATATAGTTTTATGTAAAATTACAATGTACTTTTTATACAAAGTGTTCCACAAGAAGTGATCTAGTGGTGGAGATGAAACAGGACTCTACACATACATTTTAAATACTAATTGTGGTTCAAAAGCTAGTTTTAATATTTTATAAAACAGTATTCTCCCTTCATTGGAGAGTTCACAATATTGTCATAATACTTTATTACATATGATTATCACAACAACCCCTATAAGGTAAGTATTATTACCCTTTCTCTGAAGGTAGTTGCAGAGATATTGGGTAACTCACCGAAGATCATAAAGTTCTGAAGTAAATGATAGAACAGAATAAGACCCACAGGTTGCTGGGCTCCTAAGTCCTCCCTCATAACCACCATCCTGCTGCTTTGCTCAGGATGACATTGAACCAGCCAGAATGAGAACTGGCACTTGGGTCTGCTAAGTCCTTTCCCAGGACTCTTTTCTTTGTTCTGTTCTCTTTTCAAATAGGTAAACTGAAACAGGTTAGTTAGTTTAGAATCTAGACACCTAAGCAAATCTTTCCAAGCTTCCTTCCACAAGCCACAGGCTAGGACTCCAGAAAATTCTGTCCATATGTCCCTTGGCAGCATGGAGTACTTCTAGTCCCAGAACTCCAAACATCACTGGACTTCCAGGATAAATATCATGACAAGGTCAAGCTCAAGTGACCCTAATAGGCCCCTGACAATGCTGCTGTGGGCAGCCAGGCATAGGTCAGTGAGCAAAAGCAAGTAGGGAAAACCTGGATTAGGAGTAAAACATCCTTACAAGGAGAGACCTGGCAAGAGGACTAATGAAGGTGGTTAAGTCCTCTCACTGTGCTTGCCTCATAAGGTTGCAACAGCTGAACAAAGGTACAGAAAACAATTAAATCCACCTTCATGGAAGAGCCAGACCCAATTTGGACATCCATTGGTCACCCAAAGGAAGGAAGAGATGTGTCTGGAGAGTCACAGAAAATGGCCTTTTGGCCTAGATAACAACTCTGGAATTAGGGCCTTAGTTCTTAATCTTAATGTATCTATATGTGTGTGATAAATTTTATATACACATCATTTATATATATATATATATATATATATATATATATACACATTATTTATATACTACATTTATATATACATATATATATGTTGTTTTAAATAAACATATTTTTATTACAGACATTTTTTTCTTTTATACCAGTTTCTTCATTTTTATAAAATTATATTGCAAATAACTGCACACACACACACACACACTGATCATATACTCATGGAGTGGAAGACATATTAGAAATCAACCCATTTCTCTCATTTTACTCATGAACAAATTATTGATAGATCCCCCCAAAAAGGGATAGTTAACTCACCAAGGTCACATAGATAGATGTAGACATTGCTAGAAGTATGCGGAGTTCCTTATAAGCTCCTGAGCCTAAGCTATAGAATCAGGCGGAACTTAAGACGTATTACCAGCTCCATCTGTTACCTGCTATCTAATCTGGGCTTCACTTTTCACATTTGCAAAATGAAGATAACAATCTCCACCTTAAATGGAACAGCAAAAAGTTTAAGTGAGGTCATTCATGACAGGCCTGCATCCCCATAGCTGGTACATATACGCTGCTCAGTAAAGAGTCCCCTTCTCCATCTTTAACTGTCCATGGTTATGCCATAAGCATTTTCCTCTAAATTTACTGATGAGTTAATTCACTTGATTGAACATTTATGCCCACCTTATTTTCAAAATGATTTGCAATAAGTGGTTGGTTGGATAGATAGATAGACATGGATTTTTGAGTAAGCCAGAGATGACAGTCATAACCTAGAATGAACCCATGATTTGAGGGTGTCAACATCATTTTTAGTCTTCCACACTCCATGGGGCTGCATTCTATGTAAGGGTCTTATATTATCTATGAATAAGCACTGCTTTTCTTGGTGCAGTCATATAAAGATCAGCGTACTGGGGAAAAAAATAAAAACTCTCAGAGAATACAAGTCTCATCTGTTTTTAAAAATCCTGTTCTCAGAATTTTATTTCACTGAACTCAAGCCTCTCAATCTGCCCTGATATTTCATCGCCGCATTTCAAAACCTATGAATCATAAATAAATATTTCCACCTATTGTACAAGTTCACAAAATTGCATAAGGGAGAAGGGGTGGATCCCTTTTAAATCTCATTTTGCTGGTACTCATCTAAGGAATTTCAAATCAGGCAAATTTTCATAAAGATGGGTGTGTGTTGTTTCTTGATGCTTGTTTCAGTTTGACTTCCTGAAAGGAACAGTAACAAATACATGTGCACACTGAACCTAGGCACAAATAACTGATCTCCCCAGGGTGAAATTAAAAAATATAATGAGTGGATGATATAGAAAAATGAGTGAATAGGAATTCCAGACAGCCTGTGGTGTGAACTAATTTTTATACTCCACTTCTGAGTAGTTGACGACTGGTCTTCTACCCCTTGATTTTTCCTTTTGTCCTGTCTTTCTACCTTTTAGGCAACACATTTAAAAAAAAAATTCCTATGCCAGACACTGTGCTACTCATTGTAGCACAGATAGATAGATATTCAGCTTTCAAAATATCTATCGGCCAGCAGGGGAGAAAAAAATTCATAACCATAAACCAGAGTGGTGTACCCTCTCTTGTCTCACAAAATGAACTGCTGAAATAAACTTAGTCTCTCAGATAGAATTTCTGGTGGGAAGAGACTATAATGACCAGTTGACAAGAATGTTCTGGTTTCCTTGGTAATTATATTTTTATATAAATGAATCCATTGACATATTGGTTTCTAAATATGTCTCTTGGATTTTGATGAGTCATTTCCCAAGATCTGAAAGCCACAGGGCAAAATGGTAAAACCACAGGGCTGAGTGAGCCATGCTGGGAAAGGGCTCTGAAATCCCAGTGATTCTAACAAGATGGAGGTACCCACCTTAAGATTCAGCCTAAGGTGTTCACCTCTAGTGTCACATCCTAGTAGTTAGTACAAAATGAGATAAGTAGTGTTTGGGGCTGGCAAGAATGCTTTGAAGTAAGTCCCTAGATGGAGTAACAGTTGGGCAGAGAGAAAAGGAAGGAAACATCTGTTAAGTCTATTACTACATTGCTTCATGTACTCTGCTCAGAGCAGCTGTTAATTGTCCCACATCAAATGTTCAGTAAAGAGCAGGTCTGAAATTTGAAACTAGATGAACATTCTGCCTATTTTTTTTCAAGAATATTATTAGCTGATATATCAAGATCTATAAGTACTTTAGGCTTTTTAGCATTTCATTTCCGTATCTAAGTATTCCTAGAAAATAATCAGAGATGTGCACAAAAGATATCAGGAATGTTTATTTCCATGTTATATATACTTTAAAAATGGGAACAACCAAGAAAATCAGCAAGGGAAACATGGTTAAATAAAATACAATGCAATTGTATGATGGAACATTATACAAAAAAAATTTAAAAACAACATTTGGTGACATTTTGTTATTCAATAACAAAAGTAGAATACAAAATTATAAAGTTATTCCACTATTATTTTTTAAATGCACTTAAAGTATACTAGAGGAAAATA
This sequence comes from Mesoplodon bidens, assembly GCF_964165515.1. Classification (NCBI taxonomy): domain Eukaryota; kingdom Metazoa; phylum Chordata; class Mammalia; order Artiodactyla; family Ziphiidae; genus Mesoplodon; species Mesoplodon bidens. The sequence continues at coordinate 28,726,694 of NC_138164.1, read as the reverse complement.
AGTGTGCATCTCTGGATAATAAGCATATAAGTTAATTTCTTTTCACTTTTCAGTAATGTTCAAATTTTCTAATATTGTATATGTATTATTTTTATTTTATAATGATAAAGTATTTTTTAAAATAATTGTATTAATTGAGGCTCTTCAAGTAGTATTTTCAAGTTTTCAAAGGGTTTTCATATATGTTATATTTAGTCTCATAAAGTAGTCTAGGGAGTTAGTGCTATTCATCTTCACAGATGAAGAAACTGAGGCTCAAATAGATTAAAAAGAATTTGACTGAGCTCACATAGTGAAACTTGGGACTTGAACTCTGGTGGTCTTTTCTTTCATGTACCTTCCCAACCACCATGCCGTCTCTCTTTTAAGAGCCTATATGATTGGGTGGTTAATTCAGAATCTACTATAATCTCTCCTATGCAGCCTCCCCTCAGCCTGCCTCGCCTACTTTTTGGTTTCTAAAGAATGCTCTAAGAAGGATAAGAACTGGCTCCCCATGCCTACATTCATCCATTTATTTTCTCTATTGAAATATTGTTTTCCAAATTGTAGGCCCATTTACAGACAAATAGTAAACAGCACTGCTCTGGTTGTGGTAACCAAACCCTGATCTATGTGTGAGTCTCAGAGTTAAGTCTGTGAGATTTTGAAGTGGGGTCTCTAGAGTGGAAGGCCCACAAGCATAGACTGCAACTTTTTCTAATCTGAAAACTTCAGAGAGTTTAATTGATAGCTTGAATTGTTTTCTCTTTTTAATTCTTTCCTTATTTTATTATTCTAAAGCTAATCTACTTTAAAAGGAGCATTTAATATGATCTATGAGCCAAGGCTTAATATCATTAGATATCTTTCAACAAACTAATTGAAAATATCTAGTCACTGTTCAGTTCTTCAAAGGACCTAAGTGATTACTGGTCTGCATGAAGGCCAGTAATTACAAGAACTTACTGCTTATTCTTTTCTTCCAACCAGAAGATAAGGAAACAAGGCCCCAGACTTCTCAATGATGGAAAATTCAGCTAACCTACCAGACTGATGCCAATGCTAGGTCAAAATTTGAATTTTTGCTATAATATAATATCTAAGTTTGTCTAGTGAAGGATTAATTAAGCAATTATATTCTTCTGGACTAACGTAGAAAGAAAATAAAGAGATGAGTTTGGGATGAAATGCAATGCAATATCTTTAATGTTTTCTTTCTAATTTCCTCTGGAGATCAAAATTTACATGATGAAATGCACTGTTGCACATGGAATCAATGTAGTCAGCCATGTTGCTTTTGTGAAAAGCATGGTAAAAATGTGAAATATGAACTAGCCACTGTGTTACTGATAACATGGGCTTTCAGGCAAAAAATTATTCCAAATTTTAGAAAGGACTTATATCTTAGTCAGCTGAGGATACTATAACAAAATACCATAGACTAGGAGGTTTAAACAATAGAAAACTATTTCTCATAGTTGTGGAGGCTTCTAAGTTCAAGATCAAAGTTCTGGTAGGGCTTGGTTCCTGGTGAGAGCTCACTTCCTGGCTTGCTAATGGTTGCTTTCTCACTTCATCAGTGCATGCACATGGGGGGTAAGGAGAGGGAGACATAGAGAGCTCTTCTTATATGGCTGTTAATTCCACCATAAGGGCTCTGCCCTCATGATCTAATCTCACCCTAATCACCTTCCAAAGAACCCCCTCTCCAATACCATCACTTTGGGGTTAGGACTTTAACATAAGACTTTCAGGGGGAGGAGCACAAACATTCAGTCCATAACAACTTGCATGGATTATCAGATTTCTAAGAGTTGGTAAATCCTAGGAAATAGCAAAAGAAAGAAAAAGAAAGAAGGAAAGAAAGAAAGAAAGAAAGAAAGAAAGAAAGAAAGAAAGAAAGAAAGAAAGAAAGAAAGAAAAAGAAAGGAGAATGATTCTTTCACTTGAGTGGTGTTGAGGGCAGCATCTCTCCTGCTTTCCTTCTGGCTAGAAGGAAATAGATTGTGCTTGTTCTGCAAAGAAAGAGTTATGCTTGCTGCACCTCTGCTTTTCAGCTCAGAGATTTGTTTCCTAGAGCCAGCTGAGCCCTCTGGCCTTTAGCACCTGTTAAAAGATAGTACCTACATCCTGACAAAGGGGCAGGAAAGCAAGGAAAAGGAGGACAACCACAAAGTGAATTGTCAAGAATAAGTTAAGATCTGTTGTTAGTCCCAGAACTAATTCCTAGGTATCTTTTATCCTTGAATAAATCATAAATGATATTCATTTGTATTCTATGTAGCAAAAGTCCTAGGTCTACTATCATAGGATTTTGGAACAGCTCCATAAAGTCTACCATTTTAACATTTTTAAATTTTTATTATTTTTTTTCTGAAAGCATCTTAATAAAATTATAGCCAGTTGAAACAGTTTGCAGAGTCTCCTCCATGAAAGAAGCAAAAAATAGCATTTATACTAGCAAATGGCATTTGGGCTATTTTTTAAAACATCTTATTTATGAAGAAAGGCATTGAGTGTTATCTCTAGTTAGATGATTCATGCTTTGATCAGGCTAAGTTCAAGGATGTTATGCCTTCTGGCAAATGAATCTGACTTGGTCCATTTTCCTCCAAAAGAACTGAGGACTCAAGTACGTTTTCCTCAGATTTTCAATACTAATCGGAGTAAAGGTAGGAAGAAAAGTGTTGATCTTCATATTCCCAGCATACCTCAGTAGAGACTCTACCTGTGATTACAGGTTAAAGTCACGATCTATTTCAAATCAACAGAGTATGTGGATACTGAGCATTTGCAGGGTGAAAATGTTCACTCAGCAGTGTTGGAAACCAGATCAGTGTAAAATGGTGCAAATCAAACTATATAGCTTATGAGAGAAGGTCGAGTGGTCCAAATGTGTCCCTCCCAAAATTCATATGTTGAAACCTAATCCCTAATGTAATGGTTTTTGGAAGTGGGACTTTGAGAGGTGATTAGGTTATGAAAGTAGAGCCCTCATCAATGGTATTAGTGCTCTTATAAAAGAGACCACAGAAAGCTCTGTCCCACCTTCCACTAGTGAGAACATAGGGACAAAACAGCCATCCATGAACCAATAAGCAGCTCTTACCAGACAGCAACTCTGCTAGCACCTTGATATTGGACTTCCCAGACTCCAGAACTATGAGAAATGCATTTCTGTTGTTTATAAGCCACACAGGTCTATGGTATTAGCCATGAAAACTCAACCTGCATCAGGGTTTCTCTACTTTGGTTGCATGTTAGTACCACCTGGGAAAATTCTTAATGCCCATGCTGCCCCTTATCAATTAAATCTGAATCTTTGGGGGCGGGATTCAGGCATTTAAGTAGATGATTTCCATACACAAGCAAAGTTGAGAACTACTGCACAGTTACAGTTTTTCACTTCAAGCTGCTTTTGCAGCAATCTGTCCTGTTGACATGTCTGTACATATAAGCAATGATGGACACACATCGGTTGAAACTAAACAATTTTCCCCAGCAAATTTTCCTGTTTTAAGTTTAACCTTATGACAAAAAAGGTGAAAATGTGGTAGCAATTATCAAGGTAAAGTCTACTCAAATCCTGGGATAAAGAAATTTGTTATTATTTAGGTATGAATTTTAATTTCTAATAGTCTGTCTGAAGTTAGGGGACCATGAAAATAAAACTTAACTTTAAATTCAATTCTATAATATTGCTATCAAATTTTAATGTAAGTACTATATAATTATTAGATTCAAATTCCTGAAAATTCTTTGGAATAACACATATTTCAGGGAATTATTGTAGGATTCATTTATTTAGCAGATATTTCATTGAGTTGTTATGTACCAGCTCTTATCCTAGGCACTGGAGTTGCCATGGTGAACAAGGCCTATTTCTTACGCTGATGGAGCTGATATTCAAGTAGGGAGAGGTGGCAAATCATTAGCAACCCTGGGCTGCAGCACACTCCTGCACAATGATTCTCAAATTTTACCATGCATAAGCATCACCTGGGGTGCTTGTTAAAATGTGGCTCTCTGGATTCTACTCTCAGAGATTCAGAACCAGAGCTTTAGGTGGGTATTTTATTTATTTATTTTTTTTTTGCGGTACGCGGGCCTCTCACTGTTGTGGCCTCTCCCGTTGCAGAGCACAGGCTCCGGACACGCAGGCTCAGTGGCCATGGCTCACGGGCGCAGCCTCTCCGTGGCATGTGGGATCCTCCCGGACCGGGGCACGAACCCGTGTCCCCTGCATCGGCAGGCGGACTCTCAACCACTTGCACCACCAGGGAAGCCCTAGGTGGGTATTTTAATAAACATCCCTGGTAATTCTGATGTAGGTTGTCCATTTATCACTTTGAGGAATACTAGTGTAGCACACTCATCAGTTCCATCAACTTACAAAGAATATTACCATGACAGGAGGGTTATTCAGGCTTTATCAAATAGTATACCTAAGTAGAAAGATATAGTCTTGAAAGGATAATGCTTGCTCATTATAGGTGAATGGCAGCTGCCAGGAATTACTTCTTTGCTTTTAGAACAGAAAATATAGCCTTCTATGAGTAAGCAGTCTTAGGAGAAAGTTTGACCTACTACAGATTAGTTTACATTTATCTCAAGGGAGTTATTCAATTTACCTGGGTCTCCTCCAAGTGTGCAAAAAGATGTCCAATAAAATATAAATTGTGGAATGAGATTTGGATTTAACCCCAACTCACACAGTATAGGTAGGGGTCGGTGCTGGGAGTTGGAGGGCAAGGAAGTACAGGCCTGGGAGACATAAGCCCAGGGATATACTGAAACCCTTACAATTCTGTGGAGATTTTGGTCAATTCACTTCATCTTGCTAGGCTTCACTCAATCAAAGTTTGATCAGATGATTTCTTAGGTTCTGTATTACTAAGAATGCCTTAATAGAGGCCAACTCTGACTGAAACTGATACAAACCTGCAGATCATGCATACATAAGAATAAAAAAAAATGTGTGTTTTAACTCAGTAAAAAGCCCACCAAATATCAGTGTTACAATAGATACCTGCATGTTTGTCAATGTTTCCCACACCCACATGTCTGGCAATAGGAGGAAGACTAGGGTGGTTATGGACACTACCTAAACACTTTATAGTCAGTGGTCAACAGGACTTGCAAAATTAGTCATTTAGTCAATTGAACAATCCGTCTACTCTCAGGGTGACCAACTGTCCTGGTTTGTGTGAAACCAAAGGGTTTCTTGGGACAGAGGACTTCCAATGCTAAAACCAGGAAGAATTGGTCACCCTACTCATTATTCACCAAGTATTTCTGGAGTATCTGCTGTGATTTTATAGTCTAGTTCAGAAGGCAAAAGTAGCACAGGCAAAAAAAAAATAATTGAAGAAGAACTCTGTGCTAAACTGGGTGATACTTTTTCTAAGTACACCAAGAATTCTGGAAAAGAAGGTCAGTGTGGGCTGAAGTTACCATAGAGTTTTATAAATCAGGTGGGACTGGGTCCAAGTCTGGTGACTTGCAATCCTGCTTTCTCCTTTATAAGAAATGTTATCATGCTTTTTGTGCTCAGAAATATGAAAATGAATTAGAATATACATTTCAAACTTAACAGATTAGTTTAAAACTAACTTTTAAAATTGACTTAAAAACTTTTCACTTGTTTAACCAATTAACATTTATTTATTCTTATAATAATAGATGCTGAAAGATACAAAAATGAGTAAAATAAAGTTCCTTCCCTTGATGTGTTTACTGTCTAGTGAGGTATATATACATTAATATGTAAAACTGGTAAGTTCAACTCTATGTGAGGAGAACTGTGTTAGAAATATTCACAGAGAGTTATGGGCACTCCAAAGAGAGAAATACGTGAGAGAAGAAATGGCATTCAGTAACTAGTGCTGTCTTCTCTATTTAATATCAAAATCTGTTGTTTAACATCCTTAGTGTTAGGGCAGCCAAATGAAATAGTTTGATTAAAGATACTTTGTAGTAAAATATTCATTTAATGAGGAAATCAAGGAAATCATATTGCATATTTTAAAGTCTAATAATATGTTTTTCAGTTTATTATATATACCCTCTGTGCTTACCTTGGGACAAACTTGAACAAAGGCAGACAAACTCATCAAAGAACAATGCAGACCTGATTGCAAATGCACAGGATGTACATAAGGCATACTCAGTACTGCCCCAGAAACCTGAACTTTGGAATTTCTTGATTTTGTGGGGCTTGAGGTATTTAGATAGAAGTTAGGTAGGTGATGAGAAGGCTTTTATATTTCATTAGTAGTTTAAAACACAGAAATTCTTAAAGAATGCTAGATCTTCATGAATTATATTTAATTGCTATTGCTAACAATTGTAGAGAGAGAGAGATGAGTTATGTATCCAGCACAGTATGTATGTACTAGGTGCTAGAGCCTTATTAAAGATGAATAATCTAAGGTCTGGTTGGATCCAACAAAGGAATTCATGGCCTAGTGCAATTGCCAGATATGCGAAATACTGTATTATTGGGTATAAATGAGGTAAGTATGGGGAGAAAAGGGATGAAATGAACATTGAGCATGGAATCAACTAGCCTCATAATTCAAAAGGTAGGATGGGCTATTGAGTTTGGAGACCAGAGAGTATGGCGGAGAGAAAGGTCATGAAAATTGAATCTCATCTCATCGACATGGAGGATATTTTTGATAATAAATTGTCACAATGACATTATCTCTATATAGATATCAAGAAAATAAAACATAAAACGCTAAACAAACAAACAAACAAAAATCAAACCAGCTCAGGGAGCATGAATATATCACATAAGCAGCCAAGAGACTATATGACTGTACATCGTGAAAGGTGGGGAGCTCAATCCTCTCACCTCAGAACGAGGTATATTCCCCTAAGCTTCCCGAGAGGCCAGGATCACAACCTGATATCTTACTTGACCCCCAGGCATTTATCTTCCTGCCTGTGAGAGTTGACCATTTGCATTCTGGAGAAGAGGAAGATGAGAGAGGGACAGTGATCACCTTCCCCATCTGCTCCAAAAGCCTGTGAAATGTCCTTCTTGTGAGGGTCATGGGTTTTCTACCCAAAAGTAGCCAACTCTGAAAAATAGCATGGTCAAGCAAGATGTTATTGCATCAAGCATTTAAATTACATTTCTTGAAAACTGGCTTTTGGGATCTGTCCCTTGATTCCAGCCTTGTATGCATCTTGCTTTGTGACCTCCAGGGTGAGTCACCCTGATCTCTAGAGTCTAGTCCCACCTGGATGTGCATACCTGGAAGTGGTATTCTGTGTATAGCACTCTGAAGGTCCTGGGGTCTGACACTGTGTGGTCAAATCCTGCCTCTGCCACTTAGCAGCTCTGTCACACTGGACCAATTATTTAACCGTTCTAACTTTGTTTTGTCTTGGAAATATTAACAAGAATACATATCACAAAGGATTGAAGTAAGGATCAAAGAAGATTGTGTATGCAAAGCTCTTAGCACAGTGTCTGACCCACAGGTAATACTCAATAAATGCTATTTTTACACGCCCCCAACACAGGCAGCCCTGACTTATAAATATCTGATTTACTGTGCTCTGTACATGTGTAGAGGATGAAGCCATTAGGAAGGCACTCCCAGAGCCTGCTGCTGAGGCCAGAAACCCCACTGTCCCAGCTAAACCCTTGATTGCTTCCATACCAATTACTCAGCAAAAACACAATTCACTTACACATTAGACATACAGTTCTTAAGTCTTCTGTCTGCCTACTTCAATGTCATATAATTACAGACAAGAACACTCTACATTAGGGCTTCTGGGGTCTATTTTTTTGGCAATCTGCCTTAGAATAAGGCTCCTGGTATAGATCCTGGGAGCCAAATATGGACATTAGGCAGAATGATCATGGACGAGCTTGTAGAGTAATGGGCCAGAGTAAGCAAACATGTGTGGTCCCAGCCTACTATAAGTAACAGTTCAATTACCTCGTGCAAAGTACTTCCCAACAAAGGGCATTATACTAGGCAAAGTGTCTTGCTTTAAATTTGGAGTCAAGCTATCAAGGCTGTTTTATCAGCATTTCCTCTGTCTTTTATATTTATTTGGGGAAAAAAAACAAAACTGTAAAATCCCTTCATTGGTTTGGTCCCCTAGCTTCCTGTGTTTGCATAAATATGCCAATCAGTTCAGAATCCTCTGTTTATACCTTTTATTTAGTCAGAAAGATAAAGGATATAAAAAAAGCATCCCACCTCCCCCTCCCAACCATCTCCCCCTCCCAACCATCTCCCTGTGTCTGAGTTCCAAGCCACAGCGTCTGACAACAGGGAATCTTATCCATTCTAGTCGTTTGCTCTTTGTAGATCTAAAACTATTTAAGTTATAACAGCATTCCCTAGGCCTTCTGCACAAATAATTCACATTTGCAACCAAACCCACAGACGCAGCAGTGTGGGGTTATACAGACTTCAATTCTGCAAGAGGCACTAAATTCAATACCGGCCCTTCAGGGGCCAAAAGCCATTGCTCAGTCCTTTGGAGAGAGACCAATTTAATTAAGATGTTTTATGTTCACTTTTAGACTTTTAAATGTATGGATGTAAGCATCTAATATTAAATAATTCTGTCTTTAGAAGCATATTTTTCTCAAAAAACAGACTGGCAGGTTTTCATTCACGCAAAATACTCCAGCATCAAGAACCGTCTCATTAGCTGCCAGGGTTCACTTTGTCTCAGTAAATTAGCAGAATGTAAATGAGCCGAGGTCCATGAAAAATCTCCTCCTTGATTGCTCCTCCTGGTTTTGCCTCAAACCCTTCAGGGCTCAGATATTTGACACTATACTTTCAACTTATGCATAGTTGCATGAAAATGACAGCAGCAATTTTTTTCTTTTTCTTTTTTTAAATCAGAATGCCTAGAAATGCTCAGGAGACATTTTGACAAGTTATAGGCCAGTCTTTTTTTTTTCAGGGATGTTTGCTTTGAAATGGTGAAAGATAATTAGACAGGAATGTGCTATCTTAGGTGAGGTTTGGCATGGTAGAGCTTGGGAGTTACTGGAAGGAGGGCCCTGGCAGTAATTGTTGGTGCTATGTTATGAGAAGCCTTTCTGAAAGTGTGACCAAAAAATATAGGGGGACCCATCCTGGCCCAGTTTGGCCCTGGTCCCACCCTGCTAAAACGAATTTTCTGACTCTAAAAGGCACATCTTCTGTAGGAAAGGGTGGCAGGCTGTCATGGAGCTAAAAAAAAAAATAATAATAACCCTAGACTACAGAATTAGGGTCTGGTTCTAGTCCTGATTATGACCCTGTGTGGCCTTGGACAAATCACCAGTCTTGACAGCAGCTTCCTCCGGGCTTTGGTCCAGAGATTTCATGTTGGAGCAATGCTCAGAGCTGTAGTGCTGGTCCTTACACTTCTACTAAAGAAAACATAGAGATGCAAGGTTGAGCTGGTTTCTCATAGAGATAACTCTGAAGCCAAGCACATTTATTGTCTAAAGTCAATTACTTGCAAACTTCGGTACTTTATTAATATCAAATAACTTATGGCACTCCCAAGGTTGATGGTAATAAAGCAGTGTACCAAAACCCTACGGCTGAGAACCCCTGGACTGAGCTCCTCTCCCTGTGCTGCTGGCTTCCCTGTTGGGGGAAAACTTTGATAAGAGATATTTTGATGAAGAAGTTTGACCACAAAAGTAAAAATTGAACTCTTTCTCACCTGTAAAGGGGAATCAATAATAATGACTATTTCCTCAAGGGTTTGTTGTAAGGAGAAATAAAATGCAACTGAATATATAGTGCTTTGTATGAACTGAAAGAAGTGTTTGTGCTGGTTGGAGCCACCACAGAGAGAGCAGGAACATATTTGTACAGCATGGCAAGATGGAGTGTGTGAGATTCTTGTGCAGAGACCTGGGCCCACACTTGCTGAAACCCCCCAGAGAACTTGGCATGTAGTAAGTATTTGCTGAATGAATGAATGAGTGAATGTTTCAATGAATGAATGATGGAACAGTGCTGCACAACAGGATTCTTGATAATGAGATCCAAAATAATGGGGTGCCTTGAAACACCTATTGCAACCCAGAGCTATGTATGTGTATGTACTAGGTCTGAGAGGGGACAGTTCCGGTGGCTGGCATGCAGAAGACTGTTTTCAGTACTAGGAAACAGTGTAGAGAGTAGGAGCAGGGGATCTTGGCTCAGATTGCCTGGGTCCCAATCTCAGATCTATCTGAGCTATCTGAGATGTGTGTCAATTTGTCTCACATTTCTGTGCCTTAATTTCCTCATCTGAGATATGAGGAAGAGGATGGTGATGATGAGAGTGATGGTGGTGATAACTACCTCGTAGTATTCTTATAAATTTTAAATGAGTCAGTGTATGCAAAGCACTAGATGATGCTTGGATCATTGTAAGCTCTCAATAAATATTAGTTATTACATTTGGACAATGCAGGATCATTGGGATCTAATTGTTGCAGTGTATTTATTACTTTATACATGTACTACTTATAGTTTACTGAGAGCTTGAATGGGAGATCAAGCCCCCAGAAATAAAAATGCTCATTATTTGAAGTCAGAGAAACAAGACTAGAAAACGTGCTTTGCTTCTTACTGAGGACACTCAGAAAAATCGTTTACCCTTTTTTTTTTTCAGTTTTTTAAGCTTTTATTAAAGTATAATATACATATACATATAAAATAAGCTTAATTAACATTCACAACTAGTTTTTTTTTACAACTTTATTGGAGTATAATTGCTTCACAATGATGTGTTAGTTTCTGCCTTATAACAAAGTGAATCAATTATACATATCCATCTGTTCCCAAACCGCTTCCCTCTTGCATCTCCCTCCCTCCCACCCTCCCCATCCCACCCCTCTAGGTGGTCAAAAAGGACCTAGCTGATCTCCTTGTGCTATGCAGCTGCTTCCCACTAGCTATCTACCTTATGTTTGGTAGTGTATATATATTTCCATGCCTCTCTCTCGCTTTGTCACAGCTTCCCCTTCCCCTTCCCCATATCATCAAGTCCATTCTCAAGTAGGTCTGTGTCTTTATTCCTGTTTTACCTCTAGGTTCTTCATGACATTTTTTTTTCTTAAATTCCATATATATGTGTTAGCATAGGTATTTGTCTTTCTCTTTCTGACTTACTTCACTCTGTATGACAGACTCTAGGTCTATCCACCTCATTACAAATAGCTCAATTTTGTTTCTTTTTATGGCTGAGTAATATTCCATTGTATATATGTGCCACATCTTCTTTATCCATTCATCTGATGATGGACACTTAGGTTGTTTCCATCTCCGGGCTATTGTAAATAGAGCTGCAATGAACATTTTGGTACATGACTCTTTTTGAATTATGGTTTTCTCAGGGTATATGCCCAGTAGTGGGATTGCTGGGTCATATGGTAGTTCTATTTGTAGTTTTTTAAGGAACCTCCATACTGTTCTCCATAGTGGCTGTACCAATTCACATTCCCACCAGCAGTGCAAGAGTGTTCCCTTTTCTCCACACCCTCTCCAGCATTTATTGTTTCTAGATTTTTTGATGATGGCCATTCTGACTGGTGTGAGATGATATCTCATTGTAGTTTTGATTTGCATTTCTCTAATGATGAATGATGTTGAGCATTCTTTCATGTGTTTGTTGGCAGTCTGTATACCTTCTTTGGAGAAATGCCTATTTAGGTCTTCTGCCCATTTTTGGATTGGGTTGTTTGTTTTTTTGTTATTGAGCTGCATGAGCTGCTTATAAATTTTGGAGATTAATCCTTTGTCAGTTGCTTCATTTGCAAATATTTTCTCCCATTCTGAGGGTTGTCTTTTGGTCTTCACAACTAGTTTTCACAGACTTTTCTTTTACAGTGTAAAACTAAAAGACATCAAGATCACAAAACAGAACATTACCATCACATCATAAGACCCACCTCCCCATGGCTTTTTCTAGTCAATAACAACCCCCTCCCCACAAGGTTAACCACTATCTTGACTTTAAACAAAATTGATTCATTTTGCTTGTTTTCAAACTTTACATAATGAATCACATAGTATGAACTCTTTTGTCTCTGTTTTATTCATTCATATTATGTTAATGAAATATATTTTTGGATTGCATTGTAGATTATTTATTTTCATTTCTATGCAGTATTGTATTATTTGTATACAGTACAATTTATTTTTCCACTCTACTATTGATAAACACTTGAGGAATTTCTAGGTTTTGGCTACTACAAGTAACCAGCTACCCTTTTTAGGGCCCAATTTCTAATATTTGAAATGGATAGGGTGTTAGTCAATTCCTGCTGCTATAATGAAAATACTATAGCCTGGATGGCTTAAACAACAGAAATATATTTCTCACTGTTTTGGAGGCTGTGAAATTCAAGGTCAAGGAGCCCACCAATTCAGTTCCTGGTGAGGGGCCTCTTCCTGGTTTGCAGGTAGACACCTATTGCTGTGTCCTCACATGACAGACAAAGAGAGATCACCTCTCTTGTGTCTCTTCTTATAAGGACACTATTCCCATTCATGAGAACTCCAGCCTTTTGCCCTAATTGCCTCCCAAAGGTCCCATCTCCAAATATTATCACATTGAGGGTGAATTTGGGGTGACAAATATTAAGTCCATACCAGAAGAACTAATGATGTCTCATAAGTTTGTTATAATCGTTAAATTGAATAATGTATGTGAAAGGGACTTTTAAACCTTGAAGAATGCTTAACAATTATGGCAATTTAAAAAAAAATTGCTTTACAAAAAGAATTGCTTTAATGTGCATAATGTTGAAAATTTTAAGTGTTTTCACATATATTATTTCAGATACATAACATGTATTTCATATCATATATCACTGTAGTATTGTTCTGGTCATATATATTTTATATGGTAAACTACCTTAACATTTTATTATTCTGTAGGTGGACTGGGATTAGTTGAGTGATTCTCACAGAGGGTCTTTCAAATAGGTGCAGTTAGATCTTGGCTGTGTTTTTTTGTTTTTTTTGTTGTTTTTTTGTGTTTTTGCGGTACGCAGGCCTCTCACTGTTGTGGCCTTTCTGTTGCGGAGCACAAGCTCTGTACGCGCAGGCTGAGCAGCCATGGCTCACGGGCCCAGCTTCTCTGCGGCATGTGGGATCTTCCCAGACCGGGACATGAACCCGTGTCCTCTGCATCGGCAGGTGGACTCTCAACCACTGCACCATCAGGGAAGTCCTTGGCTGTGGTTTGAGGCATCTAAATATTCTATTGGGCAAGATGATCAAGATGGCTTCTTGACTAGGACTAGGATGTCTGGCACCTGGGCCAGGATGCCTGGAGTAGCTGGGGCTGGACTGGTCTCTTTCTCCATGCCACTTCTCCTTGTGGCTAACATGGCTTCCTATCAGTGGAGGATCTCAAAATAGTTAGACTTCCTACATGGGGGCTGGCTCCCATCAAAATGAGTGTTCCAAGACACCAAGACAGAGACTGCAAGGCTTCTTCTGAACTCACCTCAGCATCACTATTCCCTCAGCATATTGGGAACCAGCTCAGATTCATGGAAAGAGGACCACACAAGAACATGAATACCTGGATGCATGGTTCACTGAGAAGCCATTGTTGGAAACTAGTATAGACGTACACAAATAGTGGTTACTTGGCATATGATTCCCAAATTTTCAGGAGTTCGTTCTATACAAGAAATATCTTTTCTTAGATTTTAATTTGTTGATAAGACTGGAGAGATAGATCATACCTAGAAGTCTTCAAAGTAAAAAGAAACATTGTAGAAATTCTATACATTATAGAAATGTCTCAAGTTTCCTCTATCAACTCTTTAAGAGCTGTGTTGCTTCAGGATAAGTTTATATGAGATACTCACTGTATGCAAAATGTATACTGTAAAAGAAAAAACAACTCAATTAAACAATTTCTTCTCAAAGAAGATAAATTCAAATAGGTTTGAGGCACTATGTTCCCAGTGTCCAGTAACCTCTGTCAATACCCTAGAGCCTGGGATTGCCGAAAGACCTATCGTATGCCCTGAGGCTCTGGGATGGTGCAGGTGTTCAAGGAAGTTCATTACACAGAATTCTACCTGGAGAAGCTCTTCTAGTTATTGACACTGAACTGACCTCAAATATGAACATAATTCACTAATTTATTCATTCCTTCTTTTATTCAGATCAATATCTTAACCATTGGTTTAGCATCATGTAGAATTAGCCTGTGTTGTGTGTTTGTTCACGTGTGAATGTGTATGTTAAAGTAAATCTCTCAAGAATAGTTCCCAGAAAGATCAGCTTACTGGAATGATTCCTTTCTTTTCAACTCCCTAAGTTTGTACTGTGCAAGTTTTACTACTTACTGTCGATATAATACTTTCTGCTCTCCAGCCTCTAAGTCACTATGCCTGCTTTAGTTCAAAGATGAGTTCAAAGTCCACTTTTATCATGGAGTCTCTCCTTGAATATTGCACCCTGCAGTCATCTCGCCCTCCCTTTACCCTCAGATTATCATTTGTTTGTTCTACTCCCTGACACTAACATGCTGCCTAAGTTATGCCTCGATATCCCACACTTGTTGACATTTATCTATTAATACCTAATACCTAAAAACCTCCTCCATCACTCTTTTTTTTTTTTTTGGCCGTACGCGGGTCTCTCACTGTTGTGGCAGCACAGGCCCCAGACGCGCAGGCTTAGCGGCCATGGCTCATAGGCCTAGCTGCTCCGCGGCATGTGGGATCTTCTCGGACCGGGGCACGAACCCGTGTCCCCTGCATCGGCAGGTGGATTATCATTACCTAACACTTACTGTATATTTATTTGCTTATTTGGATTTTATATATTTAACTGAATACTATACAGACAACTTAAAAGCAGACGTTTTGTCTGTTTTATTCACTAATATAGCTTTAGCACCAACCAAAGTGTCTGATGCCATAGGTAATCGATATTTGTTGAATGAATGACTGCGTGGGGACCAAGTCTTCTAGGTCTGTTCATGCCCTCAGCACTCATACCCAGGAGTTGCTAGTGGATAAACAGACATGTTGCTCATTCCTCAGCTTTTCTGTGGCCAGATGGACAGTATGCCAGTTCCTTCCTATCTTGTGAAGATGTTGTGAAGATGACTAAGTGGTGTCCAAATTCACTGATTAATAGTTCAGCTGTTCCTAGAGTGCAGGCAGTGTTTCAGTTTGGAAATCATTTTGTGTTTACTTGGATTTTTAAAAACAGTATATGATCAGAAGCTACTTCATCCAAATGTAACAGTGTGAAATGTGCCAGCTTAATTGTCCCCTGTAACAGACAGAACAAATTAACCTTCACTATTACCATCCCCCAGTGATCCTATTCCTTCCTGCTGTAAATTTCTTCATCTAATCTTTTAAAACACTGTGAGCTTGGACAGCATGGGGTGCCCCCAATTTAACTGGGGCCACAACCGTTGATTTCCTTGTTCCTCTGTCCCGGCTGTACATCATTGTGGCTCCCCAACTCTGAACCTCAAGCCAGGTGAGAATGGTGTGACACTGAGCAGGGCCTGTGGTGTAAGCCAGGGCACCATTTGCAGCATCTGTGGGATCCTGAGCCCTCTAGGCCATGGTTTTCTGCAGACACAGCAGGCTGACTGCATTGAAATAATTCCATCCAGATATTTTATATAAACTCCAGCCAGCAGGCTCACTTTCTTAGGCAGAACATTGGATGTTTTCCCATCAGCTCTAGGGTAAGCAGGGGAAGGACCATAAGAAAACCTGGGAGGCAGAGGACATTAACTTTTTGAGGACTCTCCCCTTCCTTTGTATCTTTCCCAGGGCTTTTTTCTGGTACCTCTTTACCTCTATTTTTCCATATTTACCTATTCACCTTATACTCATACATTCATTCACTCAATCACTCATTCATTCCTTTACCCAGCACACACTGATGTGATGCCCACCACATGCCAGGCACCAAGATAAATGATAGCATATAAGGATGGATAAACTAGATAAAGCTCCGGCCCTCAAGAGTTCAAGGTATAATACTGAGGAGCTCTGTGGTGCCCCATTGTCTGAGAGCTTATTTTCAACGAGCACTAGGTAATTTAGTTTGCCTCCTGTGAACACAGGGTCTGATGAGAGCAGTAGCTCTGTGGGAGCAGGGCTATGGTGGTATGTGAGTGGGTGGGGTTGTGTGTGCAGGAACAAAACAACAACCCATCTTCGTTTCTCAAGAAGTTCACAGCCTAGGAGAGAAGAAAAGGGTTGTAAAAAAAAAAAATTAGTATAGTGGAAAGGAGAGCAAGATTAAGTTCAGTGGTTGAAATAAAAACAAGATGCTATAGATATTCAGGGGAAGGAGAGTTTCCATTCAGGGACTGGGAATAAAGAAGGAAGCGCCAGGGAATGCTTCTTGAAGGAGAGGATAATTCATCTGGAGGTTGAAAGATGGTCGGAATGTCTTCCAGTTGGCAAGACCACTTCCAGACCTAGGAAAAAATGTGACAGAGAGAAAGCATAGAGTCTGTTTAACAAGGATGGCTTTAAATGCCCAGTTGAGAGATTCATGCTTCATTGACTCACAGAGAGGAGTCCCTGAAGGCCTTTGAACTGATTGATGTCTGGTTGCTTGAAGCTGCTCTTAAGAGGAGCAGTTTTCAGTGCTGGGTGGGATGGGCTGGAACCAGATGAGTCTGGGACCAGTGAGTAGATTATTCTGGGAGTGTAGGAGATAAGTTATGAGGTGGTGGCAGTGGAACCAGTATCAAGAGACAGTACTCGTTATGCTTATGGAATTAGCATTTTCAACTCAGTGAATGTGGTGGGAGAGACTGGACTGCAACAAGGTTTTCTAGTAACAGCCAAATGCTTGCTCTTCCCACTTTGAAAGACATTTGCATCTTAAGAGTCCTTCCTTCATCAAAATGAAGCTGTCAATCATGGTTAAATTTGCACTCTGACTTTGGGCATTTTAAAAAACAGTTCTGATATCAAAACACTTGAAGAATTGTTAAATGTCTTAGATTTATTCACTGCTCGAATTCTAACAAAGCTTCCTTGGGGATTTTGGGTTTTTTGCTTTTGTTTGTTCAGTTTTTTGGTTTGCTTTAGACCTTTCATTCTACTTCTTGAGCATTTGCAATTACCTTGTACATCTGTGGATGTGCAACCTAATTGCATGAGACTGTCACTCACTGACCCTCAGCTTCATTTCCCTCAGCCATGCCTGGGAGAGCAATCAGTTGTTTTCATGCTATTCTCCTGGCTGCTATGTCAGGATAATGCATGTCAAGTGCTTTTCCAGCAGCAGTTGAATAAAGATGTGTTGGTCTCTCTGATCCTTCTTGTACCATCCCCTCCTGTGATCACAAGTGTGCATGCTAGGCCTGGCCAGATAGAAAGGACCAGGTGGTCCCATAAATTCACAGAGTATGAAAATTCCTTCAGGAGAACCACCAGTGTGATTTGCAGGTGAACTGGGCGGCCCCCTCATGGTGCTATCTGAAGGGCAATCATAGGTTCTAATATTCTGAAATATCTCTCCCAGTAACCTGTTTATATGAGAACAACTCCACTATTCATTTAGTTATTCATTAATCTATCCATTCATTCAAGAAATATGTATCTTCTCAGGCTGATACTGTCTCAGTACACACAGTGCCACCACAGCAGTTGTTAGAACACACAAATACAGCCCCAGGAGCCCTAGCTCCTCCTTGGAGACCATCTACCCCAATACAAACACATATTTCCCCAGGACCCCACAACTAAAGGCTTAAAACTCCGTGCAGCCAGCATCGGTTGTTCTGATTGGTTGGTACCCTCACTGAACCTGTTGTTAAATACTTTGAATAACACCCCTGATTTCACTCCTTACCAGGTGCAAAGTTATATGCTAAAATTCTCAGAAGAACTAGACTATGAGTTTGCCTTCAGGTGCCTTCCAGTCCCTGTAGGGTCTCTGAGCAAGTGCATGAATTACTGGGATGTAGGTAAGGAAGGTGTTGTAGATTAATAATGGCTCCCATAGATTTGTCTATGACCTAATCACTGGAACCTGTGAACAGGGATTAAATGGCCAAGACTTTGAGATGTGATTAGGTTAAGAATCTTGGGATGGAGAGGTGATACTGGATTATTCAAGAGAGCCTAAATGTAATCACATGTCTTTATAAGAGAGAATCAGGAGAAGATTACACATAGAAGAGGAGGAGGCAACATGGCCACAGAGACAGGGATTTAAGTGGTTCAGCTTCAAGCCAAGGAGTGCTGGCAGTCACAGCCTGGAAGATGAAAGGAATGCATTCTCTCTTAGAACTTCTGCAATAAGTGTGGCCCTGCTGACCCCTTGATTTCGACCCAGTGATATTGGTTTTGGACTTCTGGTTTCAAGAACTCTGGGAGAAAATATTTATCTCTTAAATGTTGCTTTAAGCTGCCCATTTTGTGGCCATTTCTTACCACAGCCATGGGGAACTAATACAGAAGGGAAGTGCCCTCAGATGGACACAGAAAGTTCTACTGGCAGTGGAGGAGGGAGAACTTGGTTCTCCTGGGAGTGTCAAAAAAGGCTTAAGAGAGATGGTGAGAAAGGAGTTGGGCCTTGAAAATGAGAGAGAATTGGGCATGTTGATATGTGTGACAAAAAGAACAGTGTCAGGGAACAAGAGGTCCTTCCATTTACCTGGGATAGAGTTTACAAGGTAAAAGAAAGCAGGACAGTGTAAAAAGAGAGAGTGGTAGGGCCATATTGGTAGAAGGGTATATGCCCCATGTAGATGGGGTTAAAATTCATTTTAAAGAAACAGCTCTAAAATACTCTGATAACCAGACACACATATAAAGTGGGGTCAACCTGTTGATTACCTCTGAGTGGATAAAGAGGATAGTCTGCTACTAAGCTGATCAGGAAGTTCAGAGGCAGAACATGGACAGCCTTGTATAGTAGTCTGAGCAGTTTTGTTTGGTTGTAGACAATGGTGAAATTAATTAGCCAGAGAGTGAGATGAAGATCTGGGCTTTGAGAGAGTCACTTCTTTGACCTAGACAAAGATGTAGGTGTGTTATTTATAAAAAGTCACTTTAAAAAGGTGCATATTGACTGGAAAGACAGGGAAAGACTATGGGAAAGAAAACTTTTGATACAAGCACAGATTCCTTTAATGAAAGGAAGGTTCTTTAATGACCATTGTGGAATGGTCACCTTGAAATCCCAAAGGCTGGGTCTCAATGGGAGAGAGCTGACAAGTGTCAGTAAGATAGAGGCAGGATCTTAGTGGAGACGAAGCTCTGTGTGATTAGGCCTTATGAGCATTCAGGGAGGAAAGGTGACAATAAATCATAGGTGTTAACTTTATCAACAGCAGCTGTTACTGCGGAGGCCTGCAGACCATCCAGAGCCATGGCTTTGGTTTCATGTGCACCTAGTTACACACACCGGAGCCAAGCCCCAGACCCCATCCTTGGAATTGACTCCACACTTGTCCAAGATCAGGATAAGTTTATCGCAGTTGTAAAATAGTGTTGACGTCTTTATTTTCCAAGACAGTGAGAAGGAAATTGGGGCTAACCTGATATATATGGGTAAATTTTTAAAAATTGATTTTAGGGCTTCCCTGGTGGCACAGTGGTTGAGAGTCCGCCTGCCGATGCAGGGGACACGGGTTCGTGCCCCGGTCTGGGAAGATCCCACATGCTGTGGAGTGGCTGGGCCTGTGAGCCATGGCTGCTGAGCCTGCGCATCCTGACCCTGTGCTCCGCAACGGGAGAGGCCACAACAGTGAGAGTCCCGCGTACCGCCCAAAAAAATAATAATAATAATAAAATAAAATAAAAATAAAAATTGATTTTAGAGTTCTGTCTTAAAAATTGCATCTCAACCAAATTATTAATCACAACAGAAATGTTTATCATGCCTTTCTTATCCACTTCAGATTGCAATTATTATTATTATTAGTTGGATTTGGATGCTCTAAGAACTCATAATTGTTTTTTAATTAAGTGCCAAACTGTTTCCAGCTGTCACACATACCCTAAGGATTTCTGCACCACTTCTAATTTACTTCAGTTGCCTTCCCAGCACATAAAGGGATGCAGAAATTCACTTGACTACTGAACTGCAAGGGCTGGAAAATCATGGTATACTTTTAACAAAGTTGTTAAAGAAAACCAAAGCATTCTTTTTAAAACAATTGCTTAGATATATCTTGACCTGATATGTGTTACCAGGTAATTACTTTGGAATCATAACTAAAAGTTTGGTTCAAAAGTCAGCTCATAAAACAGAAATCATGTGTAGAAAAAATTACCCTTGGCATTCCTTGATATTGTCCTGAACTAAAAGTAATTGTCACAGGTAAATATATAATACACATTAAACTATCTCCCTCCCCCTCTCTATGCTCCCTCTGTCCCTCTCCCTCCCCCAATGCTCCCTGTCCCCTCCCTTTGCTTCCTCTCTCCATCTCCCTCCACCCCCTCCCCTTCTTCTCTCTCCCTC
This sequence comes from Mesoplodon bidens, assembly GCF_964165515.1. NCBI lineage: Eukaryota > Metazoa > Chordata > Mammalia > Artiodactyla > Ziphiidae > Mesoplodon > Mesoplodon bidens. The sequence goes on along the minus strand of NC_138164.1, from coordinate 28,706,244 downwards.
TTCCCCTCTCTCTCTCCCTTTCCCTTCCTTCTCACCTTCTCTCCTTTTCACTCCCTCCTTCCCTCCCCTCTCTCTACCTCCTCCCTCCATCTCTCCCTTCCCTCTTCCTCTTCCTCCCTCTCTCCCTCTCTTTCTATGTATATTTATATATTACATTGGCCAAAATTTCATTTGGTTTCCGTAAGATGGCTCTGGTAGCACTTAGTTGTCTTTAACTTCATTTGAAAAAGTTTTGTTAGATTATATTGTGACAGCTGTCATATCAGCGTGCATTTAAAAAAAAACATCAAAATTGGTGAATTTTTGTGTAACCATTTTAATACTGAAGATGGAAGGAAAAAAGCAACATTTTTGGCATATTATGTTTTATTATTTCAAGAAAGGTAAAATCACAACTGACACGCCAAAAAAGATTTGTGCTGTGTATAGAGAAGTTGCTGTGACTGATCGAATGTGTTCAAATGTGGTTTGTGAAGTTTTGTGCTGGAGATTTCTTACTGGACGATGCTCCACGGTCAGGTAAACCAGTTGAAGTTGATAGTGATCACATCGAAACATTAACTGAGAACAATCAACGTTATACCACGCGAGAGATAGCTGACATACTCAAAATATCCAAATCAAACACTGAAAATTATTTGCACCCATGTGGTTATGTTAATCGCTTTGATGTTTGGGTTCCACATAAATTAAGCGAAAAAAACCTTCTTGACCATATTTCTGCAGGCGAGTCTCTACTTAAACGTAAGGAAAACATTCCTTTTTTTTTTTTTTTTTCCGGTACGCGGGCCTCTCACTGTTGTGGCCTCTCCCGTTGTGGAGCACAAGCTCCAGACGCACAGGTTCAGCGGCCATGGCTCACGGGCCTAGCTGCTACGCAGCATGTGGGATCTTCCCGGACTGGGGCATGAACCCGTGTCCCCTGCATTGGCAGGTGGACTCTCAACCACTGCGCCACAAGGGAAGCCCCCCTAAACGTTCCATTTTTAAAACAAATTGTGATGGGTGATGAAAAGTGGATACTGTACAATCATGTGGAATGGAAGAGATCATGGGGCAAGTAAAAGGCCGGTCTTCATCCAAAGAAGGTGATGTTGTGTATATGGTGGGATTGGAAGGGAGTCCTCAATGATGAGCTCCTTTCAGAAAACCAAACAATTAATTCCAAGTACTGCTCCAAGTTAGACCAACTGAAAGCAGCATTCGACAGAAAGCATCTGGAATGAGTCAACAGAAAAACGCACAATCTTCCATCAGGATAATTCAAGGCTGCATGTTTCTTTGAGGACCACGCAAAAACTATTACAGCTTGGCTGGGAAGTTCTTATTCATCCACTGTATTCACCAGACATTGCACCTTCAAATTTCCATTTATTTCAGTCTTTACAAAATTATCTTAATGGAAAAAAATTCAATTCCCTGTAAGACTGTAAAAGGCACTTAGAACAGTTCTTTGATCAAAAAGATAAAATGTTTTGGGAAGATGGAATTATGAAATTGCCTGAAAAATGGCAGAAGGTAGTGGAACAAAATGGTGAATACGTTGTTCAATAAAGTTCTTGGCCAAAATGAAAAATGTGTCTTTTATTTCTACTTAAAAACCAAAGGAACTTTTTGGCCAGCCCAATATTTCTGGTATGGAATAGTTATCCTTCAGTCATCTGGAAGCCTAAAAATGGCTTTCCCAATAGACCTCAGTCTTTAAACAGATGCTATTTGTGGGATGCCGACTGTTCACCAAACACTATGCTAAACCTTTTCCCTATATCATCTCATCTAAAACCTCATGATTCTACATGACAAATAGATTCACATACCCTGAGGATGATCCACAATAAAAGTGTTTTATTGATGTGACAAAATTAAATTATCTCCCAGAGTGATCTATGAGCAAATGAATCTTCTGGAGGCTGCCAAATGGCAAACAGTTCTCATACAAAAGGCTGGAAATGTTTACCTAACAGAGATTTGTTATTTAGAAATGCTGAAGTTATTAGGAAAGAAAGAAAGGAGACATTCTCAGCTTTATGAATTTTTCATAGACTTCCTAGTTACATTTGGCACCCTTGGTATGAAAAGCCCAGTGGGGTTGACAATATTTATGGAGTTTTAGTTTGTAGCAACTTTAAAATTATGAACATTTGTCTGTATTTTTCCACATTTTTCTGCTATTATATAGAATAAGAACTTGACCAGGTGAACGTTTAAAAGTTTATTTTTACTTTACATTGTATATTTAAGCTTCAATATGCACTTATGTCTCTAAAGTGCTATAAAGTTTACCGACTGTTTTTTAAGTATTATTAATTATTTTAAATCATTCCATGTTTTTCATGAGATTTTGACATTTAAAAGAAATTTTACCTGTGAAGAACTGGGCACCAGAGAGATTAAACTAATAAACTAATACATCAAGACTGAGATAGAAGTTTCCTTATTCCAAGCCCAGTACTGCTTCTTCTGCACCATAGCTGTCAATATACCTACCAAACAGATGAAGACGGATATATGTATCTAAGATTTATTTTTGGTTAACACTTAAAAATTTCCCCTATATTTACATTTTTAATTTATTTTTTGAAAAGCAATTCATGAACCTGGTTAAAGAAAATCTGGTTACTAATGATGCACAGTGAAAAGTCCCTTTCTTCTTGGTGTCTAACATATCCAGTTCCTCTCCCTGAAGAGATGACCTTGTTATTAGTTTTTATATATTTTTTGTAAATATTTTATGAATTTATAAATATATGGAAATATTTTGTAGTTTTTATATCACAAGTATTTGCCATACAAATATTAAGGGTCACATTTTAAAGACTCTTGATATGCTTGACATATTCCATAAGGTGCCATTGGAAGTCCCTGTGAACCTTCATGAAGAGTTCTTGTCGAGCTGGCAGAAACTTGAGTTCCCAGAGAGGACCACACCAGAAAACACGCTGAGTGTGACACTACAGCCACCCAGGCAGCTCTCCTTGTCCACTCTGGCAACATGCTTCTTACTGAAATACATACAGTATATTTTATTTTAAATTTAAGCTGTTGTTTTTATTTTTATTTGTTATACATGCACATAAATTGTCCACTAGCTCTACAAGGTTTTTAAAAAGAAGGCAAAGGTACAACCCTCTCTGCCCTATTTACCTCCTCCCAAGGACAATCACCTTCTTCCTTTTCCACTGGTTATGTCTCTTAAAAACAAGCTTGTATTTCTACTTTATTTCCCCTAACACCTTTTATTTTCCCTTGAGTGAATTTTTTTTGGCTTTTTTTTGGTTTATTTTTCCATGCACTAGTTATTCACCCAACAGTGAACTCTTTGCCAAGTGTCTAAATCAGAGATACCAGGTTTTCTGTTAAATTCAGCTCCCCAGAAGGGTCTCTTCTGACTTGCTCCAATCTAGCCTGGTTTCTCCCTGGGCTTGGGGTTCAGCTGCCATGCTGGGCTTTCTCTTTATAATAATCCAGAGGATTTTCCACCTTCTCCTCTATGTTGCATTTCCTATATTTTAATTCTCCCTCTTTATTGTTGTTCTCTTTTATTTGAGGGGATGCAGCACATTCTCCATTAGCTTTCTGAGAAAGGATGCAGGAAGGCAAAATTCTTTGGAGACTTTGCCTTCCTTAATGTCTATATTCTATTCTCCAAATTGATTGAAAATTTGGCTGCTTATAGAATTCTACCCTGGAAACTATTTTCCTTCAGAATTTTGAAGGCATTTTTATATTGCCTTCTAGTAGCTGGTATTGCTGTTGAGAAGTCCAATGTCATTCTGATTCCTGGTCTTTTGCGGGAAATCTACATTTTGCTCTTTCATAACTTGAGAATCCTGTTCTTTTCCATGATGTTTGGGAATTGCATGATGACGTGAGTCAGTATACGTTATGTTCATGCATTGAGCAGAGCAAACAATGGGTTACTTCAGTCTGGAAACTCTTATCCTTTAGTTTGGGGAAATTTTCCTTTTAACTTTTTATTTTATATAAAGGATATTTATTTTATGGTTTTTCCTCTTCTGATAGTACTTTCCCCTTTATAGTCATTTTAGTGAAGTTTTAGAAGGGAAAGTAGATGCTGTATTCAACCTGCCTTCTGTATCCAAAGGTTGCAATTCTGCTTTTATATAGTTTTTTCCCCTCAGTGATAAAACTTATGAAAATATAATTCAAATGTAATTTGGCAAGTGTCATATCTATTAAAATATTTCTTTATGGTTGAAGTTCTTGTAAAGAATAAAATCTTAAGTGGAATTATAGAAGTGACGTTAAAGGATGGTATTTTGAAGTGGTATTAGTAGTGATAGTCAGAAAGAAGACTCAAGACTACCCGAATCTTTTCTTGGTTTAACTGTCCCTCCTCCTCAAGGGGTTCCTGAAGGAGATACATGCACGGGGAGAAAGGAAAGTGAAGGTAATATTTTATTACTAATTGGGAAGTTGCTCCCAGATCTTGAATTTGAACTTTAATAAGAAAGGCTAGAATATAGCAAAGATTCAATCTTCCTTATTACCTAGGCTGAACAAACTACAACCAAAACAGGCCATGTTTTCCATCTCTATTAATTCTAAGATCACACTCATTCTGAGACTTCACCATTTACTGATGGAAAGAAAAGGAAATCCAGAACATACATACCCACGGCAGCAAGAAATTTCCAATTCAGGTAAACCTTGAGAGGGAACGTTTTCCCAGGACCTTACTTGCTTATGAGAGTAGTCCTGGGAGGGGAGCATTCTGCAAGTGCAATGAAGAATGAAATGGAAAGGCAACAAAGTTGTTTCTGATATCCCTGGCTACTTGCACAACTTTGCCTTACCTGGAAGGAAAAGATGGAATAGAAAAGAGACAATTTTTCATATCTTGTTTGGTCCAAGCAAGAGTGAATCCCTCAGAGAAGCAGATGCCATTCCTAGCACTATCACCTGATCATTGTCCTTCAACTTGTCAACTTCTTACTCCTGATAGTGATCTACTCTTACAGGAGTTGGGAGGATGGCAGAGACCACAGGTGTTTGGTTTTGTCCCAAGATGTCAATATTTCCAGAACAGTTATGATTCAGTAAATTGCATTCTGAGCAATTTTGACTCCCTTTTCAACTCATTTATATCTCTTCTTTATCTCTTTCTCCAACCCTAATGAGGTCCCACCTCTCTCTGGTCAGGGGCAAATAATATTGAGTGTGAATGAGCTTAATGTGTGCAGCTGTCAAGACAATATTTATATTTAAAAAGATGACCTCAAGGGGGAGGGAGCAAAGAAAGACAGGAGAAGGAAGAAGGAAGAAAGGAAAGCCAGCAAACATTTCTTGAGCACCTGCTATCTGCCAGGCACTGTGTATCTTGGTTTCACAAACCTCTCAATCTTGTTAACATTAGTGCAGAATAATCGCCATTTTTTATGAATGAGGCAATTTACCATCTGACAAGGGTCAAGTGACTTGCATAAGGCCCTGTGGTGAGCATGTGGTGTGAGTGGGAGATGGACATCCAGGCCTGTCACACCCACTCCATTTCAGAGATATCAGTGCCATGTAGGGAGATCTTTTCCTTCACATCCTACCACAAATGACCTCCTGCTCTTGGTGAAAATGCATGTATTTTTTCAAAAAGCACGAAACAACTAAGAGGAAATAATTTGGTGATGAGAGCCATCACCAAAAGGAGTCTCAATAGATATTCTGCAGAAAAACAAAAGTAATTATGTGAGTGAAGAAGAAAAATTTCTCATTCTCAAACAATTTTTTTATAAATATCTACACATAATGAGCTTTGATGTTAAACTGAAGTATATTTTTATTTTTTATTTATTTTTTTTAGTTTTTAAATTTTATTTTTATTTATTTATTTTCCTTGTTGGTTATTTAGCAGTGTATACATGAAGTGTATTTTTTGTTTGTTTGTTTGTTTGTTTGTTTGTTTGCTGTACGCGGGCTTCTCACCGCTGTGGCCTCTCCTGTTGCGGAGCACAGGCTCCGGACGTGCAGGCTCAGCGGCCATGGCTCACGGGCCCAGCCACTCCTGGTCCTCCCAGACCAGGGCACGAACCCATGTCCTCTGCATCGTCAGGCAGACTCTCAACCACTGCGCCACCAGGGAAGCCCATGAAGTGTATTTTTATTATTTGTTGTAGTTACTGAGTAAAATGCTATGCTTCTACTTTCTGATTAATTTTTTCCCTTAAGAGATCTTGAAATTTATCTTGACATTTAAATTGTTAATCCAGCAAGAAAATATTAGAGGCTAGATCTGTGTTTTCTCCCTTTAAAAAACAAGTTTATTTTACAGAACTTATGAACAAAGTACTCGAAAATATATTCAAAGTGAATACGAGCCAAGTCAATTTCCATTCAGTTGGAGTTCCTGGTTTGCAGTGAGTGTGGGATTGTGAGAGAGGAGATCTGACCTGAGTGATCCCTAATTTTTCACAGCTCTATTGATTTGCCTTCAGGCAGCAATTATCCTTCAATTGCCTCACTTCATCCTTTTTTAAAAATGATCCAATCTCCCCTCTTTAGAAAATACTACACAATTCACCTCAAAAACAAAATAACACATCATCCAAAGACTTAGGAAACCTGGACAAAGGAATACCAACTGTACTTCTATCTTTTCCGAATGGATTCGGTGACTGCACGCAACAGAGTGGTCAGTGCATAGTAGGTCCTCAATAGTGTTTTCATCATTCTTTTAAACTGCAAGTTCACTATGGAGAGGCCGGGCAGCTGTTCTATGTCACCTGTCACTGCTACAGAACCAAGCTTGGAAAATCCACCAATATTTCTGTAATTATTTAGTTGAAATCTTGCTGCTATTTTAGAAAGACTCCAAAATACAGTGGCTTCAAGCCTATAAAAATGCATTTCTTTTTTTAATTTTTGTTCTTCAGTTCTTTATTATTGAAGTAACACACATATTTTGGTTACTCTCCAACTTCTATGTTGTATGCCTTGGTAAACACATTAGAGCAATGAGTTCTGATGACAATAATTCCTTGTCAAGAACTTGCACTGTAATGAAAGTTTTGCCTGGTCTCTCTCAGATGCTCCTTCTAGGTCCCTGGTGGGTTGCTCACTGCTGGTTGACCCTAAGTGTTAATTGCCCCCTCTGAAAAGCCCTGCTGTGCCACCTACCTGCCTGCACAGGCCCCCTGCACCAGGGCGCCCTCTACCAGGCTGGGACCCTCTCCCTCTGCATTTCTTTATTCTGTACTAGTTTTGAAATGAGAGGTCCAAGTTAATGGGGAGGCTTTCTTCTTTGAGGTCATTGTGGGACTAGGGTTCCTTTCAACATATAGTTGAACCAGTCCCTAGAGCATTTCTGTATTGCTCTTCCAACTCCTAAGGCATGATTGAAACTGGGTGGAGCCAGAGAACAGGTGAAAACATGTGGAAGAGACACAGCAATGTCTTACATCCTTTTACTCACAATCCTTTGGTGAGAATTTAGTTAGCATTGACATCCAACTGCATGGGAGGGTAAGAAATGTTGACAAGCTTGGCAGCTATGTGCCTAGTCTCAGTGGAAGAGTATGAATGGATTTTGTGTACAGCTGGCAATCTTAACTCCATAATCTTTATAATACATTTTCACTTCTACCAAATAATGCATTCTTAGGTACTAGGCACCATGCTAATCTATGATAGAGGATGATTTTAAGGTTATCATAGGCCAGCCTCCTGCTTAATAAAAGGCTCTTCTACTTTAAGGGAGATAGCCCTGCTAATGTTGCTATATGGCTAAACCTAACAAACCACAGGCTTTCAGTACATGCAAGTGCACGAATGAGTACAAAAGAGCCTCTGGGGCAATGGCTTAGATGTATGGAAGGGCCTTTCTGGAATTCCTAATTCCAAGGCAGGTAGATTCTTCAGAGCAGGATGAACTGGGGTAGGTGCCAAGGCCAGGGCTGTACCCACAATGGTTGGAGAAGAACTAATGCAGGGACCAGCAGAAGGACCTGTGGGGGCCATGAACAGCCCTGGTAGCAGAGTTTTGCTCAGGAAGAGCACTTTCTGGGAAACTGTAGGCTAAAGTGTTGCTCAGGTGTAAATGACTTATCTTCCTCTCATCCAGCACTCACTCTCCATCACTACAGGAGGGAGAGAGCCAGAATGGAAGCATCTCAAAAAAACAAGTGCACCAGATGGAGATAACAGGCAAGAAAAGCTTTTGCAATAGGGATCAAGATTACTGCAATGGGGTGAAAGATTGAACTCAACTCTACTGAGACAAAGGCAGGAGAGTTTTTAAGTATTGGGGTGATCTAATGGACAATTACTGGAGAATATTAAGGAGGAGGTCAGTCAATGTGATTAGGCCATCTCTGTTTGCTAATAGGTCTTTATCCTTATCAAGTGAGGCTCCTCCCCTCTTATGGAGACTGGGAAATAGGGGCCCTAACTTCCTTGATGATTACATTTCAAAGAGATGGCTTCCAGGTCTTGAGAAAGATATTCCTGGGTTGTAGAACTGGCAAGAGGCTGGGGGAAGATTTACCTCTCAAGGGGAAAGAAGAAATTTACAATTGCAAGTTTTCTAAAGTAAATGCTCCAAGAAAAGTGAGGATAGGTCTTCTATAGTTAAGCTGAGGGGAACATTAAGTCTGTCTTGATCACTGCCAGGTAGATCTGCTGCCTCTTTCCAGCAGGGCATCTGCCTAGACAGTGGGTCTAGGAGGTGGCATCTTGTGCTCAACCTCTTCAACTAAGACTCTACCAGCTGCTTCCCAACTTCCAGGAATTGGTGGAAATCTCTTGCTGGGATCAGCCATACCTCATTCCCTTTGATAACTGCGGGATTTTTACCTTCACCTTTATTTTAATGGGTTCTCGAAAAAGAGGAATTATCAACATAAATGCATCTGTTTTGCAAATTGAACTAGATGTCTTCAGATATTAACATTTTAACGGCTTAAAAGCATTGGTAATTTTTTTGGCTTATGTCTTCTATTCACTAATCAAGTAGCTAAATGGTAAAAGGTATACGTTACTGTATATGCATACACATGAGTGTATAATATGTTCCTTTAATCCCCTTATAGGAATCAATAGGGCTGATTTAATTTCAATTTGAATTAATATGTGATTCATAAATTTTTTATTAGCCATTGTGCATAAAAATGCTGTTCCTTACTACATCCATTTCATTGCTGGAAAGTTCGAGTTGTAAGAAAGTTCTACCCTATTCTAAGTTAAAATATTATTTCTTGTAATTTTTACCCACTGGGCTTACCTTTGCCTTCTGAAATAATGATTCTGCTACTTCTATGAACTAATCTTTTGCATATACTGGCTCTGGGACATGAGGCAAAAATACCCATAAGGGCAGGCAAGGGTCTGGAACATGTCTTTGATACTAAAAGGGGAAACTGAGGCAGGTATTTATATCTGAATAGGACTAAAATGTTAAAAGTTATTGAAAAGCCTGCTTTGTTAACTGATGGTATCTGCCATGACTCTTTTATGGCACCCTCCATCTCACCAGGTCTGTCTCCAAACATGCAGAATCTTGGGTACAGAGCAACAAAGCTTACTCCATTCACAGGTGGACTGAAGGCTCCCATAGCAGAGCAGGATTAGGTGGGTCTAAATAAACTGTAATTTAAGGGCCTCAAGGATAACTGATATTTGTATATACTGTGAAATGATCAACACAGTAAGCCTAGTTAACATTTGTTACCATACACGGTTACAGAATTATTTTCCTGTGATAAGAACTCTTAAGATCTACTCTCAGCAACTTTCAAACAGGCAACACGGTATTATTAACCGTGGTCATTATGGTGTACATTACAGCCTCATGACTTATTTATTTTATAACTGGAAGTTTGTATCTTTTGGCCACTTTCATCCATTCTGCCCCCCCCCACTACTTCTTGCAACTACCTACTTGTTCTCTAATCCTATGAACCTTTTTTTTTTTATTCCACAGATAAGTGAGATCACATGGTATTTGTCTGACTTGTTTCACTTAGCATAATGTCCTCCAGGTCTATCCATATTGTCACAAGTGGCAAGATTTCATTCTTCTTTATGGCTGAATAGTATTCTATTGTGTGTGTACACACACATATATACATATGTCACATATATATGTGATATATATATATACATATATATCTGTCTCACTTCTTCTTTATCCATTCATCCATCAGTGGACATTTAAATTTTTCCTGTATCTTGGCTATTGTAAATAATGCTTCAATAAACATGGGGGGGTGCATATATCTTTTTGAATTAGCATTTTCATTTTCTCCAGATATATTCCAAGAAGTTAAATGACTAGATCATATGATGGTTCTATTTTTAATTATTTTATTTTTAATTTTTGAATAACCTCTGTAATGTTTTCCATAGTAGCTTCACCAATTTACATTCTCACCAAGAGTACCCAAGAATTTCTTTTTCTTCACATCCTTGCCAACATTTGTTATTTGTTGTCTTTTTGATAACAGCCATTCTACCAGATGTTAGGTCATATCTCATTGTGGTTTTGATTTGCATTTCATTAACAGTTAGTGAGTTTGAGCATCTTGTCATGCACCTGTTGGCCACCTGTTTGTCTTTTTTGGAAAAATGTCTATTCATATTCTCTGCTCATTTTTTTAAAAATTTATATTTATTCATTTTTGGCTGTGTTGAGTCTTTGTTTCTGTGTGAGGGCTTTCTCTAGCTGTGGCAAGTGGGGGCCACTTTTCATTGCGGTGTGTGGGCCTTTTCACTGTCACGGCCTCTCTTATTGCGGGGCACAGGCTTCAGACGTGCAGGCTAGTAGTTGTGGCTCACGGGCCTAGTTGCTCTGCGGCATGTGGGATCTTCCCAGACCAGAGCTCGAACCCGTGCCCTCTGCATTGGCAGGCAGATTCTCAACCACTGCGCCACCAGGGAAGCCCTCTGCCCATTTTTTAATCAGTGTGGGTTTGTTTTTTTTTATATTGAGTTGTATGAGTTTTTAAAATCTATTTTGTATTTTAACCCCTTATGAGATATATAATTTACAAATCTTTAATCCCATTTAGTAGGTTACCTTTTCATTTTGTTGATGGTTTTCTTTGCTGTACAAAGGCTTTTTAGTTTAATGTAGTCCCACTTGTTTATTTTTGCTTTTTTGCCTTTGTTTGTGGAGTCAGATTCAAAAGATCATCACCAAAACTGAAGTCAAGGACCTTACTGCTTAGGTTTCCTTCTAGGAGTTTTATAGTGTCAGGCGTTACATTCAAGTCTTTAATTCATTTTCAGTTAATTTTTGTGTATAGCATAAGATAGTAATATAGTTCCATTCTTTTGCATGTGCTACCCAATTTTCCCAACATCGTTCATTGAATAAACTGTCCTTCCACCATTGTATATTCTCGGCTTCTTCATCATAAGTTAATTGTTCATATATACATGGGTTTATTTCTGAGCTCACAATTCTATTCAAGGGATCTGTGTGTCTATTTTTTAGCCAATACCATACTATTTTAGTTACTTTAGCTTTGTAGTATAGTTTGAAATCAAGGAATGTTATAGCTCCAGCTTTGTTCTTTCTCAAGATTACTTTGCTCATCATTTCCCAATATGTGCAGCATGTGGTAATTTCACCACCACACAATCTTTCAGGAGGAGCCTGTAGCTATTTGCCATTGATCTATGTATAATGAGTGGACGTCTCTACCACAGAAGTCTTCCACCAGAATGGACCCTATAGACATGGGCTCATTGTGGGACCTGATTATTTAGCAGTGAGTGGGCTGGATTCTTAACATTTTGTAATGATCTCCACAAACTTATTCCTTACCCCTTCTCCAGCTGTTATTATTCCTCCATATCTATCTTGGAAAATTAAGCTCTATATTTTTTCTTTTCATTTAGATATCATTATACTATTGTATTGTAATATTAGGTGTCATTGATTAGACACTGAAATGATCATAATTTACCTTTGTGTTTAAAAAAGTACCCTATTAATCACTAAAATTTTTCCTCCTGTGCTGAAGATATGGGTGAGTGCAAAGAACCTAATGTCTGTAACATGGACAGTGTATCAATATGGATGGCTCCAATCACTGTGAGTGTCCCTTCAGTTATATTCTGGAAAGAAATAAATGTGTGTGAGAGTAATAAATCAGTTTCTTCCATTGGGATTTTACAAATTAGAAATTAAACCACACAGCATTCGTACTAGAAAGTATAAGTACCAAGGTGGACTAGAAATAAGTTTTCTCAGTTCATTCATTATCAGTCCTAACTGAGTCCCCACCATGTACCAGGCTCTGTGCTAGGATGTGTAGCTATAGCAATGTGGTCCTTCTTTGCATGGACCTTACAACCTGCTGAGAAAGACAGACACTGTACATGTTTGAAGAGATAGTGGAAAGGACAACATTATAATGAAAGTTTTGTGAAATTAAAAAAAAATTGTTAATGGTTCTAATCTTATTCTCTTAATATGTAAAATACAAAATTTATCTAGATTTCATTATATGTAATAATATGAAAAGCTATGTACCCAGTGTAAATTTCTTCTGTTTTAACCCTCTTATTAAAATTGCAAAGAATGTCTCCTACAGGTGAAATTTGACCTCTTAATCAATACTAACTCCAAATTGAATGCAAGTATTATATCTTTTTATCCAAGAATTCCAAATCAATTCAATGTAACCTGAATCAACAAAAAGCTGAGGGTTTGTCTGTGTACATTAGAAAGTGTTTTTTCCATACAAGGAGCCAGGGCATAGGGATTTTATTTGCAACTATGGCTGTGGGAGTTTAAGCAAGTTCTTTAGCCATTCTATGCCTTAGAATACAATATTATGCAGATGGGTTGCAATATTTCTAATTACCTTGCCATTCTAAAAATCAGAGATACTGTGATCTTTAGTAACTCAAGGAGATATAATATTGTTGACAGCGAAATGCAATTTCATAGCATAGCAAAAGCAACATTGTCAATGTTTGTCTTGGGAATCTTCAGGTGATGCTATGATGTACATAAGAAATGAGCCTCCTCATCTAGGGTCTCTCTACCATACCCTCTTGGCTTCACTTTCTGATTTCAGAATCCAATGCAAGATATAACTCTTGATGATAGTTCATTACTCTTCTGTGCCCCAGAAAGCTAAAAGAATAATGTTCTTTCTCATTATTAGAATAATGTTATTCTAATAATTAGAATAATGTTAGAATATTCTAACTAGAATATTAGAACATTAGAATAATGTTATTTCTCAATAATTTTCCTTTCCCAAAAGAAGATATTCTCCCCAAGAGATATGTCAGAGTAAGAACAGTCAGTATTCTAGGTAAATGAGTTAGGAAGCATATATAATTTTTAGACCCTTCCTTGGTAAGACTTGTTCTCTCTCCATAGCTGTTTAGAGATCATACCCTAAACATATATCCTTCTAGCCTTTCTTCTGCCTAATGTAAACAATCTGGTTTCATCAGAATCAACAAAATCTGTTTGAATCTTGATTTTTTTAATCCAGTGTAATAATTCTGCTTAACCTCTTGTCTCTTGTGTAAGTTTGGTCTTCTGTTTCATATCTGGCAAAAATTCATCATATTTAAGGCTCATGGAGAATGATGTAAGGCTAAACTGAGCATGTATTTCTAGCTTAAAATAAGTGAAAACTCTTGACTTGTGGGAGAAACCTTTTTTTTTTTAACCTTTTGAACCTCTATTTCCAATAGAAGATTTACTTCTTCATAATGGGGGAGGCTGGAAAAACTCATGGAGTCATTTTTTTAATAAATATTTTTCTAAGCAGCTACTATGTGTTAGGCACTGTTCTATATCTGAAGATGTAGCAAACAAGGTCTCTGCCTTCCTGATACTTAATATCCTAGGTCAGAGGTCAGAAAGCTATAGCTCACAGGCCAAACCTGGCTTGCCACCTGTACTGCCCATGAACTAAGAATGGTTTTTCTATTTTAAAATACTTGAAAAAAATCAAGAGAATAATTTCTTGTGATGTGAAAATTATATAAAGTTCAAATTTGTGTTCATAAATAAAGTTTTATTGGAGCACAGTCATGCCCATTTGTTTAGCTATTGTCTAGAGCTCTTTTATTGACACAGTGGTAGAGCTGAGTAATTCTAACAGACTGTATGGCCTGCGATGCCTAAACTATTTTCTATCTAGTTTTTTTTTTTTTTTTCTTAAGTTTGCCGGCTGCTATTCTAGGGGTAGGACAGATAATAAACAGGTAATCAATTAAGCAAGATAATTATGGATTGTGATGAGGGCTCTGAAATAAAGACAATGGGTGATGAAATCTTTATACCTATGTTGAATAGGGTGGAAAGAGGAGGCCCCTTAGAGGAGGTGATACTTGAACTGATTCCTGAAGGATAAAAATCTATCATTTATATAGAGAGCTGGAAGAAAAGCATTCTAAGTAGAAGTAATAGCAAGGTCAATAGCTTAGAAAGATGGGAAAAGACCTGACGTTTCCTCAGAATAGAACAAGGCTAACATGGCTGGAGCATCATGAGTAGACAAGAAAGAAGATAAGGTGAGATACAGAAGAAGGTGGGATATATGCTGCAGGATCTTGGAGGTCTTAATAAGAAGTACGAGCTTTATTCTGAGAGCAATGCAAAGCTGTTAAAAGGATTTTAAAAACGGAAATGATGTGGTCTGGTTTACATATTTTTTGAAGACTTCTCTGGTTGTTGTATGGAGAATGGGTTTTAGGAAGGACAAGAGTTGAAGCAAGGAGACAAATAGGATGCTATTATAGTCCAAGCAAGAGATAGCAGTGGCTTGGGTTAAGATGGTAATGTAGTTGGAGAGATGTAGAAGACTTTGAGATATATTTCAAAGGTGGCATCTACCCAATTTGGTGATGAATCATACTTACAGTTGAATAAAAGGGAGGCTTCAAGACTGTTTCCTAAGTTTCTACTTGATCTACCAGGGGTAAGGTGGTGATATTAACTAAGATTAATTCATCCAGGGAATATTTATTGAATCCCTACTACATTACAGTCACTGATCTAGGCTATAGAAAATAACAGTTAACATAACAAATAAGGTCAATAACCAAATATACACATAATAATATAAAATGTCCAATGAGGATAATTGCAATGGAGTAAATTAAAGCAGAGTAAGAAGGACAGGGAGTACTGGGATGGAGGTTGTTGTTGTTGTTGTTATTATTATTATTATTTTAAAATACCAGGAAGGTACTGACTGCTAAGCTGATATTTCAAAAAAGACTGGAAAGAAGGAAGATAAAGAAGGAATTTAGTGAATTAACTGCACACATCTTGGGAAAAGGCATTCCAGACAAGGGGAACAGCATGAGCCAGGGCCCTGAACCTAGTGTGTATTTGACATATTTGAAGATCAGCATTGAGGGTAGAGTTGTAAACAGTGAGATGAGAGTGGTAGAAGAAGCCCAATTTTGTAGAGATTTGAGAGTTATAGAAAGACTAGATTTTTGATCAAAGTGAGATGGGATGTCACTGAAGGATTTGAGCCTCCAGGAATGATAGGAGCTGAAATACATTAAAAAAGGATGCACTGGAAAGACTCTAGGGCAGCGAAGGTACTGAGGGACCAGTTAGAAAGACTGGGAGAAACGTGATAGGGAAATAAAGCAAGAGCTCTCTTTGGAACTTATTTATTTTAAGACCTTTAGCTTATGCCTGAATATAGAGCAGCACTGGATAGAACCCAACTCAAAATAAAAGATACTTCCATTTTCCCAATTAGAACAACCACTACCCTCAAAAAATGTTTTTGGCCAACTTGTCTACTTATCCTATTTAATTTAGTTACATACATATATTTAAAATCACATATTATATAAAATAACTTAAATTAAAAAGTATAACATTAAAATAAACTATATGAAATTTATCAGTTCTTTTACCATGTCCATGTCTGGTTTTCAATTGTACGGAATCAAAAATTTTAATGTATAGCAGCGATATTAATTAACATTAGGGATTTGGCTTGTGAACTCTCTTCTCAAAATCTGCAAAGACCTGAATATAAAGTGATTTCCTTTTTTTCCCCTAAAGTATGGGTAATAACTAGTAAATGAAAAAACAAATAAGTAGATTGTCCTGATGTTAAACCTGGGAGAGTGGAAAAGCAAAGTTACTGGGAGAATAGGGGAGCAAGACCAGGGAGCAGTCAGCACAAGTGTACAGTCGTGAATTAAAGGGCTGTTTTCCAGCAGCATTTACTACTGCTTGGGTGCGTAGGTCACAGGGACTCATCCATGGAAAGAGTTTTGCCAATATCGCTAAGTGAGACTGAGTTAAATGTTGAGGGTATTTGCAAGGCAGTGGTTTTAGATGACAAAAGACCAAAAGGCTAATGGCAGAAAGAGGGAAAATCCAAAATCATTTGACTTCTCTTTCCTTACTTTCCTGAGCCAGAAATACAGGAAAACCTTGAGGGAGCTGGTAAATCTGTCAGTCAGTCAGCATAGCAGGGCGCCTGGACTCCATCAACAAAGACAAATCAGACGATAGGACCACAGCAGATCTAAAACTCAGCTCGGCTCTCAGGGCTCACTTTCTGGTACTGGGTCCTAGTGGACCTCTGAGAGGAGCCATGAGAGGGCTAAGGGGCGGGGCCGCCCCTCCCAGTTCTGTCTGTTCCCTCTTGCGGCCTGTTCACGTCGCCCATAAACCCGCGTCATGAGCAGTTTGTTTTCTACCATTTCAGTGTACATGTGTGTTTATCTCCCTGACTACACTCTGAATCCTTAGCAGGCGGAGATAGTATTTTCATTTAGGTTATTTAAACAATCAGAAAGCAAACAGAAAAGAGAGAAAAAAGAGACAGAATCAGAGAGATGCAGGGGTGTGTAGGGAGAGAATTTAAAAATATATGAGAAAACTTAAAGATATACAAGGAAGATGACATTTATTTCTGTTAAGCCATTTTTCTGTTTTCCTTTTTTCTCAAACACAATTTTGAATGTCACTTTTTAAAAAAATTAACATTGTTCAAAGATATTATTTTTAAGGGCTGCATAGTTTTCCATTTTATGATTTATTTTATATTCCCTGTAATGACTGATGTCACACTATTCATTTTATGTGCTCTGACATGTAAATGGGAAAGAAAAGATGCGAATAATGCTTCCAAGGACCTCAGCTGAGTGGGAAGCATAAACTTATTTCACAGGGTTGCAATGACCATTGAAGAATGTACACAGTGTCTTTATGGCAGCTGGCTCACAGTTGGTGTTCCCAACTTTGCAGCCAGGATTACAGGAGGTAGCATGCAGAGGGAAAAGAGAATTGCCCTTGGAAGCAGCCAGAGCTGGGCTCAAACTCAACACTACTGTTTGCCATAGACCTTGGTCAATTTAGTTAACATCTCTACTTTTTTTGTGAAAATTACATAACACATATGTAGAGCAGACACCTAATAAATGGTAGTTATTATTATTACCATTATTCTAGAAAATTATGATTATACTGATAATTATTTTAAACACAAACAACAAACATGGTTTCTGTCCATGGGTGCGAGGCATGTTTGTATATGGGAGTAGGTTGATGAGTAAACCTCAAATATCTAGTTGTAACTTGTGTAGAAATAGATAATGGAGAGAGGCAAGAAAATGATTACTTCTACTTAGCCTTTTTTATCTGCAATAATTTTACCCCCATAAATAACTGGGGGAAGCTGTGTTAGGGGAGAGGGCCCAGAGAGAGATGGACAAGGCCAGGAAACCAGGGTCACGGGTACAGAGGGTTAGAGGAGGGGAAACATGTGTGCTGCTTTTCCTTTCTGTTTACAGCAGGGTCTGTGGTCTACTTCTTCATGAATCATTTGCCTTATTAATTCCCGGGTTTCATTTGGTGGAGGCAGCAATGAGCAATACTGGTACATGTTATATTTACAGACAGTATCAATCCTCAGGTGCTTTTAATCTTTGCTGGGTAATGCAACTTTTACTGTTATTTCTCATGGTAGGCTGAAAAAAAGCAAAATAAATCATGCCAACTCCTGTGTAGGAAAGAAGACATTTTACAAGCAGCAATCATTTTACCACATTACTGTGTGGTAATAATACATTTTAGGAGCAGATATTTATATTTGTCTAATCAGGGAGATAGTATTGTACTTCACTGAGTGATGTGTTAAAATTATCTATAGGGGCTTCCCTGGTGGCGCAGTGGTTGAGAGTCCACCTGCCGATGCAGGGGACACAGGTTCGTGTCCCAGTCCGGGAAGATCTCACATGCCGCAGAGCGGCTGGGCCCGTGAGCCATGGCCGCTGAGCCTGCGCGTCTGGAGCCTGTGCTCTGCAATGGGAGAGGCCACAACAGTGAGAGGCCTGCGTACCACACACAAAAAAAATAATAAAAAAATAATTATAACTTCTACCTTTCTACATGGAAACCTAAATGCTGGATTAAGTCAGAATCAGTAGCAGTCTTGACAAATGAGTTATGTTTTGCAATGAGCAAAAACAAACACAAAAAAACAGGCTTTAGCATTAGAAAGACTAGTCTTCAGTTCTGCTTATATCATTGGCTAGCTTTGCAGCCTGAAAAATCTGAGGCTCAGTTTCTCATCTTTAAAAAGGAATGATACTTAAAATCCCCCATAAGATTGTTGTGAATATTATATGTAAGGCACTTAGCACAGTGCTTGGCACACTGCAATTTCTCAATAAATGTTATCTTCCTATTTCCCCCTCCTTCCCTTCCTTCCTTGCAACAATTTCTGTGCTCAAGGCCATTTGGCTGCTAGCAGAATTGAAGCGCAACAACCTCAGTGGCAGCAGACACAGTTTTGCCATGTATTACCTTAGTGGACTTGGGTCCATTAGTTACCTCTTTTAATTTTCCAGTCTGTAAATAATGGGGGCAATACTCATAGTGTCTAGCAACCCAATTAGTGAGGCATCAGTGGATCAAAAGAAGAAATGAATGAGAAGGTGCCTTTTAAATGGTAAAGTCCTGATTCCAGTGACTTTTTTTTTTTTTAAGATGTTGGGGGTAGGAGTTTATTAATTAATTTATTTAGTTTTGCTGTGTTGGGTCTTTGTTTCTGTGAGAGGGCTTTATCTAGTTGTGGCAAGTGGGGGTCACTCTTCATCGCGGTGCACAGGCCTCTCACTATCTCGGCCTCTCTTTTTGTGGAGCACAGGCTCCAGATGCCCAGGATCAGTAGTTGTGGCTCATGGGCCTAGTTGCTCCACGGCATGTGGGATCCTCCCAGACCAGGGCTCGAACCCGTGTCCTCTGCATTAGCAGCAGATTCTCAACCACTGCGCCACCAGGGAAGCCCCTGATTCTAGTGACTTTTTGAGTAATCATCCAGGGACTACAAAAAAGTAGCAGATCTCTGCTCTCATCATCTGTTATGGATTGAATGTTTGTGTCCCTCTAAAATTCATATGTTGAAGCTATAACCCCCAATGTTATGGTTTTGGAGGTGGGACCTTTGGGAGGTACGGTTAGATTAGGTCATGAGGGTTGGGCCCTCATGACGGTATTAGTGCCCTTAAATGAAGAGAAGAGGAAAAAAGAAAGAGCTATACCCCCTCCCCCACCCCACACACATATACACTGAGGAAAAGCCATGTGAGGACATACCCAGAAATCTGCAAGCCAGGAAAAGGGCCTCACCGGGAACCAAATTGGTGGCACCTTGACCTTGGACTTCCCAGCCTCCAGAACTATGAAAAATAAATTTTTATTGTTTAAGCCACTCCAGTCTATGGTATTTTGTTATAGCAGCCCAAGCTGACTAATATATCATCCTTTAAATTGCCAGTCATTTCCAATGAAAATTCTTTCAAGGGAAGCCCCTGATGGTTAAAAGTCTCTAGGGCAGCAGTTCTTAACTTTAGCTATACATTGGAATCACTGGAGTGCTTTAAAACAAAACGAAAACAATACCTGGGTCCCAGTCCTAGTGATTCTGATTTGATTGGTCTGGGTGCACCCTGGGCACAGAGAGATGTAAGAGCTCCTCAGGTGAGTCTAATGTACAGCCAGTGCTGAGGAGCATGTGCTCCGACAGTCTGCACTGTTGCTTAGACCAGTGCTTCACTTAGGAATCATCTGAGCATCTTGTTAAAACTCTGATTCTGTTGTAGAGTGTTTGCAGTGATGCCTGAGAGTCAATATTTCTAATAGGACCCCAGGTGGTACCCATGTTGCTACTTTGAGTAGCAAGGGTTGACCAGAGGATGTCAAACTAAGGCCCATGGGCCAAATCCAGCCTGCTGCCTGCTTTGTGCGGCTCATGAGCTAAGAATGGTTTTTACATTTAAATGATTTTAATAAATCACAAGAATAGGAATATTTCTTGACACATGAAAATTATACGCCATTCAAATTTCAGTGTCTTTAAATATATTTTTATTGGAACCTAGCTACTTCACCCATTTTTGTGGGTGTACAGCTGCTTCTGTGCTACAATAATAGAGTTAAGTTGTTGTAACAGAGACTAAATGATCTGCAAAGACTGAAACATTTACTATCTGGCCCTTTATAGAAAAAGTTGCCAATCCCTGGATTAGAGGGTAATTTGGACTCACAGAGGGTAAATATTATCCTCCAAATTCTTTTTCATTCCCCATCAGGTTCTCATACCACCAACCAGCAGTCTCAAAGATACTGACCTTTCTTTTTAAGGCACTGTGATGGGCACATCCGGTGTACATGTCTGTCAGTGTATGTCAGAGTATCTGCAAAGCCATCTCTTTGGGGAATAATCAACCAGACTGAGTCTTGCTTACTCTTGTTCAGCCTCAGATCATGCTGTGGTCTGAATGTCTGTGTCTCTCCAAAATTCATATGTTGAAATCCTAACCTCAAATGTGATGGTATTAGGCAGGGGATCTTTGGGGGGTGTTCAGGTCATGAAGATGGATCCTGAATAAATGGGATTAGTGCCCTTATTAAAGAGACCCCAGAGATCTAGCTCATCCCTTTCCACCATGTGAGGAAACAGGAAGAAGTCAGCAGTCTGCAACCTGGAAAAAGGCTTTCACCAGAACCTGGTCATGGACACCTGATCTTGGACTTCCAGCCTCCAAAACTATGAGAAATAAATTTCTGTTTTTATAAGCCACCCAGTCTGTGGTATTTTGTTTAAGCAGCTTGAACAGATTAAGATGCACGATCATACCAGCAAGGTGTTCTCTTACACATGGGACTTGTCTAATATGGAGAGGAAAACTTTGACGACAAAAATACTTCTATTTATTAATCGACAATCCCTTAAAAACAGACACTAAAATCTATGTCTTTCTGCCTAAAAGCAGATTACTCTAACCTGCTTTGAAATAAAACGATAAAATGCCTGTGGGGATTTTTCATCAATATGGGAGCTTGCTTTCCTCAGATAGGACCAGGACCCTCAAATTCAATTCTTTCCTCAGCCTGGATTCTTGGTTTTCCCCCTACCATGATAGGCTATGATTTAAGGCTTCCACTCACCTTTCTCACTAATATCTTAGTAACTAATATGTTTAGAGAAATTTGTAAGTCTGAAGTGCTGAAGAATAGACTTCAGTTAACAAATAAGTGAAAAAAATCTGTGAAAGTGGAAATGAGAAAAAATACTATAAGTCTGTGCCCCTGAAGTCACAGAACTGACTACAGGCACACAGTTTCTCTCTTCTGTATTGAAAGGGATGAAAAGGCTATTTTTTTACAGCATGGTCATCTTGAAAAATACCTTAAAAAACTTAACTTATGAAAAATCTAAAACCTGTTTTAGACATTCTCCTTAATGGATCCAGGTCAAGACTAATCAGCATAATCATTTCTGGTTTGGGGGATTGTCAAGAAACCATGGCTGCTGGCTTAAAGGGTGAGTTCTCTATTATATTTGGCTCTCAACAACCATAACTAGTCCAGACAAGTTGACCTAAGCCAGCCATAATAAGGCAGCTTCCTTCCAGCTCAGTCACTGTAAAATTTAATGTGTCAAGAAAGATTTAGTAACTCATGTTTTTCTCTGAGACCTTGTTTTCCCAGGCACACACTCCTCTAAATAAATAAATAATTTAAATCATTTATTAAGTAATCAGGAACTCACTTATAATAACAATCCTATGAAATTAGTGTAATTATTTCCATATTAGTTTAGTGATTTGCCCAAAATCATACAGTCATTTCATGGTAGAGACAAATTTAAAACCCCAGGATCAATGACTTCAGAAATGAAATCTTTGATTTGAATCTATGCTTACTCCTTCTCACAGAATAATGCTCAAATCCTACCATTGGAGTCTATTGTCACACAGACATGGGAAATTCTACACTCTGTCTCCCTTTCTTGAAGATTATAGCCTAGTAATGCTTCCAGGGTTATTAATGACTTCTCTGTGTAAATCTATTTAAATTTACTTAACCCTGCATTTCTTAAATTTATTTTCCCATGGGACCCTCCCCTCTTCCCACATTTTTTCACATGACAACTATTAAAAATCTGCAAAACAAACTTTGGGAAATGTCGCCCTGAATCATTCAGGTCCTAGTGCTAATGCTGTCAGCATTTGAAATCAATTGAGAAAATATGCCATTTAAGAGAGGAGACAGAGAGAAAGCAAGAGAGAAAGAAAGAAAGAGAATGAAGGAGATGAAGAAGAAAAAAAGGAGAAGGAAAAAAGAAGGGAAAAGAAGAGTCAAGAAAGGAGAGAAAGATAAAGAAAGTGGTATATTCTGAATAAACTGAATGCAGGAAGAGGAGAGAAGGACACGTTATGACACTATTATTTCAGTATTATTGAGTATTTAGAAGTGTAATTGCTGAATTGTATGCTAGTTATATTTTCAGTTTTTTGAAGAACTTTCATACTGTTTCCCACAATGGCTGCACCAATTTACATTCCCCTCAACAGCACACTAAGGTTCTCTTTTCTCTATATCCCCTCCAATACTTGTTGTTTCTTGTCTTTTTGATGATAGTCATTCTGATATCTATGAGGTGGTATCTCATTGTGGTTTTGATTTGCATCTCCCTGATGATTAGTGATGTCAAACATCTTTTCATGTGACTGTTGGCCATCTGTATGTCTTCTTTGGAAAAATTTCTATTCATGTTCTCTGCCCATTTTTAATCAGTTTTTTTTTGTTTTATTTATTGAGCTGTATGAGTCCTTTATATATTTTGGATATCAACTCCTTATCAAATATATCATTTTGCAAATATCTTCTTTCATTCAGTGGGTTGCCTTTTTGTTTTGTTGGTGATTTCCTTTGCTGTGCAAAAGTTTTTAGTAGTCCCATTTGTGTATTTTTACTGTTATTGCCTTTGAGGAGACATATTCCCAAAAAATATTGCTAAGACCAATGTTAAAGAGC
Organism: Mesoplodon bidens; assembly: GCF_964165515.1. Classification (NCBI taxonomy): domain Eukaryota; kingdom Metazoa; phylum Chordata; class Mammalia; order Artiodactyla; family Ziphiidae; genus Mesoplodon; species Mesoplodon bidens. The sequence goes on along the minus strand of NC_138164.1, from coordinate 28,682,951 downwards.
ATACTGCCTATGTTATCTTCTAGGATTTCTTTGGTTTCAGTTCTTACATTTAAGTCTTTAATTCATTTTTAATTTATTTTTGTATGGTGTAAAGAGTGGTCCAGTTTCATTCTTTTTCATGTAGCTGTTCAGTTTTCCCAATACTGTTTATTCCCAAGACTGTCTTTTCCTCATTGCATATTCTGACCTCTTTTGTCATGGATTAATTGACCATATGAGTGTGAGTTTATTTCTGGACTCCCTACTAAGTTCTATTGATCTATTTTTCTGTTTTTGTGCCAGTACCATACCGTTTGATTACTGTAACTTTGTAGTATAGTTTCAAGTCTGGGAGCATGGCACCTCCAGCTTTGTTTTTCTTTCTCAAGATTGCTTTTGCTATTTGGGGTCTTTTGTGGTTCCATACAAATTTTAGGATTATTTAGTTCAGTTTTGTGAAAAATGCCATTGATATTTTGATAAGGATTACTTTGAGTCTGTAGATTGCTTCAGGTAGTATGAACATTTTAACAATGTTGATTCTTCCAATCCATGAATATGGTATATCGTTCCATTTATTTGTGTCATCTTCAATTTATTTCCTCAATGTCTTATAGTTTTCAGAGTATGGGTCTTTCATCTCCTGCTTTTCTATTCTTTTTTATTTTTTTTGCAGTACGCGGGCCTCTTACTGTTGTGGCCTCCCCCGTTGCAGAGCACAGGCTCCAGATTTGCAGGCTCAGCAGCCATGGCTCACGAGGCCAGCCGCTCTGCGGCATGTGGGATCTTCCCGGACCGGGTCATGAACCCATGTCCCCTGCATTGGCAGGCAGACTCTCAACCACTGCGCCACCAGGGAAGCCCTCTATTCTTTTTGATACAGCAAAAATTTTTAAAGAGGATTGTTCTCTTCATTTATTTTTCTGATTGTTTATTATTAGTGTACAGAAATGTAACAGAATTCTGTGTATTAATTTTGTATCCTGAAATTTTACTGAGTTCACTTGTTAGAGGAATAAAATTGATAAACCATTAGCCAGACTCATCAAGAAAAAAGAGAGAACTCAAATAAATAAAATTGGAGATGGAAGAGAAGTTACAACCAACACTATGGAAATACAAAGGTTCATAAGAGAATACTATGAACAATTATATGCCAACAAATTAGATGACCTAGAAGAAATGGATACATTCTTAGAAACATACAATCTTCTAAGACTGAATCATGAGGAAAGGAAATCTGAATAGATCAATTACTAGTAAGGAAATTGAATCATAATCAAAATACTCCCCCAAAATAAAAATCCAGGTCCAGATGGTTTCATAGGTGAATTCTATCAAACATTTAAAGGAGAGTTAATACTTATCCTCCTCAAATTATTCCAAAAAATTGAAAAGGAAAGAACACTTCCAAACTCATTTTACAAGGCTAGCATTACCCTGATACCAAAAGCAGGCAAAGATACCACACACACAAAAAAGAAAATTACAGGCCAGTATCCCTCATGATCATCGATGCAAAAATTCTCAACAAAATATTAGCAAACTGAATTCAACAGTATGTTAATGGTATCATGCACCATGATCAAGTAGGATTCATTCCAGGTGATGCAAGGATGGTGTTAATCTGTAAGCCAATGTGATTGGTTTTAATTTGTAAACCAGTGAATGAAGGATAAAAATCCTAATATCATATCAAGAGATGCAGGAAAATCATTTGACAAAATTAAACATCCATTTATGATTAAAAAACTCTCAACAAAGTGTGTATAGAGGGAACATACTTCAACATAATAAAGGTCATTTATGACAAACCCACAACTAACATCATACTCAATAGCAAAAAGCTGAAAGCTTTTCCCCTTGTTTCAGGAAGAAGACAAGGATGCCCACACTCACCACTTTTCTTCAACATTTTATTGAAAGCTCTAGCCAGAGCAATTAAGTAAGAAAAAGAAGTAAAAAGTATTAGAATCAGAAAGGAAGAAGTAAAATGTTCACTATTTGCAGATGACATGATATCATATATAAAAAACCCCAAAGACTCCACCAAAAAGCTACTAGATAATCTGAATTTTTAATATGCCAATATTTTGAAGCAATTAACAAAAGATTTTCATAAGTGGCCAAAATACCTTCCAGCATGTTTTGAGTTCCTGATGGAGGGCCCTCAAAATTCAGAAGATACTGTCTCTCCCCTCCAAAGTATCATAAAATATTAGGGTATAAAAGACAAGGATATGGATAGTATCAATAACATGGCGTGCAGTACAAGTGCCCCTCATAATGTACAAGGATCAAGCCACAGTAGTTTAGAGGAGACTTATTTGGACTTGTGTCTATGGAGGCCCACAACAGAAATCTGGTTTTTAGAAACTGCAGCTTAGAGCTAGACTTCCAGGACTCAAACCTGGGTTCATCACTTCTTAGCTGTGTGTCCTTAAGCAACTTAACCCCATATGTGGCTTGGTTTCCTTATCTGTAAAATGGTGATAATATGAAAACCAATTTCATAGGGTTGATGTGAAGTTTAAAGTGCTTAGAACATTCCAGGCACACAGTATGCTTTATAAATATCAGTTATTATTATGTTTTATATTACTATTTTGGAGTGAGTTAGTTAAAAAAAAAAAGATTTGAGAAATAAAGAAAAGCCTTAGGAATGCCAAGAAAAACGAAGATGCACAAAGCTAGATGTCCCATTTTGTCCTGACCTGGGAGGAATTCAGTGTTTGAATGGCTGGAGAGAGGCATGTCATTCTAGAACTGGGATTTGGCAACTCATAGAAGGTAACCAGGATGACCAAGTTTCCCAAGGATTGTAGCTAGAGCTGTAAGTAGGTTGACCAGGAAATGAAGTGAAGGGTAACAGGTCATTAAGAAATATCATGCTTATAAGAGCCCAAGCTAGGACTCACCTACCCTGGACTATCAGTCCAGAAACCGTGTGCTGATCCCAGCTAACTGCACTTGTGTAAGAAGAAGTGGAGGAGACATATAGAGGAAAAAGCCCCTGTCAGAGGGCATAAATTTGAAAGAAACTTCATCCTCTAAGAACTGGAGGATTGTCTTGATTTTATTTCAGAAAACAAGAAATATGTTCCGTCGAATTGAAATTCTGTTTGTATTTTTTGTTGCAAGGGGGTGGCTTATCATTGTTTGTCCCACAGATGTGTTTGGAAATTGCCGACCAATTAAAATGCACAAAATGAGCAAATTTGTTACTCATTTTCCTAAAAATGAATACTGAATGTGCTGTAAATGAGCTTGCTTTCAAAAGTCCAGTGAAGTATACAGATTCCAGTTACTGGTAATGACTTAAAGCAATAAAAATGCCACAGCTGAGTGTGGTTTTTACCCTTTACTTTTGTTCTTGATGTGGCTCACTAAAAACTATAATTGAAATGGCTGGTTGAGTTATGACTGCCAAAATCTGTCTTTGTTAACTTGGAAGTAAGAGAAGGTATGGGGTTAGGGACTGGGGGGAAGGTGTGTGCTGGGGGAGGGAACAGACTGCTATGGATGAGAGAAAAAATTCGCTTGTTTCCAGATTCCTCATCATAATTAGTGGTGGGTAAATCCCTAGGGTTTCTTGACAATCTGTCTGTTTCATAAAGACAGATTAGAGTCTGTCTGATATCAGCTAGTTTACTCTGTAATTGCATTCCATCTTAAAATATCTCCACTTGAGCAATGTTACCAAACCTTGCAACATAAAATTTACAATAATTGTAAGAGAAATTTGACTGCTCCTCTATCTACATGGGTCCATATATCCATAGAAGAAATTAAAGAGAAATTCATCTCAGGGGATTTTAAAATAAATTACCAGAGAAAATTGAAGCAGAATGCTGAAAGTAAGGCAACAGAAAACTCCAAACAATTATACTTGAAGAAGACTACTCTAAAAAAAAAAATCTGTAACCAGAGTACAGAGAGCAATGTCTTCAAGTGTTGATTCTTTTAAATGGGTTGTTCTCAACTGGTTGTCACAACTTGAGGGAGGGAGTATTACTGGAATCTAGTGGGTAGAGGCCAGAGATGCTGCTAAGAATCCTGCAATGCACAGGACAGTCTCCCACAACAAAGAATTACCCAATTGCTTAGTCCAAAGTGTCAATTGTGCCAAGTTGGAGAATTCCTGCTTTATATTACAAAGGATTTCTCCAAATCCAATGTTCTGCTAGCTGGAGAAATATTATTGCTGGTGTACTGTCCAGGTCTTTCACAGAATTGTTTCTCTCTCTCTTTTTTTTAACAGACTTGGGTAACAATATTATATAGAAATTGCATATTATAAAGAAATTGCATAAAATTGCATTAATGAATTACTGTGCAGTGGACACTTACATAACCACCACCCAGGTCAAGAAATAGAATTTTGCCAACAACCTAGAACCCCACCCCCCACTCCCAGTTCTCCTTGCTGGGTAGGACAATTTCTCTCCCCTCATTCTTCTGACTCAGTTCCTAGGTTTTATTTGTAAATTATGACCCAAATAGTCACCCCCGACCATTTTAGTTTTGCTTATTTTTGAGCTTTATACATGAAATTATACAGCATGTATTCTTTTGTGTATGTCTCTCTTTACTCATCATTTTTGTGAGTTCCATTTACACTATTGCATGTAACAGTAATACATTCACTTTCATTGCTGTGTGATATTCTGTTGTGTGATTACAATTCATCATTCTATTGTTAGTGGGCATCTGAGTTGTTTTCAGTTTGGGACTATTACAGATAATGTTGCTGTGAAACATTTTTGTGTAAACATTATGATACATATGAGCACACTGTCGGGTTTAGACTTAGGAGTTGAACTTCTGAGTCATAGGGTATAAGATCTTCAACATTACTGAATAATGTCAAACTCTTTTCATAAGTAATTGTAAAACTTCATGCTTCCACATGTACTTGAGAGTACCAGTTGTTGCACATTTTCTCCAACATTTGATATTGTCATTCTTTTTGATCATATGCAGTGGTATCATATTGTGGCTTTAATTTGCATTTCTCTGATTACTAAGAGAGTTGAATACTTTTTAATATGTTTGCTGGCCATTTAAATATCCCCTTTTTATGAAGTGTCTTTTTATGTCCCTTGCTCACTTTTTATAGGGATGTCTTTTTCTTTGTAGTTCTTCTTAAATTTTTATATTCTTGACATGAGCTCTTTGTTGCTTCTTTAAGCTGCACATATTTTCTACCCATCTGTAGCTTGCTTTTTCACTCTCATAATGTGTCTCTAATAAATAGAAGTTCTGAATTGTAATGTGGTCAGTCAAATGTATACCTCTTTTTATATCCTGTTTAAACAATTGTTCCTACTTTGCAATCATGAGAACAGTCGTTTGTATTATTTTACACAACTTTTATTATTTTGCCTTTGGTATTAGGACTATAATCCACTTTGAGCTGATTTTCATATGTGGTGTGAGATAGGTTTGTTGTTTGTTTATATATCTATCTATATTTATTTATTTTATTGCACAGTCTCATCAATATTCATTGAAATAATTGTCCTTTCCCCACTGCTCTGCATGGTTGTCATAAATCTAATGTCCATAAATATGTAGATTTGTATTTTGGCTTCAATTCTATTTCAGTGATGCATAAATTTTTAAGCTAATCCCACACTGTGTTGATGACTACAGCTTTATAGTAATCTTAATATCTTAAGAGCAAGTCCTGACACCTTCTTCTTAAAGAATGTCTAAGCTTTTCTCAGCCTTTTTATTTTCATGTGAATTTTAAAATCGGCTTTTCAGTTTTTACACACACACACACACACACACACACACACACACACATTTAGAAGCACTGATTCCATTGCATTTAATAAATAAATTTTCAATATTGAGCTTTCCAATCCGCAACACAATAAATCTCTCCATTAGGAAGGTTTTCTTTAATTTATCTCAATAATGTTTTATAGTTTGTTGTATAGAGGTCAAATATAAGGATGGAGGAGTCAACTCAGACTCACATGAATTATAGATCTTAATAGCAAACATTACTAATAATTCAAAGGATACAGAATAAAGAATATAAGACTAGGCAAAGTGTTCTTCCTTTGGAGGAATCCAAAACCATCAACACAGCTCTCCAAAGATTCTTCCTCTTCTGTGGTAAGGTGTGTTCTGGTTCAGATTTAAAATGTGATGTTTAAACAATTCATGTGGAATATTGTTTATGCAGAGGGGACCATTTTGGTCAGAGACATCCTCATTTTACACTCAGCAAATTACCCAACTTATGTAACATTTTCCAGCCTGTCAAGCTCTTAAAAAGCCATATGTTCCAGATTTCTTTACAATAGATAAATAATGATAAAAAGCATTTAATTAGAAAAGAACTCTCAATTATCTTTCTGATAAATACCAGTAACATATTTACCAGGATGTAGGGGTACTATTATGTTTACAAGGGGATTTACATGATCATTCCTTTTTACTGGGCTTCCCTGGAAAAGAGAGAATTGTTAATAGGCCTGCTATTACCATTTTCTTCCCAAATATCTTTCTTAGATATACTTCTAACTATTTGATGGTATTGGTGCTATTTTAAATTGTATATTTCTTTTAAACAGCATTTCTAATTGTTCACGGTTAGCATGTAGAAATACAATTTATTTTTTTATATTGACTTTTTTTCAGTAATCTTAAAAATTTATTACTTCAAATAATTTACCTGTAGATTGTTAGATTTTCTACTACATGGTCATATCATTTGTTTCCATTCTTTCTTCAATTCTTACATTTTCAAATTTATTTTCCTCATCTTATTTCACTGACTAGGGCCTCTAGGACAATGTTGAATAGAAGTGGTGATAGCAGGCATCATTGCTTTCTTCCTGATTACAAGGGCAGATACGTCAGTGTTTCACCACTGAGTATGATGTTTGTTATAGCTTTTTTGCATAAAACATTTATCAGATTAAGGAAGGTTCTTTATATTCCTAATTTGCTAAGAGGTTTTTTAATGAAGAAATGTTGAACCTTATCAAATGCTTTTCTTTTTGTACTCGTTGAGATGATCATATGTTTTTCCTTTATTTATGTGACATATCACATTGATAGAATTTTGAATATTAAAAACAACTTTGCATTTCTGGAATAATCTAACTTGACCATGATATTATAACTCTACATATTACTGACTCTAACTTGCTAATATTTTAATTAGCATTTTTGCATCTGTATTCATGGCCTGTAATTTTTCTTTCTTGTATTATTCTTTTTGAGGTTATGGCAACCTCATAAAATGAATTGAGTAGTGTCCTTTCTTTTTTTTTAATTTTATGGTGGGAATTGTGTATATTGGTATTATTTCTTCCTTAAATGTTTGCAAAATTAGCTGGAGAAACCATCTGGCTTTCGCAGACTCTTTAATCCGAGCTTCCTAGTGTCAAGTGACTTCAGGGTTAAATGTGTGATGCAAATATATGAAGCAGCAGGAAATAGAGTAAGAACATTTTTAAAAGGTGATTATTATGGTTAATTGAAAAACACCACAACGTATTCAAGAACAAATCAATTTACACATATGCAATTTGCAATCAATTTATACAATTTACACACACAGACTGATGAACAAGCCAATCACATTTGCTGGAAGCCAACATTTCTTGAGTTCCTACTTTAAGGCTTCACCATACACTGAATGCTAGTGTATATTGGGCCTTCAACAACCTCTTACTATCTGTAGCATTAATCTTCAACTATTTGTTTTACCTCACTCTATATAGCACATTTTCACCTGTTCCTAAACCTAGATACTTCCAAAGAAATTCCATTCTTAGTGATCTCTGTGAGATTGAAGCTGATGTGAATGAGATCTTCTATGACTTTATTACTTTTTACGTCCTTCAGAGAGAATGGAACCAAAGCTGAGCAGGTAAAAACTATGGAGTCTTCTGAGCCTAGTCTTTAAGAATGACTTAAAAAAAAATAATGACTTCTGGGGTCAAAGACTAATGTTTATTTTGTTCAGGGTTGCCAAAAAGCATTACCTTAAATAATGAATTTTACTCAATAGCTAATGCAAACAGGGACATATAACTGAGGGAATAAGTATAATTCTTTGCTATATAACTATAACTATAATTATTTGCTGATTTTTTTTACGTCTTTCTCTAAACCTTTCCCTTATCGTGGGTCTTTCATTCCAAAATATTCTCACTGAATATAAAGTCCCACATTTATGACTTTGAATTACACTTATCCTACAAATTCAGCTCAAATTCTTTTTACTTTTTGAAGCCTTTCTAGATGGCCAGTTCCATGATCTCTTCTGACCATACTATCTATATGAACCACGATAATGCCCATGCTACTGAGATACTCTTCAAACCTCTGAAATTGTTTACACCAAACAGCAAGTAAATGGTGAGTATGACTAGAACTCAAATCAGTTGATTCAGCCCAACAGTCTTTCCAATAAGATCCTACTGCTTCACTGACATTCTTAACTTTATACATTTAGGGGGTCATCAACTGGCCTAATAGAAATTTAGTCTTGACATGACATTCAAGGGAATTCTTGTGTTTGTGCTTAAGGATTATGCTTCATGCCTTCCACAGTACAAAGAAAGAATTCAAGAGTAAAGAGACTTTTCTTCTTTCAAACCTGAGGAATGCCCTTTCCCACTTTCCACAGGGAGGAAAGAAAGGGTTTATCATTTCCTCACTAGCAACAAAATTATTGATCCCAAATGAAGCCAAGCACTTCTCAGAATTGAAGACAATCCTTTTCATTGTGATAAGCACCTGGCTTTAGCTGCAAAATTCTGTCCTTTACCCTCCTATTTAACATTTTTTTTAAATAAAATAAGATTATACTAATGTATGGGACTGTTTGACTCTCCATGTTAAGCTCACTCAGCAGATTTCTCTTTTAACAGTCATGTCAGGGATTGGAAAAGGAAGTAAGATACAAAGGCAACTTATAGTTGTGCTGATGCATCTCTCATAAATGGTGAAATAATCAAGATTTAATCACAAAACACATATAATGAGGGTTTTAAAGGGCCTATTCATGAATTTGAATCTTTCTTCACCAGGCTCTTTTACCAAATGCTGCAGCAGGCAGTGAAGAGACTATATTCATGGCTCATTAATAAAGATTGCTTTCTGAAAAGCATGTCTTTTACATAATCATGAAGATGAAGGAATTTTTAAAGGAATTATACCATTGAAAAAGTGATTGATGTGTCTGATCAGCAGTGATTCCATTCCTAACTCAACTGAGATCTTATATTTGAATAATTCCTGTAAGTATATCTTTTGAGCAAATACATTTTTGATTGGTAATAAATGTTACTAGTTATTTCATTTTCAGTCTGCAAACTGATCTGATATGATCCTCTGTCTTTTATATGTGGCCTTGATTAGCATTCCAAAATTCATGTTGGGAGACTGCAAAAGAAATTATATGACATACCACCTGAGGGGATAATGTGAAGAAACTGCAGACAGTAGATGAAACAGTCACTCTGGCAATTATGGGATATGAGAAAAATATGCTTCTTCCTTGTGTTTGAGAGCAGTGAGAGAAATTTCTTTTCTATTTTCTACATGATTTATCAAAAACTGATTCAGAAACCTCTTTAAAATCTCCTGTTTACCATTTTATAAAATGGTACACTAAAAAACCTTTATGAATATTTCAAAAGCTGTATGAGTTTCTGAGGAATATACCCAAGCTCAAAAAATATATATATGTCTTTGATCTTGACATTTGACTGTCAGGCTGCCAGGCTATTAATGAGCATCATTAATATTTTCATATACCCCATAATTACTACTAAAGTTGCTACCACCTACAGGACCATTATCAGCTGCCCTTATTGGGGGCTCACCATGTACCCATGTGCTTAGCAAGCATTGTCTCATTTAATCCTCATCACACATGGGATTAGTATTCTAAACCTTTCATATGTGAGAAATCAGATTTAGATAAGTAAGGTAACCTAAGTAGGGTATCCCAGTTGGCAGTGCCAGAGATTAAACCAAAACATTCTGATTTCAAAACCCAAATATTTTGCTCACTAAAATGTTCTGCTTCTAATCTCCTGTGGAGTTGAAAGCCAGCTCCATTAGAATGAGCTCATTAGAATTGTGTCTAAGGGTGAAGTACATAACTGCTGCATTAGGTTTAAGAAATTCTCCTGAAGGTAATGTCTCTGAGCTTTAGTGCAGTGGGTTCCAGTCAGTGTTGGGGGAGGCAGAAGAGTTAGGTCCATAAAACTATTACTGGAAAACTGGGTTTTCCACTTGGTGATCAGAAGCCACAACCAGGCTAAAGAGCAGGAGAAGGAAGGGTGTATTACTCACAGCAAGTAAGGAGAACACTGGGTACCTTTCCCACAGCAGTGTCTCCCTGAACAGCAAAATTGGGGAATTTTTAAGCTAAGGGCACATGCATATCCATGAGGTGGCCTGAGCAGAGGAGAATTCAGCAGAGAATTGGGACAAAGGGTGACAGAGTCCATGCTTTAGTTAACTGAAGTCAGGAGGGTCAGAAAAGTTCCACATCATCATTCCCTAAGTTTAGGCTGATCAGGTGGTTGAGCACTCAAGGGGATTTGGATTCTGCAAAACAGCTCAATAATGTGATTCAGGCTAATCCTTAGCATTGTATCAGGACTGGGAGTCTTTACAACTAATTTATTTTCTTTGCTATTGTTACTTCTCTAGCCTGATAACAGTCTTTTGTTTCCACATTCCCTTGTTCCTTTAAGATCATTAATTACCGATACCTATTTAAGGACAAGCATTGTGGCCAGGCTTGGATCACAAAATGGTTTAGGCCAAAAATGGCTTCTCTTATGTCAAGAAAACCATGCCTGCTTCTCTTTCTCCAAGGATCCCCTACCTTATCTGCTGACAAAACTACATGCAAGACAGCTTACTATACACATGTTATTACTTTTCAGATGTGTGTATTTAAAAGTTGATTTAAACGTGCTAACGAATTCATAGTCTGTTTTATTATTGGACAGAAGCATAGTATAGCAGTGTGGTTAAACACACAGACTCTGGAGCCAGATTTCCTGGGTTTAAATTCTGTACTTTCCAGCTGGGTGTACTTGGTTAATTTGCAAAATCTCTCTAAATCTCAGTGTCCCCTTATGTAAAATGAGTTTAACAATAGTAAGTACTGACCTCATAGGAGTTTTGTGAGGATAAAATGAATTAAATTTGTAGAACACTTAGAACACTTCCCAGGTCCCTAGGAAGCACTATGGATTTCCTTGGGTGCCAAATGCTTAATACATAACAAACTATTCCTAGGAGGTCTGCAACTATTTTTGAATTAAGCTGAAAACATTAAGAGCCACCACTCTAGACAGATACTTTGAGACATCTTGTTTAGTTGTTTCAGACATCCTTTTTGCATTCTTCCAAGTTATTATTTGTGTTCTGGATAGTTCAGAATGTTGGAAAAATATCCTGTCATCAGATGCTACTCTACAGTGTGTCAGGAATTTATACGCATATGACTTGCACTTAGGTGCTGAATCAAAGTCAATAAAAAATGACACCATCTCTGAAGATTAACATTTAATGTTGTAGATTCCGGTGCCGGGAGCCCAGTTAGTTTCAGAGTGATCTGGACCTGACTCTAACCAACACAGATTTATGACAACATCCACAGTATTTTAAAGGATTGAATCACATTCCAAAACCCACCTTGCCAAGGCAAAAACTACATCAATAAGACTTGCATGATCATCAGAAGAAAAGTACTGGGAAGAGAAAGAAAAAAAGGAGACCTCAAGATGATGGAGGAGTAAGACGTGGAGAACACCTTCCTCCCCACAAATACATCAGAAATACATCTACATGTGGCACAACTCTTACAGAACACCTACTGAACACTGGCAGTAGACCTCAGACTTCCCAAAAGATTTTTTCTTTTTCCCTTTTTCTCTTTTGGTGAGTGTGTATGTGTATGGTTCTTTGTGTGATTTTGTCAGTATAACTTTGCTTTTGCATTTGTCCTAGGGTTCTCTCTGGCCGTTTTTATTGTTTTTTGTATTTAGTATAGATTTTAGTGCTTGTTATCACTGGGGGATTAGTTTTTTGTTTTGGTTGCTCTCTTCTTTCTTTCTTTCTTTTTTCTTTTTTTTTATTACTTGCTGTTTTTTTTTTTAATTTTAATATTTTTTTTTATTTTAATGACTTCATTTCTTTTTATTTTATTATTTTTCTTTCTTTCTTTTTTCTCCCTTTGCTTCTGAGCCGTGTGGCTGACAGGGTCTTGGTGCTCCAGCGGGTGTCAGGCCTGTGTCTCTGAGGTGGTAGATCCAAGTTCAGGATATTGGACTGCCAGATACCTCCCAGCTGCATAAAATATCAAATAGTGAAAGCTCTCCCAGAGTTCTCCATCTCAACACTAAGACACAGCTCCACTCAACAACCAGCAAGGTACAGTGTTGGACACCCTATGCCAAACAACTAGCAAGACAGGAACACAACGCCACCCATTAGCAGAGAGGTGGCTGAAAATCATAATAAGGTCACAAAAACCCCAAAACACAGCACCGAACATGGTCCTGCCCACCAGAAAGACAAGATCCAGGCTCATACACCAGAACACAGACACTAGTCCCCTCCACCAAGAAGCCTACACAACCCACTGAAACAACCTTAGCCACTGAGGGAAGACACCAAAAACAATGGGAACTACAAACCTGCAGCCTGCAAAAAGGAGACTCCAAACACAGTAAGTTAAGCAAAATGAGAAGACAGAGAAACACAGAAGATGAAGGAGCAAGGTAAGAACCCACCAGACCAAAGAAATGAAGAGGAAATAGTCTACCTGAAAAAGAATTCAGAGTAATGATAGTAAAGATGATCCAAAATCTTGGAAATAGAATGGAGAAAATACAAGAAAGGTTTAACAAGAACCTGGAAGAACTAAAGAGCAAACAAACAATGATGAACAATGCAATAAATGAAATTAAAATTTTTCTAGAAGGAATCAATAGCAGAATGACTGAGGAAGAAGAATGGATAAGTGACCTGGAAGGTAAAATAATGGAAATAAATACTGCAGAGCGGAAAAAAGAAAAAAGAATGAAAAGAATTGAGGGCAGTCTCAGAGACTTCTGGGACAACATTAAATGCACCAACATTCGAATTATAGGGGTTCCAGAAGAAGAGAAAAAGAGAGGGACTGAGAAAATATTTGAAGAGATTATACTTGAAAACTTCCCTAATATGGGAAAGGAAAGAGTCAATTCCAGGAAGCTCAGAGAGTCACATACAAGATAAATCCAAGGAGAACCAGACTAAGACACATATTAATCAAACTATCAAAAACTAAATATAAAGAAAAAGTATTAAGAACAGCAAGGGAAAAACAAATAACATACAAGGGAATCCCCATAAGGTTAATAGCTGATCTTTCAGCAGAAACTCTGCAAGCCAGATGGGAGTGGCAAGACATATTTAAAGTGATGAAAGGGAAGAACCTACAACCAAGATTATGCAGCAAGCATCTCATTCAGACTCGACAGAGAATTTAAACCTTTACAGAAAAGCAAAAGCTAAGAGAATTCAGCACCACCAAACCAACTTTACAACAAATGCTAAAGGAACTTCTCTAGGCAGCAGACACAAGAGGAGGCAAAGACCTACAATAACAAACCCAAAACAATTAAGAAAATGGTAATAGGAACATATATATCAATAATTACCTTAAATGTAAATAGATTACATGCTCCCAACAAAAGACATAGACTGGCTGAATGGATAAAAAAACAAGACTCAGATATATGCTGTCTACAAGACACCCACTTCAAACCTTGGGACAGATACAGAATGATAATGAGGGGATGGAAAAAGATATTCCATGCAAATGGAAATCAAAAGAAAGCTGGAGTAGCAATTCTCAAATCAGATAACATAGACTTTAAAATAAAGACTATTACAAGAGACATAGTAGAACACTACATAATGATCAAGGGATCAATTCAAGAAAAAGATATAGCAGTTGTAAATATTTATGCACCCATAGGAGCCCCTCAATACATAAGACAAATGTTAACAGCCATAAAAGGGGAAATCAATAGTAACACAATCATACTAGGGGACTTTAACACCCTACTTTCACCAATGGACAGATCATCCGAACTGAAAATAAATAAGGATACACAAGCTTTAAGTGATACATTAAACAAGATGGATTTAATTGATATTTATAGGACATTCCATCCAAAAACAAAGAAAACACTTTCTTTTCAAGTGCTCATGGAACATTCTCCAGAATATATCATATCTTGGGTCACAAATCAAGCCTTGGTAAATTTAACAAAATTGAAATCATATCAAGTATCTTTTACGACCACAATGCTATGAGACTAGATATCAATTACTGGAAAAAATCTGTAAAAAATACAAACACATGGAGGCTAAACAATACACTACTTAATAAAGAAGTGATCACTGAAGAAATCAAAGAGGAAATCAAAAAGTACCTACAAACAAATGACAACGAAAACATGACAACCCAAAACCTATGGGATGCAGCAAAAGCAGTTCTAAGAGGGAAGTTTACAGCAATACAATCCTACCTCAAGAAACCAGAAACATCTCAAATAAACAACCTGATCTTACATCTAAAACAATCAGAGAAAGAAGAACAAAAAAACCCCAAAGTTAGCAGATGGAAAGAAATCATAAAGATCAGATCAGAAATAAATGAAAAAGAAATGAAGGAAATGATAGCAAAGATCAATAAACCTAAAAGCTGGTTCTTTAAGAAGATACACAAAATTGACAAACTATTAGCCAGACTCATCAAGAAAAAAAGGGAGAAGACTCAAATCAATAGAATTAGAAATGATAAAGGAGAAGTAACAACTGACACTGCAGAAATACAAAGGATCATGAGAGATTACTTAAAAGCAACTATATACCCATAAAATGGACAACCTTGAAGAAATGGACACATTTTTACAAAAACACAACATTCCGAGATTGAACCAGGAAGAAATAGAAAATATAAACAGACCAATTACAAGCAGTTAAATTGAAGCTGTGATTAAAAATCTTCCAACAAACAAAAGTCCAGGACCAGATGGCTTCACAGGCAAATTCTTTGAAACATTTAGAGAAGAGCTAACACTTATCCTTCTCAAACTCTTCCAAAATATAGCAGAGGGAGGAACACTCCCAATCTCGTTCTACAAGGACACCATCACCCTGATACTAAAACCAGTCAAAGATGTCACAAAGAAAGAAAACTACAGGCCAATATCACTGATGAACATAGATGCAAAAATCCTCAACAAAATACTAGCAAACAGAATCCAACAGCACATTAAAAGGATCATAGACCATGATCAAGTGGAGTTTATCCAGGAATGCAAGGATTCTTCAATATATGCAAATCAATCAATGCACCATATTAACAAATTGAAGGAGAAAAACCATATGAACATCTCAATAGATGCAGAAAAAGCTTTTGACAAAATTCAACACCGATTTATGATAAAAACCCTCCAGAAAGTAGTCATAGAGGGAACTTATGTCAACATAATAAAGGCCATATATGACAAAACCACAGTCAACATTGTTCTCAATGGTGAAAAACTGAAACCATTTCCTCTAAGATCAGGATGAAGAAAAGGTTGTCCACTCTCACCACTATTATTCAACACAGTTTTGGAAGTTTTAGTCACAGCAATTAGAGAAGAAAAATAGATAAAAGGAATCCAAATTGGAAAAGAAGAAGTAAAGCTGTCACTGTTTGCAGATGTCATGATACTATGCATAGAGAATCCTACAGAGGCTACCAGAGAACTACTACAGCTAATCAACGAATCTGATAAAGTAGCAGGATACAAAATTAATGCACAGAAATCTCTTGCATTCCTATACACTAATGATGAAAAATCTGAAAGAGAAATTAAGGAAACACTCCCATTTACGACTGCAACAAAAACAATAAAATACCTATGAATAAACCAACCTAAGGAGACAAAAGACCTTTATGCAGAAAATTATAAGACACTGATGAAAGAAATTAAAGATGATATAAACAAATGGAGAGATATACCATGTTCTTGGAATGGAAGAATCAACACTGTGAAAATGACTCTACTACCCAAAGCAATCTACAGATTCAATGCAATCCCTATCAAATTACCAATGGCATTATTCACAGAACTAGAACAAAAAATTTCACAATTTGTATGGAAACACAAAAGACACCGAATAGCCAAAGCAATCTTGAGAAAGAAAAACGGAGCTGGAAGAATCAGACTCCCAGATTTCAGACTATACTACAAAGTTACTGTAATCAAGACAGTATGGTACTGGCACAAAAACAGAAATATAGATCAATGGAACAGGATAGAAAGCCCTGAGATAAACCCACGCACCTATAGTCAACTAATCTATGGCAAACAAAGCAAGGATATATAATGGAGAAAAGACAGTCAATAAGTGGTCCTGGGAAAACTGGACAGCTACATGTAAAAGAATGAAATTAGAACACTCCTTAACACCATACACAAAAATAAACTCAAAATGAATTAAAGACCTAAATGTAAGGCCAGACACTGTAAAACTCTTAGAGGAAAACATAGGCAGAACACTCTATGACATAAATCACAGCAAGATCCTTTTGGACCCACCTCCTAGAGAGATGGAAATAGAAACAAAAATGAACAAATGGGACTTAATGAAACTTAAAAGCTTTTGCACAGCAAAGGAAACCATAAACAAGATGGAAAGACAACTCTCAGAATGGGAGAAAATATTTGCAAATGAAGTAACTGACAAAGGATTAATCTCCAAAATTTACAAGTAGCTCATGCAGCTCAATATCAAAAAAACAAGCAACCCAATCCAAATTGAGCAGAAGACCTAAATAGATATTTCTCCAATGAAGATATACAGATTGCCAACAAACACATGAAAGAATATTCAACATCACTAATGATTAGAGAAATGCAAATAAAAACTACAATGATGTATCACCTCACACCAGTCAGAATGGCCATCATCAAAAAATCTACAACCATAAATGCTGGAGAGGATATGGAGAAAAGTGAACTCTTTTTCACTTTTGGTGGAAATGTAAGTTGATACAGCCACTAAGGAGAACAGTATGGAGGTTCCTTGAAAAACTAAAAATAGAAATACCATACAACCCAGCAATCCCACTATGGGGCATATGCTCTGAGAAAACCATAATTCAAAGAGTCATGTACTACAATGTTCACTGCAGCTCTATTTACAATAGTCAGGACATGGAAGCAACCTAAATGTCCATCGACAGATGAATAGATAAAGAAGATGTGGCAAATATACACAATGGAATACTACTCAGCCATAAAAGAAAACGAAATTGAGTTATTTGTAGTGAGGTTGATGGACCTAGAGACTGTCATACAGAGTGAAGTAAGTAAGAAAGAGAAAAATAAATACCGTATGCTAACACATATATATAGAATCTTAAAAAAGAAAAAAAAATGGTTCTGAAGAACCTAGGGGCAGGACAGGAATAAAGTCTCAGACGTAGAGAATGGACTTGAGGTCACAAGGAGGGGGAAGGGTAAGCTGGGATGAAGTGAGAGAGTGGTATGGACTTATATATACTCTACGAAATTAAAATAGATAGCTGGTGGGAAGCAGCCACATTGCACAGGCAGATCAGCTCAGTGCTTTGTGACCACCTAGAGGGGTGGGATAGGGAGGGTGGGAGGGAGACGCAAGAAGGAGGAGATATGGGGATATATGTATATGTATAGCTGATTCACTTCGTTATACAGCAGAAACTAACCACCATTTTAAAGCAATTATACTCCAATAAAGATGTTAAGAAAAAAATAGTAGGTTTTAACAAGTAAAACAAAAAAAACATTTAATGTTGTAAAGGTAACATTGCAGACTTAATCTAAATACAATGGACAAAGAAAAAAATGTAAGGAAATACATTTTTTTACTTTTTAATTTTTATGTTTGGATGAGTAGACCATTATTCTCTTTTTTTTGGTTCATTAATTCAGTTTATATAATGTTTCTCCCCCTGCCCATATATACATGCAAGTAAATCTCTCATCAAATGAGTTTTGAATTCAGGCATTGCACTAGTTATTTTTCTTCTCAGATGAAAACTGGTCTATGCTGTGAATGTTATTTGATAAGCTCCTGTATTTACTTGTATTCAAATATTCTGCTGCTGTCTACTAAAAGTCATTTCTTGGAGGCTTTAGCTAATTGCAGATAAAAAGACTGTGAGAGTAATTATTCCCTTATAGGAAAATGAGGAAGGATACTGCTAAAGCTAGGTAGAAGGATTCCAACCCAGGCAAATAAGGAAATAATTAAAGGCAAGAAAAACAACTTGGCTGTATCACATCTTATGCAAATTAGCCCTAGGATTCTCTACGAAGGTAAACCTTCACTCCCTCACCACACACACACACCCCAGCCCAAATTTCAAGCAGGAAATACTTCAGGCTGCAAATAGCTCAGACACTAGCATTCTGAAGCATGAGAACTGAGGCACCAGTTTGTAAAATCCTCTCTGGGGCAAACTGAGAGTGTCCTACAGTATTTGCTCACAAGCCTGAACAACGAGCAGGAACTCTGTGAGTTGATACAAAGAACGTGCTAAACATTTCCTACTTACATTTCCTCTCATATGGAAGGACAATGCACTCATCTTTGATGTGGGAACAGAAAACAAAAAGTGTGTGTCTGACGTACATTCTAAAAGAATGTCCTGCCCCTGGTATGTGGCACCAAAGGGGATGGTACCAGCACCTCCTTTGTCCCTCCAGTTGTTCTTTATAATACGTATCATGGTTACACTGATGTTATCCTCAGAGTCCCAAGGATATTTATTTTTCCACTTCCCACATACTATGAGGACAAAAAACGGGATGAACTACCTCGAAACAATTTCTTTAATACATCACCAAAATATTCTCTTTGTTTTTTAGAGTAATGTTTCTCAAAATTGAGTGTGCATTAATCACCTAGAGGTCTTGTTAAAATAATGCTGGGGCCTGAGAATTTGCATTTTTAACAGATTCCCTTGTGATGCCTATGCTGTTGGTTGTGGGATTGCACTTTGAGAAACACAGGTGTAGAGATTCATGCAAAGGGCCTAGGAGTTTCCAAACTTTTCTGCACTTTGGAATCATCTAGAAATCTTTAAAACTACTGATGCCTGACACCATGCCCAGAAATTCTGATTTCATTAGTATAGGGTATGACCTGCGCACTGGGATTTTACATAGCTCCCCACATATTCTAAAAGGCAGCAAAGTTTGGAAACTGGTATTTTAGGCCATGCCTCTCTCTACCTCTCCTTGTAACTCACATCGAGCAAAAGCCTGATGAAACTTTTTAATGTCTTGTTCTCTCATCCCTTTGCTTCACTGGCATTTAGCTGGCAAAATTCCCAAGCCTAGATCAGTGCATTAGTTGCATTCTTCACTTTTTATCCATGTTGCTGTGCGCTTCTGGAGAAAGTAATGTAATCACATATACCGATGCCTTGGTGCACTACAAATTCACTGTCTTATAGATTAGCAGGGCCCTCAAATGTTTCTAATTGTCATTACACAGTACTTAATTCACTACATCTATTGTCACACTTTCTCTCTCATATATGGGCTCTCTTGCACTCTCATTTCTCATAACATTTTTTTTTTCAAACCTTCTCAACATCTTAAAATCTATCTTAGTGGTGCTCAACCTGGGACAATTTTGCACCCCAGGGAACATTTGGCAATGTCTGGAGACAATTTTGTTGTCAAACTGCGGAGCAGAAGACTGTGCAACTGGCACCTGGTGGGTAGAGGCCAGGGATGCTGCTAAACATCATACAATGCATAGCACAGACCCCACAACAAGGAAATATTCAGCTCAAAATGTCAATAGTGCTGTGGATGAGAAACACGAGTATCTTCATACCACTTCCTCTAACTCTCAGCAGACACTTGAATTTCACAAAGAAAAGAGAGCCAATGCCCCCTTCACCTTCACATTCACCTACCCAAACACTTTCTTATCTGTTTGGTTTAATTTCCGTAGACAAGTGAGTCCTCTACAGTTAACAGTTACAAAGGTATTCCTCCTTCAACTCTTAATCTGTCTGATCATTTCTGGAAGCTAAAAAATTTTTAAATGAGTACTCATTTATCATTGATTTATCATTTCATCACTTGGAAAATATTTATTATCTACTATGTGTCAGTTATTGTGCAAAGTGCTAGGAATAAAATGCTGAGCCAGCCAGACATAGTCTCTGTCTGAATTGATCTTAATGTCCAGTGGAGGAGACACACATTAATTAAATAATCCCCCAAACAAATATCAATTACAAAAAGTGATCAATGCTAAACAAGTTTCTCACTGATGAACTTGACCTAGAATGAGGGTCAGAGGAAGCTTCTCAAGATAGTGTTGGCTGCTGCTTGAGTTTGGTTAGTGGGGAGCAAGGGTGGAAATGGGGAGGAGGATGGACTCCAGGCTAGGGAGCTGCATACATGGAGGTCCTGGGGCCTGATTCTAAATCATGTCTCATGGGACGACGTGAAAGAAGGTCAGTGCTGCTGGAGAACAAACGAGAGGAAAGGAATGCACAGATGAAACTGGAGAGCCAGCTGGGGGCCAGTTCTTTCATTTCTTTTATTCATTCAACAATAAGTATTGAGTATTTCCTGTGAGCCAGGCCCTGCTCTAGGCACAGGAAATTTAATAGTAGAGCTTATGTTATTGTAGGTGATTCAGAAGGTAAATAAAGGAAATAAGAAAAATATGTTGTGTGTTAGATAGTAATCACTACTGAAGAGACAAGTAAATTGGAGAAGGGGAACAAGGAAATGATGGTAGTGGTAAGTTTCTATTTTTACATAAGGAGGTGAATTTGGGCACACCTTAGAAGAATAAGGGAGCAGGCTATGTGAGGGGAAACACCTTTCCTGGCAGAGGGACCAGCAAAAGCCAAAGCCCTGAGAGGAAGGATGCTTATTCAGTTTAGGAAAAGCAGCAAGGACTCTGTGTCTGAGGCAGAACAAATGAAAGGGATAACAAAAGGAGGAAAAAGATAAGAGAAAAAAGAGAGTGGCAGAGGTGGTTAAAAACATGACCCAACAATGTGTTGTCTATAAAAAAAATCAAATATAATGATACAGGAAGGTTACTAAAATGATAGAAAAAGATATATGAGGCAAATGTTAATTAAAGGAAAGCAAGGGTGGCTATATTAGTATTGGATAAAGCAGAATTTAGAACAAAGGAAATTAGTAGAGACAGAAGGGGACATTATGTAATGATAAAAGGGACAATCCACCAAGAATACATATGCAACAAACTGCAGAGCCGCAAAATGTATGATGAACTAAAAGGATAAATAGACACATCCACAAATGTAGGTGGAGGCTTCAACACTCCTGTCTCAATAATTGATAATTGATAGAACAACTAGGCAGAACATCAGTCAGCAAATAAAAGAACTCAACATCATCAACCAAGATCTTATTGAAAATACAAAATCTTATTGACAATACAAGATCTTATCGATAGTACACCCTATCTTAAAATAGCAGAATCCACATTCTTTTCAAGTGCTCATAGAATATAAATCCAGACCAACAATATCCTGTGCCATAAAACAAACTTCAACACATTTAGAATAATTGAAATTATACAGTGTGTTCTCTGACCAAAATGGGATTAAACTATAAATCAATACAAGAAAAATAAAAGAAAAATTCCTAACACTTGGAAACTAAAAAACTTACTACTAAATAATCCATAGGTCAAAGAAAAAATCTGAAGGGAAATTTTAAAAAATGTGTGGAACTGAATGAGCATAAAAATATGAGACATCACAATTTGTAGGACACAGCTAAAGCACTTCTGAAAGAAAAATTTATCTATCTATCTATCTATCTCTCTCTCTCTCTATATATATATATATATACACACATATATATAACAAGAAAAGTCTCAAATTTATAATATAAATTCTATTTCAAGACCTAGAAAAATGTGCAAAATAAACCCCAAATAAGCAGAAGGAAAGAAATAATAGAAATAGGAGCAGAAATCAATAAAAGAAAAAGCAGAACAATAGAGAAAATAAATGAAACAGAGTTGGTTCTTTGAAAAGATCAAAAAAATCAACAAACTTCAATGAGATGAACAAAGAAAAAAGACAAAGTTTAGCAATATCAGGAATGAAACAGGGAATCTTCCTGCAGATCCTGCATATATGAAAAGGATAGCAAGGGAATACTATGAACAACTCTACATGCATAGATTTGACAACTTAGAGGCAATAAACTAATTCCTCAAAAACACAAACTAGTACAATTCATCCAATATGAAATAGATAATTTGTAACCATTATAGATATTGAATTCATAACTTTAAAACTTCCATAAAAGAAATTTCTAGGCACAGATGGTTTCACTGGACAATTCTCCCAAACCTTTACAAAGTAACACCAGTTCTACACAATCTCTTCCAGTTAACATAAGAGGAAGTACTTCACAATTCATTTTATGGAGCTATCATTACCCTAAAACCAAAACTGGATAAAGACATAATCT
This sequence comes from Mesoplodon bidens, assembly GCF_964165515.1. Taxonomy (NCBI): domain Eukaryota; kingdom Metazoa; phylum Chordata; class Mammalia; order Artiodactyla; family Ziphiidae; genus Mesoplodon; species Mesoplodon bidens. The sequence goes on along the minus strand of NC_138164.1, from coordinate 28,660,383 downwards.
CTTCCCCTGCAAAATGTAAGAAAGAATGAAAGAAAACCACAGACCAGTATCATGCATGTATATGGACTTTGAATTCCTTAACAAAATATTAGCAAACAGAATTTAGTGATATATGTTACTATATATATATATATATATATATATATATATATATATATATATATATATATATATATGCCATTACTAAGTGCTGTTTATTCCAGGGATGCAAGGCTGGTTCAGTATTTGAAAATCAACCAGTGTAATCCAGCATAATAACGGGCTAAAGAATATGACTATATCAATCAATGCAGAAAAAAACATTTGACAATATTTAATATTCATGATGAAAACTCTCAGAAAAGTAGAAAAGAGAAAATTTCCTCAACTTGATCAAGAACAAATACAAAAATCCTACACTCCTATAATCCAACATTATACTTAATGGTGCAAAATTAAATGTTTTTCCTGCTAAGATCACAAACAAAGGAAGGCTACAACTCTCATCACTCTTATTCAACATTATACTGAAAGTTCTAGCCAGGGGATTAAGACAATAAAAAGAAACAAAAGACATACTAATCAAAAAGGAAGAACTGGTGGATGATGCCATTGTCTCCATAAAAAATCTCAGGAAATCTACCAAAAACTCCAAGAACTAAGTGAGTTCAGTAAAGTCACAGTATAGAAGATCCATATACAAAAATCAAATGTATTTCTATATACTAGCAATAAATACATTGATACCAATATAAAAAATGCATAACATTTTCAACTGCTCAAAAATTAAATACTTCAGTGTGTATCTAATAAGGTATGCACAGGAGTTTTATACTGAAAACTACAAAGCACTGATGAAAAATTAAAGATCTAAATAAATGTAAAGAAATACAGTGTCAAAGGATTTGAAGCCTCAACATAGTAAAGCTGTCAGTTGTCCCCAAATGGCATACAAATTTAACACATTTCTTATCAAAATCCTAGTAAGATTTTCTGTAGATACACAAAAGAGTATTTTAAAATTTGTATGGTAACCCGAAGGAACTAGAATAGTTTAAACAATTTTGATAAGAAGAAAATAAGATGATTTACCCTATTTCAAGAGTTATATAGCTAGAGTAATCATGATATTGACATGAGAGATAGACACATAGATCAAAGCAACAGAACAGGGAACCCAGAAATAGATCCACTCAAACGTCTCCAAGTGATTTTTGACAGATGTGCAAAAGCAAGTAACTGGAGGAAAGATAGTTTTTTCAACAACTGGTGCTTGAGCAATTGGACTTCCATAAGAAAGAGAAAGAAAAAGAAATTTGACCTAAGTATGTAAAAAAAATTAACTCAAAATGGATCACAGTATTAAATGCAAAATATAAAACTATTGGAAGAAAACATAGGAGATCTTTGAAATCTAGGGCTAATCAAACAGTTTTTAAACTTGACATCAAAGCATGACCCATAAAAGAAAAATTAAAAATTGAACTTCATAAAATTAAAACTTTTTGCTCTGTGAAAGACCCTGTTAACAGTATGAGAAGACAGGTACAGAGAAAATATTTGCAAACCACTTATCTGATAAAGGACTCTCATCTAGAATATATAAAGAAAATTCTAAACTCAATAGCAAAAAAACAAACAATCCAATTTGAAAATGGACGGAAGTAATAAAAAGACATTTCATCAGAGAGGATATACAGATGGCAAATAAGCACATGAAAAGATGTTCAATATCTTTAGTCATCAGAGAAATGCAAATCAAAATCACAATAAAATGTCAATACACGCTTATCAGAATGGCTGAAATAAAACACTAGTGGCAACACTAAAAGCTGGTGAGGATGCAGAGATCCTGGATCACTCATACATTGATGGTGTAAATGTAATTAGCACAGGCACTCTGGAAAACAGTTTGGAATTTCTCAAAAAACTAAACGTGCAACTTCCATATGACCCAGCAATTTCACTCCCAGGCGTTTATCCCAGAGAAATAAAGATTTGTGTTCACACAGAAAACCCGTGAATGAATTTTATAGCAGATTTACTAATAATAGTGCCAAACTGGAAACAACCCGTATGTCCTTAAACGGGTAATTTGTCAAACAAGTGGTGGAATACTACTCACCAATAGCACACACATAACATGGATGGATCTCCAGAGAATTACATTCTCAGTGAAAAAAGCCAATGTCAAAAGACCACATGTTATATAATTCCATTTAGATAACAGTCCTGAAATGACAAAATATAGGTACGGAGAACAAGTTAGTGATTGCCAGAGTTAAGGAGATGGTGGGGATGGGAGGGCAGTGAGTGTGGCAATAAAAGAGCAAAATGAGGATCCTTATGGTGGTGTAAATGTTCTGTATCTTGACTGTATCAATGTCAACATCCTGGCTGTGATACTGTACTATAGTTGTTCAAGATGTTACCTCTGTGGAAACCAGCTAAAGTGTACCTGGGGTCTCTGAATTCGTTTTTACAACTGCACGTCAATCTACAGTGATCGCAAAATAAAAAGCTTAATTTAAAAAGTACTGATCTTCATAGTAACATATGGGTATGTTGGGATGCCTTCTGTATGGCACAGTGATTAGGTAAAATGTGCCTTGTCACACAACCTCCTGCACCTCCACCCCCTGACCCTTCTACTTTTCCCTCCATCTGGCAAAAATAGAGGATGGCAACTTCAATTATTTTTTTTCTTTTATTATTTTTTAAAAATTGAAGTCTAGTTGATTTACAGTATTATGTTAGTTTCAGGTATAGAGCATACTACTTCAGTATTTCTACAGATTATACTCCATTATAACTTATTACAAGACAATAGGTATAATTCTCTGTGCTATACAGTATATCAACAGACGAGTGGATAAAGAAGAGGTGATATATATATATATATATATATATATATACACACACACACACACACACACAATGTAATATTACTTAGCCATAAAAGAGTGCATTTCTGCCATTTGCAGCAACATGGATGGACCTAGAGATTACTATACTTAGTGAAATGTTAAAGAAAGACAGACACTATATTATATCACTTATGTGTGGAAATTTTAAAAACAATACAAATGAATGCATACGCAAAACAGATTCAGTTTACTTTGAGATGTTTCTCCACTGTGGTTCCTCCCCAACTACCTATTGCCTTCAACTTAAAGGGCCATATCAGTCATTGTGAGATGAAATTTTGCAGTACAGCGTTATGATAACTTTACTAAAAACTGAGGGAAATTTTTGAAACAATTGTTTTATTTAGGAATTCTTGACCTAATTTTTATTGACTTCTCATTTTCAGTATTGTGCTGTGAGAAAATTGTCAGATATTCTGAAAGAATGATAAATAATGATGATATACTTAAATTTTTAAAAAAATTACTCACTAGAGCCAGAGTATAATCTGTGCTTTTAAAGAAAATGAGTAGAGTGTTGTTTTGTTAACAGTTGTATTTTTGGAAAGACTGAGGTTGTCCAGATGATGGTGCTAGAAGAGTGTTCTTAAGTCATGTGAGAACTGGAAACTCATTCTGGGTCATTCAATGTCATTGATGGATCCTTATTAAACACATTTTTAAATGTTTTTTCCAGGCCAATCATCATTGCCATCGTTTTCATCATCAAATACATATGGAAAAGCTCACAGTCTTAGTGGCTTTCACAGCAATGCCAGAAATCCTTAAAAGGCCATGCAACCCTGTTCGCACAATGAATTGTTAAATTAATTTCATTTATTCATGAAGTACCTGTTTAACTTATTAAAGGGACATACTCCAAAATAGATCTTATTAAGAATGCCAGCTAGGCACCTCCACTACAAGGTAAGTATCTTTTAACGAGCTTATCAGGTAGGTTCACAGCCAAGAGATTTTCATACTTTGCATGTAGAAAAGAAGTATTTTTAAAGTTATAATCATTAACTTGGTGATTAAATTAAATGAATAAAAAGGAAGTTGATTTTTAGATATAATAAAAGAAATATCTTACTAGTAGTAAAGGGAAACAAATGATACACAAGTTTTATATAACCATAGTGAAAAACAACACGCTCAGACATCTAACTAACACTGAATGTAGCCATGATTCCACTCTGGTTTATGAAAGAAAGTTGAACTTGAGACTTTCAGAATTGGAAAAAATAAAGCCATGAAGAACAGAGAACAAATAATAGGAATAAAATCTTTTTTCTTGAGTTTCTGTAGTTTGTAAAGTGTACTTTATCATTTCTCACCTGGGTATTAAGTCTTATGTCAAGCTGAAGAGCTATCAGAATAAAGCAAAGAAACAGAGCAAGTTTATTGCTCAAAAAGCTCAAGTTTATTGTGTACATCTGAATACTATCTTGTAGGTGCCAAATTACAACGACTACAGCATATAAAAGTAACCCTTCACAAAACATGAACTTTTCTCAACCCTCAGAACTAAAGGAAAATTGATGCTCTTTCACACTGAGCACTGAAAAATAAATTTTCATTCCCTCATTCTCTCTGCCTCTGTCACACTCTTATACACACACACACACACACACAAACACACATGCCATTGTGAAAAGTTTAATCTCTTTTTAATTACCATTGCATCCTATAGTTTAATGTTTCCTACTTGCCCATGATCCAGAACAGAGCTATAATTATCACTTTACATTTACAGAGCATTTAATATAGTTTGAAGTCTTCATAAATGTATTTTACTTTTTGCTTATAGCACATGTCTTAAATAGAGCTGAAAATGCTGATCATCTAGTTCATGGATGTTAGCAAAAGAGAAGGGAAGTAAACTGTGCCTCTCACAGAATATAGGGTCCTACAAAGAGGAAAATCCATAGTTGCAGGCATCATTTCTATAAAGATGACTCTCAGGTTTCTACCCTAACCTGCCTTCCTGAGCTCCAGGAGATTTGTCCAGCTTTACAAATGTGTGTCGAATAGTTCCAACTGCATGTTCCATTTGCATTTGACCTATGACCTAAACCTACATTAATATCTCTTCCCCTGTGGTTTCCATATTGTGCTAATTTGTGACATCTCTCTCCCTAAAACCCAGGTAGGAATGTCAGACCCTTCTTGGACTCTGTCTCTGAGTTCCTTTTCACATTTCATCCAGTCAGTTGCCTATTCCTGCAGATTATATTCTTTCTCTACAAAATATCTTGACTTGCTTTCCTCATTGTCATTCCAGTGTTACCTACTTCCATCCAGGCCTTTGTCATTTCTCATATAGATTGTGGTAATCAGTCTCCTCTCCCTCTTCTCTCCTATTTCAGGACATTTACATCCTGTTGGTCACTCTCCTAACCAATACCCTCAACATCTCTCCATCAACTACTGAGTTAAGCCCTAACTCCTCATCCTCATGTTCACTGTCCTGCTTATCTTTTCTTCAGACTGACTTACAAGTATCTTAGCCTTGTAGTCTTAATTTTTCTGAAAACACAGTCAATTGTCTTGCTGGCTTCTGCTCTATTTGTGTATTTACCTACCAAACCCCACTGTCCAATGTCTACTGAAATCCATTCCAGCCTTAGGGACCAGTTTCAAATGTCACACCCTCCATGAAACTTCTTCCTACCCTCCTTTTCTCAAACATCCAGGTCTAAAAATTCAATATACTGGGAAGTATATATTTACTTAACAGAAGTGAAATGAATTTAAATAAAGGTATAATTGAATATTTTTATTTTTAAGTTTATCTAATGAAGTCACTTTTCCTGTATTCAACTTTCAAAAACTGCATCAAAAAGTGCCGCCTAACTGGTACAAAAGCATATTTTAGTTTCCATGGAAGATTATTATGTATGAGTATATTTATAAAAAGTTGGCTAAACCTCAGATATCAGTAATGTCAATAAAGAACAGGAAAACATTACAAATGCAAATGCTAGTTTGTATCAACAACAAATACTCATTTGTTAACAGCATTAATCCAAGCAGAGTATCCAATGTAAACCAATAGTTGGTTTGGGACTAGAATGACAAGTAGAAATAAAATGAAAGCAATTGTCAAGTTTTTTTCTATTTCTCTGCTACAATTTTAGCTTTTGCCAGTGGTAACAATTTCTACCCTTAATGCTAGAGAACAATTTCACAACTGTTTACCTATCATTCACTTATTCATTCTTCCTGTTACTTAACAAATATTTATTGGTCAATTGGGCATAAGGGATCAAAATTATCTCCATTCTTCCTCTTAACTCTACTATAGTTTGATGGAAATATAGACTGAAGCTCACCATAATCCATGTTAAATTCTCCATGGGCGTAAAAATGCTCAAAGGACTGTAGTTTTGGGGGGAAGGAGAGTATGGGTTTCCGTAGGAAAGACAGAAAATCTTTAAGAAATACTGAAACATTTTAGTGTGGAATTGAAGTTTTTCTAGTTTGCCACCCAGACAAGGGAGGTAACAACATTCTATAGAGAAGTAGATGCATGTGAACAGGAATAGGGTGGTGAGGTGCCATGCCAAGCTTGGAGACTGCAGCTCTGCATAGCTGGGACAGAAGAAAGATGGGCAGGAGTTGTATGTCAACAGGCTGACTGAACCAGCTTGAGGAAGGCCTCATACAACCTGCCAAGACTTTGGGATTTTATGAGCCTTTGAGATATGGGAAGATCCCAAGCAAGGGGATGCTTCAGATTTTATTGTAGAAAGAGCTCTTGATGATATTTGAGTAACAGGGCAGAAGGATGTGAATGGACAAGCCCACAGCTTAGTGGTCAATCAATGGAAAGTTCATTCCCACTAATTGTGGGCCAGTAAAATCAACAGATAACTCTTTACTCAAGACGTAAGAAGAATTTCCATCCAGACCAAAGCTTTAAGACAGAAGAGAGTAAGTTACATCAAAGTGACATTCAATAATATTTACAGTCTGAAAATATTCAAAGACTTGTCCCCTCTGGGCTACATAGAATTCATCCCAGATGGGTAAATGCCTGTCTGGGTCCCAGACGAGGTTAGGGGAGGAAATGCCACAACCACTCAGGCTTGCAGTGTTACACAGGCCTTAGTCTGGAAGTCCCTTTGGTCTAACCTAAATTTATTTTCCTGTAGTTTAAGTTCATTTCCTCTTTTCCATCCTTAGGGGTGGTAAAGAACAGATGGTCATAAACCACCAGATAATGACCCTTTATAAACTGGAGACACATATTAAATCATCTCTCAGCCCTCACTTTCCTGAGTTAAACAATAGGAACTCTCTATCAGTTTTATTCTTAGACTTGCTATCTTAAATCTGTATCTTTGTTTTCTAATAGTGACTGTCCAGCTCTTTCTCATATCACTTAGATGTTCATCTACAAAGAGGACAAGAATCTTCAACAAATATATAATTATTTCCAAATACATTGGAAGCATTTATTCTGGGATCTTTGATCCTGTAATAGTCGGGTGCCATGTTACATTAAAAGAACAAAACAAAACAAAACAGCCCCAGCATGTTACTGACTGACATCTTGAGACCACTAGGATTTCCGCATACTTTTGGTAAACTTGTATTGAGCTAATCTTCCCATCTAATGTTTGTAAACTCTAACCTGTTTTGTTTTTTTTAATTGCAGTAGTAATTTGTTTCACTTTTTTGAACCCCTCTGCTCTTTGCCATTGTAATTGAACGTTTTATTTCATTTCTGACATTTTTCTCCTTCTTTGGCATTGCTTGACAATTATTATTTATTTTACCTCACGTTATAGTCAGAAATAGCTCAGATTTTCTGCAACTCTGCACTTTTTACAACTCCTTGCCCTTTTGAAAGTATCACAAACTTCCATTTGTACCAGGCTTCTCCAAGCAGGCAGGGGCCTTTGGTGTGTGCTATTCCCTGCCCACCCCAGACACTCACTAAAAGAAACACTGGAGATGGAGTAATGACATTTATTGAGCACTCACTTTGGGCCAGACTCTGGGATGGGCCAAGGGACAACTATGAATCATCCCATCCTGCTCTCTGGGAGCTCTGAACACTGGGCTGGAGGGGCTCCTCTAGCACATTCTTCACAGGGATTGGATGCAGCAGAATATTTCAGCAGCTTGGACTCTAGATGATTATGTAAGATACGGTATTATTCCTGAAGTAATCTGCAGAGCAAGAAAGTGTTAGATTTCCACCTATGTTTCCCTTCCAGAAGTTCAATGTATGCTTCCTTACTAGTCTGTTAACCATAATTTAATAATAAGTTAAACTTTCTAATCTTCTCATAAGATCAGTGTTTAATAAGATATATTAAATGGGAGGCCAATTCTGTCAGGAATAGTTGACATATGTTAAGAATAAATCCTAGAGCTTCTACATGACTATTAACCAAGTACTGCAAAAGAAGAACAGAATGCAAACTTTTCTTTTGTCCCCTCCATCCTCACAATCTCTCTGGATCCTCAGTTCAGACATCTGAGAAGAGCCTTGGAAGAACTCTCAGAAGAAGGCATTTTCCCTGGTCTTTCATTCACATGACCCACATTTCCAGGTGGACAATGAGATCCACAACTTCTTTTTCCTGAGAGCTTACAATGACACAGGCAGGCACCATGACTTTGCATCTACAGCCAAGGTTCATGCCCAATGGATGTCCAATTACATGAAGGACTGAGGAGTTTCTTAGTCAAGAACTCACTCTAAGGGAAGATGAAGTCCGACTTGAGTTTTGATCTGGTCATCAAGTATCAGGGCTGAGGGGGCAGTAATTAAAACACAAATGGGTTGTCTTTGATCTGAAGCTATTTCTAGTCTTATATGGTGGTGTCATATCTACATTCTAGGAAATGAGAGATCAGTAAACATAACTCTATATGGTTAAAGCTTTAGAAAAACCACTAAGAATTTAAACGTAAGCAGTCCTGAGTATCCCCCTAATGAAGTATAACACAGAGGGCTAAAAAGAGGCAATAAGGGACTTCCCTGGTGACTCAGTGGTTAAGAATCCATCTGCCAATGCAGGGGACACAGGTTCGAGCCCTGGTCCAGGAACATCCCATACGCCACGGAGCAACTGGGCCCGTGCGTCACAACTACTGAGCCCACATACCACAGCTGCTGAGACCTATGCACCTAGAGCCAGTGCTCTGCAACAAGAGAAGCCACTGCAACGAGAAGCCCATGCAATGCAATGAAGAGTGGCCCCCGCTCACCACAACTAGAGGAAGCCCGCATGCAGCAACGAAGATCCAACGCAGCCAAAAAAAAAATAAAAATAAAAAAATAAAAAAAAAGAGGCAATAAAACTGCTATTGTAATCTCATTTGGACCAGAAGTTAGTGAGCCCCAGAGAAACTGTAGTACTACATAATCATGTCACTGAGCTGTACCACAGAATGTGAAGCAGGGATAATGAATCCCATTTTACAGATGAGGGTTGGTAAGTGATTATTAACATATTGCATCACTCCGTGGACACCTTTCATTGTATTCTATGAGAATGGCGCCCCCCAAGAGCACCACTGCGAGATCTAGGCTTGGATTCCAAGCTTACCCTGTTAAGTGGTCAAGGTCTGTCTGGACTTAAGCCACCTCATTCTTCTGGAGCTAACAGACCCAGAGAACTGACCAGGACTTCACAATCAATGGGTTTATAGGGTATTTGTTGAGTCACTGCTAATAAGGAAGTTCTCTATTTCCCCTGGTCTCCGTGAGGAGATTTTTATTTTCTCCTAGAAATGACTTTGGTGCGGGGCTTTTGTTTTGGGAGATCTTAGCTTTGAGCTTTGTTTGCTTGTTTACTTCCTCTCCTGCATCCTTGTTTAGGTTCCCAGCCATATTTTTTCCCCTCTGCTTATTTGTTTGAGAGCAACTGCCTGTGTCATTTCCTTCATCTCTGGCATGTCCTTGGCTTTTTTATGGCCTGGGGCGCTATACGGGCCTGTGACGAGGAGGTGTGCAGGCCAGTGATCAGAAGGCTGGGGACCCCGGGGAGTACAGCGGGCTGACAACAGCAGGGCACCAGCTCAGCTCAGGAAGGCGGCAGGAGCTCAGCTCCTAAATAAAAATAGTCCTGAGTTCCTGCTACAGCTGGCCAAGATACTGTCCATCTCAGTGAAAGGAAGCAGACGTTCACACATGCCAACACGCTGTGTTTGTGTATTTGGTGTCCTCACTACCTCAAGTGCACGTTCCCACTGGGTCACTTTGCACCCACGTTGTTACCTCTGTTTGTTTTATAAGGTCACAGTTTATTAAGACAAGAATAACTAGGTTTTTTAAACTCTTAGCTCACCTATTCTTCCAGTGCTTTGGGGGTTCAGCTTACTATCATCTAAACATGAATTTTAAAATGATTATTTTCTTAATATCAAAATGTTCATTATAGAAATTTTGAAAGACTAGGAGTATAAAGAAAAAAATCACCTCTAATTCCACCACCCAAGTATAATAACTACCATATATATTTATATTTATATACTTCTAATTTGTTTTTAAGGCACAGACACATTTGTAAAAAATGAAATAATGTTTCCATGGTTTTGTTTCAATAGTTTACCTGTTTTAAACAGTTAACATTTTAGGTACTTAGAAAAAACATTTTATAGAAAACTTTATACAAAGTTTCAGTCTGTAGTTTTGATTGAAGTAGTATTTTCATGCAATAAAATGTACTAATTTCCATTGTTCAAATGCATTCACTTGTGTAACCATCACAACCAAGATGAAAAGCATTCCCATCACTTCAACAAGTTGCCTTGTGTCCCTGTCCCTTCAGTCCATCTCCATCTCCGCTCCCTGCTGCAGGCAACCACTCATCTGCTTTACATCACCATCAACTAGATTTGTCATTTCTAGAGTTTTATATAAATGGAATCACACAGTATGTACTCCTTTGTTCCTAGCTTCTTTCCCTCAGCATATTTCTCACACATGTTAATAATCACAGATGATTATACTCACATATACTTTAAAATCTTCTTTTCTTCATTTTATAGTATATCATGAGCATTTTCCACATCACTAATTATTCTCTTAAAACTTAATTTCCAATGACTACACATTATTTTGTTTTAGGGGTATACCATAATTTATCTCATAATTAAGATCTTGTTGTTAATCGTTTTGTTGTTTCAACAGTTTGCTGTTATAATCAAGAATGATTATTCTTGAATACATATGTTTTATACATGACCTAATTTCTGAGGGATAAATTTCTATAAAAGGACTTATTAAGTTAGAGGACAGGCAAATTCATAAGGTTTTTAAAATATATTGTGCTAATTTAATCCTTACAAACAATATATACAAATATGTGAGGAAAAATAGTATTTTTAAGTTGGAAGGGAACCTGTAAAAAAATCTGGTTCAGGTCCTTAACCAACGGGTGGACACACATATGGAGTTCTTTTAATATGCATATGCATTTTATCTAACTTGGTATGTATTTATGAGGTTCAGGTAGCTGCTGTTTTTGGTTTTAAGTTCTTCAGATGATTCTGTTGCACACTCCATGTTAAGAATCACCTTATTTTTACAGGTGAAGAAAATGAATCCAGGAGAGGCTAATTAAAGCCTCCTGATTCCCCCATACTCTTTTTATTTCACTGGGTGAACTTCCCTCTACATTGAATACCCATTACCTGGAGAGCAATAACAATAACAACCACCACCACGACTCTCTACCTACTCAGAAGCCACAATTAAGCAGCTAGGTCTCTTTGTGGTGGACCTGTACCTTAAAAGAACTCCTTAAGGTGGTGAAATTGATAAAAGTGCCAGGACTACCTCAGAGGACTCCCCAGTTGAAAGGATCCCAAACAAGGTGTAACTCAAAAATTTACTTGGATGCACTGCCCAAATCTGAAGTAAACCTTCCTTGACTTTGTCCCCACTCCCCAGTCCCTGACTCAACCTCTTCACATTCCTCTCAGAGGAGACAAAGCAAAGAACTGTCTCACTCAAGCTCAGGAATAAGTCCTTTTACTCACCACACCTACTACACTGGGACCTGTTGCTCATTTTCCTCTCTGCATTCCAGCTCCCAGAGTGATGGCTACAGTTTCTGCCATCTTCTACCACAACCAAAGAGAAGCTACTGAAGCAAGATACAGCTTCTCGTCTCCAGACGCAGACTTCCCCAGGTTGCTGCCCAGGCCACCATGTCTATTGCTTAGCTTCTCTGGGTTCCAACAGTCACCTTGTGGTTGGGCAAGTGTCTTTCACCCAACTGTCATTACAGAAGCCACAAAGCATTGCCTCATTGAGTTGTCAATGTCTGACAGAGATTTTAGTGAGTTGATTCTTTGAGATTTTATCCACTATTGACTGAAGTCCCTCAACCTGCAACTAGGTAAGTCTGTAGGGCAAGGCAACATTGTGAATCTGAATCTGGACTCTTTTCCTGTTTTTTTTTTTTTTGGCCACACCACCACACAGCTTGCGGGATTTTAGCTCCCTGATCAAGGACTGAACCTGTGCCACAACAATGAAAGTACTGATGAACTCTTCCTTTAGAGTGAGTTCTTTCTCAGGAGCCCCTGATGTAGATAACTACTTATGTAAACAGATGGTTGGTCTATCATCCTCAAGAGTTCTCCAGGCATGCCTGCCTCCTGGAGAAAACTCAGTATGATATCAGGGTGGGATTCCTATTTACACCTACCTGGGCATTCCTAGACACATTTTTCAGCATAATATCATTTCCCATAACTTCAGCATTTCATGTGCAAGGAATCAGGATTTCAGTTATGAATTATTATAAAGCCCCTCCAAAAATTACTCCTAGAGAGGGATTTTAAGCTTTAGCAAATAAAAACTTACAAAAAGAAAAGTTTAAGTCAAATTGTACAAGTCTCCTAAAGCACTTTTCAACACCTAAAATGCAGAGAGAGTGATTTTTCTCACTAATTTTCTCACTAATTAATTTTTCTCAGAAATTAGTTTGTTTAAATGAAACATCTTCATAAATCATGGAAGGAAGAACTGTTTACAACAACACCTCAGTAAACAATTCTCCTTTGGAGAGTCCATTTTCCTCTTCTTCCAGCAACACTTTCATTACTGGTGACCCCAAGTCTCCAAGTATTGATATATAACCCCCTTTATAAATTCATATAGGAGAGACCTTGATAATCAATCACTAGTCTTCCCTGATTGACTGACAAATTAATTCTATAGTAATAGAAACTCTTGTTATCCAGTTAACTCAAGATCCTCTTTATAGAATGAAACACATATCATTGCATTAAAAAAATTGAGGGCATCAGAAAAGAGATGGAAAAAAATTGGGGCTATGAATGTCCATGAAACCACATATGGCCCCCAACTGACTTTTGGAAGTAAGTTTAGCTGATCCAACTCCCTCAAGTCACAAATTCTAGTGTGCAAAAAATGTGGCTTTCTCTGTTTTCCTAAATTGGACTGAATTTCTACCTTGAGCCCTATTTCTGTAGGTTTCTCCAGGGTGACTCAAGTCACTCAGTGATTTCTCCACCAATTAATGTGCAAGTTCAGCCAAATTTAGGAACTCTACCTTGTCCCAGCAGCAGACCCAAACTAAAACTTTGTAACATTGGTGAGAAGAGGAAATAACCAGTTTATCAAATATTTTATTCTAAAATATTTATATCTCTCACTTAGATCAAAGCATTTAAGCTTCAAATTAAGAATATAAATTTTGGGGTTTCAGTTACCCCTCCCTCTACCATTGGACAACATCAGCCTCACGTCTCCCAGCTAAGGAAAAACAGGCAGGGAGAGGAGAATGTTGTAGGATTAAGGCAAATGCAAGAGAAATTCCACATTTTTGTGGTATTTATGTTATGTATTACCTCATCATATAAGCCTGGTCAAGGCTTATGAAGTTGACATGAAGATGAGTAAACAAGGCCATTTTATTATTATATTAGAGGTGGCCATGGCCTTTTCTGCAGCTTCCCCTAGTTCTCCCCATTCTCCTCTGATTCCTTGGGGAAGAGTCTAAGGCTTCTGCTGGCTCTCCCAGAGGTTTCTATGGATGGGAGAATCTGTGTTCTTTTGTCACCAGCTTCCTCCAGGATATTGAAGCCTGCTTTGTCTTGCATAGACCAGAAGGCAAGTTCCCTCTATAGCTCCTCCCCACCTGTGCATTCATTGGCCAGATCCGTTTGCCTCATCGCCTCTACCCTTAGTCCAACTCTTTGCTCTACCTCCTTTTGCATCAAGATTACCATATATAAATTCTGTACTTTCTAAATGTTATTATTATATAATAGAGTTTTATTCTGTAACCCTTCTTATCTAACTTTCGGGTATATTGCCATGTTTCCCACATTATTTCTTCTGGTATGACACCTCCAACAAAAAATATGACTTTGGGATGCATACTGAAATTAGCTGTTGATGCATCTTTCTCTTCCACTAGATGGTGAGTGTCTTAAAGGTAGGAACCATATCTGATTCATCACTGAAATTCAGCACCTTGTGTAGAGCCTAACACATAGTAGGTATTCAATGCATATTTAGTGAATACATAATGAACATATCATTTTGCTAATAAAGAATGTCCGATTTCCTTTTTAAAGACTCATCTGCTTATAGTACATATACTCAAGAAGAAAGAGAAAGGCAATCTGCAGTCATTTAAATAATTTACCATTACTTACTGATTTACCATAAAATGAGGCACTGTTTAATCTTCTTCCAAGCAAGGATTCAAAGCCTGCAGATCAAGAGACCTTAGACTCCTACAATAAGGTAAGAGTCAGCTCCCTGCTTGAGTCTGTCAGAAGCTGCTGATTTATTAATATCATAACAGCCACAACAAGAATACTCTTTCCTAAGTTACCCTGCAGGTTTTTCCCCTATCATCTGGAATACATAACAGGTATTATAAACTAAATTTACTGTTTGCTGTTCATCCATTACCATACTACACAGATATAAAAATGAGAAATCAAATGGATAAAATATCAGGATGTCACAATCCTCTACCTAATATTTGAATTGTGATTTGGTTAAAGGAATTCTATGCACTCTCTATGCTTATAGATTCCTTTCAAATTCTTTGAGTCATATATTAACTTCAACTTAGAGTTGAATAAACCAACACCTGTTTTATGAGAAATTTGTCCAGTGTTACATATGGTAGGTACTAGAGAAATAAATAACATATGAATTCTAAAAATCTAAAAGTTTGCAACCTAAAACACTCTTTGTCTGATTATGTTGCACCAATGATAATAACTTCTTTAACAGTACTTATCAGAAGAGATTAAAAATGGGCTAAGCCAAGGTTCTAAATACAGTTCATTTTAGAAGACAGAACAACTAAACTCTAACCAGCTCCAAAATTATAACAACTGTGAAAGCTGTTGCAAATACTTAAAAGTCATGTTTTACATTGTGTTTTTATTTTCATATTTAAATATTCACTGAACACTGCTGATTCACTCATTCTGACTCCCTGAAATAATAAAAAGATGTGACTCAATGCCAGACCAAAACTAAAGTCAACTTAGCTGATGAAGTCTTACTAAATAAGGCTGGTGAAATATTATCCATATTCAAAATGGCCTTTACTAGGTTGAAGTTAGAGATAATAATGTTACATATTAATGATTTTCTTCCACTAATGAATAGAACGTAATTTTTACCAACAAAGTAACATTACTAAGAGCTGGAACTTTAGTTGCAATGTTTAATAATTTCTCAGACTATGGTAACAAAACAGTCAGAAACAGTTGATATTTGTGTGGCTATCAATGACTTGGAAGTTTTCCCAATAGTCAAGCCCCCAAAATGCAGTTCCACTATTCACTTTACTGTTAGGACTTGTCTAACTTGATCATGCCAGTTTACGGGAGTATTCAGCCTCCTCTCCCAGAGCATCACAAGACTGATGGATGTAGCTGAGCTCAGTGGTTTAGAGCTTGGGCTTTAATCCTAGCTCATGATTTTATTGGCTATGTGGTTGTAAGCAAGTTGCTTAATTTCTTTGAAAACTAGTTTCCTAACCTGTAAAAAGAATCTTTGTTCTTCTCTGAGAATTAAGTAAACTAATATAAATGAGCTGCTTAGCATGGGGACAATTAGTACTCAATAAATGATATTTAGTAAGCAACTTTTAATCTCATGATATGCAGTTCATTCCACATCACCAGAGACAAACATGGCAGTGTTTGGTGTCAGCATGAGAAGCCAAGAGTAGGGTAAATGATTCAATTAATGATTTGAGAATAGCCATGTTAAGTAGACAAGATCAATATCTGAAAGTAAATAACAGGAATGGAAAGGGGGAAAGGGAAAGCATTTTGTAAATATCCAAGAAGATTTTAATCTAAAAATCTTTATGGAGGACAATCTCATTGCACAAGAAGAGCAAGTATTTATTGGGACCCTCTATGTGCAAGGCTTGTTGCTGTAAGAGGCATACAGAAATTCATTCAGTAAATATTTAAGTTTTGTTTACTACCTGCCAGGGTCTGCTCTATAAGCTGGAGTAAGAACAGTGAATAACAGAGTCAGATTCTTTGCTCCCATGGAGCTTACATTCTAGTGTAAGAAACATGCAAATACTATTCCTTTCTTCAAGGCATTTACTATTTATTTAAGGAAACATGAATTTTTACGTTAAAAAAGTATAAAAGTAGTAACAACAATAACTGCAACAAAGGATACAAGAAATGGTACTAGGAGACTGTGGAGCAGTGGAAGGAACTCACAGTGTCCAAGAAACCTGAATTTAGTCCATGTTCTGATAACACCTTTAGACTTTGGGACAATCAGCATTTAATTAGAGTCTCATATTCTCATCTATAAAATAAGTCTAAAATAGTTACTTTATACTGTTCTGAGGACTAAATGAGATTACATGTGTAAAATCCCATCATAGAGCTACATGAATATGCGCATGCCTTCATTGAGGAGGAGGCTTGCCTCAAAAGGACAAGTAGTATTGGGTCAGACAGAGAAGAAGAGAAAGTTCACTCTAGGTCAAGGAAAGGGCTTGATGAAAGACATGACTTTGGAAAAGTACAAAGCATATTTAGAAGAAAGTGAGTTGAACAATTTGACTACAGCAGAGTTCATGCAGATAAGCAGGTAGAGAAACAACTAGTGACAGCTGGGCCTTGGATGACACAGAGGAGTTTCTCAGAGTTAGAATAGCTCTCATACATCTGTAGACATTGAAACACCGTATGATTAAGTGAATTACACAAGGTTATATCATTAACAGTGGAAGTAGAATCCCAACATCCATCTGGCACTCTGTCTCCTTGATGGCCTGGACAGTGGTTAAGACCATATCTTATCATTTACCTCGTCAATTCGTAGCTGAAAACTCACAGTCTGTTAGACATTTTTCATAATACAAAGCAGATATCTTACCCGACCCTCCAGTTTGTGTTGCACTTATGGCAAATGAAAGCAATTCTAAAACTACCAAGTGGAATGAAAAACAAGGGGTTATTTCTCAAAAATGAGACGGTGCTCTGCAAAAACAAACCGACTTTATGATGCCATCTGGAAAATGCTTTTGTATTCCTGATACAGTGCACTAAGCATAACTTAAAGTTGACTAACCAGCTCTGAAATGCTCTCTTCTGCTTCTTCACATATGGATGTAGCCTACAGGAACAAATGTTATTAGTCCTTGGACAGGACATCTGGTGTGACTCCTCAGCAAAAAGGTGTGCAATTCTTGGGTGAATTTCAACAGAGCACATCAGCCTAACTTTGGAAACTTTTCAGAGTTGAGATAGTCTCTGGTGATTGAACTTGTTCAGAAACTACTGCTTCCAAACCAAACTCTCATCAAGGAGATTGTTTTTCCTCCTTTCTCCCTCCCTCCTTCCCTCTTTACTCCCCAGGTTGCCTCCCTTCCTCCCTCCCTCTCTTTCTTTCTTTCCCTTTTTTCTTCCTCCCTTCTGACATTTAAAGGTTGTCTGTGATGGGTAATGCCCTGTGGTATACTCAGACAAAATTATAGTCAGACCTGTCACCTCTTAGTGTTGGCAGATGTTCCTCACGGTTTCTTCCAAAGTAACAACAATCCTTTCACATAAGTTATTGAATTGGATATTGGAATTATGGACAGAGTAATTCTCCTCCTTTCTCAAATTTAGTAATAGAACCTAATTTTAGCACCAGTAGAAAAGATTTAGAATCTCATAAATGAAAGAAACCTTCATTAATTTGGATAGAAATTAAGCAGAAGCTAACTTTGTTTCATAAAATTTGCCAATAAAGTAGTCTAACACTTGCATAGGGGAACATTTAATTTGCTGAAGAGAACAAATTGCTTTAAAACAATTAAAAACACCAATTTACAGATGAACAACAAATATGTTAAATACAAATCATTCTTCTCTATTTATTGAAGTAGATTCCCAACTCCTTTTCTTGACAATACTTAATTAACCTAACTTGAATTGCTTTATTTACTTGAAATTAATAGAAAATGTTTCATTTTAAAATTATTATTTTATTGAGACTGAGTCCCATATTTGGTACATACATAGTGAAAATTAATAAATCTGCTTTTAAAACAATTATTTTTTTAATTAACAATAATGGTCAACATATTGACAGATGAATAAAGAAGATGTGATACATATATACAATGCAATATTACTCAGCCATGAAAAAAGAATGAAATAATGCCACTTGCAGCAACATGGATGGGCCTAGAGATTGTCATATTGAGTGAAGTAAATTAGACAGAGAAAGAGAAATATCGTATTATATAGCTTATATGCAGAATCTAAAAAGAAATGATATAAATGAACGTATTTACAAAACAGAAATGGACTCACAGACTTAGAGAATGAACTTATGGTTACCAGTGGGGGGTGGGGAAAGATGGAGGGAAGGGATAGTTAGGGAGTTTGGGATTGACATGTACACACTGCTATATTTTAAAAAGATAGCCAACAAGGGCCTACTGTATAGCACAGGGAATTCTGCTCAATGTTATGTGGCAGCCTGGGTGGGAGAGGAGTCTGGGGGAGAATGGATACCTATATATGTATGGCTAAGTCGCTTTGCTGTGCACCTGACACTATCACAACATTGTTAATCGGCTATGCTCCAGTATAAAATAAAAAGTTTTTTTAAAAATGCCATTTGCAGCAACATGGATAGACCTAGAGATTATCATACTAGATGAAGTCAAAGACAAATATCATATGATGTCACTTATATGTGGAATCTAAAAAAAAATGATACAAATGAACTTATTTACAAAACAGAAACAGACTCACAGGCTTCGAAAACAAACTTATGGTTACAAAAGGGGACACATGAGGGGAGGAATAAATTAGGAGTTTGGGATTACCATATACACAGTACTATATATAAAATAATCAACAAGGACCTAATGTATAGCACAGGGAACTCTACTCAATATTTTGTAATAACCTACATGGGAAAATAATCTGAAAAAGAATGGATATATGTATAAGTGTAACTGACAAACATTGTAAATCAATGATACTCCAATGTAAAATAAAAATATATATTTAGAAAAAAAAGGGCGTGGGGGTTAAAATCAGTGGTACTGTTTTGGAGACCATGGTTGTCCCCAGATAGGAAAATTTTTAAATGGACATAACAATTGAGACATGAATTCATAGATTTGTTTTGGCCAGAAAAGACACAGAGGAGGTATCTCATTTAGAACAATTTGTGGTATGAAAGTGGGTTCTTTATATCTCAACAAATACCAAATAAATTTAAATGATTGAGGCAAAATTTTTCCTAAGGAAAGTGATTTATTGTTTTGACATAAAGTGAACAAGGTCAATATCATCAAAATGCTCTTAACCCCAGAAAAACTGTGCCATCTCCAAACATACCCAACATCTACTAAGTGCACCCATTATTTATATAAGAATCAATAAGTTTCAGTGAAATCTGTAATCCTACAATAATTTCTCCAGGAACAAAAGCAAACAGCATCAGTGTTGTCAATTAGCTTACTGCCTATGGAAGCTACTACAAAAAGAAAATTTAATCATTAATATCTTTAGTATTTTAAATAGCCAGAACTAATGAAAGACAACACTAATGTGGACAAATGTAAAATATGCAAGCAAGTATGTAAAAATATGGAATAAATATTTATACAAAGGTACATGCAGAGGAGTTATTGCAATTTGTTTCACTTTACAAAGACTTCAGCAGGTTGAGAGAAGTTTGGGGAGAGGAGAGGTCAGGCAGAGATAAAACCCAAGATACTCAGTAGGAGAGCTAAACCCATACATCATTGTCTAAATCAGTGGCTTCTAAACTTTTTAATCCCATGCACCTATGAATAAAACATTTAAGTATATACCTTTAAAAAAATAATGGTCAACACATTATATACTTATATGAGGGCTGATTGTTTGGTTGGCTAGTTGTATGAGCATTTTTGCCTCATTCCAACTCTGAACTAGCCTTTTTTCTGAGGGGAAAAGAGTATACATAGTCACTCCATAGACAAGACAGAAAGTAAAGTGAATTTTCTTAACATTCAGCATCTTATATAAAGATTTGGTTGGGGAATGAAGGTTGAAATGATACCTGAAATGAAATATTTCAGTTTTCCACACTGTGGCACTATGGTTGATAAAAACAATGACTTGGTCATAAGTCATTTTATTATTATTTTAAAGGTCCTAAATTAAAGGAATGTAGAAAAACTATACCCTTTGGGATTAAACAAAGTTGTTTCAATCTTAGCTCCACCATTTTCTAACTCTGTGATGTTCCAAGATTCAGACATGTCTGAGGCTCACTTAAGTGTAAAAGGTAGATAATAGTTGCTATTAACCAACTTCTACATCACATTTATTGGGTGCTTGATACGTAACAGGCACTGTTCTAGGGGCTTTATAGATATTCATCCATTTAATCCAACCATAAATCCTATGACGTAGATATATTTATAAATTCAATTTACAGGTGAGGAAACTGAGTTACAGAGAGGCTAGCTGACTTGCCCAACATCACACAGCTGGCCAGTGGAGGGACTTGGACAGACTTCACTTTCTAACTAGTTCTGGGAGTTTAAGATTAAAGTGGTTAACCTACATAAAAGTTTCATTTATATGTGGAATTAAAAAAAAAAAAAACAGATCAAACCAACCCAAATGAAAACAAACACTGAGATACAGAGAACAGAGTAGTGTTTACCAGAGGAGAAGGGAACTGGGGAGGAGGGAGACATGGGTAAAGGGATCAATTGTATGCTGACTGTAGAAACTAAACTTTGGACAGTAAGCAAGCTATAGTGTATACAGAAGTCAAAATATAGTGTTGTACACATGAAATTTATGTAATGTTACCTCAATACATTAATTTTTTTTTAATTAGCACATAAAGTCCTATTAAATATAGTTCCCTTACATTTCTGACCACTTCTCAGGCTCCTTTTCCTCTTCTTGGCTTCAAGACATTAGGGTGTCTCAAAGGTCTCTCCTGACTCCTTCTCATCTCTTCTCTATCCACACTCTCCCCTTGTGACCTCCTCCACTCCCTAGCCAGTAAATGCCACCTCTGTGCTAATGGGTCCTGTAAAAAAACAAATAAACAAAAAAATATATTAAAAAAACGCATTAGGGCTTCCCTGGTGGCGCAGTGGTTGAGAGTCTGCCTGCCGATGTGGGGGACACAGGTTTGTGCCCCGGTCCGTGAAGATTCCACATGCCGTGGAGCAGCTGGGCCCGTGAGCCATGGCCGCTGAGCCTGTGCGTCCGTAGCCTGTGCTCCGCAACGGGAGAGGCCACAACAGTGAGAGGCCCGTGTACCACAAAAAAAAAAAAAAAAAAAAAAAAACACCACACATTCCTCCTCTGTTTTTCCTCGACTCACACACTCATGATACTTCTGACACCAGATACGTGGTTTTTCCACTCATCAAGAAATTCTCTGACACCTGCTGGATGTCCTACAGTTTGACTCAATTCTGACACTATCTACCTGGAGACAGCATCATTACCCATAGGTTAAGGGCTCAGTCTCACAAGACTGCCTCTCCCCTCCCCACCACTTCAGATGCCAATAGCAAGTCCCAGGTTGTCTCCTGTACTTCTGACCCAGAAGATATAAACTGGGATTCCCATGACCTCATCCTTGGGTTTGATCATTTGTTAGAGCAGCTCACATAACTCTGAGGAACACTTACTTATATTTAACAACCTATTTTATAATGAAGGATATGATAAAGGATACAGATGAACATCCACATGAAGAGATACATAGGGTGAGATCTGGGAAGGTCCTGTGCACAGGAGCTTCTTACTCTATGGAGTTGGGGTGCACCACCCTCCTAGCATGTAGATGTGTTCATCAACCCATAAGCTCTCAGGATCCTGTAATTTTGGGATGTTTATGGAGACCTCATCACGTGGGCATGTTTGATCATTAACTCAATTTCTAGCTCCTCCTCCCTTCCAGAAGGATGGGCGATGCTGCTGAAAGTTCCAAGCATCTAATAATGGCTTGGTCTGTCTGATCATCAGTTCCCATCTGGAAGCTATCCAGGAGACTACCAAGGGTCACCTCATTAAAACAAAAAATACTATCACCCAGGAAATTCCAAGGGTTTTAGGAGCTCTATGTCAGGAACCATGGTCAAAGACTAACATATAGTTTCTCTCTTATTTCACAGGTCCCAATGTTTCATCTTCACCCCTTACATCTCCCAGCCCTTCAGATTCATATACACCCTGCCTACTCTTCATAGTTACATCATGTTTAGGCAACTCAAACCTATACAGCCAGAAAAGCCCACTTGATTTTTCTCCTTCAGACCTGCTTTTCCCTTCAGTTTTTCCCATCCTCAGAAGCTGACACCATCCTCAGTCCTTTTGTCCCAGATAACAATCTAAGATTTATGATCCCACATCAAATCCTTCCATAAGGCCTGCAGATTCTACCTCCACTTTTCTCCATTTATGTTTACATAGCCTAGTCCAAAGCACCATCCCTCTTGCTTGACTATCCAATAGCCTACTAAGGTATTTCAGCTGCCTCTCAGGACTTTCATGTACATCCACAGTCTGCCCAGAGGTGCTGTGCTCATTTTGAAATATAATGCAATCAAGTTACTGCCCTCCTAAAAATCCTCAAGTGCCTTCCTATTGTATTTAAATTAAACTCAAACTCTATCATGATTCAGAAAGCCACTCAAGATCCAGCCTCTGACAAAGTTGCCAGCCTCATTCTAATCACTTCTTTCCTGTCCACTATCTCCAGCCACTCAGATCTGAATCACAGATCCTCAGGCTCATTCCTGTTTTTGAACCTTTGCCCAGTTTTTCCCCTTTCTGGAAATATGTTCTCTTTGGTCATCCAATGGTTGGCTTCTTTATGTCACTTCAAACGTCACCTTCACAGGGAGACTTCGTAACCACCCAGTTTGAAGTAGCTCTTTAAACTCTCTACATTGTGTTATTTATAACACAATACTGGTTTTGATTGTCCCTCTTTTCAATAACAACAACATACACATGCATGTGTGCATGCTTGCCTAAAAATATAAGCTGACAGAAAGATGTAAAAGGAAAAACAACCTATTTGTAGAAGCTGAGCAACCACCTAGAACACTACACAGAATTCAGCATCTTGTGACATCAGCTCTAAATCACAAGTGATACTTGGTAAACGATTAGCATCTATATTCCAGCTTGAAGCAATGGTACCCCCCAAACCAGTGGCAGAGTTTAGTGATGGAGAATTAGCACCAGGTGACATTGGGAAGTGCAGGCAGGCAGGCAGGCATGACAGTCTTTGAGCAGGAGCCCAGCCACCTGGGGTTCAGAGGCCAGCTTTCAAGCCCTGGCAGGAAACAGAAATGACAGACACCAAGGGCAAAGCCACATTTCTAAAAGAAATGGACATTTAATTTGTTGACAAATTTGAGAAATCCAAGCCCAAAGTACAAAGTAGGGTTCCATGTATTAGCATAAAGCACAAAAGAGGGTTATTACTCCTCAGGCAGAAGCCCACTCTCAGGGCTGGAGAGGGGGCAGGTGACGATGCAGTTTCAGGCTAAAAGTGGACCAGAGAGTGAGGAGGTCATAATGCGAGGCTGTGTTCAAAGCAGTGGGCAGTCCAATTAGATGGGAGGGCTCCATCGATTGCCTTGCACTGCATAATGCTGTCAGACATGAGACCCTAAAGCCTGTCTTCCTGCCGGTGGCTCTAGATCAATATGATAGATCTTCCCCTCAGAGGCCTGTCTGAATCCTATTACTCTGCCTACACGCATGTGGAGCTAAATTAATGATGATGACTCATAGGCTTCCAAGCATCTATAAACTGTTATTATCACCATCCACACCAGCACTTTATTGATCTCTTCTATTAGATCTCTTCTGACTCAGTTTATGACCATCCTTTTTTAGGAAGCCAAAAGGTTAACATTTTCTTTCCTTTCTACCAATAGTCAAGTAAATGTAGATCCAGCCTGGGGGCTGGGTGTGAGGGGTCTGTCTCTGCCCAAGACTAGACTAGTGACAATGATTATTAGAGCCGTGTGGATTTAGGTGTAGCGATTACAACCTAAACCTACCTGATAGTCTTCCCTCAATGCTCGGGGCACAAAGGAGTTTGCTGGAGATAACTTCATCACACTGACATATGAACTGAACTTATCAAACAGTTAAATAAAACACTATAACTAATAATGAATATACAAGAACAAATTTAGTTTTGACCACTGATCACACTTGGTGCATAGACTGTTTAGCATTCTGTAATCAAGGATGACTAGAAAATTATTGATTCTTTAGTCCTGCTACCCTGACCTGCTGTAACCTTTTATTTCATGTTTTCCTGTGGGGTTGACTGGGAGCTTACCGACTTCATCTAGTAACTCAGTGCTTAGTTATTATAATTTCAGTCAGGGTTTGGGTGCTCCCTCTGTAGTCTTGCATGTCCCCTTGCTCACAATGGGCCTCAGTCAGCATCTGGCACAAAAGGATCACTCAAGAAATAATACTGAAGGAGTAAATGAATGCTCTTTGGGAGCATCAACGCTCTACTAGTTGTACATGGGACTTCCATAATTATAGTCTTGGCTGAAGGTTTTCTGAGCATTGTAGAAATGGAGAAGGTCTGGTTGCTGCAGTGCCAGGAAACTTTGTCAAGCAAATCTATAATAACCATCGAATAAAACATGAGTTCATTAATTCTGTGAGACACATACAGAGGAACACGTATTATAAATGCACAGATAGACATAAAGCATGGAGATTTAGTGAATGTACGTGTGCATGTCCAGTGTATGCAATTCATGGTTCATCTAACTGGAGGGCTAGGACAGTGTGACATTCATTCTTGTTATGACCTCTCCTCTGCACAGCAAAGAGTCATAGGTTGTAATCTAGTTCACATGCAGTGCTCGAGGGAAGGCAAAATAATTTTAAGCTTGTTCTTCTTTTTACCTATATCTTTACTTCTTCACTTTTTCAAACACGGGAACTCTATTCTCAAAATTCAACATTTATGCAACTCTTTTTGGAAGAGAAGCAACTAGTATTACAGTGCATCTGGTTGTGAGAAAAAAATCTAGGGCACTTCCCCATGAGTCAACAGGATTTGAAATGGATGAGATGTTTTTTGTGTGTGCTTGTGGAAATGGCAGGGTGAATGTAATGCCATCAGCAGCAAATAAAAGGATCCAAATAGGGGAAGATGTAAAAGTAACTTTCAAACTAAGCCAGATGTATAGGCTTCATCTAGCCAATGTCCTACTTTATTAAAACATCACCTCTTATTTAACAGATCATTTAAATATTTTCCACTTTTTAAGGAAGCTCCAGTGTTTATGATAGACACAGAGATTATAACATTACAAAAATGTATTTTTCTCTCGAGACTGTATGTTGTTAAATTTGCATTATGAATGATAAGTAGGAGCTTCAGATGCTACATTCTTAAGCATCTGTTCAGCCGATATGTGATTACATGTTCTAATCTGCTTCAATTGCATTTGCTTCACCGTTAACCAAAAACCAAAAGCTCTGCCTTGCACAATAGCTTTTTCAGGGTTTCCATAGTTTGAATCTGAAAAAGTATACTTAATTATTGGGTGATAATTCCTTATGAAAGTGTCTCCTGTGGAATGTCCATATTATGGATTAAAAGATATTAATCATTACAAAAAATAATCTGAAAAACTGTAGAAACTAGAAACTGATATAATAATTATTCTGATATATAATTATTCTTTCCCTTTAACTTGTTCAATATATTAAAAATGAAATTCTAAGTTGGAGATAAGGACTACTGGATAAAAATAAGCAGAATACATTGATTCTTTATCACTTTTCTTCTAATTTTTTCTTATAACATATTAGATTGAAAGTATTTTCTTTAAATATATACACTTTTAAAGTTTTTGTTTTTATACTGTATTGTTTTGAAGAAAGTAAATTGTCAGTTTTCTTAATCTTTAGAATTTGTATCCTTGTTTACTAGTCAATATTGATATCAATGGGGTCTCACAGATAAATCCAAATGAAAGCCTTTTACATCAACAGCCATCAGCCCTTTATCAATCATCAATTTTGAGATTTAGCAAATCAGGTGTTTTTGTTTTCCTATTACTTGGGCTTACTTCTTTGGTCAATTTCTACAGAAATAATTAGAACTCCTGTTACTCTCTACATAGATTTTTCTACTTTCTTCTTGGAGAACAGGGGAATCATTTTATGTTGAAATTCTTTGAGCATTTATAGGAAGTGTGACAGCAAAATAGAAGTGACAGGAGCCTGTTCCAGTGAGAGATACCTGTATGCAGATGGTTGACTCTGATGCGGAAAGTGAATCAAAGCTCTTTAACAAAAGAAGCCCAAGAGAAACCGACAACTGAAAATAAACCTAAACATAGCATTTTATCAAACTTGCATTAAAGAAAAGTGTTTGTGTATCTGTTTGAAACACATTTTTTAGAGCCAAAGAAACGATAGATTTTATTTCTCTTGAAGATGACTGAGGATTTGGGGCAAATCATCTTCAGACTGAATCCTTTCTGTTCTTTCCTACCTGTGAAAAAAGATAATACTCATGCATCAGGAAGGTTCTTAACGCTTACTGAGCTCTGTAAAGCTTCCTCAGGTAAAGGTCAAATTATCCATCATTTATTTTTAAGCAAGGAACACTTTTTTTCTCATTTAAAGAATCATTTTCTCAAAAGTGGAGAATAAATTGCATATAACATTAATAAATACTGTTTCTCTACCAAACACCTTCTTGTCTAAAGAACTGTATAGTTTCTCAAGCATGGTGTGGATTACTAATTCCCACTACCACCAAGGGGAATAAACAAGGAAAACTTATGTACACACACAGATTATACACACATGTAAACACACACACCCCTTGTACACAAATAACAATGAATCAAGGATATTTTGGTGTGCACATATAACCCATTTATTGGATCATCAAAACTTGCTCAGACGCAAGCACAGAGTTTTACTATTTTTCAAACCTTTCGTTTTAAACACCCTCTGCAGGCTCTTTCCTCTCTTTATCTGGATAAAATCTTAGACAGTTCCCATAACACTGTCAGTCATGCTTGGATATTTACCAATCATGTAAAAACCCTAATCATTCTAATATCTATCATCAAAGTCTCATGGATTTAAAACTCCCTGCCTGCAGCTGGCTCCTGACCTGGTGAAGAAGGAGGGTGTGACAATCTCTCTTTCCTCAGACTTGCTCTCCCATGGCTCCCTGTCCATTCACCAGCTGCCTCTGGCTCTACAGAGTTGGAGGAGAGAGGGAGCGGGTGGGGAGGATTGTATCTCACTGGAACAGCTGTGTATCTGACTCTGGAGCCCTCTGCACACAACAGAGGTCAAAATACTAACATCTACTCTTGGATACGTGGATTTTTAGAGCAGTGACCATTGAAGATCTTGTACCTAAAGTTCTCTGAGGATGATGCCTTGATACTTCTTCAGCTGGTTTCTTATGGCTTCCCCCTCAGCCTCCAGCTTCAGCTAGTCTACCTCACACAGAATCCCTCTGTTGGAAGCATCTTTTCCCTTTTGGGTAATGTCTCCTTTGAGTCCAACCAAGTCCAGTTTTTCTTCTGCCTTTGGGAGTATAACTCTCCCCCTCTGAATCATCTTCTTCCCCTCTGGGCCAACTCTAGGTAACCTCTTACTTTTAGACATTTCTGAGCATGAGCTCCAAATTCTTCTATCCCTAAACTCCAGGAAGCACAGCAGAATGTGTATTTGGCCACCTGATTTGAAAGTCCTGTATGTAGTGAGAAGAAAATAAGGAACAGGTCTCCAATTCCTTCTCTCCGCTTGTGGTGGGATTGACAAGATGCCTCCAAGAAAGAAAGAAGGTAACCTAGTTGACAGAACTCTTGGAAAACAATAATATTTACTTGCAGGAGAGTCCTTATCAAAGGAAGACTTCTAGCAAAATATATCTGATGTATCTAGGATTACTTATGGAAAACAAACCTAGAATACATGAATTTATCAGGTATAATTCCTTGGAAATATCATTTGCTTTAAATACCTATCTGAATATAAAATGGAGATGTTTCATGACTGAAATAACACCTTTCTCTGTAAGTAATATCTCTGCATACACAACTCAGAGACCTCCTACGGTAATCTGAACCAAAGCACATCTTCATGCAGTAAGAAAGGGCCTGGGGACCTGCAGTCGTGGTCCTGAAGCACTCTCTGCTTTGGCTCTGCTTTGTGGTTACTTGTATCCCTAAAATTATTATTAAAGCTTGAATCTGAATGAGATGTCAAATTCGCAAGAGTCTGACCTGACAAACCATCTTTTGTGTTATCTCAGAGAGCCTAGCTCCTTGCATTGAAAAGTAGTGTTACTTTAAATCTATTTTTCTCAGGTTTTGTGCTTAAAAATGTTTTTTTTCTCTGCTAGATATGTTTACTTCATAGGTAATAACAGGGTAAAGAAAATTAACTTTCTTTGGTTTTTTTTGGAGGCTCAAGTCTGACAGGCGCTTCCTGGATGTAAGGGTTTTCCTGATCTAATATGCAACATAGTACGTCCTGAAGGTGGTTTCCTTAACTGATCTCCAGTAGATGAAAAATTCCTAAAGGGTAAAAATCATGTATAATTCACCTGAGGATCAGTGGTGCCCAGCACAAAGTAGATGCTCAAATAGTGAATGGTGCTGATTTGTTTTACGCCTTGTCCTTTGCTGGAGTTTATGAATGAGAGATGAGCCTGAGATAATATTTACTTTTGTCTTAAGGGCTTTATTTTAGGGTGCAGGAGAAGATTGTGGCACAAGCTCAGAAGAAGAGAAGACAGAAGGCACCAGAGAATAGCTGGTATATATATTCCCTTGTCAAACTTCATGCATAAATTTCATCCTTTTACAGAGAAGGGAGCTGTTTTCAGAAGGTAATGGTAAGACATGGGGTTTAAGTCATTTTGCTTTGGTCACACATCATGTCACCGATTAAAGGAGAAAAGCATTCTCTCATTTATTCTTGGAGCAGTTATTGTTCCAACAGTGTGATAATTAAAAGGATTATAGCACTTTGAGAACTGGCTACTTTGGAAGCCCATTGAAGCCCTAGACTTGGCAAGAATCAGTGTTCACATGTAGAAAGCAGTGGTCGTATAGAGGATGTTATCCTCAAGTGACAAGGAAGACAGATGTCGATAAAAACAGCATATTGGGAGAACACAAGAGGACTGTTCACCACCAGGTAGAAGAAAAGCCTGAGGATTCATAATACAAAGAAACAGACTAGAGGAAGTATTAATGGGGCGTGTGGGGGGTGTAAGGTCCTGCATTAAACAGGTTGAAGTAAAGAAATAGTGATATTTACATATTCATATCCAAGTGTCGTTTGCTGTACCCAGAAGCTACTGGGCTCTGGGAAAATATTGATTACAAATATTGACTGAATGAATGGAAAGATTCAATTGTTTATTTTTCTAAGTCCAATACAATAAAATATGTTTCAGACCAGCCATTAAGGCAGGCATTGTACAAGGAAAAATTAAAAATGGGTGTAAGGTGGTGAAAGAAGACATAAATTTCAGTGGGTATGCTACAAGTTAGGTTGTAGACAATAGTTGGTGCAAAAATAGATTATTATGATGTATTGGGTGACTTACAAAATCATTGGAAAGGTTATAGAAGCTGGCTGTATTTTGAACTTCCAGGAACTTCTACCAGTGATGAGGAAGCTTCCACTTGAGCTGTAGCAAGCCATCAAATTAGGAAGCTGCTAACCACAGTTTTACACTGCATCTCACAGTTCACATCAGCAAAACAAATGCCTCTTAACTCCCCACTTAACAGAGTTTCAAATTCATATCTCATATGATTTTACCAGGTTGGTAGAACCTAAATTACATCTATAACTCCAGTTGCAAGGAAATCTGCGAAATGCAGTTTTTAGCTTCCCAGCTTCTAAATTTTGTGAAGACACAGAAGAATGAGATTGGAATGGATGCCAAATGATCCAGTGCACAGAATCCACCATAATTGGGGTTTAGAAAACCCACTACTTCATCCTCTACTTTACATTGTCTATTTATTCAACTATATTTATTGAATGGCTGTTACGTTTTAGACACCATTCCTTGTTTCCAAAAATGAACAAGATAAAGAGGTAGAGAAGACAACTTGGGTTCTTTTTCCCTTTTTTCTTTTCTTTTGTAATCTTTATTCTACTTTGGAAGCAGGATTTGGAGCAGTATAATTTGGGGCTGAATATGCCTTCTGTAGGAAATGCCTTCGTCTCTAGAGAAGGAAGACAGGCCAGGCAGTGGTCCAGGGGAACAAGAGGCCGGGAGCTGGCTTCTTAGAAGTGGCTGCATTCTCAGGCTCAAGGGGGAGGATGACAGGGATCATGAGGCTGCTGTGCACCAGGGTAAAGAGGAGAGAGGGATTTGGACACAAACACTGCTCAGGACAGAATTTTTGGCTATAATTTCCCTTTCGTTCTATCTCAGACACTGTCTGACCATAGCAACTAAAGGGAAGAAACTGGAACACTCAGTTGAAAAGAAATGCAAACAAGAAACCTGAAGCAAATGTAGAACTGTACAGAGGGAAATTGACTCCAGGCTGGGTAGTTTAGAATGGCTGTGAGAGGCAATGAGGAAAATCGTGGGGTGCAGGTAATTCACTGACATGTTCAAATATACACAGACCTTCAAAAGGTAAAAGAAAACCAACTATTACACAGGAAGATTTTCCCCCAAATATTTCCTTTTTATAGTTTCTGGCTTAGACTGGAAATACTATGATGAAATGTGGGGTATTATATCCATAAAAATATGAGAAAAATTACCAAAGAAACAGTCAAATTTGGTAGTATTTTAAGGTTTGGGTGAAATGAATGATTATTTAAAGAAGACCAGCTTATTCATTTACATCTAACTTGATGTTTTTTGGGAGGGAGTGGGGAGGTGAGGGCAAGATTCTTAAAAAAACTCTGTTAAATGGAGTTGTCCAAAATGTCACCAAAGTACTCAAGCTCATTTATACTTCCCCAGCCTTTTTGTAAGATAAATAGAGGAGATTTTTTTTTTAAGTTCCCATTTTATAAAATAGAAAACTGTAGAGAGATAGAGATTCAGTGATGGGTCCAATGTCACACAATGATAATTGTTACCTTTTATTGAGGGTGTTTCATAGGGTAGGTGTTGAAAGTCCTTTACTTTCATTATAGTTAATCTTCATAACATTCATGGTAGACATGTTTGTCCCCCTTTTACAAATTGGAAAAGTAAGACCAAGAGATGCCAGAGTAATTACTAGCAGTCGTAAAGCAAACAAATACCAGAGCCAGCCCTTGAACCTAGACTCATGTGATTTCAAAGCCCATGTTTTTTCAGTACCCCACACAGCTGTCACTAGTGTACCACCCTGCTAGCACTAGAACCGCTAATAGGATCAAAGTCTTGGTATTCATGTCAACACTTTACTGAATAATAAATAAGTACATAAGCATACATTTTGGCCCTCCTAGACACCACTTATAGCTTGCATTCTTCTCTCCTTGGAGTTTCTTCCCTTTTCACATTCTTTTTCCTGTTTTCTTCAATCATAAAATCAGCTGCAAGACAGTTCCTTGCCTTAGATAAATATACTTGGCTATTTGGATGACGGATATGATTGTTCTCTCAGAATACTAAACTGTCCCATTGACCATTAATGTTTACAGAGTATCTGGATGCATATAGCCTCTGCTGATCAACAGTCGGCATAGGCTGTGAACTCCAACATTCTAGAAAGATGCAGGGTAGGTCGAATGACCTCATAAGCAAAAACAACAGTCTACTTATTGCCACAGGCTACTTCTCTAGTCCCACAGGTCTAGACACACAAGACTGTTTAAATTGTATAGTAGGAATTCAGAAACCATTACTCTGTCCCATAGTTATATTCAAGTGTTGCCAATGGCAACCAGCAGGAATGGAAGAGAACAGCTCTTGGCAGTGCAGAGGAATCCTCCAGGAATCTCCCTACCCTGTGTTGGGGCCCAGTGTTCCTTTGGTGGGTCTTCCTTTCAAGGGACTAGTGCTATGGAAGCAACAACCTAATCCATCCATTGAATTTTTATTTAGCTGGTTCTGCAAATAACAACTTTGTGGACAAAAAAAGCCTTTTGTTTGAATTAAGACACCAAAAAGTACACTATTAAAGATCATTTTTAGTTATGTCAAGAGCTCTTAACCTAGGGTCTATAAATTGACTTTCAAAGGTCCATTAGTCCACTGAATTGAAGGGGAGATAACGTGATGTGTAGAGACATGAACTTTTGGGTGGCTGAGGAAGAGAATACACAAGAAAGGTCTGAAATAAAAGGAATACAGAGCTTAAAAATACAATCCTGTGGGAAATCAAAACAAATATGAACTCCACAAAAACAATTTTTGCTTTACAGAGAAAAACGAAAACAGAACTAAATTATGTGAGCAATAGTATTGAAGATGGGAGGAGGATGATAGGAGTTAAAGCAATCTAAAGTCCTTTTAGTTTCCTGAAAAAGGACAAAAATATTAACTTTAGATCTCATAAAGTTAAATGAGCACCAAAATGTTTTAGGATAAACACTTGAAGAGAAATAGAGTGTTTAATATTCAAATTGTAAGGAATTAAGGGGGAAAAGCAAACAATCAATCCAAAAGAAGCAAGAATGGAAAAAGAAAATTAAAATTAGGAAAAGTAACTTAATAGACACAAATAAGATCACATCAGTGAATTAAAATAATTACAATAAATAAAACAGAATAACTGTCTCAGTGAAAGACAAAACTTGTCAATCTGGACAAAAAGATACAAAGTCTCACTATGTGCTCTTTCTAAGAGGCACATATAAATCAAAACAGAGAAAAGTTGAAAGAATGAAAAATGATACACCACAAAAATACTAAAATAAAGAAATTGGTGTGGGTGGTCATAGACTTTAAGGCAAAAATAATTGCTAGAAAAGAGAGTGAGCCCATAATGATAAAACGATCAGTTTTTCAGGAAGATGAAATAACTTCAGTGTTAGAGCTTATGGATACCTAAAATTTTTCTTTAAAATATATAAAGTAAAAATTGACAGGCTACAATGAAAATCTGGTAAACTCACTATCATGGTAAGAAAGTTCAACCTATCTATATCAGTTATCAATACATGAAGCAGATCAAAACTCAGCAAAGCTACTGAAAATATAAAAAAACACAAGTAACACAAGTGATCTAATGGACATATAAAAAACATCATATCTATTTGTTGGGCAATTCTTTCTGATACACAAGAAAGTTCTGCCCAAATTTATCACACATTAAACAGAAACAGTTTTTAAATATTCCAGTCAGTATCCAATAGCACATTCTTTGACTATAAGAAAATTAATTTAGCTATCAGTAATAAAAGGAAAACTAAGAAAATTCCATATCCTTGAAAATTTAAAAGAAAACTTCTAAAATCTCCAAATTGAAGAATAAATTATAATGGAGAATAGAAAATAGTTAGAACTAAATGCTAATGAGAGTAAAATATAAGATGGGCTACAGTTAGAGTAACAGAAAATGTCAATGGTCCTATGACTATTAAAGACATGGAATCATAGTTTAAAAGCCTCCTATAAATAGAATACCAGATACAATTGTACAGAAAAATCTATCAATTATTTATCAAATAGCTAGTACTAATTGTATAGAAACTTTTTCAGGAAATAGAAAAAATAAGGTATTTTCTTCAATTCTTTTATTCCTTCTGGGTCACCAATCACATACATGTTACATGTTTTCACTATGTCTTACATGTCTTTACTGCTTTTTTGTACTTTTTTTGTTTGTTTGTGCATCAGTTTGAATATTTCCTACTGGGAAGGGAACCTGGAAGCCTGTGCCAGGCTTCTCCTGGAACTTGCCCCATGTGCCTTTTCTGTTATCTGATTTTGATCTGTGTTCTTTTGCTGTAATACACCATAGCTATGAGTACAATAGCTTCTAAGCATTTTAAGTCCTTCAAGCATGAGGGAGGTCTTGAAGACCCCCAGCACAGACACCATTAACACAAACAACAAAGCTAACAAATCAAAGAATAAATCTAACATGTACAATACCTCTACACAGAAAATTATAATACTTTAAAGAAAAACAATGAGCAATATTTAATAAATTTAAAGATTTTCACATTCATGGATAAGAAAATTCCATCTTAAGGATGTCAAATTTTGAAGAGCTATTGATAGTCATGGTGAAATTCTGATCAAAATTCCAATAGATTTTTAAAGAAAATTCATAAGATGATTCAGAGTTTTATATGCAAGAGAAAAGGGCTGAGAATATCCAAAAGGATGAATACACTGGGGGAATTTAGCACACCAAAAATCAAGAGTTATTAACTTATATCAGTTAAGACTGGTGGGTAGGATATCCTTTGATGCAAGGATAGTCAAATTGACCACAGGAGCAAGAATAGAAAACTCACATATGAAGTTAGGTCTCATTTGACTACTGATTCAAATACAAAAGTCAAAACTTCCAAATTTTTAGAAGAAAACATTGGAGAATATTTTTCTAGGTTTTTCAAGAAAGCATTTCTAAATAAAAATCAAAAAACTTAATTCATAAAAGAGAGTATTGATAGGTCTACTTCATGACAATGAAGAGCTTCTGTTCATCAAAACATAATATAGAGGAAGTGAAAATGTAAGCCATATTACCAGACATGTAATCAATAAAGCATTAGTGTCTAGAATGCACAAACAACTACTAGAACTATTAGAAATTAATAAGAGGACTGCACCAAGATGGTGATATAGGAGGCTCCTGACTTTCCCTCCTCCCACAAATGCATCGAATATACAGCTATACATGGATCAATTCCTTCTGAGAGAAATCCAGAAACTACTTGAGTTACTTCTACACATCAGGCAACTGAGAAAATACCCACATTGAAATGGGTAGGAAAGGCTAGAACACACTCTTGCCATAAACCCACTCCCAGCACAGAGCCTTACAACTGGGAGGGGACTCCCAACACCTAGTTTCTCTCTAAGGAGTGAAGGGACTGGAATACACATCTAGTGCCGCATCATTTAAGGGTGCCATCTTAGGGATGAACCTTCAAATCATATAGCCCTGACTACAGGGCCATAGCGAACAAAGAATCAGTTGTTAAATGGGTGCACAAAAACTCCATGAGACTATCCTCCCTGGCCTCAGTGCAGAGGGAGAAGACAAAATTAGCTATCCTCCCTACTTTTCCCTAGAAGAGGTTTGACTACATATTTACTCAGCTACTGCCCGAGGATTTGGCTTCTAATCAGACTGCAACTAGGTGCTGATTGAAACCAAAAAACTCAGTGGGCACTTCCCCCACCTTCTTTCTCCCTCTGGCTTGCTCCAACAATAAAACCAAGTTGCCATCTTCTCCATAGAAGGAGCCTGTTCACACATCTAAATTTTATGGCTGCCACCCAAGGCACAGGACCCCAAATTACCTAGCTCTGATGGGAAATGGAGTTCAGCATTTACAAGCACCACATAATCATATTAAACAAACAAATAAACAACAAACAAAACAGTTTTCAGATGAGCAGACAAGCACATGCTGAAGCTATCCCCCCAAGACTCAGCACAGAGGGAGCAGGCACAATGCCCATCTTCGTTTCCCAATTTCTCCCTGGAAGGAATATAACTCTGTACTCTTCCAGCTACTGCTTGAGTTTCTGGCTCCTAATCAACTTGCATTTGGGAGCTGACTGTGATTCCCCTAAGAGCCTGAAGGAGCTGGTGAGCATGTCCCCCACTAACTCTCCCTCACTCACTCCAACAGTAAAAGCACACCTCCAGCTTCTCCATGGAAAGAGCTTGTCCAAACATCTCACACCCCAACTGTTACAGTTGCTACCTGAGAGACTGGTTCCCAAATCACCTACCTATGGGAGATGATGAGGCTAGACATTCCATGAGTCGCCCAACACCACAAAAAAAGACGTGGTTCTATTTGGGCATACAAGCAATTCCAGTGACTATTCCCCCTGGCTTAACACAGAGTAAGGAGGTAAAAACAAGCAGCACCTAGTTTTTTCCTGATAGGGGCTACACTGCATATCTAACCTGTCACTTTCCCATCTCCTGACTGAAGTCAATCTTCAAATTTGCTTTCAGTGGAGAGTGGAAGGGTCAGGCAATCAATAGTCCTCTAGGAGCCCGAATAGTCATATGGACATTTTCCCAAGCCTTTGGGACACTGAAGGGTCTTGACCCATCCTGATCTACTGGGAGCCACTAAGAACAAAGACGGTGGCATGGACAATCACAAAGGTTTGAGGGACACCCATGAGCTCAGGTTGGGTTGACTGAAGAGGTCCATCTCTTCTATGAGGCCAGTCTATCAAGCTAAAGAGAGGTGGATGTTTTATCTAGCTGACATCAAAACAGAGTCAAAAAAAAAAAAGAAGAAGAAGAAAGAAAAAATATCTCAAGTAAAGAACTTAACTTTATATCTCAAGGAACTAGAAAATGAAGAAGAAACTAAGCTCAAAGTTAGTTGAAGGAAGAAAATAAGAAAGATCCGAGCAGAGATAAATGAAATAGAGACTAGAAAGACAGTAAAAAGATCAATAAAGCTAAAAGCCAATATTTTGGGGAAAAAATTTTGCCAGACTTTAGCTAGAATAACTTAAACAAAAAGGAGAGAAGACTCAAATAAATGAAATTTAAAAATGCAAGAAATAAGAAAAATACACAGAAATAGTAAGGGTTATAAAAAATTACTGTGAACAAAAAATTAGATAATCTAGAAAACTGGACAATTTTCTAGAAACATGCAACTTAACATAGTTGACTCATGAAGAAATAGAAAATCTGAACAGACCAATTATTATTATTATTATTTTTTTTTGCGGTACATGGGCCTCTCACTGTTGTGGCCTCTCCCATTGCAGAGCACAGGCTCCGGACACGCAGGCTCAGCGGCCATGGCTCATGGACCCAGCTGCTCTGCGGCATGTGGGATCTTCCTGGACCGGGGCACGAACCCGTGTCCCCCGCATTGGCAGGCAGACTCTCAACCACTGCGCCACCAGGGAAGCCCAGACCAATTATTAGTGAGGAGATTGAGTCAGTATTCAAAAACTTCCCAACAAAGAAATGTCCAGAACCAGGTGGTTTCACTAGTGAACTCTATCAAACATTTAAAGAAGTAATACCAATCCTTCTCAAACCCCTCCCAAAAATAGAAGAGGAAGGAACACGTCCAAACTCATTTTAGGAAGCCAACATTACCTTGATACCAAAGCCAGATAAAACTACCAGAAGAAAAGAAAATTACAGGCCAGTATCCCTGATTAATATTGATGCAAAAATCCTGAAAAAAATACTAACAAACTGAATTCAATAGTACATTAAAAGGATCATACACCATGATCAAGTGGGATTTATTTCTGGGATGCAAGGATTGTTCAACATATGCAAATCAATCCATGTGACACTACATTAAAAAAATGAAGGATGAAAAATCATGTAATCATCTCAAAAGATGCAAAAACATTGACAAAATTCAATATCATTTCATGACAAAAATTCTCAACAAAGTGTACATTGAGGGAATGTACCTCAACATAATAAAGGCCGTATATAACAAGCTCACAGTAAACATCATACTCAAAGGTGAAAAGCTGAAAGCTTTTACTCTATGACAGGAAGAAATCAAGGTTGCCCACTGTTGCCATTTTTCAACATAGTACTGGAAATTCTAGTCAGAGCAATTAGGAAAGAAAAAGGAATAAATTAGATCCAAATCAGATAGGAAAAGTAAAATTGGTTCTGTTTGTAGATAGCATAATCTTAAATATAGAAACCCTTAAAGAATCCACCAAAAAAACTGTTAGTACTAATAAATAACTTTGATAATTGCAGGAAACAATATCAATATACCACAATCTCTTGTGACTCTCCCTTTTGGGAGAGCAACAGAATCACAACTGCTGAACAATCATTGACAGGAAGACACTGGAACTCACCAAAACAGATACCCCATATCCAAAGACAAAGGAGAAGCCACAATGAGACAGTAGGAGGGGTGCAATCACAATTAAAAAAAAATCCCATAACAACTGGGTTGGTGACTCAAAAACTGGAGAACAATTATACCACAGAAGTCCACCCACAGTAGTGAAGGTTCTGGGCCCTACATCAGGCTTCCCAACCTGGGGGTCTGGTAAGGAGAGGAGGAAATCCCAGAGAATCAGACTTTGAAGGAAATTGCAATTTGATAGCAGGACTTCGACAGGACTGGGGGAAACACAGACTCCACTCTTGGGGGACACACACAAAGTAGTGTATGCATCAGGACGCAGGGGAAGGAGCAGTAACCCCATAGGAGTCTGAACCAGACCTATCTGCTGGTGTTGGAGGGTCTCCTGCAGAGGTGGGGGGGGCAGTGGCTTTGGCTTACTGCGGGGACAAGGACACAGGCAGCAGAAGTTACAGGAAGTACTCCCTGGTGTGAACCCTCCTGGAGTCTGCCATTAACTACACCAAACAGCCTATAGCCTCCCGTGCTGAGTCACCTCAGGCCAAATAACCAATAGTGAGGGAACTCAGCCCCACACCTCAGCAGACAAGCAGATTAAAGTTTTACTGAGCTCTGCCCAACAGAGCAACAGCCAGCTCTACCCACTACCAGTCCATCCCATCAGGAAGCTTGCACAAGCCTCTTAGATAGCTTCATCTGCCAGAGGGCAGACAGCAGAATGAAGAAGAACTACAATCCTGCAGCCTGTGGAATGAAAACCACATTCACAGAAAGATAGACAAAGTGAACAGGCAGAGAACTATGTACCAGATGAAGAAACAAGATGAAACTCCCCAAAAAAACTAAAGGAAGTGGAGATAGGCAGCTTTCCAGAAAAAGTATTCAGAATAATGACAGTGAAGATAATCCAGGACCTCAGAAAAAGAATGGGGGAAAAGATCAAGAAGATGTGAGAAGATGCAAGAATTGTTTAACTAAGACCTAAAAAACGTAAAGAAAAAACACCCAGAAGAATTAAAGAACAAACAAACAGAGATGAACAATACAATAACTGAAATGAAAAATACACTAGAAGGAATAAATAGCAGAATAACTGAGGCAGAAGAATGGATAAGTGACCTGGAAGACAGAATGGTGGAATTCACTGCTGATGAACAGAATAAAGAAAAAAGAATGAAAAGAAATGAAGACAGCCTAAGAGACCTCCAGGACAACATTAAATGCACCAACATTTGCATTATAGGGGTCCCAGAAGGAGAAGAGAGAGAGAAAGGACCCAAGAAAATATTTGAACAGATTATAGTCGAAAACTTCCCTAACATGGGAATGGAAATAACCACCCAAGTCCAGGAAACACAGAGAGTCCTAGGAAGGATAAATCAAAGAGAAACACATCGAGAAACAAAGCAATCAAACTGACAAAAATTAAAGACAAAGAAAAATTATTAAAAGAAACAAGGGAAAACCGACAAATAACATACAAGGGAACTCAGTTAAGGTAAACAGTTGATTTCTCAGCAGAAACGCTATAAGCCAGAAGGGAGTGACATGATATATTTAAAGTGATGAAAGGGAAGAAACCACAACCAAGATTACTTACCTGGTAAGCATCTCATTCAGATTCAAGGGAGAAATCAAAAGCTTTACAGACAATCAAAAGCTAAGAGAATTCAGAACCACCAAACCAACTTTACAGCAAATGCTAAAGGAACTTCTCTGAGTGGGAAACACAAGAGAAGAAAAGGGCCTACAAAACCAACCCCAAAACAATTAAGCAAATGGTAATAGGAACATACATATTGATAATTACCTTAAACATGGGTGGATTAAATGCTCCAACAAAAAGACACATGTTCACTGAATGGATACAAAAACAAGACCCATATATTTCTGTCTACAAGAGATCCACTTCAGACCTAGGGACACATGGAGACTGAAAGTGAGGGGATGGAAAAAGATTGCCATGGAAATGGCAATCAAAAGAAAGCTGGAGTAGCAATACTCATATCAGATAAAATAGACTTTAAAATAAAGAATGATACAAGAGGAAAGAAGGACACTACATAATGATCAAGGGATCAATCCAAGAAGAAGATATAACTATAAATATATATGCACCCAACATAGGAGCACCTCAATACATAAGGTAACTGCTAACAACTAAAAAAGAGGAAATTGATGGTAACAATAATACTGGGGGACTTTATAACACCTCACTTACACCAATGGACAGATCATTCAAAATGAAAATAAATAAGGAAACAGAAGCTTTAAATGATACAATAGACCAGATAGATTTAATTGATATTTATAGGGCATTCCACCCCAAAACAGCAGATTACACTTTCTTCTCAAGTGCACACGGAACATTCTCCAGCATAGATCACATCTCGGCTCACAAATCAAGCCTCAGTAAATTTAAGAAAATTGAAATCATATCAAGCATCTTTTCTGACCACAATGCTCTGAGATTAGAAATCAATTACAGTGAAAAAAATGTAAAAATCACAAACACATGGAGGCTAAATGATACGTTATTAAATAACCAAGAGATCACTGAAGAAATCAAAGAGGCAATCAAAAAATACCTAGAGACAAATGACAATGAAAACAAGATGATCCAAAACCTACAGGATGCAGCAAAAACAGCTCTAAGAGGGAAGTTTATAGCTATACAAGCGTACCTCAAGAAACAAGAAAAATCTCAAATAAATAATCTAACCTTACACCTAAAGGAACTAGAGAAACAAGAACAAACAAAACCCAAAGTTAGCAGAAGGAAAGAAATCATAAAGATGAGAGCAGAAATAAATGAAATAGAAACAAAGAAAACAATAACAAAGATCAATAAAACTAAAAGCTGGTTCTTTGAGAAGATAAACAAAATTGATGAATCATTAGCCAGACTCATCAAGAGAAAGAGGGAGAGGACTCAAATCAATAAACTTAGAAATGAAAAAGAAGAAGTTACAACAGACACCGCAGAAATACCAAGCATCCTAAGAGACTACTACAAACAACTCTATGCCAATACAATGGACACCTGGAAGAAATTGACAACTTCTTAGAAAGGTATAACCTTCCAAGACTGAACCAGGAAGAAATAGAAAATATGAACAGACCAATCACAAGTAATGAAATTGAAACTGTTATTAAAAAATTTCCTACAAACAAAAGTCCAGGACCAAATGGCTTCACAGGTGAATTCTATCAAACATTTAGAGAAGACCTAACACCCATCTTTCTGAAAATCTTCCAAAATATTGCATAGGAAGGAACACTTCCAAACACATGCTATGAGGCCACAATCACCTGATACCAAGAACAGACAAAGATACTACAAAAAAAAAAGAAGAAAATT
This sequence comes from Mesoplodon bidens, assembly GCF_964165515.1. NCBI lineage: Eukaryota > Metazoa > Chordata > Mammalia > Artiodactyla > Ziphiidae > Mesoplodon > Mesoplodon bidens. Next base: position 28,618,629 of record NC_138164.1, on the reverse strand, counting down.
ACATACCAATATCACTGATGAATATAGATGCAATAATCCTCAACAAAATACTAGCAAACAGAATCCAACAAAACATTAAAAGGATCTTACACCATGATCAAGTGGGATTTATCCCAGGGATGCAAGGATTCATCAATATATGCCAATCAATCAATGTGATACACCATATTAACAAATTGAAGAATAAAAACCATATGATCATCTCAATAGATGCAGAAAAAGCTTTTGACAAAATTCAACATCCATTTATGATAAAAACTATCCAGAAAGTGGACGTAGAGGGGACCTACCTCAACATAATAAAGGCCATATACAACAAACCCACAGCAAACATCATTCTCAATGGTGACAAAATGAAAGCATCTCCTCTAAGTTCAAGAATGAGACAAGGATTTCCACTCTCATCACTATTACTCAAAATAGTTTTGGAAGTCCTATCGACAGGAATCAGAGAAGAGAAAGAAATAAAAGGAATCCAAATTGGAAAAGAAGAATTAAAGCTGTCACTGTTTGCAGATGACATGATATTATACATAGAGAATCCTAAAGACACCACCAGAAAACTACTAGAGCTAATGAATGAATTTGGTAAAGTTGCAGGATACAAGATTAATGCACAGAAATCTCTTGCATTCCTATACACTAATGGTGAAAAATCTGAAAGAGAAATTAAGGAAACACTCCCATTTACCATTGCAACAAAAAGAATAAAACACCTAGGAATAAACCTACCTAGGGAGACAAAAGACCTGTATGAAAAAAAAACTATAAGACACTGATGAAAGAAATTAAAGATGATACAAACAGATGGTGAGATATACTATGTTCTTGGATTGGAAGAATCAGTATTGTGAAAATGACTATACTACCTAAAGCAATCTACAGATTCAATGCAATCCCTATCAATTTACCAATGGCATTTTTTACAGAGCTAGAACAAAAAATCTTAAAATTTGTATGGAGACACAAAAGACACCGAATAGCCAAAGCAGTCTTGAGGGAAAAAAAAAAGAGCTGGAGGAATCAGACACCCTGACTTCAGACTATACTACAAAGCTACAGTAATCAAGACAATATGGTACTGGCACAAAAACAGAAATGTAGATCAATGGAACAAGATAGAAAACCCAGAGACAAACACACGCACCTATGGTCAACTAATCTATGACAAAGGAGGCAAGGATACACAATGGAGAAAATACAGTCTCTTCATTAAGTGGTGCTGGGAAAACTGTACGGCTACATGTAAAAGAATGAAATTAGAACACTCCCTAACCCCCCACACAAAAATAAACTCAAAATGGATTAGATACCTAAGTGTAAGACCAGACACTATAAATCTCTTAGGGGAAAACATAAGAAGAACATTCTTTGACATAAATCACAGCAATATCTTTTTTGATCCACCTCCTAGAATAATGGAAATAAAAACAAAAATAAGCATATGCGACCTAATGAAACTTAAAAGCTTTTGCACAGCAAAGGAAACCATAAACAAGATGAAAAGACAACCCTCAAAATGGGAGAAAATATTTGCAAACAAATCAATGGACAAAGGATTAATCTCCAAAATTTATAAACAGCTCATGCAGCTCAGTATTAAAAAAACAAACAACCCAAACCAAAAATGGGCAGAAGACCTAAATGACATTTCTCCAAAGAAGACATACAGATTGCCAAGGAGCACATGAAAAGCTGTTCAACATCACTAATTATTAGAGAAATGCAAATCAAAACTACAATGAGGTATCACTTCACACCAGTTAGAATGGGCATCATCAGAAAATCTACAAACAACAAAAGCTCGAGAGGGTGTGGAGAAAAGGGAACCCTCTTGCACTGTTGGTGGGAATGTAAATTGATACAGCTACTGTGGAGAACAGTAAGGAGGTTCCTTAAAAAACTAAAACTAGAGTTACTATATGATCCAGCAATCCCACCACTGATCATATACCCAGAGAAAACCATAATTCAAAAAGACACAGGCGGGCTTCCCTGGTGGCGCAGTGGTTGAGAATCCGCCTGCCAATGCAGGGGACACGGGTTCATGCCCCGGTCCGGGAAGATCCCACATGCTGCGGAGCGGCTAGGCCCGTAAGCCATGGCCGTTGAGCCTGCGCATCCAGAGCCTGTGCTCCGCAATGGGAGAGGCCACAACAGTGAGAGGCCCGCGTATCGCAAAAAAAAAAAAAAAAAGACACAGGCACCACAATGTTCATTGCAGCACTATTTACAATAGCCAGGTCATGGAAGCAACCTAAATGTCCATCGACAGATGAATGGATAAAGAAGATGTGGTACATGTATACAATGGAATATTACTCAGCCATAAAAAGGAATGAAATTAGTTCTTTTGTAGAGACATGGGTGGATCTAGAGACTGTCATACAGAGTGAGTTAAATCAGAAAGAGAAAAACAATTATCATATATTAACGCATGTATGTGGAACCTAGAAAAATGGTACAGATGAAGCAGTTTGCAGGGCAGAAGTTGGGACACACATGTAGAGAAGAAACATATGGACACCAAGGGGGGAAAGCCACAAGGGGTTGGGGATGGTGGTGTGAAGAATCTGGTGATTGGGATTGACATGTATAGACTGATGTGTATAAAACTGATGACTAATAAGAACCTGCTTTATAAAAAAATAAATAAAATTCAATGAAAAAAATATAAAAAACCACACAAGATCAGAAAGAGAAATTAAGGAAACAATCCCATTCACCATTGCAACAAAGAGAATAAAATACCGAGGAATAAACCTATCTAAGGCAGTCAAATACCTGTATTCAGAAAACTGTAAGACATTGATGAAAGAAATCAAAGATGACAGAAACAGATGGAGAGATATACCATGTTCGTGGATTGGAAGAATCAACATTGTGAAAATGACTATACTACCCAAAGCAATCTACAGATTTAATGCAATCCCTATCAAATTACCAATGGGATGTTTTACAGAGTGAGAACAAAAAAGTCTTAAAATTTGTATGGAGACACAAAAGACCCCAAATATCCAAAGCAATAATGATGGAAAAAAACAGAGGAATCAGATTCCCTGACTTCAGACTATAGTACAAAGCTACAGTAATCAAGACAATATGGTACTGGCACAAAAACAGAAATATAGATCAGTGGAACAGGATAGAAAGCTCAGAGATAAACCCACCCATCTATGGTCAACTAATCTATGACAAAGGAGGCAAGGATATACAATGGAGAAAAGACAGTATCTTCATTAAGTGGTGCTGGGAAAACTGTACGGCTACATGTAAAAGAATGAAATTAGAACACTCCCTGACACCATACATAAAAATAAACTCAAAATGGATTAAAGACCTAAATGTAAAACTGGACACTATAAAACTCACAGAGGAAAACATAGGAAGAACACTCTAAGACATAAATCACAGGAAGATCTTTTTTTTTGTATACAGCAGGTTCTTATTAATCTATTTTATACATATTAGTGTATATATGTCAATCCCAATCTACCAGTTCATCCCACCAACACCCCCCTCCCTTGCTTTCCCCTTTTGGTGTCCATACCATGTTCTCTACATCTGTGTCTCTATTTCTGCCTAGAGCAATATCTTTTTTGACCCACCTCCTAGAGTAATGGAAATAAAAACAAAAATAAACAAATGGGACCTATTGAAACTTAAAAGCTTTTGCACAGCAGAAGAGACTATAAATTAGATGAAAAAACAATGCTCAGAATGGGAGAAGATATTTGCAAGTGAATCAACAGACAAAGGGTTAATCTCCAAATTATATAAACAGATCATGTAGCTCAATATTAAAAAAGCAAACAACCCAGTGATAAAATGGACAAAAGACCTCAGTAGACATTTCTCCAAAGAAGACATACAGATGACCAAGAGGCACATGGAAAGCTCCTCAACATCACTAATTATTAGAGAAATACAAATCAAAACTACAATGAGGTATCACCTCACACTGGTTAGAATGGGCATCATCAGAAAACCTACAAACAACAAATGCTGGAGAGGATGTGGAGAAAAGGGAACCCTCTTGCACTGTTGGTGGGAATGTAAATTGATACAGCCACTATGGAGAACAGTATGGAGTTTCCTTAAAAAACTAAAAATAGAATTACCATATGATCCAGCAACCCCACCACCGGGCATATACCTTGAGAAAGTCATAATTCAAAAAGACATATGCACCCTAATGTTCATTGCAGCACCATTTACAATAGTCAGGTCATGGTAGCAACCTGAATGCCCATCGACAGATGAATGGATAAAGAAGATGTGGTACATATATACGATGGAATATTATTCAGCCATAAAAAGGAAGGAAATTGGGTCATTTGTAGAGATGAGGATGGACCTAGAGACTGTCATACAGATTGAAGTAAGTCAGAAAGAGAAAAACAAATATCATATATTAACACATATATGTGGGATCTAGAAAAATGGTACAGACGAAGCAGTTTGCAAGACAGAAATAGAGACACAGATGTAGAGAACAAATGTATGGACATAAAGGGGGGAAAGCAGGGATGGGGTGGTGGTGGGATGAATTGGGAGATTGGGATTGACATATATACACTAATAATTATAAAATAGATAACAAATAAGAACCTGCTACATAAAAAATAAATAAAATAAAATTCAAAATTCAAAAAAGAAAGAACCTGCTGTGTAAAACAAATTAAATTAAATTAAAAATAAAGAGGGCATGCTCAGTAAAAACAAAAAATCAGTTACATTTCTACACACTAATAATTAATTGTTACAGAAGTTAAGAAAACAATCCTATTTACAATAGCATCAAATACAATAGTATGCTTAGAAATAAATTTAACCAAGGAGATGAAGTATCTGTCACTGAAAACTATAAAAATTGATAAAAGAAATTGAAAAAGACACAAATACTTGAAAGATCATCCATATTCATGGGTTGAAAGAATTAATATTAAAAATATACATACTACACAAAGCACATTCAACGCAATCCCTACCAAAATTCCAAAGGCAATTTTCTTTCAGAAATAGAAAAAACAATCCTAAAATTTGCATGAAACCACAAAGGACCCTGAACAGCCAAAGCAATCTTGAGAAAGATGAACAAATATGGAGGCATCACACTTCCTTATTTCAAACTACATAACAAAGTAATAGTAATCACAACAGTATGGTATTGTCATAAAAACAGATATATAGATCAATAGAGGAGAATAGAGAGCCTAGAAATAAACCCATGCATATATGGTTAATTAATTTTCTACAAATGTGCCAAGAATATACAATGGGGAATAACAGCATCTTCATTGAATGGTATGAGGAAAAGTGGACAACCACATGCAGAAGAATGAAACTGGACACCTATCTTACACCATACACAAAAATCAACTCAAAATGTATTAATGACTTGAATGTAAGGCCTGAAACCATAAAACTCCCAGAAGAAAACACAGGGGATAACCTCCTTGACATTGGTCTTAGAAGTATTTTTTGGATTTGACACCAAAAGCCTATGTAAAAGCAACAATTAGCAGAGGGACCACATCAAATTAAAAAGCTTCAGTACAGCAAAGGAATACATCAATAAAATGAAAAGGCAACATGTGGAATGGTAGGAAATATTTGCATTCCACATATCCAATGAGGTGATTACCCAAAGTATATAAGATATTAATACAACTCAAAAGCAAAAAAAAAAAAACTAATAACACAATTAAAAAGTGGGCAAAGGCCTGAATAGACATTTTTTCCATAGAAGACATACAAATGGCCAACAGATACATGAAAAAGTGGTCAACATCAGTAATGATCAGGGAAATGCAAATCAAAACCAAAATGAGATATCACCTCACACCTATTAGGATGACTATCATCAAAAACACAAGAGATAAATGCTGTCAAGGATGTGGAGAAAAGGGAGCTCTTGTGCACTATTTAGTGGGAATGTAAACTGGTACAGTCACTTTGGAAAATAGAATGGAAGTTCATCAAGAAATTTAAAAAAAAAGAAGAAATTAAAAATAGAACTACCATATGAGTCAGCAATGTCACTTTTGAGCATATTTTCAAAAGAAGCAAAATCCTTATCTTGAAGAGATTTTTGTACTCGCATGTTCACTGAAGCAATATTTATAGTAACCATGATATGGAAACAACATAAGTGTCCATTAACAGATGAACAGATAAAGAAGATATGACATATATATATATATGAATATTATTCAGACTTATAAAAAGAAGGAAATCCTGTCATTTGTGAGAACCTGAATGAACCTGGAGAGCATTATGCTAAGTGAAATAAGCCAGCCACAGAAACACAAATATTGCATGGTGTCAGTTATATGTGGAATCTTAAAAAAAAAGTCAAACTCATAGAAACAATAGAATGGTGGTGGCCAGGGGCTGAGGGTCACAGTGGGGTAGAAATGGGGAGAGGTGGGTAAAAACTTTCAGTCATAAGATGAGTAAGTTCTGAGAATCCATTGTGGTTCCTGGTGATGCTAGTTTATAATCCTGTATCGTATAATTGAAATTTGCTAAGAGAGTAGATCTTGAGCACTCCTAATAAATAAATAAATAAATAAATAAGTAAATAAATAAATAAATAAAAAAAATATGTGAGGGTATGAATGTGTATTGGCTGGTTGTGGGAATCCTTTTACAATGTGTACATATATCAAATCATAACACTGTATACTTTAAATATGTTATAATTTTATTTGTCAATTATACCTTAATATAGTCAAAAAATCAATAAAAAGTAGATAACATCCTACTAGATATCAATAACCGAACAGATATTTCACAATGAACATATGAATATATGATCAAACTCATTATTAACCAAAGAAACTCATAAGATAATGAGATAACATTTCATACCAAAGAGATTGGCAAAAAATTAAATTGTCTAAAATATTAAGTTCCAGAAAAGGCACAGATCAATGGGACTGGATTTTTGGTGGATCAGTAGGTAAGTTGGAATAGCCACTTTGGAGAACAGTCTGACAATAACATGTGAAATTGAACTTTTGTATACTCTGTGACTCCATCATTCCATGATAGGTATATACTCCAGAGAAATTTTTTTTTTTTTTTTTTTTTTTGCCTTACACGGGCCTCTCCCTGTTGTGGCCCCTCCCGTTGTGGAGCACAGGCTCCGGACGCGCAGGCCCAGCGGCCATGGCTCCCAGGCCCAGCCGCTCCGCGGCATGTGGGATCCTCCCGGACCAGGGCACGAACCCGTGTCCCCTGCATCAGCAGGCGGACTCTCAACCACTGCGCCACCAGGGAAGCCCCAGAGAAATTTTTGTAGATTAAAAATCATATATGAGAGTCTTTATTGCCGTACAGTTCATAATAGCAAAAACTAGAATCAATGCAAATATCTACCTATTAGAAAGTAGATATATAAATGGATTTATTATTTGCAATATCACACAATAGAATGTTACACAGCTAAACCCACCAACATGGATGATTCTTAGAAAGCTAATTTTTTGTGAACAACAACAAAAAATCAAGTCCCTGAAGACTATAAACAGATATAAAGTTTAAAACAATCAAAACTAAACTGCCTATTGTTTAGACATAAATACACAAATGGTTAAACATATTTTTAAAGGAAGGAATTGATGTACACACAAAATATTTGATTGTTAGCTGGGGGAGGGAGTAGAATCATCTGGCACAAGACATAGCAAGGTAACAGCTAATATTCTTCTCTTTTTGGTGGTTGGTGAGTACATAAGTGTTTTAATGTGATTCTCTAAACTGTACATGTGTTTATATTTACTTATTTTAGTAGGATATATTTCAAAATAAATAAAATATTCTCATACCAATGATTAAAAAAATGAAATGTGGCTAATTTTCACAGTAATGAATAAATCTCCAGAACAAAGAAATACATTATAAATTAGGGAACTTTCTGTCTATGTTTCTATTGTCTCATTTATTTTGTACTAATAAGATATTCTTACACAATTTTTTAAAGATTTTGTTTTAAATTTTTCTTTCTTAAATGTACTAATCCTTTCATAGTCTGACTCTTTTAATTATGGCCTAAGATGTATTTAGCTTTAAAATTGCTATTCTTCCAAATATAAATATATGTGCAGAATGTCTTCCAAATTACTCTAAGGACATTTTCAACCATTTTTTCATTAATTCTGAAGCTAGAATTATTTAAGTGCCTTAAATAAAAGGCAGTTATTTGGCAAAATTTTTCATAACTAAAGATAGCTTTCATCAACAAGAAGAATTACAAAGGTCCCAAGGCTCAAAGATATAACTAAGTTTGTTGGATATCATTGCTCAGCCTCCCAAGTGACAAAGCACTTGACAATGAGACAGTGAGTGGTCCTGAAGCACTATTTCCAAACTTTCTCCTCCGTGACAGGACTTAGTCCTTTGGCAAGGAGGATGTGGTGAAATGTTGAAGTCACATGGATGCACTTATTTTTTACTTTAAGATTATTGAATAGAACACATACACATATCTAGTTGACACAGTAGCTTTCCCTCACTGCTGCATAAGGCAGGAAAAAAGTTCTTAAAGTGATATTCACAACAAGATCTCATGAGGTTTCTAGAAGGATCAGGGGAAGGAAGCTGTTACAAGAGGTTTTTTTCTGAAGAGTGGTTACTGGGATGCTCTGCAGCTCACCCGCCTTAGTGACACTGATTCAATTCACTTGCTGTATCTCCAATTGGGAAACAGAGGGTAAGACTGCAGGAGCCAAGCAGCAGATATATTCACTACTACTCAAGTTTTCTGAAAGAGACACTTATCCTTCTTTGAATGACTGTCCTGTTCTCCATAATATTTATTTAACAAAATCATCAGGGGATCATAACATCCTAATGCTCGGCTTTTCAGGGACATACATGGGAGTGTGTCAGGGATACAAAAGTCACAGAATAAACACAGTACGTCATTCAAGAATTTTAACTTCACCCAAAAACTTAGAGGTTAAATTTTAGGTAATTTAATCTGGTATGAAAGTTAAATCAGTTTTACAGTGAATCAGATAAAGACATGTTATGGGAAAGTAGTCACAGTTCACATGCTTTTTTAAAGATAAATCTTCTGGTTTCAAAAATTTTCCCATTTTTATTGAATCCCTTTGGGGATTGTGCTCCCAGAGTGCCTTAAGCAATCTCCTGTGGCTATGCATGTACCTTCCTCTGCTTTGATGGAAAAAGTTTGAGACACACTGCCCTAAGTTATTCCAGGACTAGAAGAGACTAGATATTTTTTAAGAAAGAATCTGTGTTAGTGTGTAAAGGGACAAGTCAGGGCACTCCAAAGTGTTGATCCTAATTGGACATTGACTTACTACTGTAAAATAACTTTTTCTTTTTTCCTGCTTTAGGAATCATTGTGCTTCTAAAATTCTGTACATCTGGGCTGATGAGTAATTAGCAGGAGGTGAGAGAAGATTTTTACCTCAACAGTAGACATAGAGAGAAGGAAGACTTTTTATTCATTGAAGTCAAGGCATAAGATCTCTTTTTCACAAATGAGCTAAGAGATAGTGGATAGTAGAGAGATGGTAGGCCTTTCAGGCAGGGTGAGGCAAACCATGACATGTTCTCTGTGGATAGAACTCAGATGCCAGTGGGCCAGGCAGAGGAGGCCCTCGCAGACCTGAGGCACCCACCCTGGGTGGCCGAGAGCACAGATCTCTGTGGACAACGTGGGTGGCGGGCATACAGCCCTCTCTTCCTCTTGCTGCCACTCAACCTGAGGTCTTGTTGGGAAGACAGTGACAGAACTTTCTGGCCATTGGCTAGTTGATCCCACACTTCCTAAGCTGGGCACAGGGAGCCTGGGGCAGGAGGCGTGGAGTCTCGGGACCATGCTGAGCTTTCTGGCACCACCCTCGAGAATGTGGGAAACTTGGCTTCTTTCTGTTCCTTCCCAGAACGGACTCTAGTGGTTCCATCAGCCCCTCCCACCCTGTGCCCCCTGCTTGCCTTCCTTGGTGTCCTTGCCTCCCTGGATGGCCCCACTGCTCCCAGTGGGGGAGGTGGCCTGGTCTGCCTTCCTCCAATTTCCACCCACCTGTCTGCCTAACCTGGTCTTAGGCTGAACATTTATTTAAGAATAAAATCCCGGTGGTGGTCAAAAAAAATTTTTTTTTTGCCTCAGTGGAGGCAAGAAAACTGCCTATTTGGAAGAACCCAGGGTTGTGGCATGACAGGGCATGGCAAGATGTGGCTTGTCATTGGTCAGGGTCAGGAAAGAGATGACAAAGATGAGTCAAGATGATCAACTTACAGAGAAGACTGACTTACTGAAAGAGAGGAACAAGTGAGAACAAGTGCCTGTTTGTTCAAACCAATTATTCAAGACAAATGACATGGTTTGGGGCAGAATATGAAGTAGTGGTACCTGAGTCTCAATTTCTTCATTTATAAGATGGGATAACACCACCTTTCAGGGCCTTGTGGTTTAAAGAGATAATTTAAATCATCTGGGATAGTGTCTGGTATTAAGCAGGCACTCCATAAATGGAAGCTGCCATTATTATCATTGATATTTACTTGTATGCAACCTATGTTGTCTTAGATGTGGTAAAATAAACCCAAGGGTTTAACAGTACATGTAGAAAAAGTGTGAAAACTGTCCATAAGATACCAGCTATGAGCCACTAGGAGGGCTCTGTAAAATCCCATGCAATACGGACTAGTCACTTGCCAAGTCCGGCGTAACCCAGTCTGCAGCCACAAGTAAACTGGAAGATGCTTCCTTCTCCTTTTTTCCTCTCAGATGCTCAGTCCTCAAGTGGCTTCCAACATTCACCTCCACTGAACCTCAGTGACATGTTCTTCCTTAAAATTTCCAAAAATCTAAGAATAGTTTTACCTACAAAGAAAGTCTCCCTTTTAATAAAGATACCTACCTATCGGATTATATAACCCCTGTGAACTCCTTGCTGAGAAGGGGTGTGAAATTTTTAATGGCTTACCTGTGCTTTGCATTTGCTTCCTGTTGCAGGTCATTATGCCACTTTCTTGATATTTCCTCCTGGTCACAAAGATGGCCTTGAAAGCCCAGGCTTGTGGGCACAACATTCATAGACCAGTACTTGTCAAATTTCCAGTGTATACATGGGCTCCAGTTAAAATGCAGACTGTGACTCAACATGTCTGGGGTAGGACCTGAGAATCTAAAATTCTAACAAGCACCCAGATTCCGCTAAAGCTGCTGGTCTGCAGAGTACACTTTGAAGAGGGAGGCACTAGACCAGAAGGCAGGGTGAGCCATGTTTCTTGCTCATTGGCTGCTTCCTCATTTTTTGAATTTTAGGTCATCTGTGAGCAGCTCAGCAAAGCCTCACCACCACCTTCCCGAGTCCTACCTAGCCCTACTGCTTAATCAGTATTTAAAGACCCAGCTTTAAATAAAAAAGGTGCAGCTAACTCATGCTGCAGGGATTTCTGGATGTACACTGGGTGGATTTTGCTAATTGGTAAGGTCTGCCCTTAACCTGCTTATTGGGAAAATGACATGCATGTTTTATGAAAGCACATTGAATTATGTATCTGTGATTACAGAAGATTAAGAAGAAAGTCAGTTCCAAAGAAAATTCTGTTTGTTAGCTACCAAGAATTTAGCTGACTCACTTCTTCATTCTTTTTCTCTTTCTTTTGGAAGAATTCGCCCAGCCAACCACAAAATGGCTCTGGGAGACTCAGGTCTCAGCAGGATAAGGAGACAAGTATTCTCCTCTTTACAAAAATGCCCTTTCTTTCAAAGGTATTTATTTGAAATCTCTCTTTGCAATTTTCACATCAACCCTGAAGTTATTTTCCAGCAGAGTGTATATACATTTTAATCAGCATTATCTCAAGAGGAAATGCTATATTCTAATTAATGGCTCAAGGATTGTGTTAAGTGTAACAATTGCCTGACAGTCATAGTTTTGTGTTAACTGTATGACTGCTGTTTGTGCTTTGTTTATTCAAAAGTCATGTTATTATCATCTCCAGATAATCAACATTTACTTCCAGCATTCAGAGCATAAGCAAGATGGTGCCGCACTGGCCAGCAATTTTGTTTAACATGCCTCATTGCAGCATCTCAGCCCTCAGTGTGAGGAGGTCGTGCCTACTTGGTATTACTCTGTGTGGTGGAGATTAAGATGATGACAGGTTGCATTTTGTGATTCTTTAGGAAAATGTAACAAATTAAAGGGAAATCATGAGGTGCTCAATATATTCTATAAAATACAATTCTTACCCCTGTCTTTGTTCTTATTCTTCCTATATTTCAGCTTCACATGAGAGAAATCACCTCTGGCTTGTAGTGAATACTACATGTAGAAAGAATATTGAAGCATAAAACATCCGAAGACAGCATTGTTTACTGGTGCTGTGTCGATCCACAGAGAAGCCCAAGGCAGAAGGAGAAGTCAATAATACTGATACTGTCTCTATTTAAAATGTTGGTATTTTATTCCCTGTTATAAGGGTTTTTGTATTAATTTTAATTTTTAAAGATATCATGTTAAAATATTATTTATCTTTATTAGTTTTCTTAACACCCCCTTAAATTCTGTGCCCAAGACTAGAACCTTAACTTAGTCTTGGCCCTGTCATTAGAGAGGTGATAATCTATTTAACAGCTAAGAAAAGAAGACCACTTACAAAGAAAAGGCTGAGTTGATGTCACTGTGTATTGAGCAAAAGGAAAAAAAAAATGACAGGTTGGGTTTTCATGAATTGGAAATCAAAGCTAATAGGGTGCAGATGTTTAGCTGATTCTTGAAGCTGCAGGGAGCAGAGGAGATGCTGTGAGCTTTTTCAGAAGGCTCTTCTGTGTCAACTTAAAATCATCTCATAAAAGAGCTGCCTTGGGCTTCCCTGGTGGCGCAATGGTTGAGAGTCTGCCTGCCAATGCAGGGGACGCGGGTTCGTGCCCCGGTCTGGGAAGATCCCACGTGCCGTGGAGCGGCTGGGCCCGTGAGCCATGGCCGCTGAGCCGGCGCGTCCAGAGCCTGTGCTCCACAACGGGAGAGGCCACAACAGTGAGAGGCCCGCGTACTGCAAAGAAAAAAAAAAAAAGAGATGCCTTTGTTGCAATTAGACTTTATTAGTTTATCTGGGTTTTCTTTGTTTTAATAGGTCTTTTATATAGTAATTTGCAACTTGTATCAAAGCTGACTTTTAATGCACATGATTTAGAGGCTGAGAACCAACTGAGGTGGATGTAGGAGGTAGCCATTCTCCCAGATGCCAGGCAATAGGATTGCTGTGATCTTACTTTCAAACCAAAGACTTCATCCTGGCAGTTGTAGCCTCCTTTTTTATTTTCATCTTGAGATAGTCCTTGGCACAGCCTTAGTTAGGAAGCTGGCTTTGATGGATAAACCACAGACTTCTGACTCACAGTTCATGTGATACTGGACAAATTAACCTCTAAGTTCACTATGTCTGTCTTCTCTTATGTTAAGAGGCACGAGTAATGTGTGACTGACACACATACCTTATCAGGTTTTTTCCAAAACAATTTATGTGAAGTTGCTTTGTAAATTATGCATTGCCATATTTATTGTCATGGGATGACCGTGAAGCCACTGAGATGTACATAGAAAACACTCATCCAGATTTATCCATAGGTAGTAAGTTGTAATTAAGGAACACATATAGTTGCAATAAATGTACAGAATTTTTAAATACCATCTCTCACCACCTCCTCTCTCTATTTAGTCAGTAGAGATACAGATGGACCCAATCAAGTATAGTCAATCTATACCTAATCAGTTCAGTGACCAAGCCACCTCCACTCCACTACCCTTATGTGGATTATTGCAATGGCCTCCTACCTGGTCCCCGTGGCTCTGCTCTTGATGTACACACCCCATGTCCCTCACCCCAACCCCCACTCCTACTTATAATTTCTTCTCAGCTTAGCAGCCAGAAGAATGATTTTTAAATGTAAGTCAAAACACATCACTCTTCTGCTCAAAACCTATCAATGGTTTACCAACTCACTCAGCATAAGAGCCACATTTCTTACAAGGCCTATAGGACTTGCCAGAATCTTGTCTCTCATCACTTCTCCACATTGATCTTCCATCATCTCCCACTTGTTTCCTACATTCCTGTCGCATTGGCCTCCTCTCTGTTCTTTGTTTCCCTTGGGTCAATTCCCTAAGTTCTCAGTTCCTTGGTTTCCTCATCTTTAAAATGGGCATAATAATAGTAAGAACTTCAGAGGATCATTGTTAGGATTAAATTAGTTAAAATATTTAGAACAATGTTTACACACAGTATTTAAAATATTCAGTATTATATTATTATCATAATTTTCATTACTTTCATCTGATTTTTTCAGAGTCTATAATGATTTGACTCCAGAAATGACAATAACCTCCGAAAGGGTCATATTACCTTGTTGCTTATTCATATGTAGCATCTTTGAGTCCCCACTGCAGATAAATAAAACTCAGAAAATTCAAATACTATAAGGTTTTCCTGGCCCTTGCTGCTATGTTTTATGTGCTCACAGTTTTCCCTGAATTCTCCTTTCTTTATTCTTTGGGGAAAGTTAGGATTTGTTTGTTTGTTTTCTATTTTCTCTTGTGTTCTTTCTTTCCATTTCAGTTTAATGCCATATTCCATTTTGCCTTCATATTTGTAATCCAATTTCTCCCAAATTTCACACCCTGCCTTCCACTCTTAGTCTTCAATTCTTTCTACAAATTCACTCTGCCTTCTTACTCTCTCACATGGGAGCAAGGGTGCATTTATTTAAACTCTCTGGAAATCCTATATTTTGGTAGGAAAAGACTGGTTTTCTGGAAGTGGTAAAGATAGAATAATTCCTTGAAGGAATGTGTGATGGTGTCAGATTGTAATCTGATAAATGGAACTTGAATACAAGGTAAAGATGTGGTCACAAGGGAAACAAAGACTCACTCACTGGTCCAGGGTAATGGGTCAGAATAAGTCCAGCATCTAGGCTGACTTGATTATAAGTTTCAAGCCACAGCTCCATTGGTCCTTATGTTTGCTCTGCCTGGGAGGGAGACTGGAGTTAGGTAGGGACTAAGCCTACAGGTAGCATTAAAGCATCCCAAAGTGTGGGATAGGTAGGACTGGGGAATGTAGTGAGTGCTAGGAGGCACAAGGTGGTGAAACTGAGCAGGACCCTGTGTGATCTGCCCAGGGACAGATCCCCATATGTTCCCCACCTCCTATTTGTAAAAAAGCTTCAGCTTCTTGGCCTTCCAAAGGGCAGATTTAATCAGAGAAGTGAAAAAATACAGAAACAAAAGAAAAAAGTCAAGAAAGACAAAATAATGATAGTTTAGCCACAAAACAAATTCAAAGACATAAGTTCATCCTCAAAGGCTATAGATAATATCCTGAGCCGTATCTTTAATTTGTTTTGCAGATGCTAAAACCCCTGCCAGGTGGAAGAAGCTAATGGCATAATGACCATGAGCACACAGCACTCAGACCACCTGGATCCTGAGGACTGAATATGCTGACCTCGGTAACATCAACCCATTACCTCACCACCAACCAATCAGAGACTTGTGCATGAACTGATCAGGCCACCTGCAACCCACACCCCTGAACTTGCCTTTAAAACTCCTTCTCTGAAAGCATCAGGAGTTCGGGCATTTTGAGCATAAGCTAGCTGCCCATTCTCCTTGCTCAGTGCCTTGCAATAAATGCTATACTTTCCTTCACCACAACCTGGTGTCAGTAGCTTGGCTTTGCTGCATGTTGGGCAAATGTACCTGAGTTTGGTTCAATAACAGTGAAAGTGGTAGGCCAATATGTTCATTCATTAGCCTTTTCTTGTTTTAATAAGAAGGACAGAGCTATCTTATTCAATTTAGATTTTATGAAAGAGCTTAAGCTTAATAATTTTAATAGATAAGTCTGCATTCACTTTTTAAAAGCACAGTTAAATGGAAAATAGCCTCCTCAGTGGCTCATATCTATAAGAAGCCAAATGGTTTGGATCAAAGTACTTTTACCAAAGCACCAGCAACAGCCTGTATGAATAAAATTATAAGGACAAAAAGAGCAATTCAGAGGAAAGAGCATAGCTTGGGATAAGTCTTAGAAATTCAAATAAAGTGAGAGGGAAAATTGTGGTATTTAAGGAACCAATCTTCTTCTTCTGTTCACTGAGCCAGGCTTCAGTTTTATTGTTCCGACAATGGACATAGTAATTACCTCAAGAAATGCTATAGGAATTAGAGGAGATAATATAGGGAATGTCTTCACTGTAATGTCCAGCACATGGATGAGTGCCTATATTAGTTTTCTATTGAAATGTAACAAATTACCAAAAACTTAGTGGCTTAAAATCACAGACATTTATTATCTTACAATTCTGTCAATCAGAAGCCCAGGCATCATATGGCTGATTTCTCTGCTCAGGGTCTCACAAAGTTAAAAATCAAGGTGTTGGGGGACTTTCCTGGTGGCATAGTGGTTGAGAATCTGCCTGCCAATGCAGGGGACACGGGTTCGAGCCCTGGTCTGGGAAGATCCCACATGCCGTGGAGCAACTGGGCCCATGAGCCACAATTACTGAGCCTGTGTGTCTGGAGCTTATGCTCTGCAACAAGAGGGGCTGAGATAGTGAGAGACCCGTGCACCGCGATGAAGAATGGCCCCCTCTTGCCCCAACTAGGGAAAGCCCTCGCACAGAAATGAAGACCCAACACAGACATAACTAAATAAATAAATAAATTTAAAAATCAAGGTGTTGGCTAAGCTGCATTGCCCTCTAGAGAGCTGAAGAATTCCTTTTCAAGCTCATTCCAGTTGTTCGCAGAATTCGGATCCTAGCTAGCTTCATCTGGAGATTGTTCTCAGACCTAGAGCCCACTCTTAAGTATGAGGATCACATGGCCACTTTCATATTCAAAACCCAAAACAGAGAATATCCCTCACATAGAATCTCTCTCATACTTTCAAGCTCTGTGACTTCAGAGAGAGCTCACTTGATTAGGTCAGGACCTCTAAAATAATCTCCACTTTGATTACCTCAAAGCCAACTGAGTAGTAACCTAATCACAGGAGTAATATCCCATCATAGTCACAGATCCACTCACACTCAAGGGAAAGAGATTATATAGGCAGATATGAGGGAGGGGGTGGGAGTAGGCAGCCATCTTAGGATTCTGCCTACAGCAGTGCCCATTAAATTCTTGTTATTGTTTTTTGTTACTGAAGTATAAATTAAGTAGACTCCCTAGGTGGGAACAATACTTCTAGTCAATAAGAATTCCATATGGTATGGTGAGGTATTCCATAGAGGTATAACATGTGTATAACAGATTCTCATAGGTAAGGATGTCTGGAAAATTTAAGGGGATTAGCACTTCTTAACTTAGAGGTCTGAGAGGTGACTTAATGCTGACCCAACAACCAACCATATGTGAAATCATATTTGGTTTCAAATCCACTGTGGGCAGGAAAGGAGAAAACATAAACTAGAGCACACAGTTATTATCTGGAGCATGCTGGAGGGGAAGATAAAGCTAGATGTAAAGATTGTAAAACTAAATTTAGTTGGCAAGGGGGCTGTTCAGTCTCTATGTCTGGAAATCTTCTAAACTAGGGTAAATGATCCTATATTTGAGGTGTTTTAGGTAAGGTGCTCCCTGAAACCAAGAGGCAAGCTAAATGTTGTACTCATTCCTTCCAGCCCTAGGACTCTGCACCTAAGGGGGCAACACTCCTATTGAACCAGTGCTCTCCCCAGGATCCATCCCAGCATTGAATTGTGTCTGTGAGAAAGAATGCTGTTAAGTCAGGATTCCTTGATTAAGACTAGCTAATATAAACACTGAAAAACCCAAGTACTATTAATAAGCTTTTGGCAGCAATAACAGAAAGAAGAAAGAGCTGTAATAGAATAACAAGAAAAATAAATTCTGATCCTCCTTTCCCCGTCCACCCCTCATATCCCATTTCATGATATAAGGGTCAGAACTGAGCAGGACTTAGATGTTTTGCTCTCACATGTCATTGTTGCACTGAGCCCTTCCAGGCATGTGCAGAGCTCACGCTCAGGAGATTAACTTTCCAAAGCCAAAATGCTTGACCAACTTGAAATCTATTTGTGGAATTTATTGTTATTTTCATCATTGAACCATGAAAAGTAAATTCCACAAATAGATTTCTAATATTCTCTCCCATCAGGAAATATCTCTAACTTCTTAAAGTGTCCAAGAGTTAAAGAGAGCTGGGAGACATATCATTACGTTAGTCTATTTACATATATTCTTTTTCTTTTTTATATCTGGGATTTTCTACATCTGGGATTTTTTACTTGAGAAAGGAATTGTTGTTCTGATTACTGTCAATGTCTCTGGATAATGTGGTTTTATCACCAGAAGCCTTGAACACTTTTCTTTTTAACTTGATAGCAGAGAGAAATATAGTTTCCTTTGACATAACTTGGACAAAAAAAAAATCCATAAACTAGTAGAACAAGAAGACTCTGGATAAAATGAACAATTATGTTTTGGGTTTTTTCTTTCTTTTCTTTTTTCAGGAAGAAAAAAAATCTAATTTGTTCCTCCTGAGAACTTTTAAAATTTGGAAAATGAATGGCAACTCTTGATGAACATTGAGAATCATCTTGAAAGGGAACTTTTTATAGTCATTTCATAAATAAGATGATTGCAGAAGACAAAAGCATATATATATATTTTTTAATTGAAGTATAATTGACATATTAGTTTCAGGAATACAACATAATGATTCAATATTTGCATATACTGCATAACAATCACCAAAATAAGTGTCGTTAACACTCATCACCATACACAGCTACAAAATTTTTTATCTTGTGATGAGAAGTTTTACGAGTAAATATCTTAGCAACTTTCAAATATGCAATACAGTATTATTAACTATAGTCACCGTACTGTACTTATTTATTTTGTAACTGGAAGCTTGAACCTTTTGACCCCTTTCACCTATTTCGCTCATCCCCCAACCCCCTGCCTCTGGCAGGTACCAATCTGTTTTCTGTGTCTATGAGCTTGTTTGTTTGTTTTTACATTCCATATATAAGTGAGATTTTATGTTTCTCTATGTTCTTGATTTTAATGAGGTACATGATTTTCTCCTACCATTGAAAATTCAAGTATCTGGTCTTGAATTTCAACAAGCAGTTATAACTTGTTGATCTACTTATGGAGCTAAAACAATATTCTAACAAGCATTGTCCCTGCCTTTAAGTAACTCATTAAAGAGTTAAAGAAAATGGAACATTAATGTGAACATGATAGTCAGTAAGAATTTGTGAACACTGAGGAAAAGGCTCTAGATAAATGATCCAACAACAAAAGAAGGATTATGAATATACCTCAGACTAATGATTGACTGGGTATTCTGGGAATACATTTTTGGGGACAGTGGGTTCCAAAGGAAAACTAACACTGGTTAAACATCTACAGCCTGTAAAATCTCTTTTACTTAGACCGTCTCACTTAATGGAAAGATGGTGGAGAGAAGGACTGTTTATTGAGAGTCAGTGATGTACAGACACATTGAGAGGTACTGTCCAGGTATCATCTCAGGTGTCACCAATTTCTCACAACGATCCTGTAAGTATCATTGGTTCTACAGATAATCTCCCAGAGCCTCAAAGTCTTTGACTTATTGGCTCTGATTACTATTGCTGTATAAGAATTTGCCCAAATTTAGGAGTTTAAAACAACTTTTCTCTCTCTCTCCAGATTTGTTGGTCAGGAATTTGGAAAGAAATTGGCTGACCAATTCTCACTTAGTCTCTCAGGTGGTAGCAGCCAGAAGGCAGTGGGGCTTCAGACCTTTGGCTTCAGTCCTGGACTTCCCAGGTGGCTCACCTGTATGACTGGCAGAGGCTACTTGCTATCAGCTGGGAGTTCAGAGAGGACTGTTGACAAGAACACCTATATATAGCCTCTCTAAGCATGGTGGTCTCAATAAAACTAGATTTCTTTCACGATGACTGGCTTCCCCCAAAATAAATGCTCCACAGGACTAGGTAGAAGCTACATGACCTTTTCTGACTAGCCTTGAGAAACACTAGCATCACTTCTGCCATATTCTGTTGGTTGAAGCAATCAGAAGCCCAGCAAGTCTCCAGAGAAGGGGACATAAACCCTACTTCTTAATGAAACAAATGTCAAAATATGTGAGAGTCATGTTTTAAAATTGCCATACTTGCTCAGAAATATCCAGTAAGAGTCCACTAAAATTAATTATAAACAATAAAACCTCTGAGTGCAACTCAGGGTGTATAGTGAAAGGGTTTTTAAGTTTGCAACTAGTAGAAATTTAATGCTAGTAAGGGTGAGACTAAAAGAGATTATAGGTTTGTGAACCAGATCACAGGAAAAGCAGGATGAATCTGGCTCTAGTCGAGTGGTACCCAGTACCAATGTGGAAGCTTTATCCTTAAACTGCATCTGTGCCTCTGTGCATGCTGGCTGCTTGTCATGCTCTGTAGACCACTATCTTCACAGTACTCCTGGCACCAGCCAGAAACAAGGGACTCCTGCTCCTTGGCTCAAATTTGAAATATTTTAGAGAATGATTCAGGAACCCAGTTTTTGTCACATATACACACCTGTTCAATCCTTATGGCAGGTCCTATTTGGGTCATGTGGTTAGAAAAAATCATTACTAGAAGACTGAGAGGTGGATGGAATGGGAAGAAAATTTTCACTGTATAGGAATCAAGAGAGTTTACAGTAATTAGTGAGCTACCAAATTATTTTGCTGAGAACTGCTTTGGGAAACTTCTGTAAACCTTGCACAGAAAAGAATCAGTTTTCAGTTCTCAGTAAACCTTTTGTTGTCCAGAGAATCCCAGGAAAAACTGAGTGAGAGGCTGATTTAGCTGGTAGAGTAAGAGCCAGAAGGGAGAGCTGATGCACAGCCTTCACTGCCTTCATCTACAAATCGCCTATCAGGTATTTTCACTTGATTATCTCATTTATCCACACATCAGCTAAGCTCTATAGGGCAGGTTTTATCTTCACTCTTCAGATAAGAAACCTGAGACCCAGGGATTTTAAATGACTTAATCCCAGTCACACAAGGAATGAATGCCAGAGCTAGGATTTAAACTCAGATTCCCCCTCCTAGTCCAGTACATATTCCACGTTGCCACAGATTCTCCTGATGTACAACTTCAGACTCTTTGATGGCACAATAGATGGAAAAAGTCTCCTCTACTGGAGGGTCCAACCACTCAACTATTTAATCTTGGAGTAGTTGCCAACTGGAGAAATTATTGGCCTCTATAGACTAGATCAAACCTGCCATTTTTATGGATGTAATTTATAAAAGTAACTTTCTCTTGCCAAGATTATCTTTCTCAAATATGTAGACACTGTCTACAGCTTCCCATCACACACGTGCTAGAGTCCACCTCCCTTAGCAAGGTATACAAAGCCCTTTATCATCTGATTATAACCCACTGTCAAGCTTGTTCTCTTATCCTCACCTCACCCTCTTCAATAGGCCAATCACACAATCTAACTCTCAAAGAAAACTCAAGGCTTTCTATATATATCCTGTCAACTTCCTCAGCTCTACCACCTAGGAAAAAGGCCTCTTTATAAGTCAAGAATTGAATGGACTTCCAGGACAAACACTGGACACCAGGCTTTCAGAGAGGTATTCTAGTAGGAAGAGTAAGAATTTTACTATCACGACTGAGGGCAATGATTTCTTGGCTCTTGTGGATTGCCTTACCTTCTCATTTATTTTTGTGTCCACATTTGACTAAGGTGGTAGGATGCCTGCTGCCCAGAATGGACACCTGAAAAGTCTAATAGGACCAGAAGAGAATCTAGGAGAGAAGGCATGGAGAACATATCTTAAGCCAGCTTTTTCTAGGTCTCACAGAAACATAAATAAATACACATTTCTTTCTCCATTCTTTTGCCTTTTCTTTTCTCACAATAAGAGTGGTAAGATTCAGAGGACCAAGATCAGGGTATAAGCCTAAAGGGAAGAGCCTGAGTTGAGGTCATTCTGTCCTATCTAGTTATATACTCTGCTAAAGGGTCAAAAGTAGTCCCATAGATGTTCACAAACAGAAGAGCTCAAGAGGTGTGGAAACCACAGAGGGTAGTGAGGGCCAATGTAGAACTAGAAATACAACAGGTTTTCATTTTTGAACGTTCTATGTGCTTAAATGGAAAATACAGAAACAGTTGGATGTTTTAAAAAAGAAAGTGTAGCAAAGAAATATTCAGTAGCTTTGATTCATGGAATGTTTATGATTCCAGACACCCAGTGCTTCGGTGGGGGTCCCAGAAGGTACTCTAAATCTGATATGTGTGTGACAAATAAATGTTTATTGGGTATATGAATCAACAAATATCAAATAAATAAAATGCATTAGCTTCAACTTCTTTTGCCTCGTTCCCAAGAAAACCAGATTTGGTCAGCTGGGTTCCATGGCGAGGTGAGGAACTGGCCTTGGGCAGACTTCACAAGATATCTGTAGCTCCTGAAGTCAGATGTGGTTGGCTCAGAAACACTTTGTAGGTTCTTAGATCCTTGGCTAAAAATGAAACCAAGGCATCCTGAAAACTTTCTATGCCCAAATTAAGAAAAAGGCTCTAAAAGACACTTCTTTTGCTTGTGAAAACACAATGAAAAGAATATATAACCACTTTTGCTTCCACAGGTTGTATAAAAACATAGGCTATATATTGTTTTCCTTTTGAAAGATTTCTTAAGAATGAAATGATTGAAAAGTTATTGATGGCAACTTTGATATAAACATAACTGTCATTGAGGATTTCTTAAACTCATGTGATTTTATAAAAATTTCAGTCCATGAATCTATGAGAATTTTGGTTTGGTTAACATGGCCACACTAATCATCTGCCAGACTATAAAGTTAGAACTTTTTCTTTGGTGTTCCAAATCTCCCTTTTCTGCAACCCACTTTCCTTCTTATTTCCCTCCTCTATTACTGCAGGCCCATCCTCTACTGGGAAGAAACTGTTGCGATTAAACTCACACACAGAAATGATGATAATGATGATGATGATGACAAAGGTAACACTTACTATTTATTTAGTGCTAACGATTGACATGTTATTTCCTCAAAATTTACAAGCCAGGTCATGCTTTACCTGCACTATTTCACTTAATCCTCTCTACCCTATGAGATCAATATTCTACTTTTCCATTTTACAGGTGATAAAACTGACACTACCAAATGGAAATGATTTGTAAAAAATCCCACAGCTGGTGAGTGGTAGAGCTGAAATTCAGTCTCCTATTTATATGATTTCTGAGTCCATTTCCTTTATTATTCTAATGAAAGTAATAATGAGCTGCTAAATTCACTTGTTACCTGTACTTGCAATTCTTTCCTTTTAAAAGAGAACCAGCAGTAGAAAGTGGTGCTTAATAGAAAGTTAAGAATTAGAATTGGTGTGGCTCCTAGCATGAGTAATTGGCTAGTGCAGAAAATATTTTCAAATTGCTGAGAAAGTACTTTCCAGAATCTCCCAAATCACAAATCACACCCCATAGAGAAATTTTCTGCACTTTGTGACTGAAATGGGGATTAAGAGACCCAAATGATAGCACCAGTTTTGCTATTACCTAGATCCAGGCTTTAAGTGTCTCATCTGTAAAATGAAGAAGGGAGACTAGATCACCTACAGGGATTGTTTCAGCCCCAACACCCCGTTTTTGAAGGCTTGATTGCATATTGAATGTATATAGGGAACCGATCTTAGGGTTATTTGGTAGTACTAAAATCCTTGTTTCTTTTCCTTTCAGAACTCTAGTTTCTCAGCCTTATGCAAGTCTTCTCTGAGGTGAAAGATATCCTATAAAATACAGTGAAGGCAATTCTTCAGTGAATGTTATTAAAATTACAGTCCTAAAACTGATTCATCTCGCAACCGACTTCCCTAGGAATTGGTAGTGAAGACTTACTGAGGTTTCCAGCCCCTTTCACCTTCAAAGCTCTTACTAAAACATCTAATTAATCTTCAAAATGTCACTAAAGTAGGTACAATCCAAGTGCTTCTCTTGCATTCCTGTCATATCTCCTTGTCAATCATATTCTTGGAATGATGGCCTCAAAGGGTACCCGAGAGATTTTTTAGTTGAAAATCACATCTGGTGCTTGATTCTCACAAACATTAATTCTTACAAAGTGCTCATACATGTAGTGGATAATTTGGGGATGTCTTCTCAGCACAAGGACCAAGAATTTCCCCCTCTGTCTATAAGTTGTCGTCCAAATCAAGTAGAACCTCAAGTAGCTAGGTGAGTACAACATGACTCCTTACCTAGTTGATGTTGATTGGACTTAGGTTGAACATCTCCAGCAAGCTGAGCCAGACTACCCTCCTCCATAACAAAGAATAAGCATGAAACTACTACAGCCTCAGTCTGGACTGGTTTCTTGAATGGAGTTGATAATCTTGGAAGTGGTAGTACATCTACCTTCCTCTGTGAGCCAGTCTGCAAAAGCAGAAAAAATGAAGCAGATGTGCAATAAGGAAAAGAGATGTAATACACAGAGAAGAGTACTCCCTGAATTTCCCCTTGGTTTTTCATTTACTGGTTACAACTCGTGGCCCAACCTCTGAATTTGTGTCAAATTAGTATCTTCACTTGTATCTCCAGTCTATGCTTGAAAAACTCTAGTAACAGATGAGTTACTAGATTTTTTTCCTACCATCTCTCACAACTTCTTGTTCTTTCCTTCTGAAATTCTTTGGGTCAAGAGTGTGACTTCTGTTTCTCTTCCTCCAGTTGGAGTCGGGTAGAAGAAGAGATAGGGAGAAAGGAACTGATTATTTTTCTCTGTTTCAGCTGGCTTCTTTTGAATTCATATTTCGCTGATAGAACATTATTTCTTGTCTCTTTTCCAGGAAGACTGTCACAGAATTATATCTATTCTCTGCAGTATTGTAATAGGAAATATAACAACATAAACTCACATTCTAACTGATTTTCAGGTATGCATAAACGTAGAAAGAATAGAAATTTTAAAATAGCAACGAATGTTAATATTTTCTCACATTTCCAAATTTATGCTTTGGCTTTTCTACTTAATTGACTCAATCCTTTATGTTTTTAGGTTGTGCCCCACCGTGTCTTAAAATCGTGGACTGTCAGACTAAATCAAAATAAGAACATTACTTAAAGTGTGCGCAACTATAAATAATCCCTTTCCGAGTCCCCTGTCTGATGCAACTTGGAAATGGCTATCAATAAAGCCTGAAGAATGGGTCTGCAATTGATAGCACTAACACTTTAATGGAGTCTGGAAATTTAGTACTTAACCCATGGTGTGGTGTTGAAATGTCCTTTTGCCTGACCTGAAGTGAATTGTTTCCTCCATCCCTGCTTTACTACCTTGACGCCCACCCTATCTCTAAACGTGGCCTAGGAGACTAGGTCTGGGTGGTACCACTATAGGAAGGGACTGGGTAGCATGTAAATAAAGGATATCAGGAAAAGTAGCAGATGTGTGGAGGGAAGCATTAAAGAAAAGATGCCTCTGGAGCCAAATTGAAATTCAACCTCTGTCATGGTTGTGCACTGCCCTGGAGCATGGGGATGGGCATCAGAGCTTTGCTGTTTCCTACATCTGTCTGAGATGGTCATCTTGTACCAGGCAATAGAAGCCTGAGCCCACTCATGTGAATAGTGAAATGCTCCTTAAAAAGACACAGGGTAAGAAATTTATCTATAACCACCCCCCCTCAGAATATACTCACTAGCTGATTTGGCATTATGACATTTCATTCACTTGCTCAGCTCATCAAAAACATTTTTCTAGGGCTTCCCTGGTGGTGCAGTGGTTGAGAGTCCGCTTGCCCATGCAGGGGACACGGGTTCGTGCCCCAGTCTGGGAAGATCCCACATGCCACGGAGTGGCTGGGCCCGTGAGCCATGGCCACTGAGCCTGTGCATCCGGAGCCTGTGCTCCGCAATGGGAGAGGCCATAACAGTGAGAGGCACACGTACGGCAAAAAACAAAACAAAACAAAAAAAACAAAAAACATTTTTCTACAATGAGCACCTACTATGGACACTATTGGCATATTATTTATATAACTATCTCATAACAGTTCTTAAAGTGTTATTCCTGTATCAGCAGCATTCCCATTGTCTGGAATTTGTTAGAAATGCAAATTATTGGGGCCCACCTAGGAAATTTTGGGTTTGGGGTTGAGTAATCTGTGTTTCAACCAATACTTCAGGTAATCTTGATGTCTACTGAAGTTGGGGAACCACTGCACTACTCCAGAGACTATCAGTTTCAGGCAGGAAATCTATTTAATCCAATCCCTTGAAATGATATGTTTCCTCCTTAGCAGTGCAATGATGAACTATACTTTTAGCTCCAGGCAAAAGTTAAAATCAATAAATTGATTCAGTCTTTATTTAAAACTTAGATAATTTGTTCACCATAAAAATTTTGCCTTAGTTTTGATTTTTAAAAATATTTGTCTTGGGGACTTCCCTGAAGGTCCAGTGGTTAAGACTTTGCACTTCCCCTGCAGGGGGTGCATGTTTGATCCCTGGTCAGGGAACTAAAATCCTGCATGCCCTGAGGCACAGCCAAAAAAAAAAAAAAAAACAGGCTAAAATAGCTGGATGTATGAATAAAGGCCCCTTGATATCTTAAAAAAATTTTTTTAATAAAAATATTTGTCTTAATTACTGAGTTTTATTGGTGACCCCCTAAATTTTGTCCCTGGAGTGAATGCCTCACTTGCATACCCTAGCTCTGGCCTTTCAGAAGACTTTCACATCCAGGAAAGAGAACAGACCTTCAGAGCAGTCAACTTAATGCTACCTGGATTGTGGAGGAGAGCAGGACAGTCATTCTGGAAGTGGGCTTGGGGGCCTCGCACCTCAGCTGCACAGTAGAGGACCTTGTACACACAAACTTCAGAAGGCTCTCACTGAGGGTGGTCAGGGTGGAAATTTTGTAGAATTGCAAGCTTGGGAGATTTTTTTTTTTCCAAACACCACTTTTTTCTGTTTGATTCAACTAATCACCATGTGTTGTCATGTTTCTTTTGTCTTTTGTTGTTGTTGCTGTTGGAGTATAGTTACTTTACAATGTTGTGTTAATTTCTACTGTACAGCAAATTGAATCAGCTATACGTAAATCCTCTTTTTTGGATTTCCTTCCCATTTGGGTCACTGCAGAGCACTGAGTATAGTTCCCTGTGCTATACAGTAGGTTCTCATTAGTTATCTATTTTATACATAGTATCAATAGGGTACATATGTCAATCCCCATCTCCCAATTCATCCCACCCCCCTTCCCCCTTGGTATCCATATGTTTGTTCTTTATGTCTGTGTCTATATTTCTGCTTTGAAAATAAGAACATCTATACCATTTTTCTAGATTCCACATATATGCATTAGTATACGATATTTGTTTTTCTCTTTCTGACTTACTTCACTCTGTATGACAGACT
This sequence comes from Mesoplodon bidens, assembly GCF_964165515.1. Classification (NCBI taxonomy): domain Eukaryota; kingdom Metazoa; phylum Chordata; class Mammalia; order Artiodactyla; family Ziphiidae; genus Mesoplodon; species Mesoplodon bidens. The sequence goes on along the minus strand of NC_138164.1, from coordinate 28,591,161 downwards.
CTAGGTCCATCCACATCTCTACAAATGACCCAATTTCATTCCTTTTAATGACTGAGTAATATTCCATTGTATATATGTACCACATCTTCTTTATTCATTCCTCTGTTGATGGACATTTAGATTGTTTCCATTACCTGGCTATTGTAGATAGTGCTGCAATGAACATTGGAGTGCATGTGTCTTTTTGAATTATGATTTTCTCTGGGTATATGCCCAGGAGTGGGATTGCTGGGTCATATGGTAGCTACAGTAATCAAGACAGTTTGGTACTGGCACAAAAACAGAAATATAGATTAATGGAATGGGATAGAAAGCCCAGAGATAAACCTACACACATATGGTCACCTAATTTATGAAAAAGGAGGCAAGAATATACAATGGAGAAAAGACAGCCTATTCAATAAATGGTGCTGGGAAAACTGGACAGCCACATGTAAAAGAATAAAATTAGAATACTGACTAACACCATATACAAAAATAAACTCAAAATGGATTAAAGACCTAAATGTAAGGCCAGACACTGTAAAACTCTTAGAGGAAAACATAGGCAGAACATTCTTTGACATAAATTGCAGCAAGATCTTTTTTTGACCCACCTCCTGGAGTAATGAAAATAAAAACAAAAATAAACAAATGGGACCTAATTAAATTCAAAATCTTTTGCACAGCAAAGGAAACCATAAACAAGATGAAAAGACAACCCTCAGAATGGGAGAAGCAAACGACATTTGCAAATGTCGTTGCAAAACAACATTTGCAAACGAAGCAACTGACAAGGGATTAATCTCCAAAATATAAAAACAGCTCCCGCAGCTCAATATCAAAAAAACAAACAACCCAATCAAAACTCTGTGAAAGACCTAAATAGACATTTCTCCAAAGAAGACATACAGATGGCCAAGAGGCACAGGAAAAGATGCTCAACATCACTAATTATTAGAGAAATGCAAATCAAAACTGCAATGAGGTATCACCTCACACCGGTCAGAATGGCCACCATCAAAAAATCTACAAACAATAAATACTGGATAGGGTGTGGAGAAAAGGGAACCCTCTTGCACTGTTGGTGGGAATGTATTCAATACATTGATACAACAGCTATGGAAAACAATATGGAGGTTCCTTGGGAGATTTTTTTTTTTTTAATTTCAGGGATTTAAACAATACTTTCAAATGTAGTCATAACATCCTTCAGACTTCCCTGATTATGAACACAGTTTCAGCCAGAGGTGATTGCTAATTTATTTGCTTCTGAATGAACCTATGCTAATCAGATGAACTAACTTGATTTAATGTGTCATGTGTGCCTCTAGTTATTTTCCATTTTCTTCTGCAGTTATGTCTGATTAATCACTGAACTGTGACAAGAGGGAAGTAATTCATATTGTGGGCCTGGAATTCATATCCACCTGTACTTATACCTACGAAACAATGAAGTTGCCAAGGATAGGGCTTGACAGCCCAGTGCTCAGTAAGCCAACAACCTTCCTTCTGTCTTCTTTCTTTTCATTCGTTTTTTCATTCCAAACAGCAGGAGCAAAAAGAAGAATACAAAAAACAAGCATGTAAAAATCAGTTTAATTAAATGAATTCAATGACTCTTTCTCAATAGGTTTTTATTTTGGAATAGATGCAAGCTGTCAGTCCCCCCTTTCCCAGCGAAACTCATTTACAGGCCCCAAGGTCATGGAAGCTACTGGCTTATTCTAGAATCATTTCTGATCCAGACTGGCAGCAAATTTAGTAGGATCTGCCCCAGCAGCTATTGGAACAGTAAATATGATGGTGCTCCTCCCAGATCCCTTCTTTAAATCTGATTCACTCAGTCCCTGACTTCTGGGGCTATCATCTGTTGACAACTTCAGCTACATCTCTCACTGGAATCCTTAGTATCTGGGATCAACTTTGCCCAAAGCTTTACCATTTACCCAGGAAGCATCCTGCAGCCAAAAATATGCTAAGGTAGGGAGACAGAGGCCTTCTTGGAACTCAATTTGGGACAATCTGAGACATCTCAGCTCCAAAGCTCTCAACAGAATCAGCCAAGGCCTCAGTTGCAAATCAGCAACTCTCCTTCTTCCCAATCCTGCCTTCCTCACTTCCTTAAAATTATGTCTCCTTAGAGTCTCCATCCTCCCTTCCCCCAACATCCTGACCAGCTATCCATCTCAGTGTCTCAGTATCTGTTGCCAGAGAACCCAATCCAAGTGTCAGAAGTGGTTCTGTAAGTGGAATTATAGTCTGAAGACTGTAAGTAGGATTTTGGAGATAGATCATCCACTGGCTGACTGGCAATGAAGATTCCATCTCTAGTGGTAGGTGGAGAATGAATAGCCCCGGAAATGTTGTAACAGGGCAGTTGTTAAAATGCTCACTTGTGGTAACCTGGGATAAGCTTTTGGTCTAAGAAGATTCATTGGCTTATATAATATTTCTGGTGCCAAAGGAAGATGAAGGAAATGATAGCCATAAGAAAGAACCATAGAGTTGGGTGTTATGTACCAATAATTAATTGAAGAGATATAATAGGCTCAGGGTGATAAATCACCAATTCAAGACAGAATGTGAAGGCAAGAGAGAACTCTTTGGCAGAACTTAAGTTACTCCTGTTACTAGAGGAACAGACTCAAGATCAGGCTCAGGACTTAAGTAATGAAAGTAGTGGAAATTAAGAGAAAATCGAACACTCTACCACAACAGACTTCCTATGCCAAAATTAGGACTCCAACTGGGAAGGAGTGGGACCCTGAGAGTTGGGACAGTGATATCTGGGTAGATTCATTTGAGAACTCCCAGATTCCTCTGAGTGTGCTGAGTATATAGAAGTGACCCACTCTTTCCTTAAAGATAATACAAAGACCTCAAATGACGATGGTGGCTTACAAGGTTCACTTATACCCTCCCAGAAATCAGACATGTAACAAGAGTTTAAAACTAAGCCTGTGCTGGGCCTGCTAAGGGAAGAGAGGAATTATACTCTGAAGGAGCTGTAGAATTTGGCCAATACATTCTGGCAGGAAGTGGAAAAAATATATGGAACTGGATCTTGAGTGTTCTTGGTCAAGGGAAATGAAATATAAGACTGGCTAAGGGAGAGTTTATTGATATGAGTGTACTCTCGCATAATATGGGGCATAACACCCTAGCAAGGACCCTGCGAGTTGGTGCTAACATGCTCCTAAAATGTCTCTTGAAAACTTGGAAAAAGTGATAGCACACACTAAATGAAGTTGAAATGCCAGAACTGATACAGTTGACTATAAGTGAATAAAAGGCTCAGAGAACATGCCTGAGTGGATTTACCATGTAAAGCTGAAACACCCACTGGCCAGATAAATGCCTCAGACTGGTTCAGAGGACATTCCGTTTATCTAGGCAAAATTCAATTTACTGAGTCTGAATAGACAGAGTCTGCTTTCCAGCAGGATGGTGTGAGACTGGAGAAGTGTTATGTCTGTGAAGAGGGCCATGGTGAGATGGTCACTGGGCTAGGGCAAGGGGTGTGAACTTGTAAGGAATTACAGGCTCTGGGCAAGCAGTCAGAGTGGAGCACCACTGGATTTTTGCCTTGGCACTGCTGGAAGCCATGTGGTAGAAGCAAGAAAAATACAACACGGTGGCATCCCAGAACCAAGAAGAAAAATTCCTTTGTGCTGCAGTATCCCTCCATCACCCTCCACTGACAAAGTTTAACATCATGCTTGCTGCAAAGGATAAATTCAAAGGGTCCTGCTCTATTATCACAGAGCAGATACTGTATGATAAAAATCTATTGAAAAGCAATAAATTGATTGATGTCACAGCCCATCTTTTGATAACTCAGATTCCATATGTACCCTTCTACACACATTTGAACTTCCATACAACATTTAAACAACTCTGTATTTCAACCTAATAAAATACAGATGTACTTCTTAAAGGTGAAAAATTCTCACCCTTTTCCAAAAGTGAGGAGATGAACAGTTGCAACAGTCATTGTATTTATATCTGACTATATTAATAACTCCCAAATTCCACCTCAGTACCACTGAATATTCTGTAAATTTTAAAATTTAATGAGTAAAATTTAAAATTAACCCACAATAACTTGTATTAAAATAAAAATGGGCAAAAGAGAGAGAAGAAACAGTTTGTACAAATAAACATACAACAAACAAAGAGAAAATATGAAAGGTATTATAGTTCTTATTCCCATAATTGGTTGAAAGGCTCTAGTTGATATTTAATTACACCTTTTTTTCACCATGAATTCTGTATTTCCTCCAACTTCAGAATCTCAGCTGGTTGGGCTTATTTACCTGGTAGAGTGACACAAACATTAATTTATAGAGGGTCTGAGTTATCAATTGACCTGCCTGTTTTTGTAACTTTTTCTATTGGATGTGGAAGTAGTAAGAGGCACTCCAAAGAGTCCACTGAATTGAAAACAAAATCCTCCTTGATCTCATTGTGTAGTAACAACCCAATTTCCTCTTGGCATTCAGCATCAGTAACTCCAGCAATTAGAATAACTCCTTTTCTGCCTGTTTGTTCAGGTGGCTAAAGGAGCCCAAAATGGCCAGGTAGAAGTCTCATCTTCCAATTCAATGGAAACACCATTGTGTCCTCTGACAGAAGTATTCCCCTTTTTAGGTACTAAGACCTCTAAATTCACAGAGCTCAAAGTTTCTCAGATGAGAAGAGAAAATTCTGAGAGTAGGTTATTAAACATAATAGTGAGAAGAGAGAGCCACCCCTACTCCTTGATTCCTAGAAGCAATTCTAGAATATGAGTCTATTAAAGTGAAGATGAATCTCTGTCCCCTCCATGATATAAAATGTAAAATGTAATAAACTTGCTAACCGTTGACTGGTCACCCTGGGAAATAATGCTCAATATGGGGCTCACTTTTGGCTTTTAATGTTGGAAAATTAGACACTCAGCCATGACATTAGCCAAGGAGGTCTTGGTAAGGAGAAATCTGTTATTGAGTTCCCCTAACTTTGCATCAAGGCCATTTTGTTCAGTGGCCCATTGAACAAGCACTAATGTGTCTGGAAAGAGGCTGACATTTGTAGAGCATGGTGTTTTTCCCACATTATTATTAGAGTCTCCTCTGGAGTGGACATCCTTTGTTGGGTATTCCCATGAAATATAAATATCTTCACAGTCTATGTCATTATGAGAGGTTCAGCCCTAGACTTCTTTTAACCAAGTTTCTAATCCTATTCCTTTCAAGCCCCTGACCATCAAGCCAAACTTAGCAACTCTTCAAGAGTAGTGTGCATTCACACTTCTACCCATCTCTTACTCACTTCAGACACAGTGGGCCACTAAATGTACTGCTCAAAGTTCTGCCTACTGGGAAGATTTTCCTTCAGCACTGTCCTTCAGAGCCATGCCTGAGTGAGGCTGTAGGGCTGCAGCTGTCCTCCTTTTGGTGGTGCCATGATATCATGCAGACCCATCTGGCTCGAGGTTTTTCTTCCTCAGTCAACTGGGTGTAAAGAATACCCTCAGAGGCCATACACATTAATTAAGTAAGAGAAAACAATGAAGTAAGAGTTGATGTTGAAGGAGTCTGAGTTACTTCTTTACTCCTACTTTCAAGACATGTTTGAGCTCAGTCTTTTATGTGCCATGTATATTTCATGATGACATCTACCCTTATGACTAGGTAGGTCAGATGACCCAGTTTATGAGGATAAGTTCAGATTCCATGGTCACCTCATATTCCATGTTTAAGCATTCATTTCTACCAAGTCTGATAGTAAGTCAGAGGCTGTTTTTCAAAAGGAGAAAAGTTATCTGCAGAAGATAGCATAGATTTTCTCCAAAATTTTAGAGATCTTTATTGTGATTTTTCTATTGGTGCTTGTCAGAGGCTCCTCCATACAACATGCCTATTTGTTATGGTGACTTCAAGTACCATTGGATCTGTTGGATCAAAGACCAAGGATCAAGTAGTAGCTTGGCTTGTACTTTAGCCTAAATGTGTTGTAAACCTTCTGTTGCTCTGGTCCCCACTTGAAACTGGCAGCCTTACAAGTGGCTCTGAGGATGGGTTGAAGTTGCACACTCAAATGTAGTATACGCTGTCTTCCAAATCCAAAAAGGCCTACCAATCAATAGGCCTATTTTTCATGGTAGGTGGTGTGAGGTGAAAAAAACACATCTTTCATCTCAGGATGAAATGAAATGTTGACATGCTGCATACCAGTGAACCACCAGAAAATTCACTGAGGCTTCAGGAAACTGAATTTTTATGAGATTTTTCTTCCATCCTCTACTTTGCCATCTTACTAGAGGATCTAGAGTACTTGCTAATTTCTGCTCATCAGATCTAATGAGCTTTATGTCATCGATATAGAGGATCAGTGAATGTTTTTTGGAATAAGACATTCAAAATCTCTGCTGGCTGTATTATCTTCCAGAGCAGTACTGATGGAGCACTGATGTAGGATTGTAAAGGTATACAGCTTGCCTTGCCAGGTAAAAGCAAATTTCATCTTGCGTTCCTTATAAATTGATATGGAGATAAATGCATTGGCCAGGTCACTAGCTGTATACCAAGTGCCAGAGTTCATTGAGTTTTTTTCAATAGAAGTAATATCTCTGGAACAGCAGTGGCAATTGGAGTTACCATCTAATTAAGTTTATAATAGTTCCTGATCATTCTCCAAGACCTATCTGACTTTGTCACAGGCCTAATGTGAGTCAAACACGAATGTGATAGGTGTCACCACCCCTGATATTTTCAAATCTTTGATGGCAACTTTAATTTCTGAAATTTTCCTGGGAATGAGGTATTGCTTCTAGCTTACAATCTTGATAAGGATGGGATATTCCAGGGGCTTTCACCTCATCACTTCTGTCAAAATGACCCTCACCATATGGTCAGAGAGTGAATTTAGGGATTAAACTGAACCCTCGCTAAGTCAGATATGAACTAAGTTTCCATCTATTATTTGATCACTATAATCCCCTGCTTTGATTGTTGGACCATAGAGGCATTTTGAGTCCTCAGGAATTAGCATCAGTTCAGGACTCTTGTCTGATAACCCCTCAAAGATCAGGGGATCATTCCCCAGGGCACTCACTTTAATGAATAGCTGCAGGAGTTTTTACAGTAGGTACTTGCAGCAATGGCATAGAGTCCCTCATCAAGTTTACTTGTCCTCTCCTTCAATCAAAAGACTCTGGGTCTGTGACTTGACTATGGTCTGGAAACAGTGAGAGGCCATGATTATTCACTGCGATGACTCAAGTCAGGGTTTTGGCTCCAGATCAAGACTTTTTTCCTATGATATGAGTCAAGAAGTAAACTAATAGTTTATAGTCTATTTAATTCCTAGGCACACTATGATCAATTAGCTGAATATCCTTGTGGATCAAAGCATTTTGATTACCAGTACATCTATGCTATACTTTATGGTAAGTATTTCCACCTTTTCTTTGTAGCTAAGGGCTGCACTTGGTCTAACACACTTAGAATTTACTCTTGCACATCTTCCCCTCAATTTCTACCCATAGTAATGGCAAAGTCTTGCAATTCTTTGGTATGCAAGCTACTTTCTCCTTGGTTATAGTGTGTCCTGGCCCCTAAGAATATGGTGAGATTTGACCAAGGATCTAATGGCAACAGATTATGGTTGTGGTGTGTTTTAAGGGGAATAAGAATCGATTTTCAAAGTTTCTGCCCAAGGTGAGGTTATCACAGGGTTTTTAAGGAAAGGTGGGCTATTCTCAGATATTGAAGAGGAAATTAATTCCCTTGGGAAATGAGGCTCAGCATGACATGGGGATTGATGACTGTCAGCTTTATCTGGGTCCAACCAGTTGTCCCCATTCTAAGTTTCACGATTCCATTCTTTCCTAATCAATGTCCTAAATTTCACATGAGAAACTTGATGAGACAGAGAATTTAAACTATTTTTGTAATTCAGTGACCCACATAATTAAGTGTTGCATTTTATTTTCAGCTATAATAGTGCTGTAACTATAAGAAAAAGGAGATCCTTTCAAAGCTGTCATGGACGTGCTCAGACAATGACTTAAGCTGGAAGTCAAAGGAGCTGAGCATGCCATTTTCTTTTTTATAAATGCTGAAGTGCATTTAAAAAAAAAACAGTTCTAAATCACAGTCCTTGTAGTCATCATTACTGCCATAAAAGTCAAGTGAAGCAACCATTTGAGATCTTAAGGCACTTGTTTCACTTGACACTATCAAAATCAAACACAGGTTATAACTTGAGTAATTATAGTATCATTGTATGTCATTACTAGTATCCTATCTCCTGTTGTCAAGGAGCTCCACACTACACTTCTGCCTAAGGGCATGACCAATCCAATCCCTAAATCCCATCTTTGTGAGACTACTCCTTCTACCAATTCTTTATCAGTCAGGTTCTAGTTAGGAGACAGAAACCACACACGTAAGGTTTAATATAAAGCATTACTCATTTTAATAGAGGAGTGACTCTAAATATGGTAAAGAGAAATCTAAATAATTCCCTAGGGCTGAGAAAGAATACCTAAAGAAGAACAAACTTAGAAGGGAGGTCCCCTCTCCAAGGCTTACACCTTGCTGGAGGTTGAGGTGTGGTTTTCATCTACTGGGCGGAGAAGTTCCCTGAGTTGCTCCAGTACCAGGCAAGCAGGAGACAACTCTCTGGGATACCAAGGGATGATGTTGGAGATCAGCAAACAAAAGTCTAGAATAGGAGCCCACTCACTAGCAGAGCAGCATGAGGCCTGGGGTGCATGTTGTCCATATTGAGAGGTTCATGGAGAGGTAGTCACCTGGCCAGAGTCAGGGTAACAGCTGCAAACTTGACAGAGGTCTGAGAGCTCCAGGAAAGAGGCTGGGGAAGAAAGCCACTTAATTTTCCTCATACATATCACTAGCAGCTAAGTGATACAAACAAGAAAAAAAGAACAGCAACACTCCAGAACCAGAAACAGAAGCCCTGAGTCCTGCAATATCCTTCCACCCCAAGTGCTCTCTATGAACAAAGTCTAATTTTTGCTATCTGCAAAAGTGAAATATTATACTTAATGAGGGTCTAGGTCCATTACTGCAGAAGCAGGTGATAAATGGTGGATTTAGAGCTGAGAGGCAATAAATTGATAACTAGTGTAGGTCTACGTCTTTGAGTCCCCTTTCTTGCTTTGAACTTGACCTTTCAGACCTTCCCTTGCTTCCCTCCTCCCCTCCTCCACTCCACTATGACCTTGGCCCAGCCACACATACAACTATACACAATCAATGATCTAGTTTTCTGAGTCCAATAATCCCATCACCTGAAAGGAGACAGGAAGTGGAAGGAGGGAGGTCCAACACATTCGTTTTTTTATTTTTTTTTGATATATGATTTCATTAAGTGATACTGAGACACTCCAGTGGTAAAAAAAAAAAAAAAGTTGGTTGCAATCTTAATTATCTCTTTGGACTACTTTCCTCCACCACAGATAATACAATTCTAAAAACCTGAGGATGTCTTCCCAATTCCTTCTGTCTTGCAGCAGCAATGATTGGAATTTAGCCCAGAAATGTTGTTATAATTACCTGGTTCCTGGCTAGCCTGTGGAAGTATTATCAATTTAACAAGAGGGATCTCCTAATTCTGGCTTCTTGTTTAAGTAAGTCCCAGAGGACTAGTGGGAGTGTTCACACAGCAAAATCTGCACTTGAACTTGCCCTAACACAAATCACTCATAAACATTATAGGAATTATTTGTGGAAGGTCATGATTGAGAAAGGCTTGCAGAAGATTTCTGCAAGTCTTTTCTGTTAAACTATGTTCAAGTTGAACTATAAGTAAACAGTTTCCAATTTCTGAGTCAATAAGCAATACAGTTTTCTAGCGAAAGAAGCCATTCTCTCAGATGCCCAAGCTGAACTCCTGCTATTTCTGTGTGTGAGAATTGTATAGTGATTTCAAAGCTGTGCTTATTTCAGTAGATGTGTCTGACAGAGTTGCTCGAGAAGGTTAAAAAAATAAGATGGGACTCTGGGTGTTGTGTTTTAGCTTTTATGGCTGTGGTATCAGTGAGGGTTAAATACATAGACATTTTCTTTCACTGCTCTTTCATTTCAAGGTACTCACAAAATTCATATGTGTCACAGTTCTTGATTGCAATCCACAGAAAATGTCTGGTAATCTTTTTAAATTTTATTTATTTATTTATTTATTTATTTTTTGGCTGTGTTGGGTCTTCGTTTCTGTGCGAGGGCTTTCTCTAGTTGTGGCAAGCGGGGGGCCACTCTTCATTGCAGTGCGCAGGCCTCTGATTACCACGGCCTCTCTTGTTGCGGAGCATAAGCTCCAGACACGCAGGCTCAGTAGTTGTGGCTCACGGGCCTAGTTGCTCCGCGACATGTGGGATCTTCCCATACCAGGGCTCGAACCCGTGTCCCCTGCATTAGCAGGCAGATTCTCAACCACTGCACCACCAGAGAAGCCCCTGTCTGGCAATCTTAAGCCAAAAATATTTTGGAAGAGTAACTGGGGCTCACAGAATTAAGAGGAGACTGGAAACCCTGAGCGAGAACATGGGTGGACACCACAGTGCTCTGGGGTCTGCAGCTAAGATCACGCAGCAGACACAAGCTGATCTGCTGCTACTGAGAAGACGATGCCCTCCAGCTGGTTGGAGACTCTATGTTCCGAACTTCAGACTCCACATTCCAGAGAGTGAGTCTGATTGGCTGAACTTAACACACATGCCTGCCACTGACTCAGGGAATTAGAGAGAGGAAGGGGATGCACTGTCTTCCTTTGGAGAGAAGGGCACTTACTCACTCTGAGACTGTACACAGTGTGGGATTACTAAGAGATTTCAGGTGCTAATAGGAATGGAGGATTGGTTGCTAGACAGTCAAGGAATGACTAGGACCCTCAAGCAGTTTCTCTTCACTATACCCGTTTTCAGGTGACTGGGTTCTGTTCATTGAAGTCAAGGTGTTGTATACATGCAAAGGTCAGCTGAGGTAAAACAATTCCCCATAGTTCATTCATTCAGTCAGGCATCTATTCAACAAACATGCAGTCAACATGGGCACAGTGTCAAATCCTGTCCTGGGTCAATTGAGCCCCATGGCACCCATTTACATGCACACTCGCCCTTCTCCTCTCATTCCTCTCATTCCTTCTCTTAGACTTCTAAAAATTCAGATAATGGAGCCAAAAACTTCTCAATTACTCAGTGTCATGTGGATATCATTAAAGTCCCTTTCTCCCCCAACACCCTCCCTCAGCCTCCCCCTGTTGTCCAGCTTTGGTCATTAGGGAGTCTGTTTGAACCTCTGTTCCAGGAAGGACAGGAGGGGAAATGAAGTAAAGCCAGACACATCTCCAGGACTACTTTAAACAGTTTTGGCAGGATATTTGAATGCAAGACATTGTAAAAAATAGTTTTGAGGGGTTATTTTTGGATTTCAGTGACCTGTGTTCTCCCTGGCTCCAATCATCAGAGCTAATTGAAAACTAGTGTTGACCAGAGCCTGTTGGTTAAAGCGGCAACCACAGCAATCAGAAAGGCAGCCTTGGTATAATAAAGAGTACAAGGCCCAATTCAGCTCTGGCTGTGCCTCTTACTAACTGCATGAGGTGTTTTACTGCTTTTTGAAACACAATAATGTACAATGTGCACAAAAAAAACATTCACATACATGCTTATTTCAGCACAAAAGCAGTAGAGGGTAGCAGCTAAGCATGTGGGCTCTAGATTCAGATGGACCTGGGACTGTGCAACTCTGAGCAAGTTACTTACCTTCTTTATGCATTTATGTTTGAAAATATAAAATGAGAAAAATTATAGCACCTATTTCATGAGGTCATTGCAAGAATTATAAAATGTAATTCATGTAAAGCTCTTAGTAATTGCTTAACATATAACAAGCACTCAACAATAAACAGTAGTTATTATTATATACATACATATACCTACCCTTGAATTACTAACTTCTAACCTTGAACAATCCCCTTAACCTGTCTGAGCTGACTTTCCATTTTGACATTAATAACTACCTCCAAGATTTGTTGTCAGAATTAAAGAAAAAGAGTAGCTAACATTTGTTGAGCTCTTATTACTGTATATGAAAGGGCTTCACAACAATATAAAGTGCTAAGAGGTAGAAGATATTATTGTGCACAGCTGCTGGTTAGAGTATTCTCAGCAGAAGAACGGAATTCACATTCATTTCACAATCACCTCTGATTAAAATGACACTTGTGAAGTACAGACCTTTCATTCTGAAATGATCCACGTTCCAAACAAAAGGTTAAATAGCAAGTCACCACTCTCACTTCACAACCAAAGGTAAGATCAATCTGTCATCCCTTATTTATGAAGAGAGGGAGCAGTGACAACACTCTGAAAAGAAGATCAACCTTGTTCAAGAGATATCTTTTTATGGAACACTGAAAACCAATACTGTGAAGTCTTGGTGCTGAACTCTCCCTTCAGGTGCCAGAGACACAATGCCACTCAGGGGCAATGCGAAGGTCAGAGTGGGGCCTGGGAGAAAGATCCTGAAAAAAAAAGTCTTTCCATCAGTAATTCAACAGTTACAAAGCACTGTTACATGCCAGATCACTTAGGTGGGCCCTGGGGCTGTGGGGGTCAATACAAGCAACATCAGATACATGAACTGTTCACAGAAACTATGGATTAGTTAGGAAGTTAGGAGAGATATGCAATAGCTATCAACAAGCAGGCCACACGGTGCTGGGAGAAATCCAGAAGGATTGTTTTTGTTTGCAGAGGAAACCATCTTTCTCTTTACCTACAGGTATTAGGGAGAGGACATGGCCCTTGCACGCCTAGACAGTCCTTCTCTCTGTCCTGGGTAGCAGGTCAGTGGAACTGAGCAGCCACTTCCCACTCTTCACTCCAGGGACAAGGGAGATGCTGTGACTCACTTGGAGTCCTTTCTCTCCTGTGAGTTTTTTCATCGTCTTAACTCTAAGCTAAATAAAAGTCAAGTGAATTAGTCAGGGTTCTCCAGAGAAACAGAGACAACAGGAAATGTATCATATATATATTTCATCCCTCCTCATATATATACGAGGGAGAATTTATTTTAAGAAATATTCTCACACAATTATGGGAGCTGGCAAATTTGAAATCTGTAAGGCAGGCTGGCAAGGCTGGAAATTCAGGTAAGAGTTGATATTGCAGTCTTGCATCTGAAATCTGCATGGTGAACCTGCAGGCTAGAAACTCAGGAAAGATTTCTATGTTGCAATTTTGAGGCAGAATTCCTTCTTTAGGAAACCTAAGTCTTTGTTTTCAGGCTTTCAAATGATTTCATGAGGCCTACCAACACTATAAAGGGTAATCTGCTTTACTTAAAGTCAACTGATTATAAATGTTAATCACATCCACAAATACCTTCACAGCAACATTTACGCTGGTGTTTGACCAAATAGTTGGGCACCATAGCCTAGCCAAGTGGACACACAAAATAAACAGTTAAAGCAGGGAAGAATAGTGACTAACTTTGCTTGGGGTGGTTAAGAAAACTCACAGAATGATACAGCAGATTTAATCTTTAAGATTGAAGGAGAATTTTGTTCTGTAAGGAAACAAAGAAAGCAAAAATGTTTGTCAGAAGGAGCCACAACCCCACAGAGACATGACCAAGAGATTGTGCTCCAGCAAGATACAATTTCTCAGTGTGGCTGAGTAGTACAGCCCATGAGGTGGGGGAAAAGGAGGCCAGAGAGGCTGTGTGGCACCTCCAATTGTGAGCAACACAGAAGACCACTTTCACCAGTTAGAATTTGTTTCACACACAACTGAAAACCATTTAAAGTCATTAAACATGAGAGCACCATGGGATGATCTAAGTTCTAGAATAATGACTCAAACTCGAATGCATACAAAAATTACTTAATAGTTGATAAAAATGTCAATCTCAGGCTGCTCACCTAGATGATACTAGTCTATAGGTACTGTTTGAGGTCTAGCCATTGAACAGATTTTTTTTTTAATTTTAAATTTAATTTTATTATTTTTTTATATACAGCAAGTTCTTATTAGTCATCAATTTTATACACATCAGTGTATACATGTCAATCCCAATCACCCAATTCATCACACCTCCACCCAAAATCCCCCGCTGCGTTCCCCCCTTGGTGTCCATACATTTGTTCTCTACATCTCTGTCTCAATTTCTGCCCTGCAAACCGGTTCATCTGTACCATTTTTCTAGGTTCCACATATATGTGTTCATACATGATATTTGCTTTCCTCTTTCTGACTTACTTCACTCTACATGAGAGTCTCTAGGTCTATCCACGTCTCTACAAATGACCCAATTTTGTTCCTTTTTATGGCTGAGTAATATTCTATTGTATATATGTACCACATCGTCTTTATCCATTCCTCTGTCGATGGGCATTTAGGTTGCTTCCATGGCCTGGCTATTGCAAATAATACTGCAATGAACACTGGGGTGCATGTGTGTTTTTGAATTATGGTTTTCTCTGGGTATATGCCCAGTAGTGGGATTGCTGGATCATATGGTAAGTCTATGTTTAGTTTTTTAAGGAAGCTCCATACTGTTCTCCATAGTGGCTGTATCAATTCATATTCCCACCAACAGTGCAAGAGTGTTCCATTTTCTCCACACCCTCTCCAGCGTTTGTTGTTTGTAGATTTTCTGATGATGCCCATTCTAACTAGAGTGAGGTGATACCTCATTGTAGTTTTGATTTGCATTTCTCTAATAATTAGTGATTTTGAACAGCTTTTCATGTGCTTCTTGGCCATCTGTATGTCTTCTTTGGAGAAATGTCCATTTAGATCTTCTGCTCATTTTTTTATTAGGTTGTTTGTTTTTTTTATATTGAGCTGCATGAGCTATTTATATATTTTGGAGATTAACCCTTTGTCTGTTAATTCGAGTGTAAATATTTTCTCCCATTTTGAGGTTGTCTTTTCATCTTGTTTATGGTTTCCTTTGCTGTGCAAAAGCTTTGAAGTTTCATTAGGTCCCATTTGTTTATTTTTGTTTTTATTTCCATTATTGTAGGAGGTGGATCAAAAAATATCTTACTATGACTTATGTCAAAGAGTGTTCTTCCTATGTTTTCCTCTAAAAGTTTTATAGTGTCCGGTCTTACATTTAGGTCTCGAATCCATTTTGAGTTTATTTTTGTGTATGGTGTTAGGGAGTGTTCTAATTTCATTCTTTAACATGTAGCTGTCCAGTTTTCCCAGGACCACTTATTGAAGACTGTCTTTTCTCCACTATATATCCTTGCCTCCTTTGTCATAAATTAGCTGACCATATGTGCATAGTTTTATCTCTGGGCTTTCTATCTTGTTCCATTGATCTACGTTTCTGTTTTTGTGCCAGTACCATATTGTCTTGATTACTGTAGCTTTGTAGTATAGTCTGATGTCAGGGAGTCTGATTCTTCCAGCTCCACGTTTTTCCCTCAAGACTGCTTTGGCTATTTGGGATCTTTTTTGTCTCCATACAAATTTTAAGATATTTTGTTCTAGTTCTGTAAAAAATGCCACTGATAATTTGATAGGGATTGCATTGAATCTGCAGATTGCTTTGGGCAGTATAGTCATTTTCACAATACTGATTCTTCCAATCCAAGAATGTGGTATATCTCTCCATCTGTTGGTATCATCTTTAATTTCTTTCATCAGTGTCTTATAGTTTTCTGCATACAGGTCTTTTGTCTCCCTAAATAAGTTTATTCCAAGGTATTTTATGCTTCTTGTTGCAATGGTAAATGGGAGTGTTTCCTTAATTTCTCTTTCAGATTTTTCATCATTAGTGTATAGGAATGCAAGAGATTTCTTGGCATTAATTTTGTATCCTGCAACTTTACCAAATTTGTTGATTAGCTTTAATAGTTTTCTGGTGGCATCTTTAGGATTCTCTATGTATAGTATCATGTCATCTGCAAACAGTGACAGTTTTACTTCTTCTTTTCCAATTTGTCTTCCTTTATTTCTTTTTCTTCTCTGATTCCCATGGCTAGGATTTCCAAAACTATGTTGAATAATAGTGGTGAGAGTGGACATCCTTGTCTGATTCCTGATCTTGAGGAAATGCTTTCAGCTTTTCACCATTGAGAATGATGTTTGCTGTGGGTTTGTTGTATATGGCCTTTATTATGTTGAGGTAGTTTCCCTCTATGTCCACTTTCTGGAGAGTTTTTATCATAAATGGGTGTTTAACTTTGTCAAAAGCTTTTTCTGCATCTATTGAGATGATCGTATGGTTTTTATTCTTCAGTTTGTTAATATGGTGTATCACATTGATTGATTTGCATATATTGAAGAATGCTTGCATCCCTGGGATAAATCCCACTTGATCATAGTGTATGATCCTTTTAATGTGTTGTTGGGTTCTGTTTGCTAGTACTTTTTTGAGGACTTTTGCATCTACATTCATCAGTGATATTGGTCTGTAATTTTCTTTTTTCTTTTTTTGTAGTATCTTTGTCTGGTTTTGGTATCAGGGTGATGGTGGTTTCATAGAATGAGTTTGAGAGTGTTCCTTCCTCCACAATTTTTTGGATGAGTTTGAGGAGTATGGGTGTTAGCTCTTCTCTAAATGTTTGATAGAATTCACCTGTGAAGCCATCTGGTCCTGGACTTTTGTTTGTTGGAAGATTTTTAATCACAGTTTCAATTTCATTACTTGTGATTGGTCTGTTCATATTTTCTATTTCTTCCTGGTTCAGTCTTGGAAGGTTATACCTTTATAAGAATTTGTCAATTTCTTCCAGGTTGTACATTTTATTGGCATAGAGTTTCTTGTAGTAGTCTCTTAGGATGCTTCATATTTCTGCGGTGTCTGTTGTAATTTCTCCTTTTTCATTTTTCATTTTATTGATTTGAGTCCTCTGTCTCTTTTTGTTGATGAGTCTGACGAATGGTTTATCAATTTTGTTTATCTTCTCAAAGAACCAGCTTTTAGTTTTATTGATCTTTGCTGTTGTTTTCTTTGTTTCTATTTCATTTATTTCTGCTCTGATCTTTATGATTATTTTCCTTCTGCTAACTTTGGGTTTTGTTTGTTCTTCTTTCTCTAGTTCCTTTAGGTGTAAGGTTAGATTGTTTATTTGAGATATTTCTTGTTTCTTGAGTTACGCTTATATAGCTATAAACTTCCCTCTTAGAACTGCTTTTGCTGCATCCCATGGGTTTTGGGTTGTTGTGTTTTCATTGTCATTTGTCTCTAGTTTTTTTTTGATTGCCTCTTTGATTTCTTCAGTGATGTCTTGGTTATTTAGTAACGTATTGTTTAGCCTCCATGTGTTTGCATTTTTTACATTTTTTCCCTGTAATTGATTTCTAATCCCATAGCATTGTGGTCAGAAAAGATGCTTGATATGATTTCAATTTTTTAAAATTTACTGAGGCTTGATTTGTGACCCGAGATGTGATCTATGCTGGAGAATATTCCGTGCACACTTGAGAAGATATTGTAATCTGCTGTTTCTGATGGAATGTCCTATAAATATCAATTAAATATATCTGGTCTATTTTGTCATTTAAAGCTTCTGTTTCCTTATTTATTTTCATTTTGGATGATCTGTCCCTTAGTGTAAGTGAGGTGTTAAAGTCCCCCATTATTATTTTGTTACTGTCGATTTTCTCTTTTATAGCTGTTAGCAGTTGCCTTATGTATTGAGGTGCTCCTATGTTGGGTGCATATATATTTATAATTGTTATATCTTCTTCTTGGATTGATCCCTTGATCATAATGTAGTGTCCTTCCTTGTCTCTTGTAACACTCTTTATTTTTAAGTCTATTTTATCTGATATGAGTATTGCTACTCCAGCTTTCTTTTGATTTCCATTTGCATGGAATATCTTTTTCCATCCCCTAACTTTCAGTCTGTATGTGCCCCTAGGTCTGAAGAGGGTCTCTTGTAGACAGCACATATATGGGTCTTGTTTTTGTATCCATTCAGTGAGTCTGTGTCTTTTGGTTGGAGCATTTAATCCATTCATGTTTAAAGTAATTATTGATATGTATGTTCCTATGACCATTTTCTTAACTGTTTTGGGTTTGTTTTTGTAGGTCCTTTTCTTCTTTTTTGTTTCCTATTTAGAGAAGTTCCTTTAGCATTTGTTGTAGAGCTGGTTTGGTGGTGCTGAATTCTCTTAGCTTTTGCTTGTCTGTAAAGCTTTTGATTTCTCCATCGAATCCAAATGAGATCCTTGCTGGGTAGAGAAATCTTGGTTGTAGTTTCTTCCTTCATCACTTTAAGTATATCATGCCACTTCCTTCTGGCTTGTAGAGTTTCTGCTGAGATATCAGCTGTTAACCTTATGGGAGTTCCCTTGTATGTTATTTGTTGTTTTTCCCTTGCTGCTTTCAATAATTTTTCTTTGTCTTTTATTTTTGCCAGTTTGATTACTATGTGTCTCAGAGTGTTTCTCCTTGGGTTTATCATGTATGGGACTCTCTGTGCTTCCTGGACTTGGGTGGTTATTTCCTTTCCCATGTTAGGGAAGTTTTTAACTATATAATCTCTTCAAATATTTTCTCGGGTCCTTTCTCTCTTCTCCTTCTGGGACCCCTGTAATGTGAATGTTGTTGTGTTTAATATTTTCCTAGAGGTCTCTTAGGCTGTCTTCATTTCTTTTCATTCTTTTTTCTTTATTCCGTTCAGCAGCAGTGAATTTCACCATTCTGTCTTCCAGGTCACTTATCCGTTCTTCTGCTTCAGTTATTCTGCTATTGATTCCTTCTAGTGTAGTTTCCATTTCAATTATTGTATTGTTTATCTCTGTTTGTTTGTTCTTTAATTCTTCTAAGTCTTTGTTAAACATATCTTGCGTGTTCTTGATCTTTGCCTCCATTCTTGTTCCAAATTCCTGGATCAACTTTACTGTCATTATTCTGAATGTTTTTTCTGGAAGGTTGCTTATCTCCACTTCATTTAGTTGTTTTTCTGGGGTTTTATCTTGTTCTTACATCTGGTACATAGCTCTTTCCCTTTTTTTTTTTTTCGCGATATGTGTGGCCTCTCCTGTTGCAGAACACAGGCTCCGGACACACAGGCTCAGTGGCCATGGCTCACAGGCCTAGCCGCTCCATGGCACATGGGATCTTCCCAGACCGGGGCATGAACCCGTGTCCCCTGCATCGGCAGGCGGACTCTCAACCACTGTGCTACCAGGGAAGCCCAGCTCTCTGCCTTTTCATCTTGTCTATTTTTCTGTGAATGTGGTTTTTGTTCCACAGGCTGCAGTATTGTAGTTCTTTTTGCTTCTGCTGTCTGCCCTTGGTGGATGAGGCTGTCTAAGAGGCTTGTGCAAGTTTCCTGATGGGAGGGACCGGTGGTGGGTAGAGCTGGCTGTTGCTCTGGTGGCCAGAGCTCAGTAAAACTTTAATCCACTTGTCTGATGATGGGTGGGGCTGAGTTCTCTCCCCGTTGGTTTTTTGGCCTGAGGTGACTCAACACTGGAGCCTGCAGGCTGTTTGCGGGGTTAATGGCAGACTCCAGGAGGGTTCACACCAAGGGGTACTTCCCATAACTTCTGCTACCAGTGTCCTTGTCCCCACAGTGAGCCACAGCCACCCTCCCACCGCCTCTGCAGGAGACACTCCAACACTAGCAGGTAGGTCTGGTTCAGTCTCCTATGGGGTCACTGCTCCTTTCCCTGGGTCCTGATGCACACACTACTTTGTGTGTGCCCTCCAAGAGTGGAGTCTCTGTTTCCCCCAGTCCTGTCAGAGTCCTGCAGTCAAATCTCTCTAACCTTCAAAGTCTGATTCTCTAGGAATTCCTCCTCCCGTTGCTGGACCCCCAGCTTTGGAAGCCTGACATGGGCCTCAGAACCTTCACTCCAGTGGGTGGACTTCTTTGCATAAGTGTTCTCCAGTTTGTGAATCACCCAACCAGCAGTTCTGGGATTTGATTTTATTGTGATTGCGCCCCTCCTACCATCTCATTTTGACTTCTCCTTTGTCTTTCGATGTGGGGTATCTTTTTTGGTGAGTTCCAGTGTCCTCTTGTTGATGATTGTTCTGCAGTTAGTTCTGATTCTGGTGTTCTCGCAAGAGGGAGTGAGAGCACATCCTTCTACTCCGCTACCTTGGTTCAGGCTCCATTGAACAGATTTTGAACAACCATCTAATGATTCCTATGCAGGTATTTTGGAGGTCACACTTTGAGAGTAACACTGTTCTGCAAAGATAACTCTGGCAGCAGAGTGTGAAATGAACAGAGGAGAGTCAGACAGCAGGCTGAGCTCAGTCAATGGGCTTTACTCTTGTGCATGACCTCTGCTTAGGTGCCTCAGGTCTCTAGGGTTCGAGGCAGTGGTGGCATTCTCAGGAGACAGATGCCATCATGGGCTCACTGACTATCTCTTTCCTCACTTGGATATCATTTTGTTACATACTAATGGTATAGTGTTTCATTTGCTTCAATGTCTTACAGAATGGTCAGTAAAACCATTCTTTGACCTTTTACTTAAAATGTACCACCTCAGACATAAGTCCTCAGAAGGACCAGGATGGGAGGCAAATCCAAGTGACAGAAAATATTCCAAAAGCACAATCCCTACTCCCCATCCGACTCTGTCTAAGGCTTTGTGGATGAGCAGAATTGAACACTTTGATCCTCTTTTTATAGAACTAGTTTGCTCCCAGATTCCTTGGCTCCTGATACAAATAAGTTCCTGATGGGCCTTTTCTACTAGTTTATCCAAGATGACCAGATGTTTTTGAATCTCAGTGGGGAAAAGGCTTAGGCTCTGGGGACAACTCCCAACCCACATAAATACCAGTAATTCTGTACAGTTTATGATGAATAGATTTGTCCTCCTGTCTTTTCATATATATTTTCCTGTTTTTGCTTTAGAGCTAATCTGGTTTAAATATGAATCTGGAGGCTCAGACCCACCATCATAGTCAGTCTTGCCACCAGAGTCAGTAGACTGAGCCCTCAATATAGCTTGACTGACCAAGTCTTGGACTTCTCCCTCAGCCTTACCACAGCCACCTCATTGTTGCTTGGGCCTTGGTTTGCTGATGCGCTTTCCAATTTCTTCCTTGAGACTGCAGGTTTTTCCTGAACTATGTCCACTTACTTGGGGCCCTGACTCACAGTCTAGCTTCCCTTCCCCACAGGCCGGACTCTGCTCAAAGTTAAGGGGGACATCAGAGTCTCCAAACTTTGATCTGCCCCCTGTGTGCCTGGCACCCATCTGGAGCCATACAAGATTATAGTTCTTGAATGGTGATGTTGGCCTGGGTGAAGCTATTTGTTTATTTCATTCCTTAGGACTTTATAATTTGCATTTCACCCCACTCCATAGTCCTATTATTCTGCAGAACAAGCTCTACCTTTTCCCAGCTTCATCCCTTACAAAACAATGGAAAAGGAGCTAATGGCTTTCACTTGTAAGCCTAAGTAGGATGTGGTATTGCATGAATGATCAAAATGCTGTGGTAGATCAAAGATATTAAAGTTTAAGTTTATATTTTAAGTAAACTCATTATTTAAATCCACATAAAATTTCATGAAATACTTTAAAGAGAATCCAAACTTCTATATTGTTTTTCTGGAAAGACTCACTCAGAGCCACCTCTATTCCTGCTTCTCCCTTTTGAAACTGGGCAGGCATATAAGGTCAGCACAGCACCTGCTCTGTAAGCCTAACTCTCTTAAAGTCAAAAGAGGAGGAAGAGGGTTCTCCATTCAGACTTCCTAGTCTTGATCATGTGCTTCAGCCCATATATTATTAATAAAATGATATTTTCCTTCCTGCTTGGCAATTGTTCCTTGTGTATCCAGCTCTTTGGGTTAGGACCCTAGTGAGAGAGATGGGGTCAGTGGTAGGATTTGAATACCAAATCCTTAACTCTAATCTCTCAACTCTAAGATTATGTATTTGAATATATTTATGAATGCCAGAGTACTCTTCAAATTGTGATGTCACAATTATTTCAGACTCAACCTAAATGCACCAAGAAAAGTCAATCTGTCCTTGATGATACAGCCTACTCATTGTCTCCCTGCAAGGTTTTGTCTGTGCCCCTTAACTCAGTCTTTAGGAGAGAGAAGATCATCATTTTCTACCAAGTCCTAGAGGGTATGGAGCAAGGCGACATTGTTAGTAAATGCTATGAACTTTTTGGCAGGAAACTACCAGATGAATACTGAGTTTCATTATTACTTTGCAATGTGCAAAAAGGGAGCAATTTTGCATTATCACCATAAGGGCAAGAAATAAACAACCATTTTATTAGTACTTGTGATGCTCTGCCACAGACTCTCTCCAGAAAAGCTGTTGCATTTTGATAGACCATCAATCTCAGCTCTTGGGCAATTGGCTTCCACCTATGCTGATGTGGAAAATCAAACGATTCCCAGAAGGCAGAGCAACTGTTACTAAAGGTCATAAAATATTTGCAGTTTGCTTTTCTGCAGCAGTGAATGTAAAAGGACTTCTACCAGCCTTGGATAAATTTATTTCTCTGTATTACCCTATGCTCCTCTCCTGGTCAAATTAGGAGAAGGGATGATGGAGTCCAAATCACTGATGATGGGAAAGTCAAACAAAAGGGTTGTCATGAAAAACAAACAAACAAACAAAGTACAACAGAGACTAAACTCAACTTAGAAATACAGAAAATTATACTATTTCAAGTTTCCCATGTATCTGGCATGGATTCAGTCTAAAGTCAAATTCAATATATTTTAACTCTCTTCAACACCCTGATTTCTGACAATAGACAATATCATTCCAGCAGAGCACTTAGAATTAGCTGGGGTTTCATTTCCATTCTTCCTTTACTCAATCCAATAGACTGCTAATTTCTATCATTTTTTTCTCTTCAGAACATGTCTCCCATCTATCCCTATTTTTCCTTTCTTTCTGGTGAAATAATAGTCTAGATTTACACTTAGATTACTGAAATAACCTCCTTAAAGGATCCCTCCTTCAAGACTCTCCCTCTCCAATCCATTCATTTAACTCACCATTGCAGGCCTGCTTTGCACCAGGCATTTTTTCCTATACCTTGAGAGTTACACATTATATGCCTATTTAACTGAGAAAAACAGTAAGGCTCAGAAAGGTTAATTGTTCAGGACACTCAGAGTCACACACCTAATACTTGGCAGGTCAGAATTTGAACCTGCATCTGAGGGTGCCAAAGTCTGCTGTTTTCCTTCTACCACAGCCATACCCCTTCCAACTGACTCACTTACTGACCTTCTGCCACAGTGAGTCTGTCACAGCTCTCTCAAAAATCCCAACAGCTCACCCATTGCCAAATTCCTGTCTGCCATTACTATAACCCAGTGCTAAAGTCTCACAGAAATCTTGTATTCCTTTCCTCTTTCTTCGAAGCTTTTCACCTGAAAAGCTGGTCTACAAATTGCCACATTGGACAGCTCGTGTATCTTGCCATTTCTGGACCATTGTTCATATGTTTCATCCTTAATTTGAAAAGTTTTTCCAACTCCTTTCTACCTATTAAATTCACACTCATCCTGGAAGGCCAAGCTTCATCCCACATCTTCCTAGAAGGTTGTATGATTTTCCTGATTCCTAATGACTTTGCCTTATTCTGAACTCTGGAAACACACTATCTGTACAGATGGCTAGATGCAGCTTATGCAGACTTGTCCTCACTATAGATTCCACTTGGGGTGCATCTTGCCTACAAATCCTCACTGCTCATAAGGCATCTCTATCTGGACAGCTTGAGGTTACTTGACATAATGTGGACTAATGATTTCCTAAACCCTACTTCCTGAATTTCTACAACTTGCTCCTTTTTTCATTTTATATCT
The DNA here is from genome assembly GCF_964165515.1 of Mesoplodon bidens. Taxonomy (NCBI): domain Eukaryota; kingdom Metazoa; phylum Chordata; class Mammalia; order Artiodactyla; family Ziphiidae; genus Mesoplodon; species Mesoplodon bidens. The sequence goes on along the minus strand of NC_138164.1, from coordinate 28,567,377 downwards.
TTCACTGATTTCCATGAAGCTCACTCAGTTATAAAAAAATACTCCAGAGAGATCCCTCTCCTCTTCTGCCATGTAAGAATACAGCAAGAAGATGGCCATTTATGAGGAAACGGGCTCTCACCAGACACCAAAATCTGATGGCACAATGATTTTGGACTTCCAAGCCTCCAGAACTGTGAGAAATGCAAATTATTTTTTTGATTTTGATTTTTATTTATTTTATTTATTTTATTTTTTTTCTGCTTTATAACAAATTTAATCAGTTATACATATACATATGTTCCCATATCCCCTCCCTTTGAAATGCAAATTTTTGTTGTTATAAACCACCAAGTTTATGGTATTTTTGTTATTAGCAGCCCACGTGGATTAAAACACTGATGTTCCAGGCAGGATAGCAGTTGTGTGTTCACTGTGTGCAATTCAAAGACAAAAATGATTGCAAACCATAGTGAAAGGTGACAGTGCAACATAAGCACACAAGAGCAAAAAGTGACAGAATTTTTATTTTATGTATGTTTTCTGATAACTCAATTTAAAAATGTTGGAATTGATAGTTGGCTCAAGAATCCAATCCTCAAACCGAACAGAGCACAGTCACATTTTACACAAGGGTTAGGTTTTAGAGACAGCATGTAAGGTGGAAACTATGCAGAACATTCCTTAGAAAATGTTGCACTGACACACAGTCCATCAGTAAGTCGGACATGGCTATTTTTCCTTTTTTTTTTTTTTTTTTTCTTTACTGGCAACTAGATGAAGTAGTTGGCTTGAGTTTAGGACACGTTGTAGAAAAAAAAATCATAACTTTAAAGAACTTACAGAGTTCAGCTCAGCAAAATGCTCACATTATGAAAGTCACATGAGCAATGATACTGGCCTTGGGAAGAGCAGATTTACATTTATTTTAGAGCATAAATTCATTTTCAGGAATGGCAAGCTCTGCCCAATTATCACATTGTACAGAGACTTGGCTGCTCCTTCCTCCAAAGCACCATGTAGGTCACATAGCAAGTACTCAATAAATGCCTGTGATTAAATTCATTAGTGGTACCCTTCCATTTGAGAAATTAGATCCCTTCTCAATCTCTCCTTCTACCTGCCCATTTCCCACCTTTGTACCCTCATGTACCTGATGGCAGTAGAGACCTTCATTGCCATGGCCTTCACAGCAATGCAGAGTACTCAGGCCCAAGCCAGGCATGAGTATTTCCTGTGTGGTCTGAGGTGATGTGGACATTTGCACTCATTTTCTTCATTCAAAGCCAGAAAAAAAGAACTGAAGGCTCACCCAATTAGAGCCTTCTATGGGAAAGTGCTTACTAAGAAGAGAGTAGTTTATGGAAGTACACCTGTGATAAAGCTCTTTAATAATATCACCAGTGTATGGGTCTTAGAAAAAGCACATTACCCTCATGTGAGTGATAAAAGCCCATGGAATCTTTAAATTTCCTAGCTCTGAGCAGTATTTATATAGTGGTCATACCCTTAAATTTTCATTAAGGTAGAAAGAATTGTATACGCTTGTCATGTCTATATAGGCTGTCCCAAATTTATGAATGGAGGAGTCACCAACATTTACTTGTAAGTCACTTCTTTGGAATTTGGAACAATTTCCCCAGTAGCAACAGTGTAACCTGTGGCAGCTCAGGCCCCAGGCAAGCCCAGAATAACCTTTATAATCCATTATGTAGGTGAAATTGGACAGATTTCACACCCTAAACCTTGAGTAACACTAGACCCAGCTTGAGAATTTCAGGACAAATGTTTGGTACCCAACCCCCAAACTCCTGTTCCTGAGCCTTGAATTCTAAGGAAGATAAGATTAGAGGCTGGTTGGAAGGTCCATCAGTTAGATCTCAAGGCAACAGGAGAAAAGGCGCAAAAAGAATCTGAGGGTTGAAGAAGCTGCTGCAGATGATCTGGTACAATGTACATGACTTCTCTTGCATATAACAGATGTTCAAAGACACACAATGGAAAGGAATCTCCCATTATTTCATTCTTTCTCTCTTTCCATGTAAGTTTCTTTTCTTGAAAGAACAGATATTTTGAAATCTTCCCTTTTCTAATGGGGTGAACTTAGTTACCTTTCTGGTGCTTGTGGCAGGTTATATAATAAATAGAATTTAGTTAGCACATAGCAGTCTTTTAATACATAGTAGCTAATATTATTAAAATTATGTTTTACCTATTAAATTATATAGGAATTTTTAAACCTAAGCAGTTTTCACATGCAGGCTGCCTCACTATTGTAGTATTTCTTTAAGTTTAATGTATTAGGTACTAAACCAATCTACTGGCAGCCCTGGAGAGAAAAGAACAGACTCACATGGAATACAAAATGTGCATATTACAGCAACCTCACTGAGGACAACTCTGCTGACCTTGTTAATGACGAGCAATCTCTCCAAATGGAAGAGACTGTCCTGGTCAGAATAAAGGTTCTGAGCTGCTCCTTCGTTAGGAGGTTGGGTTGACCAGAACCCTTAATCTTATTGCAGTTTCCTATCACTAAGATCACTTGTGAGATGAAGGTATGAACCCCTAACCTTGTCTCATTCATCCTCAACATGATCTCACCTCCTCCATTGACTTGCTGGAGATGCTGCCCAGGTCTGCCTTCTACACACTATATCTAGTCTTGTGGAATTTTCAGCTCAGCTTCTTTTTTTTACAGGCTTATCAAAACTCTCATAGAAATAAAATCTTTGGTTCTGATTGTCCTCTGTCAGGGAGTCCTAGAAGTTAAAACTGTTTCCTGTCTTGTATTGTGTCTGCTGCTCAGAATTCTAAGATTGGCTCTCTTGGTTCTCAATCAATCTGGCCATTTCTACTAACCTCAGAGACAGGGCCATTGCAAGAAAAACAGTAAGAGCCTTGGGAATTGACTAATCAGTGTAGCTGAAGTAGATGCTGGTGAATCAGCCTCTTTTACTGTTTTAACTTTTACAGTTGCTAACAGAATCTCATGTGGCACATAAATGATAGAGAGATGAAAGGTCTAAGTCTTGAGGTAATGCAGAGTAACAGACAACCTACAGCCCACGGGAAAGTGGACTCTAACTCTACCATTACTTAAGGTATGACCTTGAGCAAGTACTTAATCTCACAGGGCTTTAATTTCATTATCTGGAATAGAAATGGTACTACCTGCTCCAACTATCTCTGTATCATTTCCTGAATCAAATTAAAAAAATAGGTAATAATGTATTTTGGCAAGCGTATGGCACATTAAGCAAATATAAGGAACTATAATGTCGACCATCACCATCATTTTGAACCTATTCCATAACCTTTTAACTGCTCTGAAGACAAATTCCATGCTGACCTCCACATATGCCAGCTACTTTCCCAAAGGACACACTGACCTTTTTGAAACAGTTTTCTATTTCTTGGTCTACTGCATTCCCTGTTTATTGGCTTATGTCCTGTCTTCTCAACAGTAATCTGATTTCAGCTTTGTTTCTAAACTTCTAATTCCACTTATTTTTCTTTTACTATATGTTAGCATCAATTTGTAAATGTTCATTGAGCACCTACTCTATGTGTTAGGCACTTTACTAGTTCCTGGGAGTTCAAAGATGATGAAGGCACAGCCCTCGAACTTAAAAAATTTATAGTCATTCTCAGGTTGCCACAGTAAAAGAAAGAAAAATAGGAGGCTTATTGGGATATTCTCAAGGGCAATGTCTGGGAATAGCTTTCATTGCTTCCATTAACACTTTATTGGCTAGGAGTCAGCAACTGACCCTAATACAGCAATAAAGGAGGTTGAGAAATATATTTTTTCTGTGTGTCCAGGAAAAGAAAAAAGAGATAAAATGTGCTGACCATTTAGCATTTTCTCTGCCATATAATCATTTAATAATAAAATATGATAATTGTCTGTAGTGTGTGCATAGCGCTAAGGGAGCAGAGATGATGCAGTCACTTAAATCTGCAGAGGGGTTAGAGAAACTGACATTAAAGTGGAGCCTTGAAAGATGAGTACACTTTGCTATTTGAGCAAAGTAGAGGAACAGCGCTTTTCACAAGGGAATAGTGTAGGGCCATTGTTGAAACATGGAAATGCATATCCTTTTTGGGAGAACAGAAGAGTTATTAAGTTAAATTGCATAGCTTCATAGAATACAAGAAAATATAAAACTGGAAGGATAGGTTGAAAGTAGAGTTCTAAGGTCCTTTAATGTCAGGTTAGAATTGAAATTTATTTTACCATGCCATGGGAAGCTATTAAAGATTTTTAATGAGAAACTTTGATATAAGTTGAAGAGAAAAAGTCCTCTGATGGCAGAATTCAGGGGAAATTACAGTGTGGGAGACTGATTAAGAGATGGGCAATACCAATGGTTTACAAACCTAGCTACACAATAGAATTTCTTGAGGAGCTTTAAAAATACAGATGTATGGTCTCTTAATGGACCAAGTCAATCAGCATCTCTGGGGCAAGGCAGTATTCTTCAAAACTGCTTAGTTAATGCTCATGTAGAGCCAGGGCTGAGAGTCACTGATCTATACCAATGGAATCATAAATACTTTAAGAGCAGACTTGTTTATTAGACATTTTAAAATTCTGAATTTGGCAAGTAATAAAAGACCATGACACTTTATTTGGTTGACTATTGCATACTCCTGGTCATAGGTAGAGTTTTCCTAGTGCAGGCTGGTGTAAAACCTTGGTTTGGGCTCCATTCACAGGAATAAATGACTCTTGACAGAAATTTACACAGGATGGGGGGAACACTTAGTATGTCTAGACATTTTGCTAGGCATTTTCATATACTATTGATGTCATTCTCAAATGTTCATTGTATGTGCATTCTTAGATGTTATGAAGTGTAGGATTCATTAATAGTATTCAGACACTTTCTGAAGTTTTGTCTGATTTGAAATATCTCCTTCAATAACAACAAAAAAAGATGCATCAGCCTACCTCTAAATCATTCTGACACTTTATCAATTTCATCACACCTTCTCCATCCAGGAATTTATGGGGCTGCTCCAGTTCACATCCCTTACACTTCCCCCAGGTTTTTGGATCCCTAACACTCCTGGTCACCACCTATCTCTTCATGGCGGCACAACTGCTACTTTCCCCCAGGGTGATCACAATCAAGAAGAGCTGACATGTATTTTCTCCTTAAGAATGTAGTCCTCTAACTCTGTGGCTCTCTCTGGAAACTCCTTAAGCAGATGAGATCTAGGTGTTCTTGAATTGTGCCTTTCTCCTTGGATATCCCTTAATGTCTTGAACTTGTCTCTTTGGATGGCTCTTGCTACCCTGTTTGATTGTCTGCTTCATCACAGGACCCAGGCTCACTTAGAGTTTTAAATAGTTCCCAATATCCCCATTTACCATCTGCTCTTGGAAGGTCTCTCCTCAGTGATGACCCACTTGTGATTAGACTGAAGTCTTACTCTCCCAAAAGCAGTACTTCTAAGGAATTCTTGGGACAGTTGCAGGGTTTCACAGATTTAAAATAATGAAATTCTGCTAAACTTCTATAATTTCCCTAAGGAATCTAGCCTGTGTTGTGCCATGGGGTCTCACATTCATGGCTGTCACCTCAGCACTAGGCTGCTGTGCCCTGGTGTGGCAGAAGCAAGTTCTTGACCTTTGTAGTGCCTGCAGTCAAGGAAACGCTCCCATTTACCATTGCAACAAAAAGAATAAAATACCTAGGAATAAACCTACCTAAGGAGACAAAAGACCTGTATGCAGAAAACTATAAGACACTGATGAAAGAAATTAAAGATGATACAAACAGATGGAGAGATATACCATGTTCTTGGATTGGAAGACTCAACATTGTGAAAATGACTCTACTACCCAAAGCAATCTACAGATTCAATGCAATCCCTATCAAACTACCAATGGTATTTTTTGCAGAACTAGAACAAAAAATTTCACAATTTGTATGGAAACACAAAAGACCCCGAATAGCCAAAGCAATCTTGAGAAAGAAAAACGGAGCTTGAGGAATCCAGCTACTGGACTTCAGACTATACTACAAAGCTACAGTAATCAAAAGAGTATGGTACTGGCACAAAAACAGAAATATAGATCAACAGAACAGGAGAGAAAGCCCAGAGATAAATCCATGCACATATGGTCACCTTATTTTTGATAAAGGAGGCAAGAATATACAATGGAGAAAAGATAGCCTGTTCAATAAGTGGTGCTGGGAAACTGGACAGCTACATGTAAAAGAATGAAATCAGAACACTCCCTAACACCATACACAAAAATAAACTCAAAATGGATTAAAGAGCTAAATGTAAGGCCAGACACTATAAAACTCTTAGAGGAAAACATAGGCAGAACACTCTGTGACATAAATCACAGCAAGATCCTTTTTGATCCACCTCCTAGAGAAAGGGAAATAAAAACAAAAATAAACAAATGGGACTAATAAAACTTGAAAGCTTTTGCACAGCAAAGGAAACCATAAACAGGATGGAAAGACAACCCTCAGAATGGGGGAAAAATATTTGCAAATGAAGCAACTGACAAAGGATTAATCTCCAAAATTTACAAGCAGCTCATGAAGCTCAATATCAAAAAAGCAAACAACCCAACCCAAAAATGGGCAGAAGACCTAAATAGACATTTCACCAAAGAATATATACAGATTGCCAAAAAACACATGAAAGGATGATCCACGTCACTAATCATTAGAGAAACGCAAATCAAAACGACAATGATGTATCACTTCACGACAGTCAGAATGGCCATCATCAAAAAATCTACAAACAATAAATGTTGGAGAGCATGTGGAGAAAAGGGAACCCTCTTGCACTTTTGGTGAGAATTTAAATTGATACAGCCACTATGGAGAACAATACGGAGGTTCCTTAAAAATCTAAAAATAGAAATGCCATACGACCCAGCAATCCCACTACTGGGCATATACCCTGAGAAAACCATAATTTAAAAAGAGTCATGTACCACAATGTTCATTGCAGTTCTATTTACAATAGCCAGGACATGTAAGCAACCTAAGTGTCCATCAACAGATGAATGGGTAAAGAAGATGTGGCACATATATACAATGGAATATTACTCAGCCATAAAAAGAAACGAAATTGAGTTATTTGTAGTGAGGTGGATGGACCTAGAGTCTGCCATACAGAGTGAAGTAAGTCAGAAAGAGAAAAATAAATACCATATGCTAACACATATACATGGAATCTAAAAAAAAAAAAAAATGGTCTGAAGAACCTAGGAGCAGGACCAGAATAAAGACACAGATGTAGAGAATGGACTTGAGGACACGGGGAAGGGGAAGGGTAAGCTGGGACGAAGTGGAGAGTGGCATGGACTTATATATACTATCAAATGTAAAATAGATAGCTAGTGGGAAGCAGCCTCATAGCACAGGGAGATCAGCTCAGTGCTTTGTGACCACCTAGAGGGGTGGGATAGGGAGGGTGGGAGGGAGATGCAGGAGGGAGGAGTTATGGTGATACATGTATATGTATATGTATAGCTGATTCACTTTGTTTTAAAGCGGAAAGTAACACAACATTGTAAAGCAATTATACTTCAATAAAGATGTTAAAAAAAAAAAAAAAAAAAAACATCACATTTCTCCTCTCCTGTTCCACACAGGTCACAAAGCATGCACATTTTGGCTGCCTGGAACACCAATTAGAAATCTCAAGTTTCCCCACAGCAAATAGGCAAATTAACATTCAATAAAGTCCCCAGTTACAGCTGTATTTCTCTATTAATGTGCCACTCTCTTTTGTGAGGCTGTTGTGCATTTTAAACTTTATCCTATAAGGTTCAAAGTGTGGGACTTAGTAGACAGGATTTAAATAAAACATGCTCACTAAACTTCTTACCTAAGTTTCTGTCAACAATCCCTGGTGAACTGTATTTGCTTTATAAAAACAGCCACGTCCTTATGAAGATGGTCTCAGATGCTGCTTAGGCTGCAGAATTGCAGCCGAGTGTTAGTGTTCAATAGCTCGTGACTGTTTTGTCACTTTTCTTTGTTTTTTTTTCCCCCTTTCAGGAGTGTGAGTTATCGGAAAGAATTGCAGCTGCCCTGTCTCTGGAGCTTTGCAGGGGTAAAGCTGCTCCATGACTGCTGCTGTGTCAGAGGCTGCATATCAGCTGCAGTGCTGAGCAGGTGGAAATGAGGCTGCTGAAAATTCTGACTATGGTTTTTCAAAATGTGATGGGGCTTCAAGTCCTGAGTCTTTTGAGAAAACATGAGTGGAATACAAATAGTTGACATCACACTTACATCTCTTGCAATCTTTTAACACTGCTTTCAAAGCAAAAAATTTCCACTTCACAGGAATATGAAGCTGGCAAGTGTGAAGCCTGGTATTCTCATTTGCATATCAGTCCCAGAATGCTTTTTCGGCCTCATTTCTCCTGAGTTTGCTGTTCTACGCAGAATAAAGAAAAGGTTGACGTGCCCCTGTGCTTTTCCAGTTTTGTGTAAGTTGTACCTCTGATATGCACACAAGAGAAGTAGGAAGTTTTCCCTTTGCCCTAGGCTTATTGTAACTTCAAATGAAAAACTGAGTTTAGAATAAGCAGAAGTGGTATTCATTCACTCATCACCCCTTTTTAACCTTTTGGCCCTTGGATTCTAGTAACTTCCAATCTGTGTTTTATCTCTCATTTCAGCAGCATACCCCATAGATTCAGAGATGTTGAAAACTGGAAAGGACTTTACAAATCTAATGTAGGGCATCCCCAGTCGACAGATCATCCTCGTCTGAGATCACTCGAATGGTTATTGCTGCCATCTCTGTTCTCCCTGAAGTGCCCTTGCTGACATTTGTCTCCAATGACAGCTGGAGTGAGAATACTGTCAGCTGGGGCCATGTCTCACTGACACTGGCTCAGTGACCAGTAAGTACTTCTGACCATTCTACCACTACCACTTGCCTTGTGAATGTACAGCTTTAGAGATGTGAAATCTTAAGTCTCTACAAGACAAAAATTGCCTGTCTCTATATCCACAAAAATAAAACATATTTTTCTTGAACTTGATTGCTATTATAAAGGGAAGAAAACTGAGGCCAGGATGGGTCAGGCCTCCCTTAAGTATTATGGAACTTTGGTAGCAGAGTTAAGATGTAAATCCAGGTCTCTGCTTCTTAGTTCAGAGCTCACTCTGCATTCCATATAAAGCGACCACCAGTACTGACCATGTGCCAGTTGCTGCCCCAGGCCTGGAGATACAGCAGTGACCAAGAAAAGAAGAAAAAGAGCTCTGCCCATCAGAGAGCTCACACTCCAGCAGCTAGCACAGATATTAGTTACAAGCAGTTGCAATCAATGGTGGAGTGTTATCACAGTTGAAATGAGTTGATTTTTTAAATCCTTTTACTTCCAAGTAAAAAAGGGAAAATCCCTCTGCATTTGTTTTTCTTACAGACATCTAGAGAAAGCATGAAGTGAGTGAAATATAATCCTAGGATTCAAGTGCCAAGAAAGACAATGATTTTCAGGGCACTTAATTGATTGTTTAATTAATTCAGTTTATTGGACACCTTTTTATTTGTCACACACTGTATTAGGCAATAGGAATTCAAAGATAAGAAAGAGAGGATCTCTAGCTTAGAGGGCACAGGGCATAGCAAGAAAGAGTCATATAAATGAATGGATACTTAGGATGAAATGCCATGAGTGCTATAGGAATGAAAGTTTCGAAGAGAACGCTATGACGGTATAAATGAAAGATCAATTCAGGAGGTGGTGGTAGTGGAGACAAAAAGGACTTTGTAGGGTAGTGGCATTCAGGAGGGATTTGAAAGATGTGAAATGGTTCACCAAACGGAGAAGGGATAACGGTCGTGAGCTGGACTTCAATGGAAAGAAACAGCTTTAACAAACTATAGATGCATGAGGTTTGTTCATGGCTCTCAGTTTTGCTCGAATTCTACTTTCCAAATCCATCTGTACATATTCCCAAGTAAGGAGCAGAAACTGGAGGAACAGCGTCTTCTCAAAGGTCTGTATGGTGGTAGAGCATGCTGGTCACAGGCCCTGAAACCAGACTTCCTACATTTAAGTTCTGGCTTTGAAGGTTTTTAACTTTGTGATGTAAAATCTTCTGTCTCCTATTTTTCTCATCTTTAAAACATGCATAGTAAAAGAACAAGATGGATGATGTGAAGTACTTAAGAGAGCTCCTATGGCACATCCTCAAGGCAGGTTAATGATCATTGCTTTGACCATGGTGAGAATTACTAGTATTAAGTGCTTCTGGCTCCTGTTCACAAAGGGTATAGCTGTAGACTCTTCTCCCAGGGCACTGTGGTCGAGATCGTGGATCAGCCGATGCACTCTGTGGGGGAAGAGGGAGAAATGTTCCTTGTTGCTTGAGACTTGCTGCTACCGCCTGGGGATGGGGCTGGAGAGGTGGGAATGTGTTTTTCCTCTTCCTCATTCCTATTTTAACTCATTGTTTTTACCAACATCTATTTACAACAGATGATACATTTACAATGTATCAGATATCTGACTAAGATTTGTGGGCAGCTCAGAGGACCGACCAGAGGGAATTTGGTAAAGGACAGGTCTCATGTGGTCACTGTCAGCTCTGCTTAGCTTCAGGCCGAGGCTCCCCCACCCCTTCTTGTCCTTCCCAACCCCTCTGAAATAAGTTTTTGTTTAGTTTTTTTTTTTTTGCGGTACGCGGGCCTCTCACTGTTATGGCCTCTCCCGTTGCAGAGCACAGGCTCCGGACACACAGGCTCAGTGGCCATGGCTCATGGGCCCAGCCACTCCATGGCACGTGGGATCTTCCTGGACCAGGGCACGAACCTGTGTCCCCTGCATCGGCAGGCAGACTCTCAACCACTGCACCACCAGGGAAGCCCTGGTCTGTGGTATTCTTATCCCACCTCTTACTATCTTCGGCCCATGAAAAGTATGATACTGTCTGCACGTCTGTCAGAGACCTGGATTCCTCCTTGGCTTCAGAACAGAATTGTCATCATAGTTTCCATCCAAAGCCTCTCTTGGGTCAGTCTCCTGACCAGCGTCTTGCTCAGGCTCCTCACTCAGCAACCTTTCCTCAGAGCTCCTTTGCTCCCCGCCTCCCATATGCTCGTCATCATCACCAGCCAATGTGCCAACCCAAAGTTTCACCTGGCCAAAAATACACATTCTATAAAAATTACATTGACAATAATCTCCCTGTATCTCATCATTTTCATGTGATGAAGCTACCTTTCCTTACTCAATCTTTAAGATTTTCATGAACCCATCTATAACAAAAGAAGTACAAACTATGTTTTAAAAGAGACAAATTCACTTTTTACCAGCAAGTATTTCCTTCTCTGGATAGGACACCTAAAACCTGATAACCCAACTTTCCTTAATGGATTGCCAACTTCCCCACACCTTTGGTCCCTAGCCACTGGCTCTTGCACTTCTCAGGTAAAGTTTATAAATTTATTTATTTATTTATTTTCTGCTGCATTGTGTCTTCGTTGCTGCCCACGGGCTTTCTCCAGTTGCGGCGAGCAAGGGCTACTCCTCATCGCGGTGCATGGGTTTCTCATTGCGGTGGCTTCTCTTGGGGCAGAGCACGGGGTCTAGGCACAAGGGCTTCAGTAGTTGTGGCACATGGGCTCAGTAGTTGTAGCTTGTAGGCTCTAGAGCACAAGCTCAGTAGTTGTGGTGCATGGGCTTAGTTGCTCCAAGGCATGTGGGATCTTCCCGGACCAGGGATCGAACCCGTTTCCCCTGCATTGGCAGGCGGATTCTTAACCACTGTGCCACCAGGGAAGTCCCCTCAGATAAAGTTTAACACAACCATTAGCGTTTCTACAAATTAAATGCTTGGTGTTGGCCATTAGGAGGATGATTCCAAATTAATATATACTTTTTGAAAAATTGAATATTTATCCTTTCAGAGCATTTTAAGGCACGTTTACATGAAAAAAAGATTGGTTGACTATGAAAATACTGACAGTTTAACACAACTGCATTTGATCAGCAATATAGAAACACACTGTAATCTTATAGATATAGTCTCTCTGTAGAGATAAACTTGCTTTGTGCTTTATAGAAAGCTGACCATTTTATTTTCCCTAAAATTATGAGCACTATCTCACAGAAAAATTGCAACACTTTGTACAAGATGAGTTTTGAAGAAGGAACATCTTTGAAGCAGTGATGAATCATATAACTGGTAAGAAAAATGATTAAGAACTCAAAAATAATTTTAAAAACTGTTTAAGCCTAGTAGTTCTCAAGAGAGGTTTGTTTTGTCAGACAAATAAACAACTTCAGCATTCAGTGTTATTCTTCCAATTTCTAAAGGTGACTTTGAACATTTACCTTAATAGCTTTTCCCAAGTAGATGATGAGCCTCATCCTGGCCTGTGAAGTCAGATCTCTCTCTCTCTCTCTCTCTCTCTCACACACACACACACACACACACTTTACAAAACAAACAAACAAACAAAACAAGAACTCTAGCACATAAGCCACCGGATTCCCAGGACCTGACTTTTCCAACTTTCTTTCTTCTCATGACCTGCAAGTCCCACTTCCTGGTCTTTAGATCCATTACTTCATGAGGTCCCTGGCACATAATTTTGCAGAAGCTTTCTGGCTTTTGTGATTTCCAGTTCTGATGTAGAATTGTAGTCCATGTACAAGTTCAGGCAATGAATTCAACTTACGAATTTTAAAGTAAGCCTGCAGAATAAATCTGTACAGTACCCACACAGTAAGGGCATGTTCTGGGTGGGTCACATACAAGATCTGAACTCAGATCTTCTATGACCCTGGTCCCACTCTGACCTTTACTTCCTGTCTAACTTTAAGCTAGTCAATTAATCCCTCTGTTAAATGTGATTTTTGTTCAATGCAAAGGAGAGAAAAATTCAATGTCTCTAAATGCCAAGACCAGTTCTGCCACAAAGTGACTGGTGAGAACCGCAGTAAGTTGTTAAATACTGTAAGGCCTCTCATTTTGCTGGAATGTGGTTTGTTATACATAGTCATGTAGAGATATACATTTTTTGATGAGCTTATAAACTTCAGAAATATGGTTAGTTAAAAGCTTGATTTCATTTATCTCTATAAAAGTCCTTATAACATGAAAAGAACAAAAAGCAAGGAATTGTATTACAGAATTTATGGTTTAGCACAATTGAATCCTAAATGCAACATATCTATACTAATTTTTGATAGCACTTTATTGAGAATTTCTAGACTATAAGGGTTTAAGCTGGGTTTATCCAACCCTCTTTAATTTTTAGTATTCCTGTGACATTGTTAGGTCACTGAAACATCAATTAACCAGGGAATATACTGCTATGGTGCTTTGATTTTTCTGGTCAATAACTAAAAACTGATTTTTGTTTTTTACTGAAATTCTTACTAAAATTCCCACATTTCTGACATAATACAGGACCTTTTACTCAGTATGCAACAAATAGTGGTAGAGTGCTTGCTCTCCTGTGGGCCAGGCACAGTGCTAAGCACTGGAGACACAGACCCAGGAGACTTGTCCAACTGGCAGTCAGACAGGACAACTTGTCACTGTGCAGGGGGCTACAGGGTCAGAGCTGTTACCTCCAGTGCCTGTCAGGGGATCCCAGAGGAGAGGGAGGTGTCTGCTCATTCTGGGAACTGGAATGGATGAGACTCTTAGGAAAAAAGAGCCCTCCAAAGATAGGGAAATGCCATGTATGAGGCAGAATTGTATTCAGGGAATAACTCAGCATGTTCAGAGTGTGATAAAAGTGGGAAATGCTGAGAGGTGAAAGTGGAGGGTTATGCTGAAGAGTCTACTCTTTCCCCTAAAGCCTGTGGACATTGATCCCTGTGTTTTAGGCAAGGAAGTGATATAATCAGATTTGTATCTTAGAAAGGTCTCTTAGCATGGGGGGAAGAACAAAGCTAGGAGCAGAAGGTTGGTTTGGAGGGCGTGGTGGTAATTCAGGCAAATGTCAGGAAAGCCTGCACTGGTCGCGGATGGAAAGGAAAAGTAGGATAGGAAAAATCTCCAACAGAGTAGTGATTTCCAATGTGGTTCCCATTACCAGCTACATTAGCATCACCTGGGAATTTGCTAAAAATGCAGATGATTGGGTTTCATCCCAGACCTGTTGAATCAGAACTCTGGGGGCAGCGTTCATCATTCTGGTTTAACAAGCGTGCCACGTGATTCTGATGTATCCTACAGTTTGAGAACCACTGCTACAGATTGATTTACAGGATTTGCTAATTGATTTGACTTTAGGAGACGAGAGGTGTAGAGAGCCTCACAGGTATCTGAGCATCTGGCTCAGTGCTTAGCAAATTGAACCACCAATGACACAGGGCCTCATAATCATTGTCCTCAATATTAGAAAGGATCTTTAGGGGAACTGGCTTAATTTGCAATATATATCTCCTACCACTCTTTCTCAAATGCACCCTAATCAGCCTTTGTCTACAACGTTCCATAATGACCTCCAGATGCTGAATGAAATGGTCATTTCTAAATCCTCATCCTGTTTGTCCCTTCAGCATCATTTAACTCAATTGGCCAGCACTTTTAAAAATGCTGTTTATTCATCTCCATGACTCCTATATCAGTGACACTGATGGCTCACTCAAATTAGGATAATTGAAGGAGGGTGTATTTACAAAGAGACTAATTACCGAGATCTGAGTAGGGTGTAGGGGAAGGACAGGTGATAGGGCAGAAACGTGGGGCTGTCAAAAATGGAGCTGTCACAATCATTGAAAAGTTGAGGGCAGAAAAGAAAATTAATTATTGGAACTCCAGAGGAAATAAAATCATGTAGTACAGGCCAGCTGGGGAGGAACTGTGACCTTATGTTAAGGGTCACAACCAGGGTGAAGGACTCTTACAGGGAAGAGATCAGGGGAATACATAACCTAACCCAGACGTTCTTAAAGTGTGTTTCCCAGATGAGCAGCATGAGTATCTCCTGGGAATGTGAAAATGCAAATCCTTATCTCACCGAAAAATCAGAAACTCAGAGGATGGGATCCAGCACTCTGTATAAGAATCCCTGCAAGTGATTCTGATGCATTCTTAAAGTTGAGAGACACTGATTTAATCTTATGCCTTTTTTTTAAAGATTTTTTGATGTGGATGATTTTTAAACTCTTTATTGAATTTGTTACAATATTGCTTCCGTTTTATGTTTTGTTTTTTGGCCCCGAGGCATAGTGGGATCTTAACTCCCCGACCAGGGATCGAACCCACACCCCTGCATTGGAAGGTGAAGTCTTAACCACTGGACCACAAGAGAAGTCCCTTATTCCTTTCTTTTTAATCCCCTGTTATTGCTCCTTCCCATGAACCAAACCAAACCAGAGGCTGGAGGGAACAGGAGTCAATTCCATTAGGATCAGCCTCGTGGGACAGAACCAGGTATAGAATGTTGAAGAGAACATCTGGAGGTGCAAAGGCAAGGCATACAGCACAGCCCTGCACCCACCAGTTTTCTGTCTTAATATTACTGGCTGTTCCTGCCGGTCATTCACTATCCCGTAACCTCTTAATCAAGGATGCACCAGGGGCTTTAGCCTCGTTTCTATTTACTCTCAGTCCCCTTGCGATTTCATCCAATCTTCTGACTTTAAATGCAATCTCAATCTATATACCACAAACAGCCAAATCACATCTCCAGCCCCAACTCTTTCCCTGAACCTTGGACTAGCAAATCCAACTATTTACTTGATGCCTACATGGATGCTTAATAGGCACCGTTAAGTTAACATGTCCAAAATTAAGCTCCAGATCTCCCACAGGCAAACCTCCTCTTCTCACAATATTCCCCATCTCAGTTAATGGAAACTCCATCAGACCTTTCACTCAGTCCCAAACTTTGGAGTCATCCTTAATTTCATCCTTCTTCTAACATCCTGCATCCTATCCATAAAGAAATCTTGACAGTTTTATTTTCCAAATATATCCAGAATCTGAACAATTTTTTACCTTCCCTATTGCTACCAGTGATCTAGGCCACCATGATCTCTTGCCTGTATTACTGTTGCATTAACCACCTCCAGATTTGTCTCCTGACCTCTGCCCCTACCCCCTTTCAGTCTATTCTATTTTTTTTAACTATTTATTTTATTTATTTTTGGCTGTGTGGGGTCTTAGTTGTGGCACATGGGATCTTCGTTGAGTCATGTGGGCTCTTCATTGTGGTGCACGGACTGCTCTCTAGTTGTGGCATGAGGGTTTTTCTCTCTCTAGTTGTGGAGCCTGGGCTCCAGAGCATGTGGGCTCTGTAGTTGTGGCAGGCGGGCTCCAGAGCACATGGGCTCTGTAGTTTGCGGCACGTGGGCTCTCTAGTTGAGGCGCATGAGCTCAGTAGCTGTGGCTCACAGGCTTATTTGCCCCATGACATGTGGGATCTTAGTTCCCTGACCAGGGATCGAACCTGTGTTCCCTGCATTGTAAGGTGGATTCTGTACCACTGGACCACCAAGGAAGTCCTGTCTATTCTTAACATAGCCAGAATTATTTACATCTGAGTGAAAATGTCATTTCTTACCTCAAAATCCTATAGTGACTTCAGGCATCACCCAAGCTAGGTTATAGCTCAGTATCAGAAGCAGAAACAACAACATCTAATACCACAGATTTTTCTTTCTTTCTAGTGTGGGTCACCAGGGGCTCCATGCAACATAGTCAATCAGGGTACCAGGGTGATAGAGGCTCTACCTTGACATACAATTCATCATCACTGCAGCAATGGGAAGGGGATGGGAAAATAGGCAGTGTTTTTTTTTGTTTGTTTGTTTGTTTTGTGTGTGTGTTTTGTGGTATGCGGGCCTCTCACTGTTGTGGCCTCTCCCGTTGCAGAGCACAGGCTCCAGACGTGCAGGATCAGCGGCCATGGCTCATGGGCACAGCCGCTCCATGGCATGTGGGATCTTCCCAGACCGGGGCACGAACCCGAAGCCCTAGGCAGTGGTTTTTAAAGATTCCACTCCCACCCAGAAGTGACACATTCCACTTCCACTCCCATTTCATTGGCCAAACAAAGGTGACTTGCCGTGCAACAAACCACTACAAGATCCCAGTGGCATGCAATGACAGGAATAAATGCAGGCTGGCTGGGAGTCAGCTAATGTAGACTTGGCTAGGCTGGGTGGCCTGCTTTAGGCTACAAGTCATCTGTGATAGCTTTGTTGAACATGTTTCCCATCTTCCTCCTAGGGTGGTGGGCAGACAGGACATGTTTTTTCATGGTGATGACAGAAGCGCTGACAGAAGTGCAAGAAGACAAGTGCATCTCAAGCTCTTATTTGCATCATGTCTACTTATATCCTATTGGTGAAAGCAAGTCATGTGACCAAAACCACACCCAACAGGTAGAGAAGTATACTCTGTGTACAAAGAAGCCAGGGCATGGGTGTGGATACAAAGGAGTGAAGACTTGGGGCAAACAACAGAATCTATCACACATAGCCATATCTGGCTTTAAGGGAACAGGGAAATATAATCCTCCTTGTGTGCCTAGAAGGATGATTGAAAACGTTTGTTGAACACCACTAAAAATCTTCAGTGGTATGAGTCAAAGTCCTTACAATGGCCTAAAGGTTTGATGAAATCTGGCTTCTACCAGCTTCCTAACTTCACCTCTACCACTCAATCTAGCTCATGGCATTCCAGCCCCACACCAAGCAAGCTCTTACCTCAGGGCCTTTGAACTTACAATTCATTCTGCCAGGGATACTCTTTTATTAGATATTTGCATGACTTTCTCTATGTCCTTTGGGCCTTTACTTTAGATGAACAACTTATCTAAAATTGAATTCCCCTCCACTACTGATCCTTTTCCCTGCTTTTATTTATATGTAGCCATAATGCTCATTTCCCCCTCACATACACATATACATTTTACTTATTTATCTGTCTCCCCTCACTATAAGCTCCATAAGGACAGGGATTTTGATCTGTTTTGTTCACTATCCCTAGAATCTGTAATTGTATCTAGCATATAAACATGTATATATTTAATAACTTTTTGTTAAATAAATGAATGACTATCTTGGAAGTTGATATTTTTTGTCATCAGAAATAGTTATTGCCTCTGCATTTCAAAAGTTGACTGAGGGATTCTGCTGCCTTTGTAGCCTCATTCAGCCCAGTCTGACTGACGGACCCTCCACATTTACCACAATCTCCTCTCCTGACAATATCGTTTGGCAAAGGAAACTTTAGAGAACAAATGGGAAACTTCACAGGAAGCCAGGATCCTGTTGCTATCATCATCCTCTAAAGTCAGTGGTTCTCACATGGGGATAAATTTTTCCCTCTGAGGGACATTTGGCAAGATCTGGAGACATTTCTGACTGCCACTAATGGGGGAAAAGTGCTGCTGGCATCTAGTAAGTAGAGACCAAGAATGATGCTAAATAACCTGCAATGCATGGGACAGCCCTCCCCAGCCCCCACATCAAAGATTATCTGGCCCCAAGTGTCAATAGCTCTGAACTTGAGAAACCCTGGTCTGGTAACCTTGTGTCTGAAAGTTGCTTCAGATAATCAGTGTTTTTCTACCTATCAGTGTTAGACTGTAAGTACCACAAGGGCAACACTTGAAATGGTATTATTCACTGGTACATTCCTAGCAGTGTATACAGTGTCTGAAATATAGTAGGTTCTCAAAAAATAATTGTTGAATGAGTTAATGAAAAAAGGCATCATATTAAAACGCTAGATATAGTCTAGACACAGTAAGTACTACAATGATGATTAAGCTGTGCCTGGCTTCCTTTACTCTAAGTTCAAATTTATACCTATACTATTCACAGCTCTGTAGCTTTTAGCCCATTTTCAACACCTATGAGAAGAAAAAGGAAAGTCATATTAGTCCCAGTCTTGTGCAAAAGCTTATATATTTTGTTAAAATGTTTGCTAAGTGACATTTCCTCCTATAGATGAAACAGGGAATGACTTTAGTTACTGTAGAACCTAGGGGTGAGCTTGAGGTACTGGAATTCAGAGAATTATTTTTAGTTTGTTTTTGAATCCACTTTTGGGTAAATAGTTGACCAAAATATTTCCTTTTTTTTTTCAATTTATACACTTGCTGATTTGGTCCAGGCTTTTCTCCACTGCAGGCTCAGATGAGTGGCAGATGTATTTCTCCACAAAACTAATTTGTCAATCTGCATACCATTTCTTCTCAGAGCTTTATACTCAAGTGTCTCCATTTAGACATGTGCATATACAGGGACAATTAGTTTATCACACCAACCTTCAGTTTTTACTTATGTAAAAACCAAGATCTATTTGGTGTTCAGATAAAGTTTGCTTGGGGGGAAATCAGTTTGTTTTTTTTTTTAAACAAAATGAGGGTTTCAGGGAATAACCAAGGTGATTTACTCCTACATATTGAGAGCACACTTTGCCCAGAGACACAGAAATGAACTTAAAAATAATCACAACCCCAGAATCTAGAGTTTAGTAAAAGACTGTGAGTTTGAAGGAAAATACTGGGTCTTCCATCCCCCAACCCTCCTTTTATCAATATCTTCCCCACTGAATTAAAAGATTCTAACATTTACCTAGAAGTCCTGGATCCCTGGAGACATCCTAGACTCCTCTCTTTCCCTTATACCCTATATTTAAAGCTTTGCTTTTCAAATATGTCCTGAAACTGTCTGCTTCTCACTTATCTACTTCAGCCTCCCTAGATGGAGCCTCCTACCCCTCCTGAGCCTGTTTCCATAAATGGTCTATCACCTTCAACTCTTGTTTTCCTACGATCAACTTTCTACACAGTGAGAGATCTTTTCATAACTTGTCATATTATTTCACTTCCCTCCTCAAAACCCTCTAAGGCCTTCCCAATGTGCTCAGAATAGAAACTCCTTACCATGACCTTCAAGACCCCATATGAATTGCCCTGTCTACTTCTTTCACCTCTGGTGTCTTACAGCTGAGTTCCTTGCTCACCTGACCCCAGCCCTCTCCCTGTTCCTCACATGTTCCCTAGCTTGTTTCTGCCCCAGAGTTGCAAGTACTATTCCCTTTGCCTAGAATGCTCTTCCACAAGATATTTCTACCCATTATTTCCTCACCTCTTTTAGATCTCAGCAAAAATGTCACCTCCTTAGGACAGAGACCTTCCTTTGCCTAACTTGCTTTGTTTTTCTTATAGCACTTGTTATATGAAATTATATATGTGTATATTTTCTGTTTCTACCTTGGTGCAAATTCACTGAGAGATAGAACATTATGTTGTTCTTTATCCCTGGTGCCTAGAATTGTGCCTACCTTATAGTAGATGCTCAATTATGATTAATTAAATGAATGAAGCTGGGCCAGAATGTTCAGTGACAACCTCAAGGTCCATGTTTGGAATTGTAATTGGGACGACTTTATGAAGAAATTATTTAGTTTTGCCTCCTGTCCAATGAGTTGGACAGATAGTGTTGCAATGTGATTAAGGATGTGGGTTGCAGAGGAACTGCCTGGAGTTTACTACTTGTTGACCTTGGGTAATTTACTTAAACTCTCCATGTTTTACTTTTTCATCTTTATAAAACATAACAGGTATAATATAACATTGCTTTATAATAAAAATGTTACATGCATTAATTTTTTAATTTCATAAGACCCATTTATCATTGGGTTATTATGAGAATTAAGCAAATACATGTAAGCAACAGAAAAATTCCTAGCACATTGTAAACACTCCATAAATGGGCACTGATATTACAGTTAATATCCATTATTTGCAGCTTCTGTATTTGCAAATTTGACCACTCCCTAAAATTTATATGTAACTCCAAAATTAATACACAAGGTACTTTTGTTGTCATTTGCAGACTGTGCAGAGTGGTGAAAATTTTGAGATGTCCAACACATGTTCCCAGCTGAGGCCAAACAAGGCAACACACTGCCCTCTTGTTTCAGCTCTCATCCTGTAAACAAGTGTACTTTTAGTGACATGTTTTGCATTTTTGTGCTGATTTTGTCATCTAAAATAGCCCCAAAGTGTAGCTGAAGTGCTGTCTGGTGTTCCCAAGCACAGGAAGGCTGTGATGCACCTTATGGTGAAAATATGTGTTAGACAAGATTCATTTAGGCATGAATTATAGTGCTATTGGCTGTGAGTTCAATGTTAATGGATCAATAATATTTATTAAAATAAGGTTTCCTTAATCAGAAACACACATAAAACAAGGTTATGCATCTATCACTTGATGAAAAAGTAGTGACTAGAGGCTCCTAGGAACCTAAGCCTGTATTTCCCTTCAGAGCTGTGATTCAGTATTTGCTAACTCAGTGTTCATGGTGATAAGAAGCAACTGTTTCTCTCTCCTTCCACTCACTAAGCAAGCTCTCCAGCAGGTAATTGTTATTCAAAACTTCCATTTCATCACAACTCTTCCCTCCACAATACTTCACCATCTGACTCACACCTCAACCACTTGATATTCTCAGAGAACCCAAGAGAGGGATTTGTCCAGACATCAAGACCCACAGGAATGAGGGACTCTCTCAGGACCCTCAGCTACCTTCTCTATGTTGGTGTCATTTTTCCCTCTCTCCCTTTGTAGTATGACTTTTTCAGGTCTTTTTGGTCTATGTGGAAGGAGTATGGCTGCCAACAGCCATTGATTTTTACATTCCACCTTCCAAATAACCAAAGAGAGATGGTCTGGATCTCTTCTCGGTTTCACATATCCTGAGAAAGACTTAGATCCCTGCTTGGATCAAGTGCCACAACCCTAGATATTCAGCTGAGATGTGTATGTGTATGTGTGTGTGTGTGTCTGTGTGTGTGTTGCTGTGAAGTGTTATTGTGGCTGCAACATTGTGGGTGATGTCTAGAGTCTAGAGCTGCATTGTCTGATACTGTAGCCACTAGTCACATGTGGCTATTTACCTTTAAATGTAAATTAATTAAAATTGAGTACAGGGCTTCTCTCATGGCACAGTGGTTGAGAGTCCACCTGCTGAGGCAGGGGACATGGGTTTGTGCCCCGGTCCAGGAAGATCCCACATTCCGCGGAGCGGCTGGGCCCACGAGCCATGGCTGCTGAGCCTGTGCGTCCAGAGCCTGTGCTCCGCAACGGGAGAGGCCACAACAGTGAGAGGCCCACGTACCGAAAAAAAAAAAAAAATTGAGTACAATTAAAAAGTCTTCAGTCCTACAGTCACATTTCAAGTGCTCAACAGCCTCATGTAGCTAGTGGCTACAGTACTGGACAGTGCAGATATAGAACACTTGCATCATCACAAATTTCTATTGCACAGTGCCACTATAGACAAAGTGGTTTTTCCCAGAAAGGGAGTGGAGGTAGGGGTAGGGAGAGGTGTTTCTGGGCAGTTAAATCAGTAGGTTTCTCCTACATCTTCTCTGCAATACTTGATAAAACTTGCCCAGTCCCCTTGGAACAATTTCCTCCTCTGGCAGTCGGGATATTTTTATACTCTTGCAATTGCCCTGTGATCCCTTTTCTCCTCAATCTTCACCTTCCTTTAAGTGACTCAACCATCCCTGTGGCTTTTAATAGCTACATGTGGATGACTCTTAAATTTATGTATTATTCCCAGACCTCTCTCTGAGCTCGAGACCCACAGACCTAACTGCCTACTTCGTATCTTCAGCTGGATATGTCAAAGGCCATTTGGCATTAATATCTTACATTGAATTCTTGATATACAAATCTCCTCCTCTTCCCCTGTCTCCAGTCTCAACAAATAGCATCTCTATCGGCCTAGTCTGTTATGCCAGAAGCCTTGGAAAAATCCTTGACATCTTCCTTTACTTCTCTCTCCACGCCCAATCCATCACCAACTGGTCGACTAAACATTCAAAATATTTCTCTAATCTAGTCACCGTTTTTTTTTTTTTTTTTTCATTTCTAATGTCACATTCTCCTTCTACTTTCCCCCTGGTTAATATTTATTTAATATTTATTCAACTTTCTGTTTCTGCTTCGATGTCATTTTCTTAAGGAATCCCTTCCTGCACCTGATCTAAATTCTACCTTTTAATGTCATCCCATATTATGCTTTTCTTTCCACAAATATAATGATTTACTTTTTTGTTTAATATCTACCCTTCCTTATCTAGTTTGATAAGAGCAGGAAACATGGCTGTTTTATTGTTCTCTAAATCGATTATGTCTGGCACTTAATGAGGGCCAGTTAGCCCTTGGTTAGTATTTATCAAATTTTTGGAACACGTATATGTGAGCTTTGTGAATTCCTCTTTTTTCTTCTTCTCTGTGGTCATAGATGTCTTTTAGGTTCTGTTCTTTATCTTCTCGTGATTTCAGCCTTGCCACTCTAAGGATGACTCTCAGTAAACATTACAAGCCCTGGCTTTTCTGGAAGAAATGATCTCTTCTCTCAAAATTACCCTCTCTTTCTGCCTCCCCAGTTTTCTGACAATACTCTCAAAATTCCAACCCACATGCTTCTCTCCTCCAGGATACCCCCAAGCCTGCATTGCCCTCCCCATTCAGCCATTACGACCGTTGAATCCTCTTGTTAACCTTTTTTGCGGTTGGTTAGTCTTAGTCTACGCTAACAGCTGCACAGCCACAGGGGACCTACACGCCTTCCTGTCTCTGAGGTCTCACTTTTGTCCTTACTGTCTCACCCCTAGTGTTGTCAAACCCAAGTGTGTGTGCCTAACACACAGTCAGACCAAACAAACCAAAATGTAAGAGTTTGGAGCCAAGAAAAATTATTTGTTGTAGGGTCATGAAAGGAGAATGGCTCATGCACAAAAGACCTGAACTCTCTGATGGGTTTCAGGGAAGAAGTTTTTATAGGCAAAATTTGGGAGGAGGACAGCAGGGTGTGTGTGACTCTCCTCTGACTGGTTGGTGGTGAGGTAACAGGGTGGTGTTCCAGGAATCTCAATCATCAGCCTTCTGGTTCCAACCAGTTTGGGGTCCAAGTGCTTGTGCTCAGCCTGAAGTCCTCTTCCATGTGGGCTGGGGCCTTAGTTCCTGTAGAAGAACTCAGAGATGTGTATCAAACTGTTATGCACATCCATCCCTCCAGGGGGGAATTAGGACCAGCCCCCATCCCTGCACTATTGTTTCTGCATCCTCTCACTCCCCTAATTAGTAACTGTTTGAATCTGCCCTTTGGAACTCAAAGAAGGTCTAAGAGGTGAAAGCCATTTTCCTATAAACAAGAAATGGGGGACACAGAGAGCACTTTGTACCTGGGTGAGGGGCACCACAGGGTCCTGCTCAATTTCAATCCTCCCTTTTCTTTGATACTTCTCAACCTTGAGGGGTGGCAGAAGAACTCGGTTTTAGGGGGACTTGGTTTCACTACAACTTTAAGAGTTTCATTATTTGTATCCCTACCTCTGTCCTTCCTGCAGACTGCCACTTTCCAAAATACAGAATTGCAGAATTGTTCTGTTGGGAAGACCTGTAGAACATCTTATCCTTCTAATTTGTAAATGAGGAAACATAGGTCCAGAAGGTGGCAGACTTGTTACAATACCCAAGGCCTTCTAACTTGTCTCTGATGCATTCTGACACTTGCAGCCCCCCACTATGCTCAGAAGCCCCCACGGCTTGCTCTACCACATGTAAAAGACAAAGCTCTTTGCTAACCAGCCACAGAAGACTTTGCATAATCAGGTACTTATCTATCTTTTCAAACATACCACCAGTTGTTCCTCTATATAGCTTACTTTCCTTTCTGTCACTTTACTCTCTGGTCTTCGAACTGCCCACATTTACCTTATGCATTTTTGCTGGGGGATCTTTAGTTTTTTTTTTGTTGTTGTTGTTTATCTCACCTAGAACATCTTTCTCTAGTTTTATCCCCTGTTGTGAATCTTGAATTTTAAAATTCAAAGCATACATGCATTTTAAAACATTTTGTTGTTGAATGAATATATGAAACATTTAGCCAGTTTTCCTCATATTGCCTATGGCTAAATTCCCTTTGATAGAAGTCAATAACATTCACCACCATATTCTGAAGTACAAAAATGGACAATATTGGAAATATTTACTTGACGTGTTCAACTCTCAAAATGCAGAGATTTCTTAACATTTGGCAGTTTTAGCCTACTAATTGCTCATTTGGTAAACCATGCATTTGATCTCCTGATCTCCTTAAATGACCCCATCTCCTGTGCCTTCCCAAAGTACACATCACTCCTGATTTTCTCTGACTTGAAGTCTGGTGGGTAGAGACTGGTGAGAAAGAGGAGGAATGTGGAAGTCACAAGGAGAAATAGAAAGGCTAGAAGATATTTGAAGAGAATGAATTTGTAATATTGCCACAATCAAAGATAGAGATTAGAGAATATGATGACACAGAGACCTGAATTCTTAAAAGAGAATTTGTATTACAGGCATTATTTAAAATATAAATTGAACCCAAGAGTGATTTTAACATTTGGTTTCTGGCCACTAAGCCTGGAAACCAGTATTCAACAGTTTAAAATAATTAGAAAATCAAATGACTTTATTAGAAAATGAAGAGTTCTTGGCCCATAACTTGCTGCACTGAATATGTTAGCCTTTATTATGGACTCAGCTCCCCTCTGTTCTAATGCGATCTGCTAAAGAATTTTTAGAGATCTCTATAGAATTAAAATTTACTTAAAAAAGATAAAAATTAACTTGCAAATTCTGAACTATAACGTGAACATCAAGCACAAAGTCTTAAATTAAGTGATTAGTTGCTTATCCATTGTTGATAAACTATGATATTCGGGAGATATCCCAGTGTATTATGTTAAGTTCTAAAGGCCTGTGTAGACTTTAAGTAAGTTGATCATTAAAAAACAACAGAATTTGGGCTTCCCTGGTGGCGCAGTGGTTGAGGGTCTGCCTGCCGATGCAGGGGACACGGGTTCGTGCCCCGGTCTGGGAGGATCCCACGTGCCGCGGAGCGGCTAGGCCTGTGGGCCATGGCCGCTGGGCCTGCGTGTCCGGAGCCTGTGCTACGCAACGGGAGAGGTCGAGGCAGTGAGAGGCCCGCGTACAGCAAAACAAAACAAAACAAACAGAACTTGAGTGAATGTCAATAAAACCAGTGAATTATAAATATTCTCTCTTCTAGCATATTTGATCAGAGCTGTCAATAAATAAAATTGTATTGCCTAGAATTTCAGGCATGAATACTAATCTATGAATTTAATTTAATGTTGTATCAGAGGACCCTAGGAGAATATGAAAAATTTGGACATCTGTTGAGTTACTAATATAAAACTGGACACATGCACCTTTCAGGAAATAAAGTGAAATTCTTAATGTATTTGCATTAAAATACTGTTTATATATATATGGCTAGCATGATTTTTGTACATGAAAATCCAGGTTAGCTAAATGAACTACTCTACATCCTTCCCCGTTTTTCCCCATACTTTGACTCACACATTAGCTGGTATTTCTTATGGTAAAATTGATTCTTGCCACAAAATACGTCTCTACTCCCTTTCTCCAAACAACTCAAAACCACTAAACTAAATAAGGTGGCAGAGTTTCACCCAACCCTGTGCCGCTGTCATCCTGTCTCCAGTGGGATGATGAAGACTGAGCTACGAGCAAAAGCAAAATTTCTCACAGAGAGAAGAGCTCTCTTCAGTTTTTGCGCCCCCACTCTCGCCGCCCCCACTCCCTGCCAACACGTCACACACCGAACTCTATAGGAGTGTAGCCCCTAAACTGGTCCAGAAAGTGGCAGACTTGTCACTATACCCAAGGCCTTCTAGCTTTCTCTCTGATGCACTATGATACTTGCAGACCCCACCTGCTAGGAGGAAAAGTTCCCAACTTCCACAGATCACTTCCCAGGAATACTTACAAATGCTACCAGATTGATCATCTGCCTTCACATGATTTGAGATGGTTCGTAATTTACTGTCCAGCTGAAAGCACTCATGTTATGAAGGAAAACTATATATGATCTTTAAATCTATTATTTTAAAATATTTTTGGTCACTTTAATGTATGCTTTAGGTTCAGGCATTATTGGGGGGAGGGTTGTTTCCAAATAATGAAATTAAGTATTGATTATAAACAACTGAGCTGGTAACACTTGCCCACCAGCTGGGTTGTCCATCTAGAGGGGAAAAGGTGTGAGGGTGGACATAATGTTATTGGTTCCAGGTCCACAAGGAGAGAGAGGCTGTGTACTCTCCAAAGTAAGGAATGTCAGAGGAGAATATCTTTCAGTAAAAGGCCTGCAGGGAACAAACAGTCAAACAAAGAAGCAACAACAGCAGCAAGAAAACAAAACCCAAGTCCCACTTAATTTCCGGTTTCCGGTGGCTTCAGGAAGGGACAAAGTAAAAGCCTGTTTTCAGGGAACAACGTTCTAAAACCAGGCCTGCAGAAATCACCCAATCTTGTCACTCCACGCAGCTGCATGTGTTTGGGGAAGTAAGTTTGTAACATTGTGCACCTTTTAAAATGGCAGTTGAGTACTAAATAATGGAGTAGTTTTGTTCGTAAGCAATATTTATTTTTCATGAAGATAGGAGGCATATTACATTTGTTATAGAAAATGCTACAAGACAAAAAAGCTGCATGTTACTGATATGACAAAAAAAACATGAAAAATTCTACTTACAAAAGTGCTCTGCCCTATAAAAACATATTGAACAGAAGGCATTATTCCAGGTGAGTGAGCCATGCAGAAATGAGGATTTATTAGGATTTATTTTGAAATGTAATTTGTACGGTGAGCTTTTTATCCCTTTGATGGCAGTGAAACAGATTTATTGGCTACATGTTAGAAGTGCAATAGATAACAGATAACCAAGGGAGAAGTTTTAATAAAACACTCAGGAAAGAAAAAAAGAGGTGAGTGAATATGCCTGCTTACATTTCAGCTAATAAATAAAAAGTACAGATGGGGCTTTAAATGAAAACCATCCTGGTTATTGCAACCTGGAAGGTTTATTGAAAACTGGGTAGAACACTCTAATTCTTCATACTTACAGCTGAACAAGCTAGTGATATAACACATATTTGGGTTTCGGTACAGGAAGACTATGTTTCCATAGGAAACTTGGAAGAGTGGTTCCTGATTACTAGAGGGTCTGCTTCAGCTATTTCTGATTGTGCTCTGGGATTTCAGGCAACTCAGCAATAGAGTATTTATTTTTACCAGCCATCCCCTGAGGTAAAAACACTGGACACTTTCAGGGAATTTTTGAAGGAACATCTTCAATAAGCATTGGCCTTTCAAAGAGCTGAGCAGAAATGAGCTCCTAAGGATGGTTGAGAACTTGGTCCTGAAAGCACCATGCTCAGAAATCCAAGTATATTTAGGCCGCTCCTCTGACACTGGGGCTTAATGAGCCCCAGTCACATAGCCTTCACTCAACTTGGCTGTAGTCAGTAGGGCCCTGGACTCAGGGAAGAAACTGGCTCTCCTATTTTCTTTCAAGGTGAGAAGAAACTTGTCATTCTCTCTGAGCAGTCCCTGAGCTATCTTGATTTCAGTGTCACTCTCTTAAGAGACTTGCTTTGGAGAATGATGAATCACTTCTTATGCCTGGAGTCAGTCTCTGAGGTCTTAACAGACATTAAGGAGCCGGGGAGGAAAAATTACTCTAAGTACCAATAATAACCCCCAGTGCAAAGACTGCTTCCTAGTGTAGAGCAGGGCTGAACTTGTGCACCCACAATTTCCAGTGTGGCTTCTTAGAACAAGCTCCATAGATTTGGAAAGAACCAGAGACCCCAGGTCTAATTTCACTTAGTTCAAA
The DNA here is from genome assembly GCF_964165515.1 of Mesoplodon bidens. NCBI lineage: Eukaryota > Metazoa > Chordata > Mammalia > Artiodactyla > Ziphiidae > Mesoplodon > Mesoplodon bidens. The sequence goes on along the minus strand of NC_138164.1, from coordinate 28,538,682 downwards.
AACAGGAATTCATCTGAATTGAATGGTGAGTGAGTACATGATTAGGAATCTACATCAATAAAACTGGGTTGTTTTAATACACAAAAGCTTCTAGGCTATAAATAGTCCATAATGGCTTGCCAAATATAAAATGCCATTGTAAATCCATGTCTGTATATCGAAGAGACAGAAACACAAAAGCAAGATATGTAAAATTAACTGGCATAATTTGGAGAGTATGTATCCGTTATTAAATATAGATCCCATTCAAATATTCCATCCAATTCCCAGTTATGTTAATATTTCAATGCTCACTTTTTTGACTTTCAACTGCCCACATTTTTCAATGAACACTATTTTGAAAGACTCATGCAGAGTCCTCATGCCATTTTCCAAAGGAGTTACTTCCATGGAGAGGTTTTTGAAAAGAAACAATTCTGCTATAGCTTATAAATTGTCTCTCATAGGATTATAATAATAAATCTTGCGGGAATTTTTTTGGAGATAGGTGTTAATGAATTTGCATGTGTCAGCAAGACACATAAAAAGAAGCCTTAATGGCTTTATTTCTAAAGCACTTATATTATTATGACATGCTTTTGGAGACAGGTAAATTATTGTCTATACAGCCAAGTATGTAGTACATCTCATGAGAAAAATGGTTAGGAATGTGCTTTTCCCAGAAACCATATTTTTTCTTTTTTTATAATTAAGATATATGCATAAGAAAATCTCATTTATTGGTTTTTACTATACAGGGTGCTTTCTTTAAAAGAGCAAGATCCAAAATTGTTTTGTGATTCAAAACTTAAAAATAAACAAATTCATCTTCCAAATCTTCCAAAGACATGTTCCATGTATTTACTATGTCCCTTATTTTGTCAGATTTTAAGGGTCTAGGTAATTAAACCATATGTAAGCTCTGGTGTACCTGGTTATATATACTGAATAAACCATATGATCTGTTTACACAGAGACATGGATATATATATACATATATATCCTCAGGCACTATTATTAAATGCAATCCTATATTCTTGGATATAGAGATTGATGATACACCTTTCTACTCATGACACTACCAAAGCTAGGTTGAAACTCAGCAACCACTTGTATTCATTGTTTTGCAGGCTAATAGTAAGTTCGGTTGCTGGTGGGAAAGGGGTCTCTTACCACACCCTTCTTAAAATAAAGGTTCTTTCATGCTTAATGTAAGTATGTGCACATTCTTTTATCGAGGTGGTCTTGAGCTGCAGATACAGTCGCACCGCTCATGGTGATCCAACTGGATGTCAACGAGAGCCATGTGCTTCGCTCTGCCCCTCCTCTTGAAATGGCCAGGCTCAAACTTTAACACCTAGGACAAAAAGCATTTCCTGTTAGAAAGCACCTGGAGTATAACTCAACTACATACCACTTATTCTCTTTATGACAACTGGTTCTTAAGCCTTTGAGGATCCAATGAAAGCTATGTGCTCGATCTTAGATTGCACACATGTAAATGTTTTTACAGACAATCACCAACTCCTTAAAGTAATGGAGTTCACTGATCATAGAGTAATGCCTCCTGCATTACCTACCTGCAGTACCAAGATGACTTCAGGTGTCTGAACAGGTATTTACTGAGAGCTTTCTAAGGGCCTGCTTTGTGCCAAGTGCTATCCCAAATATTATCATAAAGATTCTTCTGACCAAAGGGTGTGTTATGGATAAATATAACACTGAGAATATTATTATCTCTTTAGACAGGACAACGAATAAAGTCATGAACATAATATCCTGGTATGGTTAAATGTTTGGTTGATGTAAAACATTTTAGCCTGACGAAGGTCATTAGTGGACATAAATAACTGAAAATGTGTGTATGTTCTTACATATTTGTTAAGATATAATACCTATTACAATTCGAAACAGATCATGCTCCACTAAGATCTTTGTACATTAATACCTGTATAACAGTATGAATTAATTCTTAATTAATTCTTGAATTAATAAAGTATATCCTTAATTTTTTTTACATTAATAGGTTTAAATGTAATTTTTTGAATTATTAAGTTTAAATAGGAGCTAACTCTTCTTCCCTAGAGTGGCCTTCACTGAAGTCAATATTTGCCATCATATGCACAAATACTGGTTTTCTATACACTCCACAGTCAGTTTAATTGCTTCTTGTTTTATATTCTGAGGCTCCTGTTAGCCTTTATTTTTTATTTTGTTCTACTTTCCCTTTTAGACTTTAAACTCTTCACGACACCACATGCTACATGTATTATGTAGCATTTTATGGTTTTCAAAGAATTTGCACAGATGCACTATTTCGTTTGCCCTCAGACAAACCTTGTCACACAGTAGAGAAGGTATCTTTATTCACAATTTATAGGCAGGAGAACTGAGATTCCAAAGGAGGCCAGGTGCCAGAGTCTTCTGGCAACCTGGAGCTGGGAGCAGGGCTTTTGTCCTCTAGGCTTCTAGCACACTCGAACCCAAGGACCCAACACCTCTCCAATGTGGTTACGATTTCCTTTTGTGTCTCAAAGCTGTGTCAGGCACACATGTGAACTGAAATGGGGACCTGATGCTTGGTATACGTTGGTCCTAGATGAAGATTAGATGCTTTCAAGGTTGTATAACTTTTCATGGCATCCCCACAATTTTTTACTATGGATTGTCTTCCCAGCAATTTTCTCATCCTTACATTACCTGTTTCAAGTCATAAACAAACCAAAACCATCTACTAGGACACTAGGCCTAGAGTCCTCAGTCCTCATGTGTCCCCTTTACTTTCACATTTAGCCCTGTTGTTCCATAAGAGTTCTGTGGGGTGGGTCATTTGTTCAATGTTCAATAAAGCTAAGGAGCCTGGAATCTGCTAACACAGAGTGAAATACCGAGTCCCATTTGTAGAAGAGCTTCAAAAGAATATTGTGAATACAGAACTGGGGTGGGTTGGGTGGGAAGGAATGCTCCAGGAGAGTTCATGAGGGAGGCATAAAGACTCAAAACTACTTGATTGTAGTAAAGCTAGTCCAGATGCCAGTTTTGATAGCTAATTACCTTTTTTACCTGCAATTCTACTGCACTTACACTATGTATCACACAAGTTCACATGACGTATGATGCTTTCTCTCTATTAATTGTATTACAAGTGCCTTGAGGACAAGGACAGCAAAAACAATCACTAACATTATTGAGTTTTTACTAGATGCCACACACTGTTGTGACTTTGCAAGTATTAAATGTTTTGGATGTCATTGCAATACTATGAGATAGGTACTTTTCTAATTTTGTTCCCAGATAAGGAAAGAGAGAGATTAAGGTTACAGAGCCAGTGACTGGTGTAACCAGTATTTGACTCCATGTGGCCTAACTAGTGCCCTTACCTGGAAATTGAAATTTTGTTTGTGCAGGTCAGCAGCATGTTGGGAACATAGTAGCTGCTAAAGAATGTACCTGGGTGAACGTGGTGGGTGATGCTGCCAGTGCAGAAGTATGGGCACGTATGTTCACGGTGTCCCCTCCCTGCATCTCCTCTACCCCAACCTCCAACAAACAGATGGGGAAAAACAAAACAAGCCAAGAGACAAAGCAGAGGCCAAAATGAAGTGGCCTATGCTTTGCATCACTTTTAAGCCTTTCACAATTGTGAAATAAAATTTCAAGTATCGAGAGCAGAATGACAATAACATTTGCCTTTCCCTGCTCCCATGTTCTCTCCTGCTGGGTCTCTAAAGAAAATAAAAGCTGTTGCATCTCTGTGAAAAAATAAGTATCCAAATAAATGGATGAAAAGTGTATTGCATTTTGAGGTATTAAATACCCTGCCCATGACAGATATGAAAGCCCTACTGTGCCATATTTGGTCAAAATGCCTTGGAAGGGGTTAAGGGTTGGGTTCCTACAACTTTGCCAAGAATTTCTCTAATATTAGTCACTGTTGTCCAGCCTATAAACCGGATTTGGGAGTTGGAATATTCAGGGTAAGAAAATGATTCCTAAGAAGCTGAGCATATGATAAATATTCTCTGTTTAAAAAAGACCATTATCAAAGCCTAATATGTTGCCATGACTGATATCTATAAAATCAGTGCTCTGTTGATTTTCTTCTTCTTTTGATGACAAATGAAAGTGTGTGCTTTGGGATGAGAGCAGAGCCTGGCCAGTTTTTCTAACTGGTCTCCTGATTGTTCAGGGATTTTCCCTGTGTTTTATATTAAGCCATGTGAGCACAGTATATATGTGTTTTGCTGATAAGAGGAGAAAAATGAATTGGCAGACACTTTTCCAGACAAGACAGGAAAGCGTTGTTTGAACAAAGTGGAAATTGGACTGCTTTACTGGCTGATCACAGCACTGATGTTCAAAGCTTTCAGACCATGTAATAGTCTTAGGCTCAGGTATACAGCATTGAAAGGAGGAAGAAAGCAAAGCTGATTTGAGAGAGCATGAAAAGTTAAAAGAAAAATGAAAAGCCTTTATCTGAGAAAGCAAACTGTCTATGGGTTATCTGGTCACCTTTAAAGGAAAGGAACCATTGAATTAATTACAGCTGCCAAAGGACACACTAATAGGTACCATCACAAAATGCTTTCCTATTTTCTGAGCTTTGATTTGCAGCTGCAAGCACACACACTGAAATAAAAATCCATGGAGGAGCAGCCAGCCATTTCTTATCACCTATGGGTGAAAATGGCAATCTTGACCCTTCTCCACCATCTGGAAAACCACATGAAGCCAAGGAAAGTTGACTTTTACTAAATGGAGAATGACTGAGCCTGTTGGCAGCTTTCATACCACTACAAAAAATCAAAGATTCTCAGTTTGCAAATTACCATAACACAAAAGATATTTAACTACGGTTACTCACCTTGTCGCTAATAAACCACTGAATGAATCATTGCCGTAAAGCTATTACACTAATAAAACAATACTAGGCAGAAAAGCTATCTGCCAAGTTGAGTTCTTGTTTACTGGGAATATAAAAAATGTTGTTAAGGCCTTGTAACAGCTCTCAAATTAATGGCTGACATAGGAACACAAGTACATATTTCAGGACACATGCATTGTATAAACCTGAATGATTAAGAGTTTATTTAAGGTTCTACCCAACTCTTAAAGCAGGTAGCATTCAGTACACATAGTTTCTTATCTTAAGAAAAAAAAAAAGCTTCATATTTTTTGCTTCCATTTTGATTTCTTTCATGCTTATAGACTTTATGAAAAATGTTAAGATTTTTAAGGGCTGGTAGTCAACTTTTCTGAAACCCAAAGTGACTGCAAGCAAAAATATTTTGAGAAGGGATAACATATTATTTGCTACCTGGGTCATTGCTCATCTTGCAGGTGATAGTTTCAAGGGAAGCTGAGACATAGTCCTCAATAAGAAAGACACAAATAACAGAGTTCAGCACTGTTTTCCTGACAAGCTAAGTATGAAGGTGACCAAAGGTGGGGGTTATACTATGGGTCTATATAACTCTCATGAATTTTCAAAATGCAATCTTGATCTCTAAAAGTAAGTGGACATTTACTTATAATTGAAATTTTCTGTGAGCACTTTGGGGTATATTTAGCCACAGTTCTACCTTCAGAGAACTAAACAGGTAAATGATTTTGACAGAACTTTAGAAGGTTAATGACTACATGTTCAGCCCACCAATTGCAGAAAACATAATGGAAGCCTAGCTGGCCACCAAGTTTCAAAGCACTGCATTAGCACTGACTATCATTCATGCCACAGATAGGTCTTTGTCTACCTGGGGAGTATCATGCCCCAAGGCAGGTTTGCTAAACTTTGGCAGGAAGGCCTAATGTGAAGCCAGAGCTCCAAGGGAAAGGATGTATGCACTTTGTAGTACTTAGAGAATCACTTCACCAGTGAGTCATTTGGGCCATAAGGGAGTTAGAACTGAGAAGGCCCAACCACATTCACAGAAAATTCCACCCACATCTGTCTAGTGCTTTACAGTCTTCAGATGCTTTCATTCTACCAGGATCCTCAAGAGATAAGTAGCACAGGTATTACTACCGAAGAGAGAATAAAATTTTTATAAGCATTCTATAAACAGTAACTGTTCCAGATCATATATCTTTGTTCTTTTGTATTTACTTAGCACTTCAACCACCAATTTGTTTACATTCCTAACACAATTTCAGTAAAATAAGATTTAGGGAGTAGGTGAATGGATATCATATAATTTCAGATCTGTCTCGGAACTCAAAATTGTAGGTTATCGTGGGGAGTAAGTGAGCAAACCCGAGGCCCTGGGGAGTTTTAAGTAGCTGGCCCTAGGTGGCCTCCCATGTGAGCCCACCTCTTCAGTTGTGTGATTGTTTTTCTCTATTGTCTTGTCTCTTCTAGGAACACACAGGAAAGGCCTGCAAGAGAGTTGTCTCATGGTCTCACTCAAAGAGGGAGAAAGGGGAAGAAGCAGGGAGACTCTGTATAAGCTCTAGAAATGTTGTTTCCAGAAAAAGAATAGAAAAGAGATTTTCTTGACTTTTGTTATGGTTAGTTAGAATCATAACCCCAAAACTCATTGCCTTTGCCATAGAGTAGAAACCTTTTGAAAAAAATTGCTTTCCTGTCTCGCTGGTTTCAATTTGCAATTTTACCTAAATTTGTTTCAATGATAGATGTTTAAAACATGGAAAAATTAAAAGTACCATTCTTTTATCTCAAATCTAAAGCTCAACATTTTATTAACTCTAATTAATCTTTTGTTTCATATATAAAAATATCTGCTTACATCTTCTAACTCAAACTGTAATGTGCAGCAAATTTTTAATATAAAATTCGTAAACTTAAAGTAAAGTTAAAATAAAAAGAATCCTCAGAAGTCATTTTTTCAAGCAACAGGAATGATTCTAGATGTTGTAAATATGCCAGACACAGAGATGTGTCTAGGCTTATGCTTTTCAATATGGTATCCCCTAGCCATGTGTAGCTATTTACATTAAATTAGTTAAAATTAAATAAAATTAAAAATTCAGTTCCTCATTTGCATTACACACATTTCAAATACCCCATAACCACATGTTGCTAATGACTACCAGATTGGATAGTACAGATATGGAACATTCCTATCACTGCAGAAAGTTCTACCAGATAGTGCAGGTATATCAGCATTGTGACAAAATCATGAGAGGAAGGACAGAGAAAATTAACTTCTATCTTTCTCTCTCTCTGTTGCCTCCTAAGTTTTTGGCTGTTGACTGAATGGACATAGCCAGGAGACCAAATGATAAAAAAAAATAAACCAGTAAGTATTAATTTAAAAGGTCACCATATTTTTAGGAAATATCCCTTCATTACACATTATCAAGGAAAGATAACTAAAATAATAGCATCCTCTAATTGTCTACACAATATGTTTTCTGGAACTCTCCCTTTTTAAGAATCACTACCAAAAGTGTTTTTTTTTTATATCCTACGTATTCCAAGAAGCATAGAAAGGTTAACAGGAAAAAGGAAAAATACTTTAACAGGATACCTACAAAATTTTGAGAACAGGAAATAATAAGATTATAACATTTTATTGCACAGTGAAAAATGCTCAGAGCCCTACAGGAGAAGTTGCATGACCTGGGAAAAGAGCAATGATATTAACTTCCTTCTATTTATAATTTCTAATTATTGGTAATTTTATAATTATACATTTTTAATTTCTTGGATTTTATTCCTTAAATGTTGAGCTTTGAAATATCTGTGGAGTCATACAGGCTTGCTTATGTGACAAGTTCTAGTCACCCCCTTAAGGGTGCTCATCTCTCATGAAAACTAATTTCACATCTCATCAGTTACAACCAGGAGCTGGGGAAACCAGTTTCTCATTTCTCTGAGTTAAAAATACAGACATAGAAATAATAGAACAGAGGATAAGGATTCTTCCCTAATGAGACTGAGCTCAAGCAACCCCCATTTCTGCAAATGGAACAAGCCTCCTGCTCTTTTCCACAGGGCACTGGACAGAGTGGTCACTGTGACACATTTCAAAGGTATTTTAGGAATTTGGGGGAAGTGTGCCAGCCGTGTGTGTTCCAGGTATGCAGTTACTGACAAAACAGGTATGCTGTTTTGTTCCTTTGTCCAGAGCTCAGCAGAGTTACTTTGTACAGAGCTCAGCAGACTCCGAGAAGTAAAAATATCATGACATGTTTCAAAGACGTGATTTAGACAGCAGTTTCAAAAATATGCCAACATTTTAGACCCACTCATGTGACTGAACAAAGAGATCAAGGGCTTCCCCTTCTAGATATTAATTGTGAACAGAGATTTACAGGTAACAGCTACTGTGTACAGAGACGAGAATAGACCTAAGAAAAGGATCCTTCAGACTCCTTCAGAGTTAACTGTCTGGGATGTGAGGGTCCTTCTGGGTGTATGTTTAACTCTGTGTTTCCACAATAAGCAATTTAAAAAATCAAACTGCAACTTCTCTCTGAGCAGAGAGTCAAGATGAAAATAAAGCATCAAAGGCCTGAACTCACATGTTTTTCCTCACAGTTAAGACTACGTAGAGATCTTGTCACTTCCTGGCTTATTTTAACTGGAACCAAATTACTGAATTCTGCATTTGTCCTCAGGGTATGACTCAACAATACAAAATTCACTTCTTAGACACAAAGGACAAAGTCCAATCTAGAGTTCATCAGGTCACACAAAAATAAAACACAATGAACACAGTCAACAGCATTCTCTGGATATGAGAACAGTTATTTTTTTTTTACTTTGAAAACTGTGGGGTGAAGTAAGAAATTCTTGTGACTAAGAAAACCAGCTCTATGCAGGTCTAAAATCGTGTGTCCCCATCTGTCTGAGGTAAGCAGGGTTATTGTGGTCTCCGACCTCCTGAATTTCCCAAGTTGAAAATACTGCTTATGACGTATCCTTTTTCATTTAGCTCAGAAATTACCTCCTAACTTATTGTTTTATTGTTTTCAGGATAACGAAATGGTTGTATAAAGCGGGAGATTTTTATTTAGGGAGCACCATCTATTCCTTTGTTTTGGTAGATACTGATGAAAAGCAACTCAAACAATAATTCCTAACAATAGTGTTTGCTTCATACTTTATATATATATATATATATATATATATATATATATATATATATATATATATATATATATATATATTTTTTTTTTTTTAGTCTGCATTGGGTCTTTGTTGCTGTGCATGGGCTTTCGTAGTTGAGGTGAGTGGGGGCTACTCATTGTTGCAGTGTGCAGGCTTCTCACTGTGGTGGCTTCTCTTGTTGCGGAGCATGGGCTCTAGGCACGTGGGCTTCAGTAGTTGTGGCATGTGGGCTCAGTAGTTATGGTTCACGGGCTCCCGAGTGCAGGCTCAGTAGTTGTGGCGAACGGGCTTAGTTGCTCCGTGGCATGTGGGATCTTCCCAAGCCAGGGCTTGAACCCATGTCCCCTGAAGTGGCAGGTGGATTCTTAACCACTGTGCCACCAGGGAAATCCTTTAGTTTATATTTTAGACATATTTCAAAAAGATGTTTCACATCTTACAAAATGCACTTCATATGCACCGTTTTATGTGATTCCCCAGAACCATACTGTATGGGATTATCGGATATAATTTCTTCGTTCTATTTCACGCACATGAAAACCGCATCTCTAAACATTAGTGACTCACAAAATCAGGAAGTAATAGGGTTGCCGTCAATTTCAAGAGCAGTGCTAACTCCCCTTAAGTCCACTCTTTCTTTAATCTTCAATAAAGTGCTATAAATTTTTAACAAAGAGAGCACAGTGTTACTAGTGATAAGAATATAGACTTTAGAAACAGTTGATCTGTTTAGGTCCTGCCTCTGTGAGTTACTGACCAGGTCACGCTGGTCAATCTACTGCTGGTCTCAGTTTACTCATCTATAAAAAGGGAAAAAAAATAGCACTCCCGTCAACATTGTGGAGAAACTGCCAAGTGAGCTAATGATTGCTTACAATGATGTCTGGTACACAGTAAAGGCTTACATACATTCCCTGTTATTATCATCAAAGTTTACTGCTCTCCTTAAATTTTTGTTCCTCTTGTATCTTTAAGTTTACTTTTGTTTATTTTTGCATAATTTCAGAGATGATTCCTCAGTCATATTTAGGAAAAATTAGTACTTCTGGAAGAAAAATATTTCCATATTTAGAGAATGAAAATGTCTACAACAATGTATCTTTTCTGACAATTTATATTTTGCTATCTTTACCTTGCTTCATTTTTCAATGACTTGATTGAATTAAAGTTTGGCTCTTAGCATTTTCTTAACGTAACCTAGATTTGCAGTCATACACTGTAAATGAATCCCATCATATTTCTATAAGGAAGCCAAGTAAGCTCTCAAATTACTGCATCATACATTTGACTGTGTATACTAACAGGACTGTTGTCAACCCATATAGTATATTATGAATAAGGGTTAGAAAAAGGAAACCTTCTTCAGGATACACTCTCCCCAGGGCACCTAGCTTGGCAAATTTATCTTGAGTACAATTTCCCAGTCATCTCCCTGGGAGGTGCCCCTGTGCAGTGAACAACATGAACAACCAACGCAATGGCCCTGTTTCCCAGCAGCCTAGAGACTACAGGACATTTGCAGCTGAAAAGGGCTAAATGCAGCACTGCAACAAAGAAATCTGAAAACGGCGTACCTCGTGATACTTCTTCACAGTTTTCCCTGAATTGCACGTACAGGACTTCCAGCTGACAGTTCCACAGCCACAGTTTCCCCCACAGCGTTGCACGAGGAGGCAGCGTGGAAAGAAGACCACATTGGTCACCTTCAGCTCCTCTCTCAAGTTGACCGAGTAATTCCTGGGTGTGCAACTATAACGCTTGACGTCATCATTGAGCCTGTCCAGGTCAACTGTAAGAAACACAGCAGCGTGTAAGCAAGTGCACAACTGTGGCATACACACTCGGCACACATTTTTGCGAACAGGCTGGGAAGATTCTGTGAGGACAGCCTTAACCCAGGGCTTGAATCTATCCTTGGGATCTCAGTTACTACCCCAAACACCAAAGATGGAAAATCAAATTTCTCTTTTGATCCCATCTGCCCTTCAAAAAAAAAAAAATCAACAACAGCAAAGAGAAAACAGAAAACCTTCAAAAACTTAGCTAAGTCTATATCTTGGCTCAATTTTCCTTGCACTTTTTTAATGCAAAAAAAAAAAAAAAGTTCCAAGGAAAGAAAATGTAACATTTAGCAATTTAAAATAATTGTCTTTGCTTTAAAAAATGTGTGTGTGTTTATCTTCTTGATTCTAAATAACTCCTGACTGTAAGCCATTACTTAAATACAATTTGAATTATATCAGGGACACATTAGGGAGAATTACTCTAATCGATGCACCTGGCAGTGAAATTTTACAAGTAAATGTGAGGAATAAAAAGGTTTTGGCTTCATTTTAACTCTGAGGTCAACCAAAATGTCAAAGGACATGGCTTTTTGGGGGTTGTGAATATGATGGATATTTGTGCATTGGGTCCTAGATGGCAGTATAGCATACTGGTTAAGTGCTTGGGCTCTGCAATAAAGGTACAGCTGCATTCACATCATGGCTATGCCTCCTTTTAGTTGGAAAGTTACTGCTCCAAACCTCTGCTTCTTCATCTATAAAATGTAAATAGTATAACTTTACTTATTTCACAGCAATATTTGAAGTATTGAATGCAGTGTGCCTGGTACTAATTAATGCTCATTATTTTATTCATCTTGATTCATTTTGATTTTTCCTCCAATTTTTTCCTTTAAAGTCAAATGGTCAATAATTAAAAATTTTTTTTTTCAGATCTTTCTCCTCTGTTTCTCTCTTTTGGCCGTTATTCTATGTAAATGATTATCTGGGGGTGGTGGTTATTGGGACTTCTATGAATTAAGAGCATCACCCTAAATTTTCAAATTTTAATCATTAATATTTTACTTGAGTTAAATTTGTATTATTGTAGTATATAAATTACATTTTAATTTGTGGTCTCAAAATCCATCTAATCGCCCATCTATTTGGCATCCAAATCGTCTAGCGGGTCAATGTACATGACTATCTTCTCACAAGAATGCAGTTAGAAGAAAGCCCTTTGCCGCCCCCCCTCCCCCCGCCCCCGGGTTCCACACCATTTCCGAGTGCACTCCCTTGTCACCAGCCAGGCCACCACAGAAGGAATCCCATAAACGTTAGGCAGTTATCATCAGGCTTACTCTGGATTCTAGCCCCATTAAATGTCTTAGTCCTAAACCAAAACTGCTTGAGGAACAGTAAGGAGTGCTCTTTTGGGGGTAGAGGTCAAAGGCTAAGGATGCTGTCAGTAGAATGCATCTGAACGAAACAGAAATAAAAGAAGGCACGAGTGGGTGAAGAGTCCACTTAACCCCATGAAGTCAGCTAAAAGGCTGGCCATACGGTCAATGACCCCTTGAATAAGGAATTAAATGGCAATTGAACTAATGCTCTGCCTTGAGTGCTTTTGATTCTCAAGGGCAGGGATTTTCCCCCAACTGTTATATGCTTAGCCCAGGACACTGTGGGCGCTGAATAAATGTTAAATAATTACTGTGCATAATTTATTGCTTTTTTCCCCTTCCTTTGTAAAGACATGTCATAAGTTTAGCTATAATCAAGCCAGATTTAAAGTGAATGAACTCTGTCTTGGGAAAGGAACCATTTTATTGCTGCTAAAGCCCTGAAAATAACTGCAAGTAAAGCAGAAAGGATTATGTAAATGGATTAAGAAGTGCACCAATCATCCATTACAAGTGTCACCTTGAGATAAATACTGATGCTGGCTGTGCATTACAGGGCTATGGACAGGGCTAATGCAGAGGGCCAAAGCTGTTGCTGGTGATGATGGGAATATATTTTGTCTAACAGCAGGAAGCGGTTGTGGCATGTGGAAGGCAGAGAGGGATGGGAAGGAAGTGACAATACTGAGTGTACTTGAGTTCAGCCAGTCCTCTGCTAGGCACATGATACATAGGACTACCTGTCGTTGTTCCCCACCCTCTTTTTTTTTTTGCCCACCATTTTGAGATGTGTATTACTCACTCAGAGTGAATACTAAGTAGGAAAACTGGGCTCGAAGTCATTCTCTCTTTTGCCTCATGGTCTCTGCCACATAAGGCAGAGTGGGGGGATGGCAGGCAAACTTATAGCTGACCGAGGAAGATCGACCTCCCTGGCACTGTATCAAGCTTTCCCGTATGGCATTGTGCTAGGACTGGGGTGGTAAATGGCTACACCCTTATCTCCAGAATATGTCCAAGCCAAACTACAATATGATTCCCTGTGGGAATTCAGCTAACTCCCAAAGTGCTGTCAACAAATCAGGATAGGCACGTATGCCTTACTCATCTTGGAGCAAAACTCTTCACATTGTATAACTGTTTTACTGACTAGCGCTGGTTATTTCCAGTTCCTACCTGCCATGAAGAGATTGACGATGTTGTCAGTTTTATGCATCAATTCACTGACGTGACTCAGAACTGTGACCCAGTGTGACTGCTGTAGAATCCAGCTGTCCTGCTTATCAGGGGATTGAAACCACGAAGGCACTCAATTTAGAACGAGAACTAAAAGGTTCTTCAGAGTGGATGCAAATAACTTCAAAGTGCCACTGCAGACTGTCTGCAGGGGATGTTGAATTTCCAGTCAAAGAAGACTGACTAGGCAACACAGCAGAGCAGGAAGCCAGACAAGTGAATGAGTGGCAGTTAAGGCTTCCAGGGCTCTGGTCTGAAGGGAGGCTCTTGTGTGAGGGAGGCAGGCCAAGCAGTACAAACTCAGAGAGGGGAGCTGCCCTTTCCATTCCCGCTTCAGTCTCCACAGCAAAATATTTCAGAGCAACAAGGACATTCCAGATTTCATTCAAAGGCCCTTTAATTACCTAGATGCCCTTATTTCACCCAGGTGTACATAATGTGATAATCCTTCTTTTGATGTCCTTTTGAATTTGAGTCTTGCCTTCTCATGGATCTTTGACATTAGTTACGTCTTTGGGCTGTGTACTGACAACCTGATGGAAAGGCTGAGAAGGCTCCACTGTTGTCAGAGCTTTCCTCTGGACATGTTAATCCAATGTGGGCCACTGCCTAGAACCTCAGGGAGCACCTTTTTTTCTGCAGCTCTGGTCTGAAAGTGCAGCCTAGTCACAGAGGTACCTGGGCTGTGGTAAGAGCTCTGGGATCTGAGCACTAGGTCAGGGATGTGTAAAGCAATGGTACATTGGTGAATGCACTCACTGGTTCAGTTTCTAATCCATTCAGGCTCAGGTTTGGGAGGAAGGAGAGTCAGCCTGGTCTTTTTTATATTGACCATCTATATTCCTAAGTATCAGGTAGCATGAAAAGTTCTTCACATATACAATTGCATGAAATCCCCATCAATGCTAGGAATTACATACTATCATTACCCTTACTTTTACACTTGAGAAAATCGAGGCTCTGAGAGGGTAGGGAAAAGAACATGTCCACAGCCACATACCTAGTCAGTGGTAGAGCCAGAGTCTGAATTCAGGTTTTTTCATTACTCTTGCACTTCTAAGCCCAGGTCTAAAGATTTGAAGGAGGGTGCAAAGAGCAGATTCTACGAGCCCTGATGGACCTTTCCGTCTAGAGGTCTACTCTCTGTCAAATGACCTGGCTTCCTAGGTGCGTTGCTAGGCACTGACCTGCCACTTTCAAGATGTTGTCAATTACATATACCCAAGCATGTACTCCTGGGCACACACATTCATCTATTGGATTGTACTGGAAATGTACACTGGGTTCTTGCAAATAAACCAGGCAACTGCACAGAACGTCCTTTTTCCTTTGGTATTGAGAAATACAATGAATTTCATATTTTTTCACCTGAAATGAGAGGACTTTTGTCAATTCATGATCTTCACTTTGTTCTCATTTCTCCTGGAATTCCTTCTTGCCCTTACCTACCTGTAGTCTTTGTTATGAAAACCAATCGGAGGTCCACGTAAAGAGTTGGATGGACTGATAGCAATTGTTTTCAGGGGGCAAAAAATGATAGAACCCTAGAGATTCTTTCTAGAGGACAGATAAAGCCAATATTATATTTCACATGCTTGGCAAACACAGCATAGGTGGTGATCAGTTTATGATAAAAATTTAAAAGCCTTTTCTAAATTAATCATTTCAATTTTTTGTGAATACAAAAATTCATTGTGAAACAAAATAATGTCCTCACATTGAATGTAAGAAAACAATTTTTTTTTCCTTCCCATGAATGTTTGATTCACGGTTTGTTTTGTTCAATAAGAGGATGGTTTCCTTGGGTCAGTCTCTTCTGGGTGTCAGGTTTATTGGTTGGCTTTCACTGTGCTGGCCTTTCATCAGTCTTTATTCTGTTATGTGTGTCACCAGCCTTTTTTCTCTTTATCTTCCTGAATCTGCTAGTGTTCAGTTAAACTTCTCTATATTCTTGGAGCTAGCCAGTAATCATTTTAATACAAGCAAATTGAGCCTTTGCAGGCTAAAATTCTTTATGAACTCTCTTAGCAGGCACTCACTAGCAGCCTCTATATCAGTGTAGGTTTGGCAATAGAAGAGCAAGTGCTTGAAGTAGGGCCATGCCTTATTTATTTATTTATTTATTTATTTTTGCGGTACGCGGGCCTCTCACTCTTGTGGCCTATTCCGTTGTGGAGCACAGGCTCCGGACATGCAGGCTCAGTGGCCATGGCTCACGGGCTCAGCCGCTCCACGGCACGTGGAATCTTCCTGGACCGGGGCACGAACCCATGTCCCCTTCATTGTCAGGTGGACTCTCAACCACTGCACCACCAGGGAAGCCCCATGCCTTTTTTAAAACCATGCTTTTGTCATTCTAGTTTACCTTCTCTGACATCTCCGTCCACTATGTCATTTTAATCTTCTAAGTCAAAAGGCACATTCACCCTACATCTCCTCTGACCCCTTCACTATATACTCACCACACATTCTCTGCCTTCTATTATAGCACTTACTTTGTAGACTTTGCTTTATCCTTTTTTTTTTATTTAGGTGTTTCTTGTCCACTAAACCATAAGGTTCTTGAAAGCAGAGTTAATCATATTTTTATCTCCCCTCTCCTAGTGCTTTGCCCCTAGTGGAAGGACCAAATATAGCTCATTTAAGTCCACCTCTCCTAAAACCATTTGGTTTCAACAGTTAGAAGCAGAATACTGATGAAAAAACTACAACATTTTTTTTTTGTAGTCTAAGTACACATGCCATTTTAGTATATTTGAAATAACTAATTAAATCTAATAAAAAAACAACTGGAGTCACTATGGCTCCCCAAGACAAACATTTCTGATTTTTCTTAAATATCTATCTTCTGTGGGATACCCATAAACTTAAAGTCAAAATTAGAAAAAGTTCAGGCCATTTATAGACCACTAGTCAATCCAGATTTTCTTTGCAAGGAATAGGTATTCAGTAACTACTATCTAAATGAATCAAACTACTGATGGTTGTTGGGTTAGAACTGAAAAACTAGGGTTCTAGAACCAGCTCTATCAAGGACGAACTGTGATGCACGAAGATTGGCACCAAGACCCATGGGCTCTAGCAGCTGTGTCCCATGGGATAAAGGATACCATCCAGAAGGTTGGCTCTCTGATACACATCTCGAGGTGCTCAGAAATATGTCTTGCCAAATGGGGAGTAGTCCCACAATCTGTTAGGTAAAGTGCTTTATTATAAACTTGACTTTGATGTTACAACACTAGATTTATGGCATTTTATGTCAGGGTGGGAGGTAAGGGGAATATATAAAGAATTGTAGTATTTTTATACCAAGCAACTAGGGGCTCTCAGCCTTCTTCAAGGTGCATAAATTTCCCAGGAGGAGTCTGTTCCTCTTTATGGACATCACAACCTCACTGTGATTTTCAGGTTCCCTCTTCTATAAATTAGCACATAATTGTGAAAATTGTTTCCACATTTCAACCCAAATTTTCAAGTGCAAATAAGTCTGGAAAGAACAATTATCTCATAACTTTTAATGAGGGAATATCAGGGTATTTTAAACTTAAAATCATGAATCTCATGACTCCATTTGCTGGTCTAATTTCTGAAAAATGGAAACATTTACCACTTGTATTTATAAAAATTAACTGAAATCACAGTAAAATATTCCCACTCAGACAATTCCTAATTGTCAGGGTTTAAAAACATTGTTAAGCAATGAGCGAATGGAAATTTACTGAACACCTACTCAAGTCTCATGGAATTCTCATAACAAACTGTTATCTTAGAGACTACTATTCCCATTTGATAGATGTGGAAACTGAGATGCAGAAGAGTTGAGTGACTTGCCTACAGTCACTGGACATATAGTAGGCATTTGACAAATACTTGCTAGAAAATGAATGGGTGAGTGCAAGGATATCTGCAAGGCATTGGATTAGGCATGAAAGCAGCTGTCACCATCATAAGGCAATTCTCTGAACTCTAGGTGGATGTATGAAGTACATCTATGCAATGAAAAATAAGAAAACAGGTTAGGAGATGAATAAGAATCAAGGAGATCTTTCTCTTGTCTCTCATTTACTAGACTATTGAGTCTGAACTTTACACATTATTGGTTCCCCCACAGCATTGACTTTGCAGCCAACACACCCAGGTTCATGTCATGGCTCTCTACTTTATAGCTGTCGCTGAACCTTTCTGGATTTGTTTCTTTTATTAGATAAAATGGGAATAACAATACTCTCCTGCCAAGAAATTCATTGAGCTTGAATGCGTTAAAAGTGTCTGAAGCAAGGTCCAGACCCTAGCTCTCAGTAGGGATGCCTCACATTGACCTCGAACTGAGTAAAACAGATCAATGAAGTAAGGTTAAGAACAGAATCACCTAAACCAGAAGTGGCTAAGATTCTGCAATTGGTGATCACTAAGGAAAGGAAGGTCATGTCCACTTCGATCGAAATGTCAGAAAACAATGATGATGTGTTGTTTTTAGTTAAATTTCATGGGACATAGCACTCAGCACAGTCCTTTGCAAGTAAAGACACTTAATGAGCCAGATGTTCCCGCACCAGCAGTTTCTGCATGAATGTGTGCTCTAGGAAGGGTATGCTCTCTCCTTAAGTCCATAGGGGCACTGAGCACAAGGATGCTGCAGAGGATTCCCAATGCTACACAGGTAAAAATGGGTACAGGAACTACAAGGCAAACCCGTTCATCTTTAACAAGAGTGAGTGTTGTGGAAAAGGCACATTTGTCCACCCAGACACTAAAAGTTACCTGTGGTTTTCTACTGCAAAATGGATTTCCTAATCAATGTGCATTTGAATTATATACCTAGATGGGAGGAATAACTTTGATGATGAGAGTGGGCTTAGGATATCCACAAAGATAGACAGCCACTATAGGAGAAAATCAGAGGCTGCAGTGGCAGTAAGAGAATAAACAACCAACAAGGTCCTTGTCCCTGTGTTGAGATTTTCTTCAAACATTTTATGTGTGTGTCCTCATAGACACATGTGACACTATAAATGATAATATGGTTTTTATTAATGTTTGCTGGCAAACTGAATGAGTGGGGAATCTAGTTACTTACAAATCATATGGGTTATAAAGAGTGGCTAAAATCTAAAAAAAAAAGCTTTAAAAAGGAAATGTCCAAAAAGCAAAAGGGTGCCAGAAATTTCTGGGTAAATATATCATAGACAAGTTTAGTACTTGGCAACTATTTTGTAAACTTTTAATGAGTTTACTGATTATACAAATACTTAATTATGACAATATTTGGATACTCTGTAGGAGGCTATCCAGATTACTGATGCTTATCTAAGAGCCTTATAAGGAAGAGAGTAGGGTCCACAGAAATACCTTGGTTCTGTGCAGAGTTCTGTATTCAAGTAATAATAATAGCTAGCATTTACTGAGGGCCCACTAGGAGTTGGATACTCTGCTATTATTAATCCTCACATGACATTGCAAAGTTGTTATAATTAGAGTCATTTTACCAAATGGAGAAAACACAGGCTCAGAGGTCTTCACATAACTCTCCAAGGCCACCATTAGTACTTGAGTTAGAATTTTATTATAAGCTTACTTGACTCCAAAGTCCATGCTCTTTCCACTATGACATTCTTTCTTTTGCTGTATTTCTATCAAATTTATGGTAAACAATTTTAATATTGATAAAGAAAACTTTTACTTGGTACATACCAGAGGGTTCAGGAAACTCAGTGAAGCTAACCCTTATTCAACACAAGAAATTAGAAAAGAAATCCATTTTATTTAACGTCTGTAGTACCTCTGTTTGTTTAATTTACCGGTAGATAGTTACAGAAGGATATCTCAAGAGTGACTTATCTGATTCATCACTAGCGTCAGCCAAGGGCTTTCTGCAAATTCTCACCCAGATATCAAATAGGCAGAGAGAGAAAGTTGTAAGCATTCAATTTACTGTGACTTTAGGTCATTTCTAAAATATGTTCATATCTTAATACACTCTGAAATTATTTCCTACATTCTAAACTGTTTTTTAATTACTTTTATGGGCAACTTCTACCAAATATTCACCAAAAATAACATTTATAAAAAAACATGTTAAACAACATATACCATGAGGTGTACCTGCTTAAACTTTTTTATTTATTTTTGCGGTACGAAGGCCTCTCACTGCTGTGGCCTCTCCTGTTGAGGAGCACAGGCTCCGGACGCACAGGCTCAGAGCCATGGCTCATGGGCCTAGCTGCTCCACGGCATGTGGGCTCTTCCCGGACCGTGGCACAAATCCGTGTCCCCTGCATTGGCAGGCGGACTCTCAACCACTGCGCCACCAGGGAAGCCCTGCTTAAATTTTTAAGTGTACAGTAATATTAACCATGAGCACAGTGTTGTACAGCAGACCTCTAGCAATTTTTCATCTTGCACGACTGAAACTTTATACCCATTGAATGACATCTCCAGAGCAAGACTTGGCTCTTTCTAGTTAGTATGACAAAGGGCATGACAAAGAAACAGCAATAAATGACTAATTTAAAAATAAAAGATATTTGTATCTAATAGAATTTAGAACCAATTTAAACATTTTATATGAAACATATTTATTTAATTTACTCATCAGCTTCTTATTCCTGTTATTTACCAATAAATAGTTTTCAAATTAAAGAATCAAGTGTTTTAGATCTTACAGCAAAATAATGTCATGTAAGAAATCACAAATTGATACTAGATCCTGAGAAATGGGTTGGTAACTGTCCCAGAGTTACAACATCTAAGCATTTAGAGTCTGTGAAAATCATATATTTCAAACTCTGTCATTTGGACTCAATTTAATTTCAATATGTTTGCTTCACTCAGTATTAAATTACTGATTTTTTAAAGAGGAATGCACATCAAATTTGGCCCCTGCATCAAAAAATGGTGACTCAGGGGCTTCCCTGGTGGTGCAGTGGTTGAGAATCTGCCTGCCAATGCAGGGGACACGGGTTCGAGCCCTGGTCTGGGAAGATCCCACATGCCACAGAGCAACTAGGCCCATGATCCACAACTACTGGGCCTGCGCATTTGGAGCCTGTGCTCCGCAATGAAATGCCACGACAGTGAGAGGCCCACGCACTGCGATGAAGAGTCGCCCCCGCTTGCCACAGCTAGAGAAAGCCCTTGCACAGAAACGAAGACCCAACACAGCCAAAAATAAATAAATAAATAAATAAATAAATAAAAATTAAAAAAAAAATGGCGACTTGCTCAACATTAAAAAAACACACAACCCAATCAAAAAATGGGCAGAAGACCTAAATAGACATTTCTCCAAAGAAGACATACAGATGGTTAAGAGGCACATGAAAAGCTGCTCAACATAACTAGTTATTAGAGAAATGCAAATCAAAACTACAATTAGGTATCACCTCATACTGGTTAGAATGGACATCATCAGAAAATCTACAAACAACAAATGCTGGAGAAGGTGTGGAGAAAATGGAACACTCTTGCACTGTTGCTGGGAATGTAAACTGATACAGCCACTATGGAGGTTCCTTAAAAAACTAAAAATAAAATTACCATATGAACCAGTAATCCCACTACTGGGCATATACCCAGAGAAAACCATAATTCAAAAACACACATGCACCCCAATGTTCATTGTAGTACTATTTACAATAGCCAGGTCATGGAAGCAATCTAAATGCCCATTAACAGACGAATGGACAAAGAAGAATGGTATATATATATACAATGGAATATTACTCAGCCATAAAAAGGAACGAAATTGGGTCATTTGTAGAGACGTGGATAGACCTAGAGACTGTCATACTGAGTGAAGTAAGTCAGAAAGAGAAAAACAAATATCATATATTAATGCATATATGTGGAATCTAGAAAAATCGTACAGATGAACCAGTTTGCAAGGCAGAAATAGAGACACAGATGTAGAGAACAAACATATGGACACCAAGGGGGGAAAGCCAGGGTGGTGGGGTGGTGGTGGTGGTGGTGGTGGTGGTTGGATGAACTGGGAGATTGGGATTGACATGTATACACTAATATGTATCAAATAGATAACTAATAAGAACCCGCTATATAAAAAAATTAAATTAAATTAAATTAAAAAAATTGGCAACTCTTTGGGGAAAATTGTATTTTTGTAAAGCATTACTGTAGTTCAAAACTATTAAGTTGGAGTGCCTCAACAATTATATCCATATTTTAATCACAACACAAACTGTGAGAACAGGTTTTCCTCTTGGTATTATGTGTTGGATTTTTCTATGGCAAACACACCATCATTCAGGAAAGTCAAGCTCTCCTGGAATAAGTAAAAGACTGCATCTCACTTACATTGTTAATCTCCATAAATGACCTCTCAATTAATGCCCAGTCTAGTAGAGTTTAAGGCCGATAATTTTTCAATGTAGAGATGTCAGATTTCATGCTATATACTTGAGTAAATATACATTGCTACCAAGTTCAAAGTATTGTGTTTTAAAGGAATTGAAGTGCAACTTCAGTTAAACTACAGTGGTCATGCAATGATTCAGAGAGTGATTACATAGTTTGTAGAACATCCATATAATATTTTATCCAATTATGTGCAAATTTACTATGTTATTGGCATGTTCATCAGAAGAAATAAATACAACTTGAATTTCAAACGACTTTTTTTTTAACTTTTGGGCAGCTTTGAGGTTGAAGGCATAGGGTTGAAATTATTAGCAAAAATTGCATTTTGGAACTGTACTTATCTACAGAGTTCAATTATCCATGCTACCTTTTTCTCCATTACCCCCTAGGAAACTGAAAGTTAGATATATTAACTTGTCCTATTATAATCAGTCCAGAAGGTTTTACAGACAAGTTTGTACTTATCTATTACTTGTGAATTTGAAAAAAGTGGACCTTATATGCTGAAGTTCTGGCTTCAATACTTGGCAGAGTTATGTCTCTTTTCTCTCCCTCTTCTCCCTAAGCTTTTACTGTCCTCTTGCTTCTAATTTTCAAGTCTCTTCTTAAGGAGAACTAAAAACTCACTGTCACCTAATCTTCCTTCAAATAACAGTAGAAGCAAAGCATAAAATTTAATTTTATTAACTGTTTTCTATTTCATTACATAAGTTCTTCACCTAGTGTGTTTGTGCTTTATTTTAGAGTTTATAAAATTTTGTGATTTATATATTCACATTCAAGGGTCATCTTAGAATCCTGTTCTTTGGTATCATGAAAAATGCTACTTTTGATCAGTCTGGGCAAATCAGAATAATGAATGCTCAATATTCAAATATGATATTCAAAAATGATAAGTTTGTTTTTGTACATCATTAAGAGATTATTATACTGATAGTAGAAAACGTTTTTAGGGATCCTATAAAGTTCACGTTTTATTTGACACCTAATGTACCTCCATCATCTATAACTACTTTTCGGTTTTCACTCTTTTATTCACTGTCCCCTTTCTTATATATCAGGATACCAACCATGAATTTGTACTTTTAAGTTCTAAAAGCTGAAAATAACAGCTGAAATATTAAACCTGACTTCCTTTGCCTTTGTGATACAGGCAGGTGGTTCAGGATCGGAGGAATGATAAACAATTAAATCAGCACAGTTATACAAGTGCAGAGTCGGTGGTGGCTTTCCAGTTAAATGAAAGGGTACAGACCTGCCTTAGGGCCATTTTAAACAAGGGTTTAAGAAATGAAATCTAAGCCAACAAGGGAGAGAAATGTTTACGCTGTCAGAAATAAGTAGAATGGTGCCTTGAATGTTCTAGCAAGGTTATTTCGGTAACCAAAGGCATTCTTAATAAAGCTACAGTCCTTAGTCTATGGGGTGGGTTTCTATAAATGTTAGAAATACACTAATACTGAATTATTAATATCTTCAATTCCACAAACATTAACTGAGCAGCTAAAATGTGTCAGAGACTGTGCCAATTTACTGGAAATATAGGATGAACCATCTCTCAATCCTGGCTGCCTCTAAGGATCTCTCTCAATCTCCTAGGAGCCATAAAATAATATCAATACCCCAGCCTCGCCCTCAGAGATTCTGAGTCATTGTGACTGGGATAGGACTAGGCACCCGTAGTTTTTTAAAGCTCCCCAGGTGACTTAATATTCAGCCAGAGTTGAAATCCTTAGGTCCTAGGCTCTCATATTCCCTTAGAGAAACACAAAGATAAAAGTAGCAATGAAGTAGTAGGACAAATAAATGCTGTGGCATCTCAAAGTACTCCAAACTTTGGAGTGGTGTGCTTCACAGGGAGACGACAAGGGACAAGAAAGGCTTCACCAGGGAAGTGAGGCAAATGTTTCAGAATTCTCAGTAGCTACAGCTGGCTAACACTTCTTGAGCAAGTACTATGTGCCAAGTGCTTTTGATGGCACCCCTAACAATTCCTGAAAGTAGGTGTTATCATACACACATTGTCAATGAGGACACTGAGGCTCAGGAAGAGTCAGTGACTTGCTGAAAAAAATCACAAAACTTCTAAGTGGCAGGGTTAGGCTTTGAACTGAGACACCTTGCTTCCAACTCAACATAGTATCTGGGGAAAAATAAGTAATGAATTTAGGTGATTTTTAAATTTTAATACTTCAAAAAAATAGGTGTCAAGAAGGGCTGCCCCTCAAATAGCTATAGTGGTTAAGATACTTGAAGACAGAGTCAGATTTTATCATTTCTTTCTCCAGTACCATTTTTAATATTTTTTTCTGGGGTTTTCAAAACATAGTGAGTATTTTATTCTCCTTCAAGTTGACCTAGTAGAGATCCAAAGACAGCAATGCTTTACAGAAAAGCCATTTCTTCTCTGAGTTGAATCCAATCTGAGCCCTGGGAAAATTCGATTTGAGAGTTACACTGATCTACATATGACATATCTGCATAACATCAGGGCCACCAGTGACTCTGTTGTCCCCACTTAGCTGTGCACTTTAAGTATATAAGATTATGACCTAAGCCATAAGCAGCAGACCCAGGCAGGAGTTAACTAACTAGTCATTTCAGCCTACATGTTTTAATATGTTGTCCTTACCAACATAAACATTATCTACAAAAGGGCCCAGGGTTCCTTTTAATTCCTGAAAGTACCCATGTCATTACAAAGTATAGGAAACAAGCTGTATTGTACTAAATAGCTTTATATCTATGATGCAAGCCAGCCTTACAAGACTTGTAGAGAAAGTTTAAATAATAACAAATCTTAAACATAACAGACTAGAAATTATAGTTTTATTCAATGAGGTAATTACAAGTTATTTCTATATTAATTTGAGTTAAACATTCAAATAAACATCCATGTCCTAAGATCATATCACTCAGATGTAGTACTAGGATACCTATATTTTAAGAGTGTAAGTATTACTGTTTTAACTCATGATGTTTTAATTCTGCCTGAATATTCCTTTTTTCTCCCTTCATTTTGCTCTCCTGAACCTTCCAGCTGAATGTGTGCCCTCACACTTGTCCACAATAGCCCAGATATTGGTTTCTTCCTTGAGACATTTATATCCTATGAACCACCAAGGGCACAAAGCACACAGTAGGACCTCATAAAAAATTTCAGAATGGACATTGAATGAATAGAGTTAAATCTTCCAGAGTTTTGACCATAACTTTACCAGAAGCCTCTCCTGCCAAAAATGACTGAGTCCCGGGCTAATTCAACATTCATATCCATCAGAGAGGCACAGGGGACTGTTACACGGGCACTGCCATTGGAGGCAAGAGAGCATGACTCTCCTTTCCTCTCCATTGCCATGCAGCCTTTGAAGAGTTATTTACCTTCCCTGACTTTGGTTGCCTCTACTGTTTATGGTGGGACTGATAATGCCTTACTTGCCAAGAAACACAAAGTTGGTCCAGATGATTTTATGAGGTCTTTTCTAGCTCCAAACTATGACAGATCTTTGACTGAATCAAACCTTTCTTAGTCCCATACAAACAACACAGTTTGGACAAAACACAGAACATCATTTGAAGGTTCTGTGTAAAAGATATGTGATAATGAACTAACAGTAATCATCTGATGTAAGTGAATTAACTACATTGCATTGCAAATTCTTACTTATTACTATTAGCACTTTTATCTGCTTATGAAGAACCTTATTTGTTTCTTACCTTTTGACTTCCTGTCATGATATGACCTGCCTCGATAATGAGGGGTGTCCAAATACAGATTCTCAAGATCTTCTTGCCATGACTCTGGATTGAAGTGCTTGAGCAGATCTTCCACAGTATCAAATTCTGCAACTGTTTTGTCCAGAGTATCCGCAGTGAGAGTGGGGTCCGTTACTGATGGAGAGTGATAGGATACCCCCTAAGAGTGACATACAGCTCAGTGTACTCAGAAAAAGTCCATTGCTATGAAATACAAGAGTCACACAACCATATGGAAGGAACATAAACAGACTTCTGATTACAAGACATCATGTACATAAATATCATGCTAAGCCACTGTGCCATAGTCTTGCTATATTCCTAAATAAGAACAATTAAGTGGTAAATCATAGTCATTCACTTTTTTGCAAATCAAAAACTGGCAGGTCATAAAACATCCAGGTCATCTGCATTGCAATTATTAAAAAAAAAATACCAGCTAAATGGAAATATCAAAATAAGTCATCCAATTTCTTGGTTCAAAGTCTCAAATCATCATATCCATATCAACAAATAATGGTGAGCATGTAAATTCTGAACTCCTTTCAATGCAAACCTTGAATAATCCATTCATTCTCTCCATTTAGCCTCAGTGTCCCATCTTTGTAGCTCACCTAGCATTGTAGACGTTCTGTGAACAGGGTTTAAATTTACTCTGGAGACATCATGATAAAATTTGGCACTTTAACCAGCTTACTAACTGTCAACAAGGATAATAAGCCATGAAACTGGCCCCCTTGACCTAAGATTAGAAGATTCACATGCGTGTGCATGCATTTTTTTAACATCTTTATTGGAGTATAATTGCTTTACAGTGGTGTGTTAGTTTCTGCTTTATAACAAAGTGAATCAGCTATACATATACCTATACCCCCATATCTCCTCTCTCTTGTGTCTCCCTCCCACTCTCCCTATCCCACCCCTCTAGGTGGTCACAAAGCACCGAGCTGATCTCCCTGCGCTATGTGGCTGCTTCCCACTAGCTATCTATTTTACATTTGGTAGTGTACATATGTCCATGCCATTCTCTCACTTCATCCCAGCTTACCCTTCCCCCTCCCCGTGTGTGTGTGCATTTTAAGTGCTATAGTTTGTGAGGGATCCCAGTTGCCATTAAAACATTCTCAGGAATACTCTTCAAATGGGGAATGCAACATCATTGAAAGTCTGGAAGGGATTATGTATTTTGCCATGGAATATACCCCCACTTAAGTTTCCAAGCACTTACTTCACTAATCCTTGTACAATCTAGAGGTAAATGAGCCATGTAGCAAACATCTCTGTAAAAATTCATGACTCGGGCTTCCCTGGTGGCGCAGTGGTTGAGAGTCTGCCTGCTGATGCAGGGGACACGGGTTTGTGCCCTGGTCCAGGAGGATCCCACATGCCGCGGAGCGGCTGGGCCCGTGAGCCATGGCCACTGGGCCTGCACGTCCAGAGCCTGTGCTCCGCAACGGGAGAGGCCACAACAGTGAGAGGCCCACGTACCACAATAAATAAATAAATAAATAAATAAATAAATAAATAAAATTTAAAAATAAAAAAAAAAAATTCATGACCCATTAACAAGGAAATGGAAAGCACATAGTCTCCAATGATTTCTAAATGTCTTTAAAGAAACTGCCAAACAAATAAGATCCCCGAAGCGCAAATATCTCATATCTCTACAGGAAAAATAGAGATTAATGAAAACTTGCATTTCTGAAACTCAGCTACATTCCTTTTGAGAAATAATATGCCTATGCATTATAGAGTCCCAGACAGTAAAGCCCACATTTATATTCTCTCAGGTAACACATTTTCTTTTTAGCCAATCAAAAGCCAAAAGTCCCCAAAGGATCACTTGCTCTTAGGGCAACAGTCTGTCTTTAGCAAAACTAAGAGGTTTTATAAAAACATAACCTACAACTGGTGTAACTTAGGAGATTTCAAACACGCCCTGTAGGGAAAGGGAGTAGGTGGCAAATGGGGTTTGGGGAGTAGCGTGTGAGACATGAGATTGACTGCTGAAGGTATCAAGCCAGCTCCTTAATCTAGGAGTGTGTTTGTGTGTGTGTGTATGTGTGTGTGTGTGTGTCTCATAGAAGCTGAACCCTAATTGAAGCACATCACTTCTGATTTTCAGATCCCTCTTGACATCCTATGCTAAAGGCGGCTAAATTTATGATTCAGTAACGAAATTCCAGATTCCCATTCAACTTTGTATTGTCTGGATCTACAGTCTACCTGGCTCATACACAACAGATGATTTACAATTAGCTTTGTATCATGTGGGTCTAAGAACCAAAAAGTCAAAATGAGCTGGCCAAAGTTAGGTGCATGGCAGCATATGAAAGCTTTGAAATTAAAATTCTTCCCTCTTTTTTGAAACAAAAGCAGGAATGTCAATCAAGCCATTCAGACACAAGCATAACCTACTTAAATGGCTCTGAGGAACCCCTGGCAAGGAGTTTCCTGGGGTTGGTCCTATCAGTACCTAAGGTGTAGTATGTATTCAGATATCTCTCCAAGAGAAAGCTGTGGAGGGGATCTTAGTCCCTGAGGAGGAGGAAGGAGTCTAGTCTCTTCTAACATTAGTCTGAGGAGCAAATCCAAACCATAGGTAAAATGTAAAAGTGTCCTTGTGGGTGAGTTTTACTGCTCTTTTCAAGTTTTCACTTGAAACACTAATGATATTTAAGAAAATATTTATGAGTGACTAGGTGATCTAATCAACCCATGAGAATATTTTTGTTTCTGAGGCAATTATATTAGAACTATTTTTGAGAGAAATACTAGTTGGGTGTGCCTCTTTCAATTGCACTGTAAATTTGATCTCATTCAGCTTTTGATATATGTTTGTAAAATCAATTTTAAAGCTAAGTGAATTACTTTTAAAGTAATGATAAAAATCTGTAAAAATGTTCTGAAAACTGTAAACCGGTTTCAACAAAAACAAAGAGTGGTTTATACAGAAGTAAATGGTAGGTCCAAGGGCTCTTGCTCCTACTCTAGAAGGTTCTTGAAAATCAGAATGATAAGAAAAGAAGCTAGGTCTCCCTGGTCTTCCTAGAGAACTCAGCAGAACCTGGACTTGGAACTCAACCCAGAAGAGTTTCCAATGGATTTGGACCTAGTGCCGAGCTTCCACAGATGCACCAAATGGACAGGACAATCCTTCTCTTTAAGAGGACCTGGATTATCCTGAATCAGTGAAGGGTCCTTTAAACTTGATTTCTGCCCTTTGGGCAGGAACGATTAGATAACCCTGAGCTATCATGGATAACATACTTGAGAAGGCAGAGGATCTCCTGACAGAATAGACCGCTATGTCCTGAATGACAAAAGCTGCCACTGGCATGTACCTTGAATTGTCAGTCTTGGGCTGCTAACTGCCCACACCTCTTGCCTAGCCTCCCAGCTCCTCAGTATTACCTGCCTTATTTTAATTTTCACCTTCCTGACAATGATTGCCTATACTCAGCTAGGTTCAGAGCATGCATTCTTGACCATCAGAAACGAACAAAACACTCTTAATATCACAATTAGAGACCTCACTGATCTCAATCAGATCATGTTCTAGTTCAGCAGCCACACCAGGTGAATTAAATAGTCACAGAATCCATAGCTGAAGAAATCCTGGCATCTGAGAGAAGTTTTTAAAAATCCCTCCAAGTACAAAAGATAGAACATCACTTCTGGAAAAAAAAAAAAAAATTAACTCTGACTCAGCCACAGTAACCCACTTTAGAACCATGGACAAGCTTTCTCCATGCTCTTAATCTTTTAATGAACAACTGCATTTATTATCTTGCAGTTTATTGCTACATAAGTGCTACTCATAAGATTGGTGAAAACAAAGTCTGCTCTTTCTGTACAAAGTAGATAAGTATACAGAATACTGGGAAATGACTAAATTTGGAGGAAAAAAATGGAGCATGAACCATTTTATAGTTTCAGGGTGAGTTATGTTTTATTTCCAAGCCAAATAGAACACAAGCCTGGCTTGCACTTAAGTTATGTTATCATAAACATGGATTTTTCACATCTGAAAAGATCCTTGAAAATGCAAAGTTAACAGCGTCCCCTGGAATATTCAAAAAACTATTTCAAAATTCCCCACCTGAGCTTGGGCCCTGAACTGTTTCACACCTTTGATATGTCTGGCCAGTCCTTTAGTTGCAACGCTCTGCTTTGAAATTGATAAATATTTAAGTCATTGTCTATCCCCTGTTCTTACAAGGGGTACTGACATTTCCTGGAAACCTTTCTGAAAGAGGAGAAAAAAGGGCATCTGACATAGCCCACTATAACCTAAAAGAAATGGAAGAACACATCATGTTTGATATCTGGCTTTGGGTCCAGCCATAGATACTTCATGAAGCTGAAGTCATCCCAGGGTTGACCTTAGCTACTACTCCATCAGTTGTCTTTGCAGGCAACAGAAAAATAAATTACTTACTGAGATTGAGCTTGTGACTGACTCCCAATTGGTCTCTGAGGCTGCTGCAGGTTGGAAATCTTCCTAGAAGGCAAAGAAACATCCATGCAAGTCAGGCAAACCTCTGTTCAATTCATTACATGCACAGTTTCATCTCAGCCATCTGAATCTTCTTCCAACTAAGTGACAACAGGAATACAGGCTACATTACTGCTGAACAGGTCACCATCTGTCCTAAGCACCTCTCCTCAAGAACCCTTGTCACTCAAGACATGGACAACTGCATTCACATTTACTTATAAACACTGGCAAAATGAAAAATGTGGGGACAGGAGTTCAAATTTTAACTCAGCCATCTACTGACTGTGTGACCTCAGGAAATCTACTCTCCTCTCTTCCTCTTCTGTAAAGGGCTGGTATGGGATGCTTAAATTACAGGGCTGTTTTGAGAATTAAATGCATTGGTTATGTAATTATAATTAGCACTTAAAGCGCTTAATAAAGAGTAATGATAATTATTGTCAGTATTAATGGTTATTTGGTTTGAACTACGCTCTGCATTACTTTCAATCTGTGATCTTTTCAAAGATAAATTAACTGACAAAGTGCTATTCCTGACTCTATCAAGAAATGTCAGGAAGACTGGCAGGGGGAAGAAAATGGCCATGGGAGGGAAAAAGTACTACCCACTCAAGAAAAGAAAGTAGAGAGCAGACCTGAGAAAGTTAGTTATCTCAGAAGTCTTAAAGGATTTGTGACCTCAGAGAAAGAAAGTTCTCTTATAAGGCAGACTTCTTTCTGATTTGTCTGTAAGTTTCATGTTAATTACCCTAGTAGCAGTAAGTTTTAAAAACATAATGGGGGGGCTTCCCTGGTGGCGCAGTGGTTGGGAGTCTGCCTGCTAATGCAGGGGACACTGGTTCGAGCCCTGGTCTGGGAGGATCCCGCGTGCCGCGGAGCGACTGGGCCCGTGAGCCACGACTACTGAGCCTGCGCATCTGGAGCCTGTGCTCCACGGAGGGGGAGGCTGCAATAGTGAGAGGCCCGCGCACCACGATGAAGAGTGGCCCCCGCTTGCCACAACTAGAGAGAGTCCTCGCACAGAAACGAAGACGTAACACAGCAAAAATAAATAAATTAATTGAAAAAAAAAAACCATAATGGGAAGGAAAGCTGATCCTATCATTTTTCCAAGTCACAGATGGTTTCTTGACCCTGCTGAAATAAATCACCTTGGTTAATTTCTTCCAGCCTGATCAGGGAGTAGGAGGTATTTTAAGATGATGCTGATAAAAAATTCAGCCACTCAAATCTGACAGCTTATACACCCAAGTATACTGAATGAGAGCTAAGTATCAGGTCTAAATTTCATTAGCATTTTGAGAAGCCGGAAATGTATTTATTAAGTGCTCATGATGAAACTGGTTTATATATAGATGTCTACGTTGAAGAAATTTTAGTTGTTTACCAGAGGGAACCAAGGCAAACATGGGCTTCAAGGAATGAACATCTATTAAAAACTGGCTGGACAAGACTATTCTAATCTCAACCTCAGGGAAGAGAGGAAAGAAAGAGAAAATGTGGTCTCTGCACCCTGCAAGACAGAATACATATGAAAAGGGCACTGAATTCTCACAGAAGAATGTGTGCAAACAAATGGAGGTTGGCATTTATATGAGTCTTCATAAACTGGTAAACAGGTGAAAAAAACAAGAAAGCCAATGGCTTCCCCCTGTCTTGAAGAGACTATTGGTGGGAGGACATATTCCAGATAAGAAACTGGGACATGCGTAATTCTCAGATCAGAGAATTTTCATTTTTACTCATTCATTATATATTTGTTAATCATCTACTGTGATACATTCTAAGCTGAGGGTAGAATCACAAGGAAATAAGAAACTATACTTGCCCTCATGGAGTTTAAAATGTAGACACATAAACAGGTGAACAAACTCATGCAGATGCTGATACTAATCAGGATACCACAGGCAGTAAAAAATTCTACATGCAGAGGAAGTGGGCTTTAGAAAAATTTTGCATAACGAGGTGACTCTTGAGCTGAGTCTTGTAGACTCATAAGTAGATAAGTAAGTAGATGGTTATTTGCAAGAAAGGTGGAGTAGAAGACTCAGTCAGAGAGAGATCTAGACACTGTGAGGAAAGCATACAGAAAAAGTAGCAAGTTGATGGGGAAAGTTAATGAGTCATGTTGGACATAAAGTGTTTGAGGTGCTTATACAATGTCCAGGTAGAGATGTTCAGGAATCCATTTGTTACATGAGAATGGACCTCATGAGCGAGTCTTGAACTTGAGATATACATTTGGGAATCATCAGCATAAAAATGGCTCATGTATATAACATTGTGTAATTAATTAAAGCAAGTAATGGATTATATCAACAACATATGAAAATCGGAAGGGAGACAATCTTAAAATCTTGGAAGTGAAAAGAATTTTTAGGATTATCTAGTCCAATCTCTTCATTTTAATTATTAGAAAACCAATTCTCAGAGAGATGAATGGTGTGCTCTGTATCACGTAGCCTTCTTCTGGGAATGCTTGGACCAGCAAAACCCATTCCTCAGTACAAATTGTGTGGTGATCTTTCACATCATTACAGCTAGCTTGGATAATTGTATGCCTGAGGGAAAAACATGGAACAGAGTCCAAAAAAGGAGTCAATAGAAAAGCAGGAAAGGAATAAAGCAGAGTATTGGTAGAAGGTTCTATATAAATTCTATAAGTATTATAAGATAGGGGTCCAATTTCATTCTTTTGCATTTAAATATCTAGTTTTCCCAGCACCATTTATTGAAGACTATCTTCTTCACTATCTGGGCTACAGGATTCTAACCAGAAACTTTAACAGGCACAAATGATAAAGGATTTCATTAAATCCTAGATAAAATGTAAATGTATCTTCTCTAAGGAACATGAATATTAGACATGTAAAAGAAACCAACTATCTTTTACCTTATTTCAAAAGTTTGCCATTATTTATAAATGACATTTGAAATGAGCTTATAAAAGGGAATGATATCCCTTATAAAAATAAAATACAGAAACTCCAAACTTTAGCCCTGAATGGAGAATCTCTCCATGGGAAGGAACACAGCAATTTTACTTTCTAAATCTATCCTCACTATGATCATTCTCATCTCTTCCCCCATAACCTCCCAAATCCAAGATACCAGTAAGTCTGTCAACTGCCTGTTAACTTTCTCCATGCTTCTACCTTTCTCCGTAGAGTCCATATTCCACATGGCAGCTGGAATTATCTTTTTTTCCCAGCTTTATTGAGAAATAATTGAAATAAAACACTGTGTAAGTTTAAAGTATATAATGTGATAATTTGATAATATGTATATATTGCTAAATGATTACCACAATAAGGTTAACATATCCATCAACCCACATAATTACAAGTGTGTGTGTGTGCGTGCATGCATGTGTGTGAAAGAGAGTGTGTGGTGAGAATATTTAAGATCTATTCTCTTAGCAACTTTCAAGTACAGAATACAGCAGTCACCATGTATTAGATCCCTAGAACTTATTCATCTTATAACTAGAAGTCCGTACCAACATCTCACCATTTCCCCAACTCTTCTGCCCCACAGCAACCACCATTCTACTCTGTTTCTATGTGAATTTCATTTGTTTTTTTAAAGATTCCACATATAAGTGAGATCATACAGTTTTTACCTTTTTTTACTTAGTTCACCCAGGATAATGTCCTCAGGGTCCATCCATGTTGTCACAAATGCAGGATTTCCTTTTTAATTGTGGTTAAAAATATATATATACATATAAAATGTAAAATATATATAATATATACAACATACATATATATAATTTGTATATATCATATTTTCTTTATCCATTCATCTATCAGTGGACACTTATGTTGTTTCCATGTCTTAGCTATTGTGAATAATGCAATGAATGTGGGGTTGCAGATCTCTCTTCAATATAGTGATCCCATTTCCTTCGGATATATATCCAGAAGTGGGATTGCTGGATCATATGGTAGTTCTATTTTTAATTTTTCAGGAACCTCCATACTGTTTTCTATAGTGGCTGCACCAATTTACATTCCCACCAAAAGTGCATTAGAGTTTCCTTTACTCCACATCCTCAACAACAGTTGTTATCTCTTGTCTTTTTTATAATAGTCATCCTAACAGGTGGGAGGTAATATCTCATTGTGGTTTTGATTTGCGTTTCCCTGATGACTAGTGATGGTAAGCATCTTTTCGTGTACCTATTGACCATTTATATGCCTTTGGATAGAATGTTTATTCAGGTCCTCTGCCCATTTTTAAATCATATTATTTGGTTCTTTTTTTTTTTTTTTTTGCTAGCGAGTTGTATGAGTTCTTTATATATTTTTGATATTAACTTCTTATCAGATACGTAGTTTGCAAATATTTTCTCCCATTCTACAGGTTGCATTTTCATTCTGTTGATTGTTTCTTTTGTTGTGTAGAAGCTTTTTATTTTGATATAGTCCAACTGCTTATTTTTATATATATTGCCTTTGCTTTTGTTGTCATATCAAAAAAATTCATTGCTAAGACCAATGTCAAGGAGCTTTTCCCCTATGTTTTCTTCTAGGAGTTTTATGGTTTCAGATCTTACATTTAAGTCTTTAATCTATATTTAGTTAGTTTTTGTGAGTAGTGTAAGATCGGGGTCCAATTTCATTCTTTTGTATTTGCATATCTAGTTTTCCCAACACCACTTATTGAAGACTATCTTTCCTCTATTGAGTATTCTTGATTCCACTGTGAAAAACTGATTTATTTCTTGGCTCTTGATTCTATTTCATTGATATCTTTTTAAACTGTAAATCAAGTCACTTTTGTTTTCTGCTTAAAACACTCCAATAGCTTTCCATTGCACTCAGGATCTGGTTTTATAAGAGCTGACCACTGCTTGCCTCATCTGGTATCCTTCTATGATTTGATGTTCTACAATTCTCACTAACTCCCCTCTCACTACACTGGTCTGCTTACAATCTTTCAGATAACACTCCAAGCTTCTTCTCCCTTTGGATCTAAATTTGTTGTTGGCTGGGATGCCCTTTCTCCAGGTCTTCAGTGACTCATCAGTTGGTTCGCTGTTCAAGTATCATATATTTAGAGAACGTCCTTTGAACGCTCTATTTAAAATACTCCCATTCTTTGTCACTCTATTCACGTAACCGGCTTAATCTTCTTTAAAGCATTTATGATGAACAGAAATGATTTTATATTTGTTTTATTGCTGATTATCTCTTTCACCAACTAGAAAGTATGCTCTTGAATGACAGGGACCTTGTTTATTGTTCTCCATTCTATCCCAAGTTCCTAGCTACTTTTGGTACAGACTCCAATTTCTCTGGTCCCCAGTGTACTTTCAGGAAAGACATTCAGCTGCTACCCCCCAGTATAGGCAAGCAATACAGATGGTCCTCAACTTAAGATGGTTCGACTTTATGATGGTGCAAAAGTGATATGCATTCAGTAAAAACTGCACGCTAAATTTTGATCTTTTCCCCAACTAGCAATATGTGGTATGGGTATACTCTCTCCCAGTCATCCACGAGATCACGAGGGTAAACAACCAACACACTACAACCATTCTGTACCCATACAGTCATGCTGTTTTTCATTTTCAGTACAGTATTCAATAAATTTCATGAGATATTCAACACTTTATTATAAAATAGGCTTTGTGTTAGATGATTTTGCCCAACAATAAGCTAATGTGTGTTCTGAGCATGTTTAAGGTAGGTTAAGCTAAGCTATAATGTTTGGTAGATGAGGTGTATTAAATGCATTTTCGACCTATGATATTTTCAACAGGTTTCAACCTTGTCATAAGTTGAGGAAGATCTGTAGTTTATAACCAGAGTCCTTTCTGAGCAGTTGGTGCCTATGTCATACTATTTGTTACATATTTTTAATATCATCCTGAGTAGATGGCTAGTTTTTCGAGCTGCAGTTTAATGAAAGACAAACTCATTTTTCATGGGTGCTGAAAGGCACTGCCCTTAGCGTTACTTCAAGAAATGCTAAAATGGAACAGTGAATAATCATTTAAAATGTATCAAAACAGTCCAGCTTACAAAAACATATTTCTGTTCTTTGTTACAGCAAACTCCAGTAAGTGCTTTAAAAGCCATGTCCCATTCTTCTGAGGAGAGAGAACTGTTTGCTAGGTCCAAGAAGTCAGGACACATTCAGCCCTTGATTTCCTTAGCTCTTGCTCCTGAAAGGGAGTATGTTCCATCCTAGAAGAAAGGAGCTGATATTTTGGCTATTTTGTTCCCTCAGTCCATGTGGGAATCTTAGCCCTTTGGTGCTGTGGGTACCTTACTGAGGTCATCTAGGGTCCAATGCCCTCACTTGAGAGACAAGCAAACCACTGGTCAAAGAGAAAATGACCCATCATCCCCAAACTAATTAATTATTACTGGAGTCAGCACTAGAAACGAATAAGCTATTGTGTATGTCTTAGTCACATGCTCTTTCCAATCCACCAAATAATGACATATATCATTCTATAATTATAGGCATCTTAATCTGCACTGCCTTAATCTAATAAGAATTAATTTATAACACTATAAATTATAATAACTTACTCTCAGCTCATGTCCTCACATTAAAATAGTTCCTAACTATATGTTGGCAGTGAAACTCATTATTCAGCATTTTGAAATGAAACTCCTTCATTCTCTGCATTTTACTATTTGGAATAGTATTAAAAACATAGATATGATTCTCAGATCTTCACTTTTTAAACAGCTTAGTATGCGTAGTTTGGTTTGTATAAGAA
Source organism: Mesoplodon bidens (assembly GCF_964165515.1). Classification (NCBI taxonomy): domain Eukaryota; kingdom Metazoa; phylum Chordata; class Mammalia; order Artiodactyla; family Ziphiidae; genus Mesoplodon; species Mesoplodon bidens. Next base: position 28,501,853 of record NC_138164.1, on the reverse strand, counting down.
AAAGTGTTATAGACTAGAAAGTTGGGGAGATATGTAAAAATAAAATCTTAAAAGTACTGCATAGAATGTAGATACATATTTATATAATTGTAGCATGGAAGAGATATTTCTAAGCATGAATGCTGAAGTTGGAAAACATAAAAATTGATACACCTCACATACATAAGTCATTGTATAAATCCAAAAATAAATACCAAAAACAGAACTGAAAGCATAATGACAAACTAGCAAACATACTGGTAACAGATACAACAAAGAGTTACTATCCTTAAAGTAAAATAAACTCATAAATCAAAAGGTTAAAAAATACAATTTTGCTAGAAAAATGTACAGATTATCTGATTGCACCAGGACTGACACAGTGGGAAAGAAAAAATTGACTGGGGGGGTGGGTGTGGTATGCATGTCATCGTTTACCTAAAGCCTTATATGTTATATTATTAGATTGAATGGTATCACCCATGTAGTCCCTGGTGGAAAATAAAAGCCTTCTTATAGAAATGTTTCTCACCAATTGCTAAATAGAGAATTGTTCAAAGATAGAATAATAAAGAATTGTTCTAGAATGATCACATTTGGTTCCACCTAAACCATGGCTAATGCAGCAAACTTTGATGTTTTTAAAACTGGCCACAGAAAGATGCAGTTCTTTTTGAAGCAGTATAATTTTATTTTATTTCATTTTTTTTTTGTTATTGTTGCCTTCTTTCCTTCTTTTTTATTTATTTATTTTTCTTTTCTATTATGTTTTATTACAGGATATTGAGTATAGTTCCCTGTGCTGTACAAGAGGACCTTGTTATTTCTCAGAAATATGCAGTTTTTAAAAACAGCCACAGAAATATGAAGTCAGCTCAGGGTCAGACAGGCATTTATCTGGCTCTGTTTGTGGACAGTTTGCCCACAGGCTGAAAGCAAATACAGCTGGGATGAAATAGCATTATAGGTAATGAATATTTTCAATAATAATCTCTTCTATTAAAGTCTACAATATGAATGGGAATTTCCATTTTCAGAAAGGGTATCTCCAGATAACCCTTACTTGCCGTCAGTCACCTTGAGCCCATCCCAGAGGGCAGGTGGTATATCACAAGCTAATACGTGAATAACCTACTCATTCCTCTCCCAAGGCAAGCTTGCACACATTTATTCATCTAGTGCCTGCACTGGATGTGCAAAAGAATCCTTCTCGTGTCCCTTTATAGTGGAGCTGGGGACACTTGTCTTTTGAATCTTGTTGCCAGGCCAGTATTCCAAACATTTGGGATGATTAGTTGTACCACCTGTTCCTGGATCTCACAGAGGACAGCTATTCATTTTTATCCTAGGTGATTATGCTGTATGTGAGTAGATGAGCCATGAACTGTTCATTGCTCAGAGGTTGTATTCTACCATCTCTTAAAACAAAACATATGCAGTTACTTGGGGTTTTTAAAAAGTATTCAATCAAAACAATCTTTAACTTACCAAGGATGACTTATTTTTGAAAAGTTTTAAAAGATTTTCCTAATTTTGAAAATCTTCTACTGTTTGCTGTTTTATATTCATTCTACAGAGGCAAAAATTAAAGAAATATCTCTCCTTATTATATTTGTGCTTCTTGACTGAATTAATGCTTAAAGGTGTTTCTTTTGAAATGCAAAAGAAACACAGAGGGATTTGTCATGATTCATAAAACAATAACGAGCAAATACATTACAACATTTATTCCTTCAGTGAATTCTTCATTTCATGACACTCCGCTCAGTTCATGACCCACTGAGGGAAACTCAAATAATGCTAAACTTGGAGCCCTGTGCCCTAGGATCACTCTATGGGTGAGATCCTTTAAAACAAAGACTTCTGATACTCCAATACATGAATTTCTGGCATGCAGTCCAAGCAATATATGTGGAAATGATACATCAATGTCCTAGTGTTCATAGGAATAGAATAAAGCAAGTATTGAAAACTCAGTTTCAATGAAACCCTGTGATCCAACCAAACTTTTACAAGTTTATTTCATTATATGTTCATCATCAAACCAGCTCTTTTACAAGTATTAAGGGAAAAGCCTTGGTTGGATGCCAGCTTTTATTGGCAACAACATGTAACACAAGGATATCAATAATTCAAGCATCAATAATTAACAAGAATCACCAAATGTAAAATAGCTAGCTAGTGGGAAGCAGCTGCATAGCACAGGGAGATCAGCTTGGTGCTTTGTGACCAACTAGAGGGGTGAGACAGGGAGGGTGGGAGGGAGGGAGACGCAAGAGGGAGGAGATATGGGTATATATGTATACACATAGCTAATTCACTTTGTTATACAGCAGAAACTAACACAACAATGTAAAGCAATTATACTCCAATAAAGATGTTAAAGTAATAATAATTAACAAGAATCAAAGAGCATCTTTCAAAGTTAGAGAATTTGCCTGTGAAATTTAATAACATATATACTTAGAGTTATAAGAAGCTGTGGGCATGAGTCATCTGTTATTGGAAATATAATTTATATAAAATAAATATACCTTTAGTAACAAATATCTCTCAGAGATAAGACATACTTGCAGATTTCCACTGATTTAAGAGTTAATTTTACCACTTTTTCATTTATCATTAGTAACAATGAAGTTTGTATAATGTTTTAATTTAAAACTTCTAGGATTCATCAACTAGTCATCTATGTATTCTTCTTTTTTAACATCTTTATTGGAGTATAATTGCTTTACAATGGTGTGTTAGTTTCTGCTTTATAACAAAGTGAATCAGTTATACATATACATCTGTTCCCATATCTCTTCCCTCTTGCATCTCCCTCCCACCCTCCCTATCCCACCCCTCTAGGTGATCACAAAGCACCAAGCTGATCTCCCTGTGCTATGTGGCTGCATCCATGTATCCTTGATGCTAATGTCAAGATATTTTTAAAAGTTCACTTTTCTTCTTATAAGATAAAAAACTTTTTATAGTTTCTGATTTCTTCAGACGGAATTTAGTCTGGGAAGTTGCTCTCAATACGATAAGCAAAGATTAGAGCAAACACCAGTCCAACGGTAAATAAGAAAGTTTCTCTGACAAGCAGAGAAGAGGTCATGAGAGTCGTCTTGAGAACTAAAGAAGTTCTGGAGGTGTGTTTTCAAATAGAAAAAGGGTGAACAACCTGCAATTATCGTTTATGTACTATGACTTGAGGAAAACATAAGGATCTTGGAGAGGAGAAACAGATGATGAAGTAGGTGGTTAAAGCCTGTGTTTGCCAAACAAGGACGTCCTGGCAAAGGGCTGCACAGGAAACTGTAAATTGCAAGATACTACTTTGCTAATAGATTTCACTGTGCTTGGTACACACAGATGATAAATGAACATTTAATTTACATCTAGAAAAATACTGCCATAGGTCTCTCTGCAATGTGTTGCTGAAAAGCTCGTACATATTTAAAATTTGTGAATAGCTCTTGTAAACACAATAAAGTTGTTTAATATTAAGAAAACCCTATGATTGTTTTGTAGCAACAGCTGCTTTTTATGGAGCCTAGATTATGTGACCAGCACTATAGGAAACCCTTTACATACATTATCCCACTCATCATTTCTGTAGCCTTAAGAGATGAGAAAGTAGGGAGACAAGGTACTTAAGGAACCTGCCCATGGAATCAAGCCTGGTTATTAAGAGGCTCCATGGATACCTGAACTTGAGGCTGATTCTTCATGCTCTTTCATCTCTGCTGATCTATTCCTCCTTTCATTTATAAAGAATCCTTTTATAAGATAAACAAATGCCCTTGATTTGTGCTAAGTACAGGTTTTCACACATTCCTTAAATGCATTTCAAAAGAACATTTGGTTTGGTTCACCAGTAGCCTGAAGATTATTAAAGATTGTGCTTTTGATAGTGCTAAGCTAATCTTAAAGATTATTTTCACTACCAAGCGAAAATGGATGGCTGAGGAAATTACTTTGCTACCTCAGGAAAATTACAAGTTTGAAGTGAAGAAGAGAAATACTGACCTGAATTATTCATATTTTCATTTCCTTGCACTTAGCACAATGCCTGGTACACAGTGAGCACACTTTGTTTTTTGTTTTGTTTTAGTTTTTGTTGAGGGAGGAAGTACTGTTTCAAACTCAAAATTTGAGAAACCATTTCACTTTGATTGGATGACTCTGTGTTGAAATTCACACTCCTAAGAACTACTAAACTTCTCAGTACTTTAATGGTGTTATATAAATGGATTTCCTCATCTTGGCCAAAAGCTAGTTACATTATTAAGACAAATATTAAGGAAAACGGGAATTACAAACACTATGAAGATTAAGGCCATGTCACAAAAATCCTTTAGCTAAAAGCATTTCCTCTATGAACTCAAATTATTGCATTGTTAATTAAAACTCCTAATATTTTACTTTAAGGAGAAAATACCATTTAAAGTTCAATAGTCAACACAGCTTGTCATACTACCAGGAAAAAAGAGCACTGGTGAAACATTATTCAGCAAGTGACAGGTTTATAAAGGGGGACATCTTATAATAGAATCAGGGCAAGACATGCATAAAGCATTCAAAAAGCTGTTCATTCTTGGGCTTCCCTGGTGGCGCAGTGGTTGAGAGTCCGCCTGCCAATGCAGGGGGCACGGGGGTTCGTGCCCCGGTCCGGAAAGATCCCACGTGCCGCGGAGCAGCTGGGCCCGTGAGCCATGGCCGCTGAGCCTGCGCGTCCGGAACCTGTGCTCCTCAACGGGAGAAGCCACGACAGTGAGAGACCCGCGTACCGCAAAAAAAAAAAAAAAGCTGTTCATTCTTTTTAAAAATATAAATATTGCCTAGGGAGGTGACTTTGTGTTCTTGGTGACACATTTTTTCCTGTACATATTAATCCTTATCCTTACACTCGACCAGTATGCTTTCATTGGTGCTGCATAATTATCATTTGGCACTATAGGCTACACTGAATGTGAAATACTTAATAGACATGTTTATATCATAGAACTATGTAAATGAAATAACAGTTAATTCAAAGGACAACCTTTTTCTTGACCTCACTGTAAGGGGGTTTCCACACTCATTTATGTGGTTAAACTGGAGAATTGGTTACTGTAAAGTTTGAAACAAAAGTGTAGTACCCATCCCCCTGCAAATTACACTTCACAAAGGTGAGATTAGCACATTCTTGACCTTGCAGTTCCTCTTTCCACTCCCCACTCAACTAACAACTAATCAAAGCAGTTTGCAGGTTTCGGATCTCTAAAGCAGGCTTGCTGTCTGCTTTAGGAGCTGACCACCAAACACACAGGTCGTGAGCTTCATCCTGTTAAGGCTGGTAAAGCTTCACCCAGAGAAAAACTCAACACTCTGGCCAGACTCTGGTTAAGGCCAGTGAAGGAGGCCTCCTAGGAACAGATGTGCAACTCAGTCCGTATAACTTCATCATCACTCCTGAATAAACAGCTCAAAGTCTTCTCCTACTGGTTGAGAAAATCATTTTGAATAGGACAAAAGGTGTTTAGATGAGAGATCCTGCAATCTGAATCCTATCAGTTTGTATTCATGGGTTTTTACAATTCCTTTCTACCTTTGGTTATCATCAGTTAACTTCTGCTTGTCATTACATTAGCAGTATTCGTCAGCAGTTTCAGTGAGTGAAAACACTAGGCTTTGCACAGCAAAATTTTGATCCCAGATTGGCTCTCCTTTGCTTCCTGCTATACTTTTTTGTATTATCACATGCTATGCACTTTAAGAATTCACTGCTGCATTCATCTAAGCCAAATATAATTACAAAGGTATTTTTGCTGCCAAAGAAAAAAATACAATGCATTCCAAAGTCAAAGGGAAAATACTCTAGGGCTTGGGTAAACTATTGCTTCTTCTCTACTGGATTGGGAAAAGTCAGAGCTGACTAAATTGTTTCCCAGGTTCAAGGATTAGCTGAGATATTCCCTGCATATGGGTTTTTTTAGGAATACTTCATGTCTCACACTTAAACCTTGTACCTATTTCTTATTCTCAGCAGCACAATTTTAGAGCTGGAAGGGATCTTACAGATCACTAGGTTCAAAGTTCTATTCTCTATCTAAGATTTTTGAATGGCCAGAGTATATAATTCACTGTGCTGGTCACTGGGTAATGCATAGATGCATAAGATGTAAAACTGCCCTTGAGGAATTTACCATCTAGATTAATTCTAATTCCCCACTCTTGTCATTCCCTTTCACATCAGCAACTTTTAGTTCCATAATGGCTTATCATTATGTGAAATTATCTTGTTCATTTATTTTTGTACTTGTTTCCAACCTTGTGTGTCCCCATTAGAATATAAGCCCTGGGGGGTGGGGAGTGGGATGTTTTCTAACGTTCTCACTGCTCAACCTCCAGCATTTACAACGGGGTGTGTTAACTAACATGCTTTCAATAAATACTGGTTAAATGAAAGAATAAATAGACATTGGATTACTGTGAGGATCAAGCGAGATGATTCATGTAAAGCCCTAGCACACTGGCTGCTACACAGTTGAGTGTTAGTTAATAAATATCTGTGGAATGAATAAATGAATAACACAAGATCTCTAGAAACAAATGTCTCAAAGAAGTGGCCTGGAGTTGACCCCTAGATGATAATCAGGGCTTCTGATAGTAAGGGGAGTAGGGAGGTGGAAAAAAGGGCATGATCAAAGACATAGAGTGGCATGATCTTGGACCTGTGAGTTTGCCCTGTGCCCAAAGTAGCAGGCAGGAAGTGAGGCTGAAAATGGAGTAGGACAAATCAGGGCATCTTAAGTGGCAGGCTTGGCTTTTTCTTTTTCATTTTCTTTCTTTCTTTTTTTTTGGGGGGGTAGGGCATTTAACCATTCATTCAACAGGTATTTGTGGACTTCCATTATTAGTGACTACATGACTCAAATTGCTGCAGATACAGAAATGAAAAAAGCATCAAGGTCACTGCTCTCAGAGAGCTTTCAATCTGACCATCCTGTGCCTACACGCAAGTAAATCAAGCCCATAAAAGGTCAAGTGTCAGCCTCATCAGCAGATCTGATGCCTGGAGCCTAGGTCTCTGGACATACTGTAGTGCATTGCATTAACTCATAGGAAGCTGGTTACTAATAAAGCCACATCTCCCTTGCTCCTGCTCACATGCATCCCCTTCTGTGTGTACGAAAAAAAAAAAGTTCTATCATCTTGAATTCAGTGATCTTAAGCAACATAATGGAGTTCCTAGAAAATAAATAATAAAGAGAAGATAGCTACTTGGAGAGATGAGAATAGTGGAGAAAATTGAAGATAAGAAATTCAGTGCTGTTGGTTTGAAAGAAAACTTTCTGGAATGTCAGTGATCTTCTAAGGCAACCTTAGAATTAGGAGATATTCCTTATTTTGGTAATCAAAACCCTAAAATGATAATAGCATTCTCCACTCAAATACAATTTAGTTCTATTTTATCCCTCAGCAGGATGCCAAATTACCTTTCTTCTTCAAAGAAGAGTTAGAATGTTTGCCTGATGAGAAGATTCAATAGATGAGAATCCCTTAAGTATTTTATCATGACCCCTGAGGCTGGTCAGCAGGGATTGATTTGGTAGGATTACTAAAAGCTATGTCTAAACCCAGCAGGGATCATAGAGACAGAAGCTAGAACACAAATGGGCATGGATGGCTTTCATCAGAGGATCTCTAAGTGCCAACAAAATAAAAGCAAACCACGTCTTTAAATGAAGAGCAGGGAGGTTGAGAAACTCCTTTGCTATTCACCTTGCTGAATAAGGATTGCAACATTTTTAGTTGGTAGGAGAGATTTGATAATCAGTGCATTAAAGCATTTTTTTTAAATGTTGCCTTGGAGACAGAGCACTCAGAATCAAATTCTACGTGGAACATTGACTGTGTGACTTTGGGCAAAGTAAACTCTCTGTGCTTGAGATTCCTGATTTGTAAAATGGGAAAAAATACCTTTTCACCCCACACAGGGTTAGTTGAGGATTAAATTCGGTGACTCATGTGAAACTAACTAGCACAGGTGGACACTTACTGCATACTTTCTGAAACTAGTACAGTCTTTCCAATATATTATCTTTCTACTGGAAAGATGGCTATATAAGACCTCTGCAAAGATGGGAATCACCTGTTACAAATTCTGGAGTCCGACTGAATTGGATCCCAACTCCACCACTTATGAGCTAGAGTCCTTGTACCAGCTACAAAGTTTCTCTGTGCCTCGATATTCTTATCTGAAAACAGAGATCATAGTAATTCCTGTCTCAAAGGGATGCTCTGAGGATGGAATACATCACTATATGTCAAGTAATAAAAGTGGTTGACATGTAGAAGAAAATCTTTATCCTTAACACATTTTTTCCCTTGGAAGAAATGTGAATTGGTCTATCCAATCTACAATGGCCTAACATACTAAATGTACATTAAATGTACAATGGCCTAACATCTAAAATGTACATTAGAATTTTGAAATTTTCAGAAAGCTTAACATCTCATCTCATTTCACTCTCCCCATCTCCATGTGAGCTGAGTACAGATACATTAGATAAAATAATTGTCTGGGTCTACTCAAAGAGAAGTTTTTCTGATTTCCTGCCTGGTCATTTCTACCACTCGGCATTTTCCTCGTGTTAGGATACACCCCTCCAGGCCCATAACTGCATCCACTAGCCTCCCTACAAAGGTAGTTCTGCACCATCCCCCAGCAAATTACTGAGTGCTTATTATGTGCTAGATACTGTTCTGGGCATACTCCAGGGAATACAGAGTAAATAAACAAATATGGTCAATTTGGCCATATGGGGAACAGATGAGACAAGAACAGATGCATGTAAAAGTACTTTGCCAGCTGTAAATTACTACACATATGTAAAGGACTGTTATTTATGTATTCTTCAAAATATTAAACAAAAAATTTTGAAAGGGCGAGACTTGCTTCAGAAATATCAATAGTTGAAGGAATTTAAATATAAAACCTTTATATGCATATGTAAACTACTGATTCATGCAGGAGTTCAGCCCATTCTTGGACTGGGTCATCTTTGAACCAGTCTCTTATCTCCTGGTAAAATATTTCTGCATCTAAATGAATTACTGCCTTTTCTAACTCATGAATTAAAATTTGTAATTTTGGAGCTGGAAGGGGCTTTACAAATCATTGACCAGTGCTTTCAGTTTCCAGGCACTGTGCTGCCCCTCTCCACTGGGTCTCTCTTCTCAGGGCTTCTCCTGTGTGCCCTCCTTGTGGGAGGAGTGTACTTCCTGTCCTCTTGAGGCAGGTTTGGCCATGTTACTTCCTTTGACCAAAGGAATGTGAGGAGAAGCTTTAAAACACATCATGAGGTTCTACCATTGCTCTTTTCCCTCTGCTGCATGTCCCACATGGGGCTGATCCTTCAGGCCTGGATCCTTAAGTGGAACATAGTTGTAGGTGATGAGCAGCTGATGTGTAACCTGATTGAAAAGTTAAGCTTTTTTTTGTAAGCCACTGAAATTTTGGGGTTGTTTGTTACTGCAGCATAATTTAGCAAACTATGACTATTTCAGGAATCAATGGCCAGAACTATTACTTTCCAATGGGAACACACCTAAACTGATGAGAAACCCAGAACTAGGTTCCATGTCTCCTGACTTCTAGTCCAGATTTTTTCTACTCTAGCACATGCTTTAAGAAAAGCTATTCCTTCTCGAAATAGTTCTTCAGACCTCTAGAGTGATTTCTAGCTGCACATTTTTTCTTCCCCAAACCCAGTAGTGTCAGTCCATGAACACTGCCTTACTCTGTAGTAGTCCTCTCCCAGTTTCTGTTCAGCTTTACCCCCGGTCAATCAGTGTTGAAGAAAGATGATGAAAAGCTTGTTGTTTTCAGAAGCAACTGAAAATATTGGAGGGATCAATGGTTGTGCTGTATGAGATACACAGGGAGCAGGTGGAGGCAGAGTTACTCCTGGTACAGGGTGAGAGTGAGGTACCCATCTACGGTGATCCCAAGTGCTACTGCAAGATATACCCCAGTCTTTGTGCTCTGATCCCATGATTGCTGCAGTACAGTGTATACTTCTTATGACATTTCAGCCAATAGTATCTCAGATATTATTTACTTTTATATTTTAAAAAGGTAGAAATTGTCCCAAGGGTGGTGGAATGGGGAGGGGTTAATCCCATACTAGATGTATTTGAAAAACACTAATTCTTCTTCCATATTTGATCAACAACATAAGTGTAAGTTCCTTCAAGGAAAAAAATATTGGTATTTAAAATAATTCCTCTGTACAGGGAAACTTGACATAAAACGATACACACACCTTGATACACAGACACAGGACTACATTTACTCTGCTCTCTCCTCATCTGACATGTGAGAAGTCGGGAAACTTTGTACAATTTAGGATGTCTCTTTAACAATCATATTTTGAATAATCTTTTGAAGATGAAATAAACACATCCTATATTACCACATAATCTTTCATTTTACATAAAATATTAAGTTAGGGAGGATATTACGGGTCATTTAGTTCATAGTCTACCAAATGCACCCATTGTTTGTAATCATCCAAAGCTGTAGCCAGTGGTCTTTATTTCTAGTTATGGAAGCTTTATTTTAAAATAAATCCAACCATTGTAAAATTCCCCCTTGATTTTATTTGAATTGGATGCAAGGTTTTGCACAATATTGTGTACACTGCTATTTAATGGGATGTTTATGGGTAGAAATAATACAATTAAAATTCAAAGCTTTTGTCTACATGCAGAAAAGGACCCAGTGCCCATGGGGTGGGGGGAGGGTGGGTTGGGTAGAGTTAATTCTCCAGCTCACACCATCTATCATGTTCAAATGCTGACCATAGTAGTCTCAACCCTAATGTGAAATTCATTGCCCTTCAGAGGTCTTTGGTGAACTCCTGTCATTCTGACTGACAGCTTTAGAGGAGGCTTCCTCAATAATAGGAACATCTGTGCTGAGCAGAATGGAAAACCCTGACACTTCAACAGTTTCTTGATATCTAGGCTGGGAGAAAGAAAAGCCTCCCGGCCTCTCTCCCAGCAGACTGGATAGGAAATAGTGGCAGCATGCGTGGCTGGTCTCAGACTCTCTTTCATAGAACCTGATTCAGCAAGTTGACAGTACTGAGGGCTTCTGCCTTTAGCACTTAGCTATTCTCAAAGGGAACAAGAAAAAGGAGGGGACCTTTTTCATATTTCCTTATGATATGAAGAGAGAACTGTGCAATAATATTTAATATATAAAAGCCAAAGACGATTTGGGTCAGGCAAAAACCATCTAATTAGAATCATTTTATTCTCAGCTATGTCTAGGATGCTTCCTATAGAGTATGGAGGGTAGAATGGGGGTGAGGAAAAAAGGAAGAAAGACTGTTCAGAGCAAAATGAGTTTGAATTTAACCAGTGTCAAATAAAGCTGCATTAAGGAAGCTAGATATTTGTTTGACTGCTTTCTATGGCTCCATTCATTTTTGGTCATCCTCAGTGGGGCTCGTCAATCTCTACAGTTACTAGTCAGCCAATGTATATACTAGATTTCCTCAGGATAAATAAGAGAAAAACATCCCTAACTGTCTTGTGTTAAGTGGAAGATAGTATCCTTTAAAGAGCAACAATAACCAAAAAAAGCCACAAATTTTATAGAAGATAAGAACATAACAAGAATCCTTTCTCTGCAGAGAACACTGCATTATCTTCTGCCAACTTCTTAGTTTACTGATGAGATAGAAAGCTGATGATTTACTGTACACAGTAAAGAATATTGCTTTTGGGAGCTGTGTTAGCCTGCACTCCATATTCTCTTCAAAAATAAAAAGGAAACTTTAAATTGGATTTCTGACATTGGTTGAATGGTTTTAGTCTAAAAACTATTGAGTAGATTAATTTTAAAACGGAGCACCATAAGCACAACATCACTTCTGATAGACTACCATTTTGCGATATCTTTTAGAACCAGGCATCATTGTGGACAAACAACCCTTACACCTTCGAAGCCCTCACTGACCACTCTTTCCTGTTCTCCCCTGAAGATAGTACTTCCCTCCAGGCCTGGCTAATGAGAGCTCTCACTCTGAAACTCTGCTAGACTGGGGCACGTGGCTGTGGGCTGCCTTTCATCTGGCTACATTCTGAAATTTCCAGACCATTGATATTTTTAATACAATATATTCATAAGGGTCCATATGGGTCCATATGTGTTTCTAACAGTTAGAAAAGGGATGCCACTCAGAGACAATCAACATTATGTTTTTTATATATTCTTTTAAAGACATGGTTGGCATATGTAAGTAAACTTATAATCACCTCCTCTGAAACACAACCACTCAGCTATTATTCCCTGCTTGCTCTCTACATATTGTTGCTTCTATTAAAGTTCTGGTCACTTCCCCATATTTACTAAGGACCACAGCATCTGTGTTCTGGTATTTCTCTCTACTTCGTTAACATCATCCTGGATGACGTCAGTGTCCATGCAGATAGCATAGAGAAAATACCCTTCACTCTCAACTCTAGTGTCCCTTCTAATATACCCTCACTTCAGCCACTCCCTCTTCATCTGAAATCTGAAATGCACAGTGCACTCTGCGGCCATGCCTTCTATATCCTTGCAAGCCCTTGTATTACTTGCTGCTATCTCTCTCTCTTCATTCACTTACTACTTCCAAGTTCCTCTAAGCTATCAGTCTCCTATTGATCTTAGAGACCTCATAATCCACCACTTCAAGTCCTCTCTTATCAATACTCCCTTACCACCTAGCTGTCCTTGGGTACCCACCCTGCAAAAGCCCTTCTCTAGAGCGATCCAATCATTCTTCACCTGGATATCTGCTTGAGAAAAATTACAAACCTACCACACTATGTTGTCTTTCTTTCTCATGTATCTTTAACCTTTTCTCTACTTGCCTGCCTTATATAACCTATAAAAAATGTTTGAGTCTCTTTATCAGTTAAAGAGTTATTTCCTTCATCTAACCTCTCTGGGTATCATTTCTTTAAATCTGTGTACCTTTACACTTAAGCTTCTTGAAATAGTAGTTTACCCTTTTTGTTTACTGCAAATCTGATTCACTCTTCATCTCATGGCAGCCTGATTCTTGCTCCATCACTCACTCTGATGAAAAGACTCTTATTAATATTTTTAATAGCTTCTGAGTTCTCAACGCACCCTTTCTAGCCTTTACTTGACTTGGTTTTAACAATAATTTATACATGAATGATGCCTGACTCTGTATCCTAGGTCAAGAAATCCTTGTTGATATCAGATCATTTTGCCAAATTCCTTCTGGCCACCTCCCATTGGATAGCCCATAATCTCCATAAACTCAACATGTCCAAAATGGTACTCATCAGTTTTTCCACAAAACCTGCTCATCTTCCTGTTTCCTTTCCTAGAAAAATACAACCACCTTCACTTAATTGTGTACATCACCCATTTAGGAGTCATGCTGAAATATTCCCCAATTAGTCACTAAATCCTTCAGATTATACATTCTTAATCCTTCAAAACCATGTCTTCTAGTCTCTGCTTTAATTTAAAAGTTTATCATATCTCTCCTGGATGACTATGAGAGCCTCCTAACTAGTCTTTCTCCATTCTTGCCCAACTGTAATCTGTCCTCCACTGACCTGCCATATTGGTCTTCACATGTAAAATCAAAACAAAAAGTGCTATACTATCTATGTAACTTCCAAGGCCCAAATCCCTCAGAGTTTCTGAACAGCTTGCAGTCCTTTGATGAGTACATCAAAACCTTCATGATTTGGTTCCTGTCATCTTCTCCAACTTTTCTAGCCAGTCACTCATATTTCCCCAAGGTTTCAGAATTATTTCATGCTTTATCAGCCTTCTCAAATTTGAAGAGGTGTTCCCTTTGCCTGGAAAGTCCTCCCAACTTTTTCCCATTTAGCTAATCTCACCTCATCATTTAGGACACAAATTGAATCATTCCCTTTGAGAAGCATCATTAGTTCTTATGTAGATGCTCCCACCTCTGTGTTCCCAGAGTATACAAAGAGTTTTACAGTGTACTTTTTGTTTACCTTCATGCTTCCACAGTAGCCAGTATACTGCCTAGGACATATTAGGTTCTCAATAAAGACTCAAAGAATAGCTGGGCTTTTAAGGCATAATGTGACTCATGTCCTTCTCAGATTCTTAATGAGGATCCACTATCTATCAGCTGGGAATTTAATTATTAAGTTTAAAGACCATATTTTCAGGTGGCCAATTCATTTTTAAGTTATTTTTATTCATAAAAGTGGCTTAAAGTTAAAGATTGGCTTATGGGTTATTGTGGGTTATTTCTATTCTTAAACATTTTAAAATAAACATTTTAAAAACATTTTAAAACATTTTAAAATAAAGCCACCTTTTGGCAGTGAGACAGCTGTTGACACTTAGTTTTAGCTCCAAAAGTGTTCTTCTTCTTGTTAAACTATTGAGATATTGTCCTTAACATAAATACTATGAAGGTGGAGTAGCAGGTAACTAATTCAAGTGTTTTAAGGGCACTGTTAAAAAACATATTTTATCTATATTTCTGTCCTTTGATATCCAAGCTACTTATTCAGGGGATTTTAGTACTGAAATTGAAGATATTACAAAGATTCTCATAGATTCAACTCTGTGAACAGGGTCAAAATCTTTTAAAATCTATTCACTACCCATATTTGATTTATTTTAAGGTGAAAAATGTAGATTCTGATAGCAACAAAATATTCAGACAAAACAACAACAGTGGTTTTCATAATAATGTTAATTATGGAATTGGAGAACTCTAAACTTGAATATTGTGAAAAGGAAAGACTATCTTATAGGATGTGAAACATTTAATATTAAAAAGAAAACCTTAGAATTTTAAAAGAAAGTAGATCATCTTCCCAACATAGATGATCACGTGTAATCAATTTGAAAGAAATGGAAAAGATGGCTGTGCTAACTATGTACATTATACATTTCATAGGGAGTAAATTATTAACCTGACAAAGGTCCCTCAGAAACTCCAATAACTTGTGTAATGTACATGCATAGGGTCTTTGTGGGGGCAGATTTTGCAACATATTTTAGACATTCTTTATATGGAAATGTTGATATTACATGAGATACAGATTATCTCAGAGCTGAAAGAATATAGAAATTTGTGAAAGTATTTCTCTATTAACAATTGCTGCCAAGTGGCTATTACATTATATCATACATAGTAGAGAGTAAGTGAGTTTTAATTAAAAAAAAATTGTTAGGACTCCTTTGGTGTCACTGAATCTAGAAGTGGAACTACTTTACCTAAGATTTCAGTGGAGAAATTTCTATGAAATATAGCAAGTGAAAAAAAGCTATGGAGGGAACTGTTAAGATATTGCAAAGTTGTCAAAACACAAGAGCGCTCCAGTCTGAAACTAGGAATCAATTGTTGATCTGTGCAGTGCATCGGTAAAATGGAATCAGATTACCAAATCATTCTGCAAGTACTTTAGTATAAGATGTTGACAAACTTCTGGGGATTTAGAGAAGAGCTGACTGATTAACAGGCTGAGAAAAATGACTTATGAGACAAGATTATAAAAACTAAATGTATTGTTCACCAACAGAGGAATTAAGTACTTGATGTATATTACATATAAAATATTTAGGAGAATGACTTAGGGGTATGAAACAAATTTCCAAGAATCCAAAATGTGTCACCATGAAGGGAAAGAACTGTTTATGATGTTCCCTGAGGGCAATAACTAGAAGTCAGAGCATGAAATTGTATAACAGAAAATGTAGCCTCCGTATCTACAAAGTTTTCCCAGCAGTGATATCTATTAAATTGTGAAATGGTCTCACAGTGGAAGTAGTAGAAAAGCCATCCTGTAAGTCATTTCACACCAGAGTGGACAAAGTACTCAAAGACATACCTTTGGAAAGAAATCAACCTCACTGATGTAATGGAGAGTATAATGAATGACCCACAAGAGCATTCCATTTCTGCTTTTAGCAGTGTTATGTGTTTTTCACTGAGCATCTGTCTTCTATTGTGAATATATTCATATCATAGCTTTAGTTTTATGTTTATTATTTCAATATCTTTTTTATTTTATTTCCCTAAAAGGCCTCTAGTTTGTAAACCCTTTGGTTTGCCTGGACTATACTTTATGAAAATCACATTTGTCATTAATATCCTGAGCTCTCTGTCAGGAAAGTGCTCTGAGGAAAAAGCAACAAAGACAGTTGGAATGTTAATCCATTTTATAATGCATCTCAAAACGTATACATCTAATCCTAAACTTGTAGCCTCTGAAAGATAATGAGACAGCGGAAAGAAATATTTGTATTTTACTTATTGCTATAAATCCCATAATAGAAATCTTCTCTTTTAATCATTCATAAATTAAATATGTAACTTTTCCATATTGTATTGAACTGCAATTCTTTTGCTCATGGGCATTTAATTGATGAGGAATGGATTAAAGACAACGAATATAAAGAGTAGAAATATTTGATACTTTTTGTACATTGAAAATAGTTGCTTAATCATTTATACGAATCTTGGATATGCAACATATTTTACAATATAAAGTACCTGGCTAGGTAAGAATTTATTGTA
Organism: Mesoplodon bidens; assembly: GCF_964165515.1. NCBI lineage: Eukaryota > Metazoa > Chordata > Mammalia > Artiodactyla > Ziphiidae > Mesoplodon > Mesoplodon bidens. Next base: position 28,485,291 of record NC_138164.1, on the reverse strand, counting down.
AATTTAAAAGAACTGCCAAAGAAATAAGAACCTAGGATGTTATCTTTGTGTTAATATTCCATCTCACGTACTAGATCCATTTAAACCTATTAAGGAATTCTCCCACTATAAAGTTGTTTCTTACTTCACAGTATAGCAACAATATAGTTGTAATATTTACCATACCTCCAGCTACTTAGTTAATTATATCAATGTCAGATTGCCCACTGGGAATCCTCACAGCATGAACACACAGCATTAAGCACACTGACAGTGAAGCTTGAGAGAGGGTCACACAAGTGAAGAAATGGTGATAGGAGGTTGTGCTTTGTGCAAATTTCCCTCTGTTTTCTGTTACATACATAATCTTGCCCCTTCTGACCTTCTCCTTTAAGTCCTAATGGGTCCTCTGTTGCTCCCATTTCTCCTCAAACCCCTATCTCCAAAATACTTCAGGAAATCTCAAGGGTAACTGGGCAGTAAAATGTATACAAATGGCTTTGAGCAGGGCTTCTCAAACTCAGCACTACTGACACTTTGGGTTGGATAATTCTTTGCTGGGGCTGAGGAAGGAGGTGACCTCTATACTGTAGAACACTGATAAGCATTCCTGGTCTTTACCTACACTAGATGCCAGCGGATCCCCCCCACCCCCAGTCCCATTGTGACAACCAAAATTGATTCTAGAAATTGTCCACTATCTCGGGGTGGTGGGGGAGGAGAGGCCAAAATCACCACTGGCTGAGAACAAGTGCTACAGCAAAGTGGCAAAGGGTAGGAGGAGCCACTTGACTCACTTGCCTTTTTATTCTTCCTCTTGTATGTTTCGAAGGTTCTATGGAGAAGGCAGTTATTTGCAAGAAGACTAGACAGGGATTGGTTGCCAAAAACATTAGCAGAAAACATCCTCGCCACATGGCATCAGGGAATGAGACTGTGAAGCTCAGCTTTGTGAAAACTCAGAAATAAGTATAGATAAGCTAATACATAGCCTCCCTGAGAAGAGGCACCCTTACGCCCTTATTGAGAATGTGCTAGTGATAACTTCACATCTAATTCTACAAGCCAATAATGGGAGCTGGAGTGAGATGGTGCAAATATTGATACATGTTAAAACATATATATACTTATAGTGAGAAGTCTACCATCTAGCAGTATAAATGTGGGTACACTTCCATTTCATGGATATAACATTCTCAACTGCAACATGGGGATGCTTCCAGTTTTTGTCTGTCGAGTTTCAATGAACTGGCCAATATCAAAAGAAACTTTTACAAAAGTCTGGCAACAATATTTCATTCATTTGACATCATATATATATATATATGTATATATATATGTATATATATATATATATATATATATATATATATATATACATATATACTGTGAGTGTCAACTATATGCGAGGAATTTTGCCAGCGGTTTGGCCTAAAGAAATCATTAAGACAGGACCCTTGCCTTCATGAAATTTTAGGGCTAGACTAACATTTAAAAAGTGTCATAAATTTTTATAGATGCATCGTAAAAGAACGCAAGTGTGGCACACACAAGTGGAAGTGAGGAGAGGCCCAACTCAAGAGGTGATGCTTGGAAAGGAGCTTTGAAAGATCAGAAGTAGGTGATAATCCTGCACACCTACTATGTGTCAACCTCTGCACCAGGACATACTATCTCTGGTCTTGACAAGGACTCCACAACACACTATTTGCACTTTATGAGAAACCTCAGGCTTGGAGAGCTGAAAGCCTCATCGATGGTCCTATACTGAGTAAGCAGCAGAATCTGCATTCAAATTCCAGAGACTTTATGGAGCCTCCTCTAAGCAAAGGAAACATAAATTAAATTGCAGAGACTGTGAACATGCCACAACTATTCCTAGAACAATATTATGCTCAGGATGGCTGGAGACAGGATGAGAGATGAGCCAGGGTGAAGGACAAAGCTAAGGAGCAGACAGAGACAAACCACAAAATGCTCTGTCTCCAATGCTAGGGTTTGGATTTCATCACAGAAAATGGGGAGCCACTGAAGGGTTTTAAAAAGGGGAATGACAGATTTCTTTGGGTTTGAGTCTTGGAAAGATCTCTTGGTTGCTATGGGGAAAAGGGGTTCAATGGCAATCTTACAGGCAGAGAAACAAGGGGGGAAAGAGATTTTTGGGTATTGCCCAGGGAAGAGATTACGGTAGCTATATCCAGACCAACGGAAAAAGAGAGTTAAAAAAAGGGCTCATAGAGAAAGATACTAAGGCGTTATGGAGGTAAAAAGGGAGTTGCTCATTAATGAAGAAAAATCTTAGCACTTTTCCAAGTGCAAACAGAAAACACAATGCCTATACCCTCATTCCCAGTATTTTCTTCTACTGTCCAAAGTGCACCAGGACGGGATAGGGGCTACAAGTGGTGGGACACCTGAGTTCTGTGGAACATCCGAGTTCTGTGAAGCAATGCTCCCCTCTCCTGACTTACTGCCACCTCCAACAACAGATTGAATTCTGTTACCCCTGAGTGACCATATAGCACTTTTCTGCACTTCTTTCAAAACCCTTATTCCATCCTAACTGATAACACTGTCAAATATTGTTTTTTCTTCCAAAACTGGACTAGGTCCCCTGAATCCCCCACAGTACCAAGCATACAACAGGTTCTCCATAATCATTTGTTGAATCAGCTGCTTCAAATCCTTCTTGGTAATTATAGTATATGAGTATACACAGATGAATCAAATAATCTATGTATTACTTTGTTCAATTTTGATTACATTTTCATTCAAATATACCAAGTGTGTCTAGAAATGAACTTTATTGGCAGTCACTTCACCTATAAAATCAGGGCAGGAATGGGCGGGCCAATTATCACTTATTATGTATTTGAGGATAATGGGATATATTATTGTGATATTGTGATGAGCAAAATACATTTCTCATGTACATTTGCTCTTTGTCCACTGTTCCTGGCTCACAGCTCCTAAACCTATTTACTAAGTGTGGACAGTGATAAAGGTAAGTCTTTTGTTATGTTAAAAAGGTGACTTTCGGACCACACCTAAGGATGGGGGCTGGTTACCAGGAGACCACCCTCTGACCTCCAGGGAGGGAAAGGGGCTGGATGTGGAATCAGTTGCTAATGGCCAAAGATTCAATCAATCATGACTATGTAATGAAGCCTCTATAAAAACTCAAAAGGACAGGGTTCAAAGACCTTCTGGGCTGGTGAACACATGGAGAGGTAGGAAGAGTGGTAAATTGGAACAGGGCAAGGAAGTTCTGTGCCCCTTCCCAAGTACCTTGCCCTATGCATCTCCTCCGTTTGGCTGCTCCTGAGTTATATGCTTTTATAATAAACTAGTGATCCAGTAAGTAAAATGTTTCTGAGTTCTGTGAGCTGCTCAAACAAATTAATCAAACCCCAGGAACCTGTGATTTACAGCCAGTCTGTCAGAAGCACAGGTGAACAGTCTGCAGTTTGTTGGGGAGGAGGGTGGGAGGACAGTCTTGTGGGACTGAGCCCTTAACCTGTGGAATTTGACGCTATCTCTAGGTAGATAGTATCAGAACTGAGTTGAATTCTTGGATACCCTGCTGGTGCCTGAGAATTGTTTGCTGGTGTGGGGAACCCTCCACCCCACGTTGGAAACTGGGTCTCAATATACCCAAAAGAACTGTGTATAGAGATTTTTATTTTCCTTTAAAAATATGGTTGGTTACTGAGACCACCAGTCTAAACAAGGTGAGGCAGTAGTCATTCAAACTGGAATGTGTTGAGAAGCAGAGTTTATAGAAATTAAAGTAGAGGTTATAGAATTATTAGAACAGGGAAAAGAAGGCTGATGCTGTATAGTAAGTGCACTGAAAACAAAGTCAAGGCACTCCACAGCCCAGAGGAGGATGGGGAGATGCAAGTGCTACAGTCTCCACCGGTACCCTTATCATAAAAAGAGTCATTCTCAACAGCTAAGCAAACAGGCACTGTTAGGTGTATTTCCTCTGTCTTAGCAAACTATTTTTAAATAGCAAAATTGAAGAAATTTTCTCTTAACTGAAGGTTAGAACAATGGTACCTTCAAAATGCAATCTAGTGTACTGAGAGAAGAGAATGGGCCACATGTGGGGATGGTGTGAATGAGGTAAGAAAGCTGCTTTGCTTTCTTTTTTCATGCACGGATCACAACATGAATGCTGTCTTTGAAAGTGGCCACTGTGCCCATCTCTTCTAAAGCTTCCACACAGAAAATGGACTAATGGAAGATGTGAACCAGCTTGCTGTTTGATGTGAAGGTAGTGTGTAATTAAGAAAACTAATTAGGGCTTCCCCGGTGGTGCAGTGGTTGAGAATCCGCCTGCCAATGCAGGGGACATGGGTTCGATCCCATGTCCGGGAAGATCCCACATGCCATGGAGCAACTAAGCCCGCGTGCCACAACTACTGAAGCCCGCGCGCCTAGAGCCCGTGCTCCACAATGAGAGAAGACACTGCAATGAGAAGCCTGCGCACCGCAACGAAGAGTAGCCCCCGCTCGCTGCAACTAGAGAAAGCCCATGTGCAGCAACGAAGACCCAACACAGCCAAAAATAAATAAATAAATAAGAAAACTAATTAATTAAGACGTCTCTTTTCATGGGACTTAAATATATTTACATTGATGTAAAAGTGTGAATTCAGCCTATGGAGCTTTTTAATGAAATTAAGAAGCACACTCAGTAGTTTGTTACAATATCTGGAAACTATGTGGTGCGCTTACATTTTACAAAGGGCTTTCCCATATCTTATCTCATTTAATCCTACTATGTGCTTGGTACATAGCACATGTTTTAGAAATGTTCACGATGACTTCTGGAAGCTTACAGAACATTAATTCACTCAGGAACATTTACTGAGTAACTGCCACCCTACTTAGTGATGGGAGTAAGCAACAGACACAGTATAATTAAGGCTTGTTGTCGTCTTTAAAGTGCTCATCGTCCAGTTAAAACCAGAACAAGAAATGTCAACACATAAGTGCTGTAAAATAGCTGTGGTAAACGGTGCTATCGAAGTGGTAAAACGAGTAGCAGATACGAAGCTGAGGATGGTATCTTTAAAGAATAGTGTAAATTCTGGGGCTCTGCTTATAAATTAAGAATTCTTATCAAAGGAAATAGTTTTTATCAGGGCAGCATATTAGAATCAGTTGAGGAGCTTATAAAAATAGTTTTGCAGGCCCTTGATTCATTAAGTCTGGGGTAAATTCTGGGCGCCTACAGTTTAAAAAAAAAAAAAAAGCTTTAGATAGTTCTACTGCAAACACTTGATTAAGGATCATTTTCTTGGAACTGTGATGCTTCATGCTAAATTATACTCTATGGTTTAAGCCTGAAATGCTTTTGGCCAATTTTCTTCCTTTTACCTTTAGGATTTATCACTTTTACATGCAAATAACTTGGGATGAGTAAGGCTTTAAAGCTGTCATCACGGGCTTCCCTGGTGGCGTAGTGGTTGAGAGTCCGCCTGCCGATGCAGGGGACATGGGTTTGTGCCCCGGTCCGGGAAGATCCCACATGCCCTGGAGCGCTGGGCCCGTGAGCCATGGCCGTTGAGCCTGCGTGTCCGGAGCCTGTGCTCCGCAACGGGAGAGGCCAGAACAGTGAGAGGCCCGCGTACCACAAAAAAAAAAAAAAAAAAAAAAAAAAAAAAGCTGTCATCAGTCAGCTTTTTTGTTCCCTCTGCTTGGATTGAATGATTCCCTACCTTTTCCTTGGGTCAGCTACTGCTTCCTCTGTGACTCATTTCCTGACCATCTTCTCTTTCCCTCAGACACAATTACTTTCTCTCTGATCCCCTCCCACAACCTCTCAGTTTGTGTTTCTGTTATCGCTGATAACAGCAGGTCTGCTTAACTTTCCTTTCTTGAGGGCAGGTTTCCCATCTTATTTGTATCCCCAGGAATTGGAACTTGACATAGAGATGGAGATCCACAAAAATACATGTAGAATGAATGAGAGACTGAATTAATTAGAGAATTAATTTACAGCTTGGTCTTCATGAAAGATCTGCTTGCTATTTTGATTTGTGAGGAAAAAAACATTTGGGCAGAGGTGGGGTGAGGTGGGGTGGATTAGGGTTTTAGAAGATTCCAAAAGGAGACTGGAGGCACAAAAACTTAGATCTGCTTTGCCATTCTGCCCACAACGGGACTTAGAAACATCATTTTAATTTCATATTGATAAATAGCATATGTTTTTGTTATCCAAGGGAAGTTCTTACAAAAGGCACAGAAGAAAACAGATTATTGATAGTTGTGTATTCTAACTAATTGTACCATTAAACCAAAATGAGGTAGTGGTCTGAAATTTTAATTTAGAGCTCTGCCTTTATAACTGATTTTTCTTTAGGACTGATTTCTTGGTTAAGATTTTATATTCATATTTCTATTCTTTAATGATTAAAAAAACCCTTCCCTATCTAGGTTATCCTCCATGCCTAAAAGAAATGTTTCTATTTCAAATTCATATTTCCTTGTTATCTGTTATAGAGATATTTATTTCAGAGATTAAAATACTGGGGGGGGGGGCGATTGTTAGTGTCTTTTTCTCCTTGTAAAAATAGCTGGTTTTAGCACTTTAGGAAAAAAAAAAAAGCCAGAAGATGATATTGAGTATTCATAGCTTGAACAACTATATACTTCAGAGACCTGGCTTGCATATGAGCCAAAGGGGCTATTTGCACAGTATTTTGTAGATGAGGAATGGATGTCTTTCTATAGGAGTGACATCAAGGAACTTTTAAAATACAAATACACTGGCAAAATTAGAATCTTCATATTAAATGTATAGTTCAAGATATTTTCATGAATAGTTCAAAAGGGATGAAGAGAGTATACATCTAATGTAGCATAGCAGAATAAAGGTATTAAGAGGTTTTGCCTTGCTTTTCTCCCACATCTACCTAAATCTGTGGGTTTAGCTGGGAATCGGAATCATACTGCATAACTGTTCCTAGGCCTGACCTTACTCCAAGTCCATAGATCTCACCAGTGTTCATCTGCTTCCAACATGCTAGAGACCCACTGTTGTGTCTCCCCAAAATTGGTATGTTGCAACTTAATCCTCAATGTGATAGTTTTAGGAAGTGGGCCCTTGGGAGGTAATTAGGTCATGAAGGTGGAGATCTCATGAATGGGATTAGTGTTCTCATAAAAGAGGCCCCAGAGAGTTTCCTGGCCCCTTTTGCAATGTGAGATTATCGCAAAAAGAGGGCTGTCTCTGAACCAGAAAGCAGGCCCTCACCAGACAATGGGTCCGCTGGTGCCATGAACTTAGACTTCCCAGCCTCCAAAACTGTGAAAAATAAATTTCTGTTGTTTATAAGGCACCCAGGCTACAGTATTCTGTTATGGCAGCCCAGATGAACTAAGACACAAATTCTCTTATAGGACCTGGGATATACCTAAGTTGATTCTAATTCTCCAAAGACATTTAGATGGTAAAAGTAATAATAATAGTTCCATCTGTTGTGTATAGTATATTTATCAAACCCATATATTTTAAAGGTGATCCTCAAGCAACTTTATGATGCAGGTGGATCCTTCCCATTTTACAAATGGAGAAAGACCAGCTTTGTCAGTTTAACTGATATGTCCTAAGTCTCATAGACAATACAGTGATTTGAATTTGAGTGTTTCTGACTCATATACCCTTTATCCTGTACAGAAAACCTCAAAACAAATAAACAAACAAGCAAATAGCTCTGGAGTATCTTAAAAACCTGGAAAGCTCCTGGGGCCTCAGCAAAGACCCTTGGAGTGACAGATATCAGGACCTCAAAGACCTCTGTACAATTAACAAGAAGACTTGAGTCTTTCAAGGTTGCCGACATTCTTCATGAGGAAGGGCAGCTCAGCAGCTGCATCAATAGAGGATCTGAACCATGTGTGCTATGATGTCACTGTTACACAGTCTGATGTAAGAACTGCTGAGGTCAGGCTGTTACTGACACAATTACATGCTCCTTGAGATTAAAATGTAGTGGAGGCAGAGTTTGCAAACAGGATGCCTGGTTCCATTCCACAGTTTTCCTGACATTTGACCCCAACAATGGCCCCCACTCCTCCACTCTCATCCCCACCCCTTCCAATGCCCAGTGACCAAAGCAACTGAGGGCCACTGGTATGTTGATATGACTGTAACATGAGAGTGAGAGGGAGAAAGTCTTTCTGATCCTAAGTCTGGAAAAACATAGTCAATGGTCTCTTTATACCTCACTGGGGATTGCTTTTATATATTGCTTTTACTCCAAACTGTCAGATGCATCACAGGTACTCAATGAATACTTACTTGTTGGTTCAGCTCAATGAATACTTACTTGTTGGTTCAGCTCAGTTAAACATGTTAAGACCTACTTAGTACACAATGCCCTGTGATAGACCTGTAGGAATAAGGCACTCCCGACCCTCATGGAGCTTTCACTCTAATGGAGACAGTGAGACCTGTAAATAGGTTTCCATGGGTTAAAAAATGGCTGGAAAGAATGGTCCAAAATATTCACAGTGGTTGTACTTGAATGATGGGAGCTATGGGTGGTTTTATTTTTTACTTTTCTATGTATTTTCAAAAATGTCTGGTATATGTATACATTACTTTTTCTTTGAAAAAAAAATGTCAATAAAGAATAGCAATGTGGGTGCCTGACAAAGGAAAAGAGCATTTGTGCTTGAGGAGCTAAGAACACGTGGTATATTTGACATGAGTATGTCTTTGACAGAGAGAGGAGGGCTTGGATTCTTGAGGAAATATACATCTAAAAGTTAACTGTCAGAGATAAGAGGGGGAAAATCATGTAGTAGCTGGGCCTTCAGGGTATAATGCTATTGGCCTGGACTGAACAATCTGTGGAGGGAGATGGGAGAACTGAAGCTAGAATGTTAGGGGGATCAGAACATGGAAGGCTCTCAGTATCCGAGTGAGGCATCTACACATTACTCCACAGGAAACTGAAAATCATTCACAAGTTTTCAGCTGGAAAATGATTTATTTACAGCTCTACTTCAGCTGGCAGCCATGTGCAGGAGAGACTAAAAGTAGGGAGACGGGAGATAGGAGGCCAATCAGGAAGTGGTTATCAGGGCCCAGCCAAGAAGCAACCTGATTATTTATTCATGTATCTCTCTTTTTCCATGCCTTTTCAATCTCTCTTTTTAATTTTTTTTTTTCCTGTCTGGCTCCTATTTTCGATTTCGAAATACGGGAAGAGTCACTTTGACTATGTAGCTCAATTTTCTCACAGGTGAAAGAAGCAATGTTGAATGGAGGTCAGCCTTAATCTGTCACGCTCCCACTGATAAAGGGAACGCTAGAGACAGTTATTTTCAAGGCTAGATGAGTCCTGTCTGTATGATTGATTTCTCATTCCTTCGTTCACCTGGGAGAGAAGACTAGAGTTTCCCCAAAGTTTCAGGGATCTTTAATTTCCCAGTCATAATGGCTGATCCTTATGTAGATGGAGTGGGTCACCTAGCTCTCCTTAGGACCAGAGGTGGGTAGTATTGACTCCCCGAGGACTGTAACCAAAGATGACTGACTGAAAAAAGCATAAAAATCACTGTGGTCTTGGACCCTTCAGGGGCACAAAGATCTTTGCTTGCTCTTCTAGAGGAGAAACACTTTTTCCATACTCCTGCCTCAGCCCTCAGATATGGAGATATCAACAGACATTTTTTTCCCTTCATGAATTTCTTCCCTTCATCACTTCTTCCATCTTCTCTCCCTTCTTCATCCCCATCCCCTTTCCCCATGTCTCTCTTGGGTTGCCTGCTTCTGACATCAACCATTGGGAAGGGCCTCAGCTCTTCCCCACTCCCTGGGTCCATCTGCTGTGCACAGCTGAGATTAGAGTCGGCCAATCTGTCCACAACAGCTCTCCCGCCTGTTTGTGACTATTTGTGACCTTCTATGCAGTGCAAGGGGCATGTAAGTGTATCCCCTAGACCCCTTGAAAAGAATCCTTTGTTCTGAATTTGCATCACAGTACTGGGACAACCATACTTTGGCTTTGGATCCCAGTCAAATTCTCTACTCTAGTTTTACAAGAAAGTCCTGAGATTTGGCATTTCATGGACCAACATTAATAAAGTTGCTACTTGAATCATCTTTTGGCTTCTTGTATCTCTTTCCTACTGGCAAGAATAAAGAAAGGATAGTAAGTGGTTAGCACCCTCAACCTGCAACACTTTGGATTCATTCATCAGAATATTCTGAAATGCCTTGCTTTTCTGACTTTGTGTCTTTGTTTAGGCAACACTCCCTTCTTGGGGTGCTATTCTCTCCATGGCCCAGTCCAGTGAATGATAGTGGAATATGCCACCCCAAAACATGTCACTTTCGCATAAGAATTATTTTGAGCTGAAGGCAATTGAAAAGAAGCAGGCTCAGGAAGAGTTCTCTGTCCTCACGCTACATGCCTAGAAGCACATAAATTTGCAAAGGTTGTCCCCCATCCCCTCACCAGAGACAACTCTGAACCCTTATCAGCCTAGAGAGGCACCAGAGGAATCCACATAACAAACTTTACTCACTAGTCCTCCGCTTCCGTTTATTCTCCCATATATTTACCTTCCTGCAATTTGCTACCCTAGAAACTTAAAAGCCCTTTTCCTTTGTCTTGTCACTTCTCTAAAAATGTGTTGTCCTTTGGTTAAAACGTTATATAAGCCCAAGTTCCAACCACCACTCTGAGTTACTCATCACTGAGTGCTCCTGTGTGTATGATATGCGTGTGTTAATGATCTGTGTGCTTTTCTCTCCTTAACCTGTTTTTGGCCAGTCTAATCTGCAGAGTTCAAGACAGAACCTAGGAGGGTAGAGGAAAAAAAATACTTTTTTATCTTTCCTTACACCAGCAAGCCCCATCTTTGTGAGGAACACAGCATCCCTTATGTGTTCCTCCTCCTTCTGTGCTCAGAATATTCCATGCACATTTCATCACTGCAATTCACAGTGCTTTATAAGTGTGTGCCTTTCTCCCTCACAGGAATATCATTTTCTTTTTATTATCCACAGTAAGTTCTCAGAAGTATCTGTTGAATTTATAAGTGAACATTAGGTGAGATATTTTTTACTGAGGTTCACTTCTTCATAGCTTTTTAAGAAAGAAATACTGCTCTGTTTTAGGCATATCTTTAGTACGCAAGCCACTTTCTCATATAGCCGAATAGCTTTTTCCTTCTTCATCTTTCTCACTTTCTTCATCTACAAAAATATTAGTACATCAAAAAGCACAGTTATAGAGAACAAATGGTATGTGTATAAAGAGGCCCAGTTATTTAATATCACTGCATCTTTCTGGTTTTCAAGGATAGAAGTTTACTTGTGGCAAGTCCGTATAATGTAATACTAGATAAACAGGATACTGGACTGTCCAAGTGCCATTAAACAGCATCCCTCTCAAAGTTGGAAATGTGTTTACTCAGCACCTGGGGAGTCATCTGCTCATGTGATTAGCACATGGGTTTTATGAGGAAAATTAATTACAGTAGTAAAGTACTATTTCAAACATTGCTTATGTTGGAAAGGATTAGCCAACATGGAAGATAGCATTCCCAAAGTCAGAGAACATGGAGAGGCAATATGTGTGGGGTTCTTAACTGCATCTAAGGGACATCACAGATGAGATTCAGGGGGTTTCCCTGGTATTTTATGCAAAAATTTAGATATATTTATTTTTCTTTGGAGAGGGTCCACAGCTTTCATATCTCATTGGATAACACATGTGTGAGCTCCGTGACCACAGACAAACTCACAACCTGTGTTCACCATTTCATTGGTAAAGTTACCCAACCTGAGTCTGCTGCCTCACTTATAAAATAAGAGGGTTGGCCTAGGCACTGGATCTCTAAGATTCTATATTTTTCTTACAACCAGTCTTCAGGCAAAATACATGGTTTAATAGCAGCAGATTGATTATTTACAATATGCTGTGTGCTGACTTAAACACTTTACATACATTGCTCCATATATTTAATCCTCACAATAACCCAAAGTGTTAGATGCTATTATTTATGACTATTATTATTTTATAATATATTTATCATCATCATCATCATCATCATCATCAGGACTGTGCCTACCATATTGTAAGTTCTATGAGGGCAGGAACCTTGTCTCGTTTTGTTCACTACTCTATATCCAGTATTTATCAAAGTGCATGAAACATAATAGGTGTCCAATAAAAAGTCTGTTGAATAATGCATTAAAACGAATACATAACTAGCAAAAATGCCCTGAATTCCTCAGGGGAACATATTATCATGGGATTTCATTCCACCTCACTTTCTTGTCGCCTCCTGCTCCCTTAATCCTATTTTTACCTACCTCCTCCTCTTCTGCTTCCCACCCCCACCTGCAAGAGCCCACTTCCCCTTTATTCTCCTCAACCCCTATCATTTGCTTCTGGACCTAGCCATATTCTTTGTCAAATTATTCTTTGCTCTAGGACTATATTACACTTTGCTCTTTACTCTTTCAAGAACTCTATCAAAGTTCTCATTATGTATTCAGATTTTAGGAAGGTAATCTGATTAAAATAACTAATTCACTTAACCTTCCCAATGAGACTCCTAGTTCATCAAAATGATCTCTGTAATTGGTGAAATTTTAGAACATTTGTAAAGTATTAAATAAGAACACTTATCTAGCCTTGCCTATAAAATGCTGCAATAATGAGACTCTGGACTTAAGAATGAATGCTTCAACCAATATCCACTGAAGCTCCTGGGCTTGCCAACTTGGCAGTCTACTGCTATGACATTTACTTAGGGCTTTTGGAGTATGCATATGCTATCCTCCTGTTTGACCTGGACCATGCCCCTTGTTTTCTTTCTGCCCCACACTTTGTTTGTTATCTTGTTGACACTTTCTTAGTATCTTCCCCTAGCTCACCCTGGTTTTAGCTACCTTACCTGGTCTAAGTACTGAAAGATTTAAGAAACATCCAAAATAGATGGGCTGAGATGAGGGTAAGAAAACTTCTTTCTCATGCTTAGCTGAGAGAGCAATGAGCTGCTGTTCTACTTCCCTCTCTTATGTTTGCCTCCTTCCAGTAGCCTGAATCCCAAGATACCAAAAGAATCATTACTGTCAAAGATGTCTTCTCTTTTCTGTTTCAGGGCTTAGCATTTGCTGTTCTTTTCCTTAAAGCACTTCTCCCATAGCTTCCCATGGTGTCTCCTGCTCCTTTTTTGGGTATCAATTCAAATTTTACACCTACAGATCTTCCTTGACTCTCTGATTGGAGTGGATCCTTTTCCAGTCACTCTCCATCACACTGTTCTCTTTTATCTTCTTTCTAGCGTTTATTGAACTTCAAAAAATTTATGTTTGTATGTATGTACTTACTTCCCTATTTACTTAAATGTTTATTGTTTGCTTCTTTCTGCTACCATATGAGATCATGAGGACAGAGATCTGCCTATCCTCCTCATAGCTGTATCTCCAGGACCCTAGACTGAACTTGGCCTAGCACACAGTAGGCATTTAATAAATAATACCACAGCTCTCATATCACCAAACCTCCAGAAGGATATACCAAAATGTAGAAGCTGAGGTAAACAGAATCTGCTATGTGATTACCACCCTCACCTTGACTATCCTTGGCTCTATATACAGTCCTGGCTGAAGTGGTCAGAATACCCATGGATATTCAAAACCTTCAACAATTTTTATCTGACTATGCAAATAAAGATGGAATTTCCACATTTTGTAGAGAAAGTGAATGAGGTCCTTTACTCTCTAGCTTTGTTTGAGAATTAGTTTAGGGGAATAATAATGAATTGTCCACCATTATTTTGTTTTTGTTTCACCAACTGGTAAGTTTTAGGTGAGCAAAATTAGAATCTGTGAAAGTTGTTATAACTGAGAATCTTATTTATTAACTCACTGGTTTTATTCCTCCTTTCTCTTTGCATCCTCATCTTCTTTTCCAACCTCTTCCCTTTCTTCCTCTACTTAAAAAAAAATATTTATAATGCAAAGCCATGATTCATGTGGAGTTTTAATCTTAATGGCAATCTTAACTCTGCCACTTGAAGTTAATTCAAACTGCAGAGATACACAGTTAAAAAACTGGTGATAAAATTGCTTTTTTATTTTAGAAAGTGTTTAGAATGGGTATTAGTAAATTCAACTTATGAAATAAACTAGAGTTTGTTAATAAAACAAAAAAGCTTGGGAATAGCTTTCAAATAATTTAATTTTTTATCTTAACACAATATTGTAAATCATTTATCAATATATTTCAATAAAAAAGTTATAAATAATTTTTGAATTTTTGAATTAAAAAATTTACTTTCCATTAAACATACACACAAATAAAAGGCTTTTTAAATGTTTGCCACAATATACAATAAAATGCTTCTACCTTGGATGAAGGAGGTGAATTATGGTCAGACGTGTGTGTATATGTGTATGCACATACACACTGACAGCTGGGCTGTTTGTACAGGACTGCCAAGTTCATTTATCACCTGATGATATATTAATTATTATGCCAATGATAATGATAACAATAAGAGCAGCAGATATTTGAGTAATTTACTAAGTTCCAGGCAGGGTGGCTTACAAAATTATCTAATTTAATCCTACAACTAGTTAATTGTGTGTCAGGCAGTGTTATCACCATGTTACAGATGAGAAAACTGAGCCTTTAGCCAGTGAGCAGCAGAGCTGAAATTCATATACCCATGCTTGCTGACTTCTTTGCACACCATCCATTGGGAGCCTTGTAATTGGACACCTTTCCAATAAACTACTTAATGGTCTTCCAAAAAAGATTCCTAACAATCCAGTCCATCCATTCATTCCCCAATAAACTAGATTTGAGATGGGAGAGCTTAATTTATTTAGACAAAACATCTTGATAACAATTTGATAACATTATCCATTCTGCTTCATTATGCCCTCTGATGGTATCTCTCCTCCTCAGCTGAGTGAAATTAGGAAAGAAAGCTGAGTAGGAGAGCAAAAAATTGAAATACGAAATTGAATCATATTTTCTCAGGAAGAGTCAATTCAACAAACACACTGTCTAGCCATGTATAAGGCATTGTGTGGAATACACACAGGACGTTTGTCCTACCCTCAAATAGTTCATTATCATTTATCTAGAGGGAATACATATATATATATATATATATATATATATATATATATATATATACACGCACACGCACACAATTTGTGATGGTAAAGGTAGGATCATTATCACCATTATTTAGTGAGCACTTCCACTATATCCTAGGTGCTATGATAAGTATTTGCTATTAATTTAAAATCTCACACCAACTCCAATTATTATCCCCATTTTATGGATGTAAAATCAAAAGGTAAGAGACTCATTCTATATCCCACCATTAGTAACTGGGGAAATTTCCTTTGATCCAAAGTGTGCTTCACAGCAAAGCTCTGGTCCCCTATGGCTGGGCTGCCTTGCCCTAGGAAAGACTGTGATAGATGCTGTAAAAAAAAAGGTAGACAATTGAATTCCAAACACACCAAACAAAATTGTAATATAAGAATAATTGCTAACCAAAAATAAGTGATCAGGATGTTAGCCATTAGTCAGTCTCCCACACTTTGCTGGAGTGAAAACTTGACTAAAAATGTACACTAGACTTGGTATTCCAAAAACATCATAAGCATGAACCATGTAGATGTGATTCCAGTGTAATGGGCTCTTATGGTCCTGGGCATCTATAACTTACAGCCTCAGGGGAGGCCCTTGTACAACTGTAGAGTCACTAAGGTAGAAAGAAGAGAAACTTTTGATGGAAGGCTGAGAGATAGAAAGGTAGAGATGAGAAGGGGGGTGGTCTTTACCTATCCAAATAGCTACTTGCTATTTTCTAAGAGCACTGTGATTGCTCGGGAACTATTGCTCAAATTTCCCCAGCACCTGCCATTCCTTAAAGGAGGGATTGCAAAACAGCTGCCTCCAAACTCTATAGGCTTTGTGGGCCTGTACAACATTTTAAAAATCATTATTTAAATATACTTAAAGAAGGCTTGCCATTTTTTCCAGTTTTATGAGATATAATTGACATATGGCACTGTATAAGGTGTACAGCATAGTGATTTGTCTTACATACATCGGGGTTTTCCATTTTTAATCCCACTGTCTCTCTCTAATTTTATATCTGGCTCACTATGAATTTTAAGTCTGGGCTCTGTAGCATTTGAGTTCATAAACTCTGCTTTAAAATTTCTCCAAGAAAAATTTAAACATGAATAAAATGACCTTTCCAAAACATTGGTCAAGGCATAAATGATCCCTGTTGAACAAGAATCAAATGCAAGAGTTTATCAAAAAGCCACACAGATCTAGAGTTTATATACACCTGAAGGTTAAGCTCACTCTACCTCTTGGAATTCAGCCACCAAAGCACTTTGGCCCTAATTGATCATATTTAGTGCCAGAAGCCAATTAGGAGCGGAAAGAGACCCTGGAGCTATTTTCAAGGAATGCAGACCAAGAGGCTGTATAACAAAAAAGTTATGACAACCATCATTTCTAAAAACACAATTGAATGTACTGGTGGAGGTGAATAAGTAAGTGAGTGGAGTCATGCCTAACAGTTTACATCCATACTACAAAAGCTGTCCAATATTCCACTTAACATTGGCTAGGAAATGAGTGATGAGCCTGCACTATAACCCAAAGCACCTCAAACAAAAATATTCATTCTTCCCTAAATCCACACCTGCACTGCCTTTTTCTACAAAAAGGAGTTATTTTGCCTTAAAGATATGGTATTAGTGTTAAGGTGTTTCTAACTGACTTATGGACAATTTAACTTAGTCATAACCAAAGCTTCACATAAAGTATACACATGAGCACTAACAGGCCTTGATATGTTAAGGGGAAAAAAGATTCTTCACTAAGCCATTCTGACACATCACCATTCCAACATGCTGAGCCTGCTTTGTCCATGAACAATTGAGAACAGATGCATCACTGAACACATTAAAAGCAAAGAAATGTAGAAACCAAAGGTTCACACTTCCACTTAATGCTGAGCAGCACTGTGTGAGTGTGCAATAATGTATATCATGTTTGATGGATTATTTTCAAATTAAAACTGGAACCAGTATCACCACATGCTCTTTTTTCATTTATAATATTCTGATGTAGAATTCACTTTGTGTTTAACCACTCATCATAACGCAAAAAAAAAAAAAAGAGAGAGAAAAGAAACCACATTAGATGAAAAAAACCAAGATTTTTCCTACTCTAAATTTAACTCATAAGAGGGAAAAAAAAACCCAAATTGACTCCATTTGTAGTACTGTGTTCTGTTTCGGCATCCACACTTTGAAAAGGGATAGCAATAAACTGAATGAGAGTTAAAGACGTTGCCAGGAGAGCAAAAGGCAGTATGCTATGAACAACTGAAGGATTCAGGGATATTTAATGTATCCTAAACATAATGTATAGGAAAAATTATCCCAATATCCCCCTGAGCTTCATCTGTAACACCCAGTACTTCTGTCTTACTATCAATCTCAGTTGTTATGGCTTCTAATTGTCATTTCCACCAGACTATCAGCTCCAGGAGGTTCAAGAACCCTGTCTTCTTGCTTGTCTTTGTATCTACTACACCTATCAGAATATTTGTCAATAAGAAGAAACTTTATATTGTTCTACTAATGAATGACTGAGTAAAGAAAACCCATGACCATGTGCGACCCAACAACTAGACTTAACTACAAGGTAGATTATGCCACAATATGAGGTTGAAGATTTTCTAATAGTTAGAAGCATATAAAGTTGGAAATGGCTGCTGAGGTGTTTAAGTAGAGGTGAGACCACAAATAAGCATGGGTGTAGATAAACAAAAATCAAACCCTGGGTCCTGAATTATACCTTCCAATTTTTAAGATACTTGCTAACCCTGAGGCTCTATGTTGATAACATAGGCCCTCCCCAAATTTGAGTCATAATTTAAACTAAAATCATTGGGACTCTTCTGTGATTAGAATTACATGGACAATTTTTCAAACCAAGAGGTTCAATTCTCACTTACCTTCTATTTGGCTGTATATTTATTTTGCTCCAGTTGAATCAAAGGCAATATGGTATATGCTTTACCATAAACTATTTTACTTTTTCTATTCACTATGCTTTCTTTCAAAATACATGGGCCCAAGCATTGACTTAATAGAGCTAAAATGGCATTTCTCACTAAAGAAGCCTTTAACATTTTGGCCACAAGGCAGGGACAAAGCATACCATAGACAATTAACACAGTTCATTCACTCTCACACCATTGAATTTAATCACAGAAAATGATCTCTGTACTTCATGCAACCAGTGTCTGCTTTTAATCATAGGGTGGTTAAGCTACTTACCACAACAGAATAATAAATCTTGAATCCAGGTTTAGCCACAAAGTAGTCATCAGACTTGAATGTTATTTTAATCTGGTTTGTCCTTGATGTTATCCTTGGAGGAACTTCCTTGTGTCCACACCATCGTCCTCTAATAACGGTGCTGGTTTCAGATATATCTTCAACTTCCACAAAATCATACCTAGTACCAATTTGACATAAACTTTGATTAAAGTAGACTTTGAAATTCATACTTTCACTGAGACATTGAAACTAACATATGTGATTTCTCATGACCTATCATCTGAAATGAAAATTATAACCTACAGATATTTTAGAAGGAAAACTAGTTTTTGGATTAGGTTTCTCAAATTCAAACTTCAACAATCTATTCGGAGGAAACACCCTTACACACTTTTAGCCATAACTCTTCCTAAGTCGTCAAAAATCAAAATGGGCTACTTTCTGAGCATCTGCCTCATAAGGTTTTCCTGGAAAAACTAACAAGTATAAGCTATTGTCATATTTTAGGGGATGTAGCTCTAATTATATACCCAAATATTTACTATCTCAAGTTTTTAAACAAATTCCCACTTTGAATTAATTTACCATATCCAGTGTTTCCTTAAGAAAGGAAATGATCTATACCTATACAGCACATAAAATCAGCACTCTCATTGTAGAAAATAAATGGTAAAATAAAAAAGACTATTTTCTCTTTTTGGAAATTGTCTTTTGGAAGGATCATATCACAAACTATGACATTTATCATAATGGAAACACATGACTTTGAGGAGGGATTTGCACTAGCCAATATTGGAAATATCTGGGCTATGTGTGAATGAGGGTAAGACCATGGGTTCACCACTGGCACCAGTCAGAGAAACACAGGATCCCGGGATTGAAGAAGACAGGAAAGACATTTTAGATATTCCACAGAGTTGTTTGATCCTCAAAAACCCTCCACAGCGTCTCACTTTTTCATCACATAATAGGACATCTTCAAGTGACCAAGTTGACATCTTCTAGGGATCATTTATTCTATTTTCAGACACCCAAGATCTTAAAACATTCAGCTTGAGAGCTGAACTCTGTGCCTTTCAGTTCTGGGCATCAGTGTCTCACTCCTCCAATCTACCTCTCCTCAAATGACCTCAGATGCTAAAGTCACAATGCAAACGAGCACTCAGGGTGAGCATTCAAGGTGAACAGTGGCAGAAGTCTCATATCCATTTTATATTTTCCTGTCACATTGCCAAAAGGAATCAGCATGAGAACCAACAGGTCTGAATATGAAAAAAAATCTAATACAACTTTACTGGTCTTACCCACGCACCTCAGAGCTCTTATTGGATCAGGCAGGGTGATCTAAGGAGGCGGCAAGCATAATAAAATGGTTACTAAATTTCATTGACAGTAATTTGTGAGGCCTTTATGTCCTTTGCCTCAGTTTCCTAATGAGTAAAATAAGAAGGTTTATGTAATTTTACCAGCTGAATATCTCTTGGGTGCTATGTAAATTAACTACTTAATATACGGTGTTGAAAAGTGAAAAGCACTAAGAAAGAATCACTGTTCCAGCAATAAAATATTACAGTGTAAACATCAAGGAGGTTTGGAACAGATGGGAGGAAATCAATTGCATTTCATTTTATATGCAATATATGTGAATCATATTTATTGCACAAAGCAAGAATATACTTGAAACTTTGTTAATAATGCAAGAGGTCACTTTTGTTTTTTAAAAAACACAACATCAGCACAATTTTTACTCTGGGTCTGAAGTCAAAAGAGCACCATTTTGGTTCAGGGAGGGTCCTGAGGCAGGTCTCTGATCTGCCTCTTTCCCTGCTTCCTCTCCCCTTTACCTCTTACTTCTCTACCTCGTTCCATAAATTTTTAGGAGCAACTTGATTTGATGAAGGGTCTGGAAAAGAAACCATCCTAACTTCCTCTCCTAGTTTTAAGGTCAGGACGCCAAAAGGACTCAATCACTACCAGATCAAAATCCTGCTCTGCAGTGGAGACCAGTGTCTCTTCAATGATATCACCTTTAATAATCTTCTTTTTTTTAAGATATCTTTATTGGAGTATAATTGCTTTACAATGTTGTGTTAGTTTCTGCTGTACAACAAAGTGAATCAGCTATAAGTATACATATATCCCCATAATAGTAGCTTTTCATTTGTTTCCAAAGTCTTTTTTTTTTTTTTTTTTGAGCACAGAGAATGAGTTCTCCCTTTCAAGGCTGAAAAGACACAAGGTCTCTTCAAGCTTATTCTCTTTGTAAATATTAACTGGCTCTTCCTGCATGTATTCATCTCTGCTTTCTGGCATACTTTACCCTCTATGGTCCTAGAAAGTAACAGTCACTGCTGTTACTCTTGAAAAAACAGCAACATAATAAAAGCTGTCAGCATAATAGACATGCAATAAAGGACAGCCAAATTGGAAGTACCCGATTTTGATTTTTATTATTCAAAGTAAAATAAACCTGCTGAAAGAATTTAGCAGTTTAGTAGTAGTTCATTGGCAATGCAGAACAAGTTCGTGCAGTAAAGTACAGAAAGGAAAAAGAAAATCCTCTGCATCTTACACATGCTAATTAAGTGAATAAGATGCTGTGAGCTGACAATTCAGAGAACAACAGCCAGGGCTTTCTCTGATAAACATGCTAAGAAGGGAGAAGATTATCAGGTGCAGCTTTCATCTTCTGCTGACCCAGAAACTACAGGAAGAAACAGACCTCTGAGGAGCACACTGATCCTGGGAGGTGGCCTTCTCTTCCTTCTTACACATATCTGAGGCCTTAAAATTACGATTTCAGGTAAGGACCTGACAGGGTCCTTGCCATCATCATCTCCCAGTGCTGGGTCAGTTCCTGGAGCCCAGCAGATGGAATACACTCCTTAAGCTCTGGCAGGCTTGCACCAGAGCCGTGTGACATGGCGCAGGTGACCCAGGATATTGGATGCATCTACCTGCTCCCAAAGTTTGTTCTAGACCTGGCCAAGATAGGGGCCCCCAGATTCCCCCCTTCTCTGGGAGTCACACAGCCTGGCTCTGACAATTGCAGGAGTGAGTTTCTGTGAGTCATGCCAGGTTACCAGGCTTTCTGCAGAGGCAGTCTGCGCTCCAATTTATTTTGTCCATTAGGACTGACATAAAGGCTTTTTGAAAAAGAAGTTGAGTATCTCGGGTAGGTCCGGAGGGCCCCAAAGAGAAGTCTGATGTGATGTTTTAAATCTTTTTTTTTCTACTTTGAAATTTTACCCTAAAATGGATTTTATTTCCCACTTACCTACAGATATCATTTTCCGCTTCCTCTAATCCAAACTGATTGTCAAAGGCTAGCTGTATCCTTGTTTTCTCCTGGGAATGGAGCCGCCAGGTTAGAAGCAGGTTCCTGGGGTAGCTGTTTGGGAAGCGGGGACTCTGCACATGGCCGTGTCCTGTCACCTGGATGGTTTCATCTCTTCGGTACAAGTCTGTGAGGTGATTGCTCTCTGTTAGTAGTCACAACTTGTAGAAATTAGTATGTTGCTCCAATTACAGGAAAGCAAAAAAAGAACAGTTTAAAACACATCACATTTCAAAGCACTTCTTGATTTTGTTTAAAAACATAAGGCCAAATGGCAGCCTTGTGGTTAAACAAACAACATCCATATTTTTTCTATTATCCTCTACCTCCCCAAATTCTTCATAAATCTAGGCTTGATGCCTAATATTTGGTACTTTGGGAGCTCTCTTAACATCATTTTTGACAAGCAAAATTAATGATTATCTCAGAACTCAGGCTCATTTCAATCGGAATTAAAATTGAACAAATATTTCAAATAGTTCATCCTTCCTCTTTTCCATGTAATACAGCTGACCCTTGAGCAACACGGGTTTGAACTGTGTGGGTCCGTGGATTTTTTTCAATAAATACATATATGTACTGTAAATGTATTTTCTCTTCTTTATGATTTTCTTAACATTTTCTTTTTTCTAGTTCACTTTATTGTAGAATACAGTATATAATACATATAACATACAAAATATGTGTTAATCAACTGTTTATTTAACAATAAGGCTTCCTGTCAACAGTAAACTATTAGTAGTTAAGTTTTGGGAAAGTCAAAAGTTATATGTGGATGTTTGACTGTGTGGGGTATTGGCACCCCTAAACCTCACTTTGTTCAAGGGTCAACTGTACAAACAAACATTTTTTTTCATTGACAATGTAACAGTAAATCTTCAATGATTAGCCCAGGATATACTCAATAAATATTGTTGAATGAATGAACAACTGAGTGAAAAACAAATTAAAAGAATCTAATGATGTTTAATGACCATTTATTTTATAATCAAATGACATTTTCCAGTTGTTTCTCCATCATAAAAATCATAATTTTTTGGCCTTCGTTTTTGGTGACTTAAAATAGTTCCAATTCTAATTCTATTTTCCATATGTTGTATAATAAAGAACTTGTCTGATCTTTGTCCTGGGTTCCTAAAAGGGAACTTCTAAACCCCTAAAATTTCCCAAGTGATGCAAGTGTCTTTGTTATTCATGGTAGGCCCCTGGGGCCATACCTGATTTTATGCTAATGAGGTGATTCTCTGTGGGCCCTTAAATAGTTTCAGGATGGGGACTGGCTATAACAGAAAGACCAATCATGTGGCTTTGAGCTCTGATATCAGCCTGACTTTCCAACCTCCCTGGAGCTAAGAGGCCTTGGAGCCCTAGCCTGTTGCCACCAATTCAATCAGTCATGTCAACAGAATGAAACCCTTATAAAAACTCTTGTCACTGAGTCTTGGGTAAGCTTCCTGGTCCGTGATACACACTGATGTGCTAGGAGGGTGACATGTCCTGAGGACATGAAGCTTCATGATTCGGACCTTCCCAGTCCTCACCCTACAAGTGTCTTTATTTGGCTGGTCCTGATTTGTACTCTTTATAGTAAAACTGTAATTGTAACTATAGTGCTTTCTTGAGTTCTATAAGTTGTCCTAGCAAATTATTAAACTCAAGGGGCTTATAGGCAACCCTGAATTTATAGCCAGTTGGTAAAGAGTATGGGTAACCTGGGTACCTCACAATTTTCAATGGGTGACTGAAGTACAGTCTTGTAGGGACTAGGCTCTTAAGCTATGAAATCTGACCTAACTCCAGGTAGTTTGCTTCAGAATTGCACCGTACAGTGGACCCATTTTTCCTATCTCCCAATGTCCAGAGTTCTTTGCACTTGAGATTTTGGCTTTTTAGACTCCTCTGTAAGCAGAACTCCAGCCACAGTCTATTTATGTCCTCCTGCAGAGAGTTTACTCCAAAGCCTATAATTCAATGAGCTTAGTCAGGGAGGCCTAAATTGCTGGTGGAAACCACTGAAAGGTTGGGTTGTGGAGGGTGGTTGTTAAAGCTTCCAAAATAAGAGAAGGAGAGTGAACAAGGAATCAGAATGTGAAATGCAAAAGCTTCTCTCCCTTTTACAAATGTTCTGGTATGTATGAGAATTTCAACTTTTTTTTTTTTCTTTTTTTGGCTAATTCAGTGTTTAATGTGTTGTGCTTGCCCAGCTAGCCTTTGTGTGGGAGACAGTCTTAGGAAGAGCAAAGGTGGCTGGAGGAGCTGATGTCCCCACTCCCTGCATCTGGACTAGGAGATCAGAGCACTGGCTCTGCAGTCATGTCACGGTGCTCTGGTCCCAGAGCTAATGCTCTTAACTTCTGTGTAAGAGAAGGCATTTTTCCTTCTTAGTCTGAAATTTGCTAGAGGCAATTTGAGATTCTTTGCTATCTGTAATCCACTTTGACTTCTGAATCACATTGTTTATATATAATTTATAACTTCATGCCAAATTCAGGGCTATTCTTAGCAGAAGAGTTGTAATGAATTATAGATACAGAGAGCAACCTATCAGGTTAAACCTGAGATAGTTACCAAGTGTTATATACAAAGTCACATTCTTGAATGAAGGCATTTACTTTGGTGTTCCAATAGTAACTGACATTTATGGAGCAATAACTGTGTGCCAGGCATTCCAATAAGTTGTTTAAATTATTTCATTTAATCTTCACAACAACTCTATGCAAATAGTAATATCCCCACTTTACAAAGGAGGAGGCTCAGAGAGTTTAAGAAACTTATGACCTCAGGGCACAAAGCAGGTGGTGAAATCAATATCTGACCCTAGACAGTCTATCTTCAGCACACACACTCTTAATCAGAACACTGTACTAGTTGTTAAACTTTAAAAATATGAAATATGTCATTTTTCATAGCGAGGGAATAATTTTGATTTATGTTTATATGGCAAGAATATAAGTTCTTATTTTATATTTTAATACAGAAGGAGGTTCACATCCTCATAACTTTGAGTTATGCATTGGATGTTTTTTAAAAAGCAAATTAAAATGAAAGGAAAAAAGCCAAAATGTTTTGTCTATTCTGTCCCTAAACCTTTAAGCAATCTCAGCTCACCCAACCAAGTATCCCGGGAGCTCATGAAATCACTGCAGGCACTATTACTTACTCTGGGATTCATCTAGAACAACTGTTGTTCTCAAAGTGTGGTCCCCAGACCAGCATCATCACCTGGGAGCTTGTTAGAAATGTAAATTATCAAGGCCCCATCCCAGACTTATTGAAGCAGAAATGCTGGAGGTGGAGCTCAGCACTAATGTTTTAATAAGCCTTCCAGGTGATTCTGATGCTCCCAAAAGTATGAGAACCACTGACCACCTCATACCTTCTACTCTTCTGCTTCTTATTCTTGATTCCCCTGGCTCCTTCACTACCTTGCTTTGACTCCATACCTCACATCTGATTTTTCTTCTTACCTCCCTCACTGATGATCTATCTTGGATTCACTTTCCTGTCTTTGACCTTGAAATCTTCTCTGGGGCATCGTTTTTGATACACAGTGACCTAGGGTAAGAGCTACGTACCTTAGTGTCTTTGACCCCTTATCTAACTGTCCCTATTTCATGGAATAGTCATTCCTGGTCCTAATAGATGCATTTGGTAATCATCGTCACAAATTATGTGTAAGGGGAAACGAAATCACAAATAATGGTAGTACTTTTATTTCTTCTTCTCAGATAATAATATTATCTATGACAACATAAGATCCAAAAGGTAAATGCTGAGTTATTAGAAGTAAGGGTTAAAATATTTCATCAATGATTCCATAGGAACAAATAATGATATCTCTGCAGCCTGTGCCACCTCACACAAATTCAGTGGAACAGTACAGAAATACTCATTTGTCCCACTGCCTCCATAAGACATCCAGGAGCCAGCAGCATGACTGATAGTCACAAACCCAATGTACCACAG
The DNA here is from genome assembly GCF_964165515.1 of Mesoplodon bidens. NCBI lineage: Eukaryota > Metazoa > Chordata > Mammalia > Artiodactyla > Ziphiidae > Mesoplodon > Mesoplodon bidens. Next base: position 28,459,630 of record NC_138164.1, on the reverse strand, counting down.
CTAAAAGCCAAAAGCAAAGAATGGTCATTGTGTCAGGAAATGCCTAACTTGCAAAGGGATTTATTATAACATTTCATTTGTAAAATGGCTGTTTCATGATCATACCATACATCATAGGAACAATGTTTGCCCAGAATGTAGGCTGAGTGTTATATAAACCAAACAGTACCACTTCTGCTGCTAAACAACCACAATATGACCACTTAATTTTTGTGGGGTGCAATATAGTTTACAAGCATCCAATTTTGTAAGTCTATCATAAATATAAGTTTACAAAAAGTAAATATCATTGCAGTAATTATCATTGCCTTCATTCTGCTTTTTTCTTTTAAATTTATTTATTTTTTTTATATTACTTTAACAGGTAACGAAACCAACACACAGAAGTTAAAGTGATTTGCTGTAAGTCAAAAGAATGGAAGGGTGGTATATGGAAGAGTGGAGTCTTGAATTTAGCTCCATCATGTTCTAGTTCTGGTGACTTTCCCCACTACAACAAAGAGCAGCATCAGACACACCATATCATCTTTCTGGCTTCTGTTTCCTAAGCTAATAGTTTAGGGGGCTGGGCTAACATGACACTTAAGATTTTTTTCAGGTCTAAATGACATGACAACTCAACAATTTTCTTTCAAGAAGACAGAACTGCCAGTGGTTTGACTGTGACTAACAGACATGAGTGAGGCAATAATGAGACAAGGGAACCTGAAATCCAAAATCTTCAGCAGGCTAAACAGACACTTTTCCCATCTAACAATGGTAGTATAAATAGTTGTATGCTGTCATTGCTGTCATCTAAAATAAGAGTACAAATGGATATTTCTTTTTTTTTTAATTTTGTTTTCTTTTTTAAAAATTTATGTATTTTTTGGCTGCATTGGGTCTTCGTTGCTGCGTGCAGGCTTTCTCTAGTTGCGGCGAACAGGGGCTCTCTTCGTTGTGGTGCACGAGTTTCTCATTGCGGTGGCTTCTCTTGTTGTGGAGCACTGGCTCTAGGCACGCAGGCTTCAGTAGTTGTGGCACGTGGGCTCAGTAGTTGTGGCTCACGGGCTCTAGAGCACAGGCTCAGTAGTTGCGGCACAGGGCTTAATTGCTCCGTGGCATGTGGGATCTTCCTGGGCCAGGGCTCAAACCCATATCCCCTGCATTTGAAGGCAGATTCTTAACCACTGTGCCACCAGGGAAGTCCCACAAATGGATATTTCAACACGTTGTTCAAACATATATATGAAAAACTTTCTTATCAACTAGAAAAGTGCCCCTGGCGTGTAACTGGCCACTTAGCCTATCAATTTGTGAACACATTGTGGAGGAATGTAAATAAATCCCTTAGTGTAGACACAACGTATTCTATGTTTTGCTTTTTTAAAATTTAAGTAGAGGCTTCTCTCTGAGGCTGGTTAGGTATAAGCATTTAAAAAAAGATACTAAAAGATGCTTTATAATTTCTTTGAAAGTTTCATAGGAAAGTAAAAAATATATATATGCAGAATATTACATGTCTTGAGGGAAAGGACTATGTCTTCTTTACCAACGTAACCCTAGAGCCTTACCAGTCTGGGCATATGGAGACTTTCAAAACATATCTGGTAAATACATACGTAGATGAATGGTTACTGCAAATAATGCATATGCAGAGCTCCTAAACACTGAAAGGCATTTTGAGGTAAGATAACAAATAAAAGGCAGTTTTATCAGAAATAAAGTTGAAAACTACCCAAATATTTTATTTCTAAGAAATTTAATTTTGATGTAGCTGGTGTGCCTGACATTTGTGGGGACACATCTAGCATGAACATTAAAGGACTATTTTGGAAAGAGTTCCATTGAAATGATCCTGCTTGCCATCTGGATCAGACATCAATTATAAAATAACTGCCTCTTTTTCTGCGCTATTTCCATCAAAACCTATACTACCAGGCTCACCAGAGTCAATCCACATCACCCTTTAAAAAGCTGTGACCAAGAAAGAAGAGAAGAACAATGCTGGACTAAAGCAGGAGAGTTTGTTGCTATAGCTGGGATCTACTCTCAGATCTATCCAGCAATATATGAAATCAGGTGACTGACTAGATCTCCCCCAGGGTCTCATCCTATGCAACCGTCTAATTTAGAAAAGCAAGCTCAGAAAGACTAATCAAGAGTCAGGCCTGTGACTGCCTAATGCACTATTATTATTATTATTAAACTACCTCTAATAATCTTTGCACTCTCCCTCAACTAATGACATCTTATACAAGAGTGTCCTAGAACAAAAATAGTACCTTCATTGGCGAGACATCACGCAGTGTATTGTTGAAGAGGGAAAAAGAAACAAGGGAGAGATGGAGAACATAAAGGAGAGTAGGGCAGGAGTCCCTAACTTTAAAATGAATAAGTCAATTTGTAGAACAGACCCTAAAATACACAATTAGGATTAAACTGAATTTAATTAGATCATTTTTTAAAAATTATCTCCTAACTTAAAAAGCACAGGGCTGGAGTCTCACCCTGTGAACTGCTAAAGGTGAAAATTAGACTTTGTTAACAATGCTAGTTTAAAAATCAGCATGAAAGCATTTTCAACATTGTTTTCCTCAGTGTTTCCTGAGGACTGAAGCTTGCAATCAATGAACTAAATTCCTCCTGGGACTGCCAGCGGGCCAATCTTCATTAAGGAATTTTTGGTTAACACCTGGCCCGTGGTCTGGCAAGAACCAATCTTCCAAAAGCCTATAAAAGCTTTCTAAAAACAACCATTCCCTGTGCTCACTCTGCTTTTAAGCAACTCAAGAGCAAAGCTGATTAAACGTCAGACATTTATTTAGAATTCTCTAGCAGAGATTTTTCTAAGAACTCAGTAGTAATACAAAACCTTTCTGTTTATAAAGGTTTGAGGAGGAAGGAGTTGGTTGTTTGCCAGTTACATATCTTTTTATTTTTAATTATAATTCCCTTTTGCACAAACCAAAGTGTTAATGTTTTATAAACAAACTTCCTCAGAGTAACAATTTTCAGATGATAGTTTTGGAGAGTAATCAATTGATAAATCCCAGAGCTCAAAATTATTCTTCTTTAAAAATCTGAGTCCATCAGAAAAGAAAAAAAGAGTATCGTAAAGTCCTTTTGAACATTCTCCAGTAACAGTCACCAGGAGTGTAGTAATGCCCTAAGTACTACATTGATATTTATTATTCCTCACCTCACTAGATCTTTTAAGGAACAAGGATTTGTCTTGTTATTGTACAACAATGAGCAATTATACTGTTTCCTTCAAGACCACTTGTATTTTATAGGTAGATTATAGAAGTGATTATAAAATTACATTAAAATGGAAATAATTTTTGGTCTAAGGTTTTAGAAAATTAAAATCAGTGAAAATAAAGATTACCCTAAAATAACTATGCTGTATTTTATCACATCAAGATAATTCAAATTAATTAATTCTCTGATAATTCTCTTCTACTGTAGTCTCTTTGTGTTGTGATGTTGTTTACATGTAAAGGACGTGAAAAAAATGAAACAATAACATTTGGAACTGTGGCAGATGGGGAAGGGCAATGTTGAACGGCATGACAGAGAATATTATAGATTAGGCTGCTGAAAAGCGAGATCTTTTCAATCACACCAACTTAACACACCCAGAAAACAAGACAACCCTAATGACAAAAATATCTGCTTTTCCCACTGCCAACATAGCTCAGAGATATAGGAAGGTAACAGGCAAAACAGAAAGAAAATTCATTCTCAGAAAGCAGTAGATTTAGTATTTTTTCTAGAAAACACTTAATATAGGAAAACCAACATTCTTAGAAACACTGTCAAGGAAAGCTACTTAAAGTATGAACTTTCATTATTCTCAAAGAGTGAGAATTCTCTGAAATTATTTTACAGGGTAAGTTTCTGGAAGATGTAATCAGTCCAACAAAGCTGACATGGAATTGAACAGTGTGCAACAGAAGCTGACCCTGAAATACCCTAATGTTTAAAAACTTGATTCATGTGGCAAAGACAAAACATTTTGTTAATCACATCTGACTAAAGGGCTCATCAATTCCTAAGAGAAAACTAACTGGGAGTTAATATAAGAATCACATGGTTTATTGTTTGTGGTATATATACACACACACACATACATACATACATACAAATTTATATTTATTATTAAAATATAAATAAACATATTATTTAACATGTATATTAGTTATATCTCATATATACATATAAACAAATTATGTATATCTATAATTGTACTTAAATGTTTATTAACCTATATGGCTTTAGTGCTATTTATAGATTCAGTCATTTTTCATTACCAGATTTCACTGAATTCCAGAACATTTTTTTCACATATTAATATTTCAAAATGGAGAAATACCCTATGATTACTATTGAAAGTGACTGTCCAGCTGTTAGAAAGTAGGGCAAATTGGGACACAGCTGTCACAGCAATTGTGTGTGCAAATCTAGTAATGCTCAGGAGATAACTGTTCATCTAATTTCAACCTCAGATATTTTCACTAGTAGCACTATATGTAGAGATTAATTATAGCTTATATTTGGATATCTTATTGTCATTTAAAATGCCTTTATAAAAGTTGCACTACGATGCAGCACTAAAATAAAAAATAGTTTTTGTGCATATAAATGAGTAAGAAAAAAGGTGATAAATATAAATACAATAAAAAATGGAGGAATGGTATCTCAACCTCATTCTCTTGTAAAGAAATAATCAAGTGCTTTATAGGACCAAAGCTAAGATGCACACAAGTAAGTAAAGTTGAATTTTGATTTGTCATTGAGATTCAAGGAAACAAATTCCCTTCCCACCTCAGACAGAAAAAATAAAGGCAGTAGAAATGACTACATATCTCAGAATAGATCAAAGAATTGTCAAAGCTATTAGATATTAATGCAAACAATTCATGTACTGTGATGGTGATAAACATCTATATGTCAAAAGCCAATGACTTTCAAGATAGTTGTTTAATATATAACTCACTTCAATCAAAAATGATACAACAATTAATTAAACAGAAAATGCATATGAATGCCCAGTATTCTTCAATGTTCTTTAAAATTCTTTTGGGCCCTAAAAGTGCTAAGCTAAGCACATCAAGCTCTCTCTCTCTCTCTCTCTCTCTCTCTCTCTCTCTCTCACACACACACACACACACACACACACACAGAGGTTACAAAAAAGGTGTTGTTACCTTGAAACTATGTGTCAATGCTGAAGGCCAAGTAATTTGAAGACTTTTGAGACAATTCAAAAAGCCTTGTACTTGGATTTTCACTGAGATAATAAAAAGCAGCCTTTTACTTTAATGGCTAAATTCATGCTATTATTTTTTTTAAAAGAGTTTTGTGTACATTCCATGTGGATCTCTTTTCCCCACAAAAGCTATTAGTAAATCAGTGTTGGGTTTTACAATGGACAGCATTTTAGAATGAGATGAGACTTTTTGTTTCCTCATCAAATCTCATGCTATCAAGTTTCTTCAATATTGTTACCTGGTCTGGTGAGCCTCCTTCATGGATTCTTCGCCTGAACTATGCACAGTCATAGAGTAGTATTAGTCATGAGAGGTGAAATCATGCTGGCATAAGTCTCAGTGGTTTTAATCATAAAATTTTATTTCCTACTCACACTGTATGTCCAATTTGGGTTGATGGGGCTCTGCCTCTTGTTTTCTCACTCTGGGACCTGAGCTAATGAGGCATCGTTATTGTAAAATTAACAGTCATGGCAGAGGGAAATCAGAAGATGAAGAATTGCCCATCAGTTTTTAAAATACTTCTGTTTACGTTTCACTGGCCAAAGCTAATCACATGGCCAGAACTTTAATTCTAACAGAGTGGGTAACTGGAAGAAAGGGAGAACTGGAAACTGATGAACAGTGTTGGTGGCCACTGCAGTGGTTTACTTGCTTCCCACATATTGAAGTGATGGCTTGACTCATCTTGTTTTCCAACTGGCAGTGTGATCTATCCATATACTAAATAGCACCTCATTGTTATTTTACTATAAATCATTTCAATGATGGTGGGAGACATGGTCTGGAGAGAAAAATAAGGGCAGAAGATTCATGGATGAAGACTTTATGACTACAGGGGCAGAAAAATTGTGCTGAGGTGCCAGAAAAGATATTTGAGTAAGTGTTCTTGATTTTCTTTAAAACTTGTCTTGTTAGAGATGGCAAATAATTTACCCAGTAGGTAAACTCAAAGGTAATGGCTTCCTGCAGTACTATCTTAAAAGGGGTTCTGAACTTGTTTCTATATTAAATGGGGGAAAATGGAAATGATTAACAATGTCTAGTATAGGCCAAGAGACACAGAGACAGAATGGCATCCCTTGCTTATATCAATGATTTTAACACTGAATCATATTCTATGTCTCTTTGTTACTTTGTATTTAGCTTTCTCTTGCTTGTTCAACAAGATTATAAATTTCTGGATAGTATTATTATTCACAGTGGGTATCTGAGAAATACTTGTTGAATGAATATTTGCTTGGAAGTAACATAGGAAAATTGCGTAGTTTACGTGTTTGGGAGCAAAGAAATCTCTGGGCAAATTAAAGTTATGTAGCACATCATTTACATATTCTTCAGAATACTGATGAATGTGAGGTTACAATAATATTCTTCACAAAAGCTAGTATTTACTAAATATGTCCCAGGCATTACAATAGTGCTTAATGTTTATTAGCCTGTTTAAAAGTCAAGGGAACCCTATACATTAGTCCTCATTATTACCACTTACTCCAAAACAGAAAGTCACTTGCTTATATGTAGCAGAGGTAAATTTTATTTTATTCTTTATTTATGACATCATGACTTATTTTAATTGCATCACCTACTCTAAGTAGTAGACAGTCAGATTTCTGTAACCAGTAAAGCGGATCAAGAGGGGAGAACTGAACAAATGAGGTTAATATTCAGTGGATCTTCTTCTCCTTCTCATTTCAATACTTTATACATCCACTTATTCTGGTGCTGGTCACCACCATAGGCAAGCTTCTCTCTGGTGCTAGCACCATACACAGTTCCTAATATTTAGCAGATAACTTAAGTGTTTGCCGCAGGACTAAATAAATGAATAAATAAATTGTATGAGCTGATAGATGATACTTCAGAGGAGAACATTTCCCATCTCAAATAAAATTACCCTTCTTACTCTCTATAACCATAACTGTAAAGCAAAAATTTAACAACAAGGGGTAGGGGGAATGAATAAAATACCTGGGGGAGATTAAGAGGTACAAACTTACAGTTACAAAGTAAATGCATCATGGAGCAGAAATGTAGAGCATGGAATATAATCAATAATATTGTAATGACTTTGTATGGTGACTTGACAGACTTAGTACAAAATGATAATGGTGATCACTTCGTAATGTACAGGAATATCAGATCACTATGTTGTGCACCAGGAACTAAGTGTCATAGGTCAATTATACTTCAATTAAAAAAATAATAGTAAATAACTATGTTTAACAAGATATAATCATATGTTTGGAAATATATATACTGTACATTAGCGGTCCCCAACATTTTTGGCACCAGGGACTGGTTTCAGAGAAGACAGTTTTTTCCACGGACGGGGGGTTGGGTGGTGGTTCAGACGGTAATGCGAGGGATGGGGAGCAATTCGGGGCGGCAAATGAAGCTTTGCTCGCCTGCCGCTCCCCTCCTTCTGTGTGGCCCAGTTCCTAACAGCCGGAGGCCCGGATAGAGGTCCGCAGCCTGGGACTTGGGGACCCCTGCTGTATATAATGGAGTCAGCCTGTCAAATTAGGAACTTATAAATATTTTAATACATATTATCCTTTAGAGATTATTAAAAATGCTTGCAAAATCTGTGAAGGTGGTCCAAAGGTACAAACTTCCAGTTAAAAAATAAGTAAATCCTGAGGATGTAATGTACAGCATGGTGACTATTAATAATACTTGTATATTTGAAAGTTGCTAAGAGAGTAGGTATTAAAAGTTCTCCTCACAGGAAAAAAATTTTGTAACTATGTGTGGTGATGGATGTTAACGAGACATGGTGGTGACCATTTTGCAATATATACAAATATTGAATCAATATGTTGTAGACCTGAAACTAATATAATGCTATACATCGATTATTTCTCAATAAAAAAATGCTTGCAATATACCCTTGGCTTACAAAACATATGTCAATATAAGTCGAGCTTGCTTTCTGGTCGGACCACTCCTGTGGTAATCTAAATTTTTTTTTTTCTTTTTCGGATGAGATAGAAGAAAAGGTGTGGGCTTTAATAAAGGACAAACCATACTAGCATTTAATGAATATTGAGAATGATGGAATTGTGTTTATATAAATTGCTAAAAAGGAATCTATCTGTGAACCCAAATAGGCATCTTCAGGGTCCTACTCTGGTTTATGCTAGAAAACTAGGAGACTATATGGGAAAAAATAACTAATGATATACCAGCATCTCTCTGGCTTCCCTGGGAACCCACATACTAATAATAATTGGAAAATCTCTCACATGTCTAGCAGAAAAGAAATCTGACGTTATTTTCTGGGACAAGACCCAAAGTGGTCCTCCACTCTACAAGCACTGACTGAGATCTTAAAGAATGCCTGATGGGAATCAGGAGCTGCATTTAGACAGTGGAACCCTAAGTATGATGTTTTCATACTAAGATGATTCCACTAGGCAGAACGGGCAATATATAGGTTCTTCTGTTACTACTGTTTTTGCAAAGGAAGAGAAAAGATAGAACAACGTTCTTCTCCCATCAACTTAAGTCTTTCTTGCCAGTCTGTCTGTTGCTCTGAACTATTATTTTATTCATAAATTATGAATAACTGCTTTTAAATCTTACTAGATTTTATTCTGAAACACACTCAATGTGTGTTTCACAATGCTAACTTTTAAATTGAGCTAGAGTTACTAATCTTCTGTGAGATTGCTACAGATACCATGCTATTAGAAGCCAGTGACTGAAACAAGGCTCTATTTTCTTCTTAGATTGGCAGGATACTGCTTGAAAAAGAAATGCAGATTTTGTTTATTCTCCAGGGGTCTCAGGTGTGAACAAAGCTACATTTTAAGTTAGAAAATACCAATTTCAGAGGCAGGAAGAACTACGGGTCATCTCTTTCAGTATTTCAAGATAAAAAAGAAAGGTAAAAACAGCATTGCCTTTGCATCTGGAATATTTTTTTAAAAAGCATTTTAAAGCACCTGTGCATGTAGGAAAATTATCTATTTAACATTTTCCTTAAATAAAATAGTAAATTCGAAAGCATGACTTTCTAACGTCTCTACACTAGACCTAGGGATATATTTAAAATAAAATAGGGGCTTGGGAAGTACAAAAACTGAATAAATTAAAAAGTACCAGAGTATTAGTATTCATTAAACCATTAGGATGGCGTGTTTCACAAAATTGTGATATCATGTGAGAATTTTGCATGGCTGTCCAATTTGGCTATTTCTATTTTCACTTTTGGTTTAAAAAAGGGACTCAAAGACAATCCTTTCATGCATATAAAGAGCTTGCATGGAAAATACACTGAATACCAACTGGTTTTTACTATCCATGTCATGTTTGTGCTACAGAGTCCAAAGCCTCCATAGAAACACATTCTCTCTCAATCTATCAACTTTTGAAGATTAGTAAGCTCTGAAGAAATATTTGCTGAATGAATCCTTCTGAGACTGCACACAGGGAGAGGTCTTTTACTTTATTTGCACAGCACCATGTGTTTAATCAATCCACTGATCTTATTATAGGCTAATTTAGGCTGCAAGTAACAGATGAACAAACTGAAAAATGATTTAATAAAATGTGTCCTGTCACATAGGCAATGTAGAGTTAGAACATATTCAGGGTTGGTTAATTCAAGGCTTTGCAACATAGTCATGGGCTTCTACTTTTCTCTCCTGCCATCCTTGGTGTGTTGGCTGTTCTCCTTAAAATGTTCTCCTCCAGCTCTCTCCTCCTCACAGGGTAGGATTCAGAGGCCAAAGAAAGGGCTTTTTCCCACATGCATCTCTTTTTAAGAAATCAGAAATCTTTCTGGAACCCCCATGCCCACCCCAAGCAGGCACTCCCTCGGTCTCACTGGGCATGTTTGCAAGTCTACTCCAGTCCCGGTAAGGGGAATGGAGTTACCATGACTGGCTCATACTCATACAACATACTCCCTGGGCTGGGGGCAGCTGAGCCTCCCCTCAAGCCCATGTCCACCCATCATGGTTCTGTAAGAAAAAAGAGGCAGGAAAGCAGTTGGAGTGGCCACTAATGGCAGTGATTTAAGAACTAGCATGTTTGTCTGTGTTTTTATCAAGGAATAAAAGGCAACTTGAAAAACACATTCAACCAATACTTCATGAGTGCATGCTACTTCATCGTGGACAGGGTACCATAACCACTGTTGGAATGAAAAAATTAATATGACACAGTTCCTGCTTTGAAAACTGTGTTTATAATCTGTTTACTGGAAGAGACATTAGTAGAAAAATCTTTCCTTACTCACTGGGTATGGAATGCCACTCAAGAGATATTGGTCATATTAAAGTGAATTCTGTAAGGAAATCTGTGACTTTTTTAGCCCTCAGAAATCTCTCTTGCCTTAAAACAATCTGTTAACATTCCTTGGGTGTTTTTCCTGTCTGTTTTATTATTCATTATATAGAAACAAGTACTAAGGACATCAGATAGGTAGTAAGATTGACTTCTATCCACCGGAAGCTGAGTCTCGGTCCACGTAGTCAAACGTTAGCCCTCATCTCCTGCTTTCTCCAGTTCAAGTTTCCAGTCTAGCATTCAATATAGCCTTCATCATTGTCCTGTCCAATGCCTCACACCCTCCATTATAAAATATATAGTTCTTAAAGTTAGGAATTTTCATAAACCCCAAATGCTTAAATACAAAAGTATTCTATAAACAGTAACTGAAGTTTGGAAGTTTTGATTTTTTCTCTCACCTACAGGATTTTTTGTGGATGCCTGACATATGTCTTACAAAGACTTATTCAGCTGACATTGCGTACATCTTTATCTTATTATGTATTTCAGGATACTAACTTTTGTGAAGAAGAGCTGAAGTCTTACATAGCTACACCCATGAGAGCCTTACAGAAAGTAAGTGCACAATATTTAATTGTTATGGGTGTTATAGACAGGATCCCTGGCATCTTCTGATGGGCCATTTTGTACAGGTGCATCTGTCATTTATACCTGTAGAAAGATTTGAAAACTAGTACAGTGACAATTGCTATTCTCACTAGTAATTATGGAACAGAGAGATTTTTAAATTAAAAAAAAAAATAAACAGGGTACCTCATGATGATATGATAAGTGGGAAAGGGGGTAGGGAATCAGAATTTCTTGGGTCAGGCATTGTGACACAAAACTTAGCATGCACTGCTTTATTGCCTTTGCCTAAAATACTCATTCGTTTCCTGTCCTCCATTTCCCAGAACGAAAGCTTCTGGAAAATAACGACTGGGTCTTGTTCATTGTTACATCAGGACATAATGGGAGCCAATAGGAGGCTTTCAATAAATATTTTTTGAATGAATGAAATTCAGAGTATTCTTAAAGCAAGATATTTCTGTGCATTTACATATGAGGAAGCAGTATAGGAGAAGTCAAGCAATCAATCCATTCATTGACTGAGTAGGTTTCATTTGCAGTTTTGAAACCAGAATTCACAATCCCTGCAGTCAAACTTATGACATGTATTCCTGCTAGACTGCTTTTGTAAACTAAGATGTCTTTTTGGGGTCTGGCCAATGCATGTGAGACCCTTTTCTTTGTGAATAGCAATCCAGGAGGTGCCCAGGTGGCCCCCAGTCCTCAGGGGTGAACTACATTCAGCCATGTTTATAACCCACCATTGGGCCCCTGGCTCTTGAACATTCTGCCTGCTATGGTATGTCCTTTTCTGCCTCCCTTTCATGCCCCAGTGAATAAATTAATCCTTGAGTCTCAAATGCGTAACACAGTGCCTGGCACAAGATGAGGCTGAGTAATATCTAGAAATAAATTATTCAATGATAATAAAGGAAAAATTCTTCCTTACAGTAAACCAATTCTACCACATTATGACTTATATCCATTTAACCATAAATTACTAACAATATTGATTTAGTCTTTATTATCCTGTGCAAAGTACAATAGTAGATATTATAGGGCATAAACACAAAAGACATAAATCCTAACGAAGCAAGATATATAGATAGAAAATCAAACACATTTAATCCTGAATGTCAACTCCAAAAAATTATGAGATTTTTCCTGGAGTAATGCATTGAGAAGACTGCAGACACGTTCTAGGGGAAAGACTACCATATATAATTATTAGCACCTACCCTGAGTGTGGAAGGGGGATAAATGGTCATACACACATATTATATTTGCCACCTCTATTGTAAAAGGGCTAAGGTGAATAAGCTTTCTTAAAAATAAGTATGTTTGAATGGATTGTTCTGTACTGTTTTCTACCTGTGTGTCTTTGGGAAGATCACCTAATCTCAGTGACAGTTTCTTCATCTGCAAAACAGTGAGGACATTAACTTGTCTACAGGACTCCAAGGACCAAAAACAAACAAATAAATAAGCAAAAAAGACACGTGGAAATGCTTTATAAAATCTAAAGCAGAAATGAGAGAAATGTCGTTTAGCTAAACAGGCACACAGAAAAATAACACAAAGGAGTAAATAACGAATTCTACGCAGCAAACATTTTAGGAGTTCGGAGGATGGTGAGGCTTAGCCCAATTTATTGTTTCAAACAGAAGAAGTAACATATTTAATAGAATGTAGAGATGGAGATATACACTTGATATTTTAAATTTGGCTCTCCTTGACACAATTTCTAGAAATGTTAGGCCCCAGAGCTATTTCCTTAATTTTTTTCTAATAAATCTGAGATAACTGTGGCTGTTGACATAATACTGAAAATATAAACCCCATTAAGTATGACCTGATTTTATCCATTTAATCTCCCAAAGACATTACAAATAATTTATTGATAGCTCCTAAATGAAAATAAAAACTGGAAAAATGTTTCAGTCTAATAAGAATGAGATAATAGACATGACAAAGCACATAAATATTAATAATAGCAGTAAGTATTTTATTGTATCACAGCTGTATTTTGGTACTTACCTTGTACAATGTCAGGGAACACAACAACTGTTTCTAGACTATGTTGAAAAAGGCAATGGAAAACATATTTTTCTATTTAGATCTAGGAAAATGACTATATTTTAAGAGTACTGAGCTTAGGATATGGTCATATTTTATACTCCCTTTTCCTTATGCCTTTACATAACTGCCAGGTTTCACATCTAGCCTAATATTATATTATTCCCTGCGTGCATCAGTACTACTAATGGAATAGTTTCAAAAAGATAGGACCATTAATGTCAATATAAAGTTATTGAACTCATTATGTTTTAACTTTGGTTCTGGAGATTGTGTATGATCTATGAACTTACTAGACAAGTTCTAGGGCAATGCTATTCAAAGTGCTTGTCTGCTGTGTGATGAAGAGCCTGCTGGGTTGAAAATCAACATACTGCTTCCTTTGTCAAAAATTTCTTGCTATAAAAAACAATTTTAGCAAACTAAACAATGCATTCAGGGTCATAGTTAATTTACATTTGGTACACATTCCTTATCTTATTGTGGACTAAGAACAAAGGGTTCATGGGAATGGCAGCAGGTCCACACATCACATTTGGGCTGCACTGGTCTAGGGAAAACTATAAATGGATTGATTCTCTGAAGTCTGACCTACAGAATCACTAGCCTAATTAGGTGGAATATTCTAAAGCTTCCTCATACAGCATTGTTTTGAGAGAGAAAAGGGCACTGGGGCCAATTCTTAAGTGTATACTATGATAGACTTCATTACTGTTCCAGTTATTCATCCTTCCATAGTTTCCTCATTTTTTGCCATGTGACTTTTCTGTAGTCCCTCTAGAGTCAACCACTTCATTTTCCTCCCCCATTGATACTGCACTTGGGAATATGACTTGATTGAGACAGGAGAATTCATATCTAGCCTAATATTATATTAGGCTATAATATATATAGTACTGGTGTGTCAGTTCTGAGCCTAGGCCTTAGGAGTCATCCTGTGTTTCTATTCAACCATCCTCTGCTTCTGCTATTTCCATAAGAAGCACATGTACTGGTTAACCTATTAGGCTAACAAGGATGAGAGACACACGGAGCAGATGTGGATCCAACCTGAACATAGGAGGTAACATCATACAAGCCTAGTCTGTGTATGTCAAACTCCATCTGACCCCAGATACATGAGTGAGAATAAATAAGTTTTGTTTTTGGCCACTGAGCTTTGGGATGGTTGTTACACAGCTAATTCTGCAAATAACTACTTAATTTATATACAAAAGGAAACTTTTAAGAGTCAAGGTGGAGGGGGGTTGCTGAGATGAATAGTGTTGGAAAGGGTACACTCACACCCTGGCTACAGGCATGGTAGAAAAGGTATTAATAACTATGCTTATAAGTAGCACATTCAGCAGATGTTGAAAATTCCTGATTTCACAAGTTTGGAGTATCCCCATCAGGGCTCTTATACAAGGAAGGGCCATTCTTCCTTATTTTCATCCCAAGTTAATGTTGCAAGGAACAAAAACAGAATGTAATACCCAGAGACCAGAAATCTGTTAATGAAAGAAGAATGTTTTGAACTGAGATATAAAAGACTTTAACCATTTACTAGAGAAGAGGAATTTTAATCTAATAATAGACATATATAAAGTTATAGTCTTCAGTTTGCTTTCTTAAAATAGTCATGCTAAAGTAGCAGATTCAACTGATTTCCTACTATTCTTTGTATTTTCCTTTCAAGTTCTAACTTAATGGATCCCATGTCCAAAATTCATAGTTGGACTCAACAGCTCAGAGAGACAACCGCATTAATTTACATAGCTTCTGTGAGTAGACTGGACAAACAGGATTGCTTATAGAAAATGCTTTCAAAATTATTATTTAGAGTGTAACATATACTTTCTGTAGCACTAAGAATGGACTTTACCCCTCCAATTCCCTAGGTCAGTTTCCAAAATACTTGGTTCCAACCACACCATGAGGAAAGAAAAATATGACCTTAAGATTATAAAAAAGTGAAACAATATTTTATCTTGGTTTCTGTTTTTACAGTGAAGCCACAACTTAGTGTATATATTGGAACCTTAACAAATATTAATTAAATTTAGGTCTGTATACACACACTAAACTTACAGGCCATTTTTGCTGTTGTTAAAGTTTCCTGTATACTATTCGATACTATTTGGGTAATAACTATATAAAAATGTAAAAACTGTTTTTATTTCTTCAAAGGTTTATTTGTTTGTGCTCCCAGTTAGTCAAAAATGAAAACTATGGAACAACTGTTGCCCGAAGAAACAAAACATACACAAATCTTTGATTTAGCAACCATAGCAAACTGCAGCAGCTCACTTAATAAAGTGGCTATAGCCATTCTGGGGGGCTCCCCAGGGTGAAATGTTCCACTTTGTATAGCTCTGTATAGAATTAAAAATCTGCTGCAACTATGACCTTGAATATCTGCTGGAACAAAGTATAATTAAATAACCAGAATCTTGAGTAAATAGCAGCTGCAAGATAAGCAACAAAATGTCTTCTGAGCAGTGTTTTATTTACATCTTTCTGAACTACAAACTTCTTTGCTCCAATGCATTTCAAACAGCATCCTGTCTTTTCAGGAAGATCTTGATCTCAAAATATTCAATCATCCTTTTGCAGTTAAGGCAAAGTTTCTTCCATCTCACTCAACTCACCTAAGACAGACTTACATAATCATTCTAGAAATGCTCCTACCTACTGGGCAATATTTAAGAAGTGTTGATTTTGAGTACAAGGGGAAAAAGATGGCACTAACTTGTATCAATAGTTCTGTTTTTTTCATAAAAATGCACACTATTGATCCATTCTTGGTAAATTTCACAATTTCTCCTAATGTCTTATCTTAACATCATGTAAAGACAATCCACTGTTAAGAAATATCACATATCTTTTCCTTGAAACACATTATGTAGTCATACACTAAAGATTACATAAACATGATCAGGAGATTTGCTAAACACATGCTCAGCATTTCTCTTTCAAAAACGAGCTAGTATTATAGCCACCATGGACACTCAAATGGAATTTTATAGGTTGGCAAAATGTTCATTACAATTTACACATTTACTGCAGAAATTCCCTATGATTTCCCTATTATGTCTAAAAGCCATACTCAGAGAGAAATTATCACAACTTGTGTCTCTAACATTGGCCATATTTTAATATACAAACATTGCTAATCTAAGGAAAAAAGGTGTACAAACTTGGGACACTCTGATTAATGTTAATATGATCCCAAACGTATCTTCAACATCTTTGCTTTTGACAACCTCTTATAAACTTGAACATATGTGTGATAGTGTAATATTAACTAAGGCTATGAGGAATAAAAATCACTTGAGTTAAGAGGTACTTCCCTTTGTGACTCTTGTGAACAAAAACATCCCACAAAGCACATAATTTGGCATTTAGTGTCAAGAAGGGGTTTTCATCTTGGACTATAAATTTAGATGATAAAATAGCTAAATCAAAACATCTCCAAGTATATGCTTAAGAATACATTTGAACATGATGACATGACATAAAGAAAAATGAAACAAGACGTTTAATCATTACCTATAACGTTGCTATTCTAACCATATTTCAAATGTAAAACAAATTGGTCAGAGAATATGAATTTTCTTCAAAGAACCACAACGTCTCATGAATTGCATACAAATAACTGATACTTAAGTCTGTGTCTCTCTAATGTTTGCTAATATTGTCAAAACAATGAGAGATACACATAAGACCTCTGTAAAAAATGTGCATACAAATTACAATTTGCACACATAAGTGTCAAATCGGTATAACCTCTACTGAAGAACTGATCTCAAGAAGTTGTGGGCAGAATATGGAACACATCCTTAATCAAGTATCATAACATGATTGATGCTTAAAAACAAGCCCACAAACTAACGCCAGGTGGACTTCTCAGGAGTCAACGGGATATCAACACTGAGACTCTTGTTTAAAACATAAAGAAAATGGGATATCAACACTGAGACTCGTTTAAAACATAAAGAAATTTATGCACAGAACTATAAGTGTCAAAGTGGAGGAATTGAATCTCAGTACATCCAAAGTCCATGCCCTTAAGACTTATGTCAAACTGTCTACATTTTATTATATATTGTAATTACCGAATACATAAAACCATGAGCTTAATTGACAGAGCACTTTCGAATAGGAATCAGCCAATTTAGAGCAACAATTGAGAACACTGTTACAGAGTAGATAGAATTAGTGAAAGCTACACACCCACATTGAACCCGGAACCAGGCATCAAGATTTTGACCAGATGATGTGAGGTGTAAACCCGTCATGTTTATCTTTTTGTAAAATGTAAATGAATTGTTTGAGAATCTGGAAGAAATGACTGAAGAAAACCCGCACCCAACACAATAGATAAATAGGTAACCACCACCACCCCTGCCCGCCCAAATTCATTTACGGTTGTTTCTCCTCAGACGTTAACACTGAGACAAGGATGTGGGTGCAGACAGTCTTTGGGAGGGCATTCCAGGATGCACAAGTGAGAAGTGGATAAACTGAGACAAGGCAGGGAGAAAACATAGTGAACACAGCATTGCCGTGGGCCATTGCAGTTCAACACCTCTGAGGAACCGTGTGGAGTGGACTTCAGAATTGCCCCGCAGAAAGATGGAGAAGCTGGGGCATTTATCCACCAAATCCCATCTTTTGCTGCTTGAGAGTTGTTTCTGGAGACATTAGAGCCCCAGCACTTCCAAGCTGAGGAGGTCTGAGCAAGCTCCCCAGAGACATAGAAACTAAGACACAAGGGCTCTGGTAATGGGAAGCTGTCAGCATTTACAGGAACACAAGCCTGGGCTCAGGGAGATAAGCTGGGGCAGCAACAGTACCTGCTTCAAAAGTACAAGCATAACAAAATCACAGCTTTGTTTATTCAGCAGTACTGTCTTTCTAAAGCACAGATAAACTTTTCCAGCCACTGGGCAGCAAAGGTAAAGACATTCTGAATCTGCCTTCCTTATCTCCCTCTTTTCTTTTGGGCACACCTTCATCATCTGACTGTCAGGTCCCACATGGACTCTCAACAGAGTCCCTCAAGCGCCCTTTGCATTTTTGCCCCTGAAGCCAGTATGAGAGGTGGGAAAGCTAGGGCAGACAGAGTTGTGTTCCAGCTGCTCCTGACTCAGTGGCTGTGGCTGTGACACTGTGTTCTCAGCCCATGAAGTGCCATTACATGCATGGTTCTCTGCAGTACCTCTTAAGGGTAGGCTTTCTTTAATTACTTGCCTTCCTGTTTTGATCCTAACCTATGCCACCCTGAAAGGAAGCCTGCTCCTTGGGCATACATCCAGAGCATCAGAGTCTTAATTGCTTTTTCTGATGGTCTCAAAAGTAAGGTTCTTGCACCTCCAGATGCATTGGTGAGGGTAGACAAAAAGTAGTATTTAACCGATCCATTTAAAATATCTATCCTTTTTGTATTTTATAATGTTATACAGTACTATATATAGTTTATAAATATACACATGTTGAGAATGTGATCAAAGTTTCTTGTTGATTCTTTTTAACTAATGAGGTGCACCATCACAAAGGTTCGAAGGTCCTGCTCTGAGAGGTTGCATCTGCTGTTCCATGGCCACAGGATCAATGACCACCATCAAAATATCAGTTCTTCAAGGGGACTTCTAGATGGCTGTTACCAATTGTCCCGAGGAGTCCCCTACTGTCCAGTACAAATGACTCTGTTACATCTACATATAACACTATGGATAGATGTCACAAGCATATTGTTGAGTAAAAGAAGCCACACACAAGAGTACTTACTGTATGAGTCTATTTACACAAGAAACAAAAACAGGTAAAATGAATCAATGTTGTTAAAAGTCAGGATAGTGGTTGCTTTTGGGACTAAGTGGAGGCTGGAAGTGACCAAAAGTGTTAATTCTCTTTCTTAAACTGGGTGCTGGATTCATATGTGTGTTTGTTTTGTTAGAAACGTTTTTTAAGCTGTGTGTATGTGATTCATGCACTTTTCTGTATGTAGGTTTTACTTCAAGAAAGAGTTTCTTGAGTGTTGATTTGCTCAGCTCTGTAAATTGCTCTGAGGATTTGGTTAAAAAAAAAAAAGGACTTTGAGGAAGGTATGTGGAATGAGGTCCTCTCATTGTTCCATCTAACACATGACCGTCCATAATGATTCCAAACCATAATTTATGGGAAAGACCATACTTATACTTTTGGCATCAACCTCAACAATTTGGTTGTCTACTAACTTGACTTACTTTGCAACACTTTTAATTATGGTGAATGGATTGTCTTTTCATTATGTTCTTTCTGCTCAATAATTCTGTGAGCGCCTTACAAACAGAACCTTGTTGTCTACTTCCTTTGGTTAAAAACAACACTGAAGAACAGCTCACAGGCTTCTATGGTTAAAAAGGACACTGAATAAGTTGTTGAGATAATACACTCTGAATGGATTTATTTTCAACTTTTGAAGGATACTTCTTGGGGTTTTGAAACAAATTAGTGACAGACTCTTGCTACTACCCCGAGAAGCCTGGAGTGCAAGGTTGAAGAGAGTAGGGACAGCTCTAAAAGCACGAAAGCACCCAGTCCTAGTCAATGAGGGCTTAAAAATTAATCTGCATATCACCTTCAGGATATATAAATTCTAACCTCTCTTCTTAACTTTTCCAGGTTGTTAATTATTGCTTCTACTCATCGAGGGAAAAAAACTTCGGTAGAGTGCTTTTCTATTTACAGGACAAATTCAAATTATCTATCCATTAAGCCCACAGCAAAATCTTATGGAAAAGAGATCATTGTCGTTATCCCTATTTTATATAAGAGGAAAATGAGGCTCAGATAAATGTATGCTTTGTCTAAGGGCATTCAGATAATGTGACAAATCCAGTGAACATAAACCCTCTTTTTTTTTTTACTTCAGAGCCACAACAGGATTTGTCTTACTGATCTGTGTATCCAACCCAGTTCTAGTGTGTGTATATGTGTGTGTGTATGTGTGACTGTTTTCCCACTACTGCAGATATTGAATACTGTTGTTGTATACAAGGATAGAATAATATAACTTGATTGAATGTTTGATACTAGTTTTTTTAAGATGCTTGTATTTTGTTGCTGTTTTTTGGTCACAGAGCCACAATGAGTTGATATTTTCAAAGGAAATAACTTGCAGCCTTCTTTGTAAGAAGTGATTCACCTAGAGCCTATTTTATTGTAAGATAAATTATTTTTCTCTTATTGAGGTACCTTTTATCTAGGATGATCCTAGCTCTTTTAGATGAAGAATTCAATACCATAAAGGAATGATCTACCTAGGACTACAAAAGAGAAGATAGAGAGACCTGAGGCTAACTGCTAGATAAATTTGCTACATATCCATCCCAACAAACACAAAGTATACCTCCTACCTGAAATTGTCACTGCTTTTTAATTTAGGCTGGCTTACTGCAAGTTCAGGAGTTGATGATCCTGTTTGGTTTAAATTTTTCTCTAAAGACATAGTTTGAGAGCACAATCTTAGTATCAGAAACCATGACTTCAGTGGGGCTCCACTTTTTGATGTCAATCTAATGCCAGTATATTTTATGTTGTAGAAGCAGTCATTTATGAGTTATCCTTAACATTTGGTCTAGTGTCTCTTAGTCACAGGCATGAAGGGCTCACCACAATTTTACATTCTAGATGAAACACACTGAAGTAAGAATGTGAAACCAAACCATGTCTTTGTTTAAGATTACTAGTAATTTAGGTTGTTTTGTAGAAAAATAAGGAAATACAGAAAAATAAGACTCAAAACTCAATAAGTTTTGTTAGGGTTGCCAAAGACATTTCTGTTCCATTTCATTTATAGTTTGCAAAGAAAAAAAAAAAATCAATGATCCTATCTTCTTTCCCTTCGACATCTGAAATTGGGTCTCTTATTCTGAAAGCCAGGATATGTGGTTTCTCTGATTAGTACGTGTCCTTTGGAGGCCTCCAAAGAGAGATTATTCATGTTCTGTGAATTAGCAGCACTGAAATACTTTACCAATATATGAGTAAACAAAAGCATATCAGCAGTTAAGCACTTTTTATGAGCTGAGTGAAGCAGAATATTCATAAGTGGAATGGAAATGACAATGGAATAGAGGACAAGCCTGGGAGTTTCATGCCTCTCAGAATAGAGAGATAGCCCAAGGAGACATTAACACTCACAAACCATTCTGATAATAAGGAGGAAAATTCTCTGGACCTGATATCATTTAGATGGCCTAAGAAAGAATTCTTGTATCTAGGCTGCTAAATTTAATTTATCTGAGCAAAATAGGTGAGTTGATTTCTCTTTTGTTTGCTTTTTTTTTTTTTTTTTTTCAATTGAAGCTTTTGTTTATCAGGCTTTCTCATTTTCATGGTTAGAATACAATTAAATTCTACAGACAGATGGGTTTTAGCCATGCTAATTACCATGGTGATCAATTAACTCAGCTGCTGTTTAGAATGGAGAAAGCTACATAAACAACCTGGAAATTTTGTCTTTTATAAGACAGTTGTAGAAACATCACCTATCAAGCATATAATTCATGAAATATCAAAATGACCATGTTGTGGTACAATGGGCTTCTTTATTTATTTGAGATCTTTCCAATATACCTCTCTTCTATCAGGAAACATACATCCATTCTATCTGACCCAAAGTGTCACAGTAAATGAAGTGACCTGTCACATTACTGGCATTTGTGGGGGCATGGCTGGTGGCTGGAGGCCTCTTCAGACTCTTCCTGTTTGGACTGCATGCTAATTACTCTGTGCCCTGGGGTTAGATGTCTCATGCGTCAGAAGTGAATATATGTGGACAATGCAAAAACTGGTTACTTTCAGAACGTTTTGCCCTGTATTATCCATACATGTGTAGTATTATCAACACCTTTTTAAAAATTAAAGTATAATATTCACTAATTATATACACTCACACTGAAAGCACTTACAAGGACATTTGGAAATTCCTGATGCAGCCTCTACACATTTTCTAATAAAATATCTCCACAGGCTAGACAGTAACAATCTAAGACTGATAGGAAAGGCAATGTCAAAGTCCTGAAGGAATCTTCACTAACTCTAAAGCAGATGAAGGTGAACTGAGAACAAGACCTATGAAGATTTCAATTCAGGCACTGCATAGGCTTTTCATCCTGATAAAGACTGTCTCTTAGCTTAACCAGCCAGGCTCTGTACAGAAACAAACATGGACATGCATTCTGTTTGTCTGTGTGGGTGCCTGTGTGAATGCTAGGGTTCAGGGAGAAAGCTAGACTATTATTCCTTCCCTGTACCAACCCTACTATTCTACTGCGTCCATTTGATAATAGCATCTACAGGGAAACAAAATGAACAGTAAAATGTACGTGTGTAAGAGGAGAAAGGAGTCAAGTGTGTGGTATGACACATCAAGGAAAGGATTGTTGCTCCAAACCCAGGGGGTAAAATTTAACTATGGCTGTGACCAAATCATACTTCCAGGTTGAACTCAGTAGCACTTTCACCAGTGAGCTTTCTGCATAGTCCTACTCATTCCCTGCACCCCTCACCCAAACAAGTAACCTCTATTTCCTCTGAGCAAGCACAGCATTTTATTTATACAGCTATCATGACTCTTACTAATTTCTGTTACATAAAATGATTCAAAGTGCTTGAGTCTTATCTGGGCTAGTAGATATCTTGTTCTTTGGAGGAAAGTGACTCCCATTTATTTTTCTGTCCTCAAAACCCCTACTAGTCCACTGATTTGCTCATAGGAAGTGGTCATTAAATATTTACTATGAGAAATTATTAACATGTTTCTGAGCTCATCTCCAAGTGGCAGAAAACTGAACTAGTTAAACAAATCTGTAACTTTCCAAATACATGTTTTTTATAACTAATTGGACCAAGCCAAGACACTTCCACTGGTTTTTCACTAGGACTAAGTATACAGGAAGGACAAAGCAGAAAAGTATAGAAACCACAAGGAAATTATTGATAGAACTATTAAAGTGTATTTGAACTTATAAATAGATCCCACTGGTATTTCTAAACTATCGTGACAGTGTTTTTGAGGTGAGCTCATTACAGGTTACTATAAATGAGTAAGTGATAAAAAGTGGTTTGAATAATTTTTCTCAGTCACAGTTGAATTCAAAACATAAGGCCTTATTATCATTTCTGCTACTATTTTGTGTTATATGGCTGCTCTCACAGCAGGAATAGGAAAATAAATACATTCCTTATCTAAGGTACACTGAAAGTTAAGAAAAATAATTATCAACCCACAAAGTTATAAATTGTTTTTATCCTGTTTTTAATTTGTTACACTAAATTTATTTAATCTATAAATGTTTCCCTCACAAATTATAAGTAATCTTCAAACCTTCAATAAACAAGTTGGGCATCCCATAGATCAGAATATTTTTTATATTTTTAAGACATTGGAAGGGACCATAAGTACAAAATCATAGCAGCAAACTTTCTTTAAAATGAAAATACAGACACATGTATATTTAGACATGGAAAGTATATATATATTGAAAACACTAAAAGTTATCAAGATATTATATTACTTTCAATATGCAGTGTATACCTTAAAATGCATCTCTTTTTATGATAAGTTGTTAAAATGATAATCTATAAAATAAAGTAATAAATAAAGGCACGATAAAAATACTCCCTGCTGAAAAGTGACATCATCTTCATTGCATTCTCAAAGTAATTGAAAACATATCCTGAGTGTGTGCTTGCTCTCTCTCTCCACGCATGTGTGTGTACACATGTGTGCAGGCATGCGTGGGTCTTCTGTTCATATTCTTCATTTTTCTGACAATAAAGAAAAACCACTAGCTGAGTTCCCAGCAGGCTAATTTCTCAGGTCTCATCTGTTTATATATTTAAGAGGACTTATCGTGGTATTTAAGCTTCAAAAATGGGCAATACTAAACTTTTTTAATAGGGGAAACCTCCAAACAAACTAATACAAAGCTTAAACTTCCATCAGAGCATTTTAACGTGTCTATTAAATGATTAACTACCTGAAGAAATAAATGTTATTCATTAGTGGCAGTTCTGGCACAATGTATTGTATTGCAAACAGAAAAACACCAGGGAAGTTAGTTGCTTAACCTATGAATACAGTGGGAAACTTAGTTGTTCAGCCTATGAATACAGCTCTAAAAATTCTGTATCTTTCCCTAAATGGCATTGAAAATCTCAAGTGATGATTTAACTGTTTTAATAAGTTTAAATTACACTTTATTTTTAAAGTAACACCAGGCATGTATTTAAAGGAAAGAATCAAAACACAGCAAGCTAATATATTTGCTTAATGTGGTTTAATTATTGTATACACTACATAATGACATTCACGTAGCTATATTATTTTTTCAGATAAAAGACATTTGTTTTGCTCTGTAAAGCAGGAGATGGTACTTTAAACATCAACTCACTGTACTTAGTGGAACCATTAATTATCTGGATTTTTGCTGCATTAAGTTTTTATAAAGAAGCAAATTATAAAAGGTATTACTGTGGATTTACTTAAAAAATAATTTTTGGGTTATTTACTTGGCCAGTATGAAATAAGTGTCACCTTTTCTATTTTATGGGTATTTAGGCTATACAATAAGAATTGATTTTCTGAGTGATAGCCCTGAGACCTTGCAGGTGTCTCACTTATCAAAGAAAGATTCAATTATGTTCCTACATTGTACTTACCAAGGAAGAAAAGTAAGAGTATCTACTTCACAAAAACTCCTAAATAAAAGTTACAATAACCTTCAGTTACCCAGATTAGTGCCCCTAGATAATTCAGACCTCTCATTTCCAAGTGGTCTGTACAATAAGGATTTAAGGTATAAGAATGTTTTACATTTAGGAGTATCTTTATATACTCCCAATGATCCTCCATTTATTACATAATTAAAAGAAGTTTTTAATTAAAATTTTGAGGTAAGAGAATTATACATATGGTATTTGAATCACCAATAATACTGAGTAAAATGAAAAAATCAAAGAATATACAAAAGGAAGTACTAAACAGCCCCAGGAGGCTGTATTTATCTTTTCAGATTCCAGGCTTAAACCTCTGTTGCAAATTGCAACAGAGGTTTAAGATCTAGATGGTTGACTGGACCACAGAATCCGAAGGCTCCCTGCCAATCCTGACATCCTGTGATCTCTGGAATGATGACAGTTAATTGGCCAGACCTTGGGTCTCTTTGCTTTCCACTGTGTGTTCTCAGTAAAGGGTAAAATAGTAAAAGGCACATAAATGCAAAATGCCACCAAAAGTAAAGAATTACAGCAAGATAATAAAACATACTGCATAAAACTTAATTATGTTCAGTGTGAAGGCAATGGTGACATGAAAAAAGTTTCTGGTTGCTTTTGATGTGAATCCTGAATACCTGCTTTGCCAAAAAAAAAAAATCTTATTCTACAAAAATAATTTTATTCACTGCTTAAAAAGACAAAAACCCTAGTATTATCTCCCTAACTTATTAAGATTTTAAGAAACATTGTCTGAAGCTGGTTGGGGTGGGGGAAAGGAATGTGGAACTTAAGCCCTACCAACTTCTCATCTGCTCCTTAGCAGAGTAACTTGCATATGAACATGTCTCACCTTATAGTTGTTCCCAAACTCAGAGGAAACCACTACTGATCTCTGATGAGGACACTAAGAACCGCAGAAGAAATTTATAAACTTATTATTGTTGGGCCAAAGGGCCATCCATCTCTATAAATAGTGAAAGATAGTTCTAAATAATTCATAATTTTCTACAAGAATATTATGATGCTAGTTTTTTTTTCCCCTAAATTTTTATCAAATCCTCCTTATCATGAAGTGCTGCCTTTCCTGTTAAAGGCTCTAAGTCAGGCAGTCTTCTTCTCAGCCTTGTCCTCCACCCCAGTCCACCCCCACATGATTGACTTGTCATCTTTCTAAGTTCAACTCTTTCAGGATGCCTTCCCTGCCCAACAGCCCTCTCCATATTCTGCATTTGTTCTGCATATATTATTAATTTCTCCCACATTCTGCCAGATTCTATGGCACTTTTTTAAACCCCCAATTTTGTGTGTGTGTGTGTGTGTGTGTGTGTCCTCTATTTTAGACTGTGCTCCTTTAAGAACACAGCCTGTATTTAACATTATCATGTGCATCCTTGAAGCTTTGCACATGCTTCACACACAGTAGGCATTCAGTCAACATTCCAAACATAAATGAATATGAGTAGGAAACATTAGGATAATTAGAGCAATGAGTGAAATATAGTCCTCCACCTGAGATAAACACATGAGAAACAGGGACACCTCCCCCCGCCCCCCCCCACCCCGCCAATTCTTTAGACTGATGAAACATCTTTCTCTAAGTAATAGTGCAGGTCTTCTGACAAGACTAGAAACAAGGAGAGGGGATGAGGCAGAGGATGTTGACTACCTTTTGGTTCATAAGAAAATACACTTGGGAAGACCAAGCTAAGAAAGCATGACCTCTTTACAGGGCAAAACACATTGTGAAATCTAAAGAAAAAGAACTGCCTCTTACATCTTTGTATTCTAGCAAGAGCTCCCTCTTTGAGCCATTGAGAAACCCTCTACCTGACCCTCCTGCCAAAACGTATGTCTTCCATTTGTTGTGAGAAACCTCTTCCTTAAATCAATTAAATAAAACAAATAAACATCACAAAGACCTGCTTCAAATCTCTTCCATTTCCTTTCTCTTCTCTTTTTTCTCTCCCTCTGGGAGGGGGGAAGTGTGGGGAGGGGAGGATTCTTGCTTATTGATAATATTTAAACTCCTTGGGCTCATATGTGACTCCTTATAACTTGGCTCCAATGAATTTTTTCCAGCTTCATATCCTGCCATTCAAATTCATGTACAGATTTATCCTATTAAGACATTTAATGTCTCACATTTCTCTGGAAATAACAGGCCTTGTCATGAATTCTTGCTTTATACATACAATTCTTTTTGTCTCGAGTGACTCTCACCACTTCCCACATGGGAAATGCTCATCCTTCAACATCCACTTGTCTCCTCTCTCTAAAGACACCCCTCAGCATGCTGAACATGTCTGCAAAGTACTTACCTCCGGTATTGTGATTTACCCATTTACCATCAATCTATCACTAGAATATGAGATTCTCAAGGGAATGCACCAAGTCTGATGTATCTTTGTTTATACCAAGCACATAGCCTGATACTTCCCGTGTAGGAAACAAGCACTCACTGTTTGGGGGATAAGTAAAATTACATAGAATACAATTCTCAAAGAACAAAATATTAATATGTTGTTTAGGAAAAGCTGAAACAATCTTTTTCAGACCATGGGTTAAATAGGTTTTGAAGGGCTAGCCTTGGAACCAAATGGACTCGAGTGACTTTGTTTCTATGGGAACAGGCATTCTAAGTTCCAAGCAGCACACATACAAATGGACTTCAGAACACACGTGTCCCCTCAAGGTTCCACTAGGCCAAGCAGCAGGCACTGAGGCTGGCGGGCGGTCACCCAGACCGGTGAGCGGCTGCATCTCCTTGAGAGGTGAATGAACCTAAACAAGACATCAAGTCGTGAGGAACAGCTGAGACATCTACAGAGACCAGCTCCATTCAGCCAGTGAGCAACCTAATGCCCTCTGCCCAGCTGGCCTTCCCGGGCCCACGCCATGCTGCTCACTATCTACTGTGTACGGAGGGACCTCTCCGAAGCCACCTTCTCCCTCCAGGTCAGCCCTGACTTTGAGCTCCACAACTTCCGTGTCCTCTGTGAGCTTGAGTCCGGCATCCCCGCCGAGGAGATCCAGATAGTCTACACGGAGCGACTCCTTGCCGACGACCACTGTTCGTTGGGCTCCTATGGCCTCAAAGATGGTGATGTGGTCGTTTTACTCCAGAAGGAGAACGTGGGGCCCCGGCCTCCGGGCCAGACATCCAGCCTGCCTCAGAGCGATTTCACCGGGACAGCCGTGCCTGGGACATCCAGCTCCCGGCAGCACCACCAGCACCAGCACCAGCGGGCACAGTCGGCCCAGCAGTCCCGTGGCCTGGACTCTGGAAAGAAGATGACCTCTGCTCAAGGGCTGGACAGCCCCGCCCTGATCCGAAGAAAGTTGCTTTCCAACCCCCACCATCTGTCCCTGCTGAAGGAATGCAATCCTGCCTTGGCCAAAGCACTGCTCAAAAGAAACCTGGAGACCTTTTCTCAGGTCCTGATGGAGCAGCAAAGGGAAAGGTCCTTGAGAGAGCAAGAGAGACTTAACCTCTATTCTGCCAACCCGTTTGATTTGGAAGCTCAGGCCAAAATAGAGGAAGAGATCCGGCAGCAGAACATTGAGGAGAACATGAATATAGCGATGGAAGAGGCTCCAGAGAGTTTTGGACAAGTGGCCATGCTCTACATCAACTGCAAAGTGAACGGACATCCTTTGAAGGCTTTTGTTGACTCAGGTGCCCAAATAACCATTATGAGCCAAGCTTGTGCCGAGAGATGTAATATCATACGGCTGGTGGACCGACGATGGGCTGGGATTGCTAAAGGTGTGGGCACGCAGAGAATTATTGGCCGAGTTCACCTAGATCAGATTCAAATCGAAGGTGATTTCTTACAATGCTCTTTCTCTATACTTGAGGAGCAGCCCATGGACATGCTTCTAGGGCTAGATATGCTCAAGAGACATCAATGTTCCATTGACCTGAAAAAAAATGTGCTGGTGATTGGCACGACTGGCACACAGACTTACTTTCTTCCTGAGGGAGAGTTACCTCCATGTGCTAAGTTGGTAAGTGAAACTGGGCAAGATGAGTCTTCAGACAAGGAAATAGCAGATACTGTTAAACATTCAGTCATGGATTCAGGACGAAAAAATCATTGACACAGGTTATAAATATGCCATCACCTGAGGGAGTCTCAGGTCTCAGGAAATTGTAAGACATGAGCTCACTGGCAATGTAATCATTTAAAATATCAGTAACCACTAAACCTGGCCTTGGGACTAAGTTCTCAGAGCTGTCACTAGGTAAATTGTGATTACTTGATCTTGGCCCCTCCATTTCCCTTATCCAAAAATCACCGAACCTTATTCTAAGAAGGCTCTGGAGACTCCAACTGATTTCCAGATAATACATGAAAGGAAAACCAGCCTCTTTAGAGACACTGCCTTAGGAAACTATAGGATGGCTTGTCCAAACCTGTTGCTATTTTGAAGAATAGTGGAAATAGTGGAAAAAGCCACTGCTGCAGCTGCTACAATGCACCTATACAAAATTATTTTAAATCAGCACTAACAAGTGTTTATATTCAGAGAAATACATTTATTTTCACAGACTTTGTTTTCTTTAGGAAAGGTACTAGAAATGGTTGTTCAATTGTACTCTTGAGTTGATTAATATTTATAAATGTCCGTTTGGGGCAGCATCAGGGCCAATTTCCTCATGTTTTACATCTTCCCTTCCCCTGGACTCCTGTGGAGTCATGCTCACTGAAATCCATTCCTAAAGGCTGTTTCTGCCATACCTGAGATAGTGGATTTTTCTCCTAGGATGTCCTAAAATAATTTCCTCTTTCTTCTGCATTCAAAGAAACTCCGGTTGTGAAAGAAAGGCAATCAAATAGACTTTTTTTTTTTTTAATTATCATGCTTCTTGGGAACATGAAGATTGGGAGCCTCGTGGTTGTACTGCGGTGGGAGTGGGAGGTGGGGACAGGCAGTGGTCTAGGTCCCCTAATCCTCTTTCTGGTCTGTTTTATATATTAAACTGTTATTACATAAATATTGTTTGAACTTTTAAAATAATGTTTGAAAATTTCTGAATGAGATCTCTAAGGCCTCATTCAGCTCTATGGTCCATTCTGACAAAGCTACTCTTCATTACTACTGGTAGTGGGAAATAGAAGATTCCTGACGTAATTACAATCCACAGATAAAACCCTGAGAGACAAGGTTCAGCTGCCTGAGGCCATCAAACTCAGAGAAAATGTTTCAGGGCAGTAATCTATCAGGACTAGCATTAGAATACAGGATTCAAAGTCAAATAATATATGTTCTGATTTTAGCTCTATATTAACTAGGCAAATCAGCTTACATATAGTACTACTCAATTTCTCATTTTTAACTGTTTCAGAGGGGAGAGTCATTTTCAGCTACTAAGACTACTTTATGAACGAGGATATCCTCAACAAGATCTAAAGCCACCCAAAGCCTTTCCAAAGGCTACAGAAAAAAAAAAAAATCCTCCCCTGTAGGTCTCCCTTTCTTGGTCGGCTTCTAGGTAAGATTAATCAACATTTTGTATAGAGTCTCCTCTCCCCTTCCAGCCACCATCAGTTCGCCTCCCAGTATTCTTCTTTATAGGTGTTCCTATGCTCATATCATTCCCCAGACCTTGTCTACATTTGTACCAGGGCTTACATCCAGTAGAGTTGCTAAAAATGACCAAGAGGTAGACTTCTTTTCTCCTTTTGTTTCTAATTAAGTGCTAAAGACAAAAGTAATTGACAAAATGAAGGAAGAAATTCAGAGTAAAGCCAGGGATAAGCAGTTAAATGCCTGTGAAAGATGGGAACTGACCTGATAAACGCATGGATTCCTTCACGGATAAAAATTAGCAAACTCCTCAGTATTTTCTGCTGGACTGAGCTTTCAGGTCCATTTATGCAAAAAACATATCTCATATGCATATGTCACATGGGGCTGCTCAACATAAAGGTTTAGTATATGGTGTATCAGGATTTCTAACCCATAAAAACCAGTCAAAAAATCACCAAATTTTTAAACTAAAAAGACAGTGTGCATGATATCAAATCCCACCACTCACTTGCCCTTCTCAGAGGAATATCACTTCTAATGTAGCTATGATGGTTCAGGACCAGACTTAGGTATAATTCTTTGTTTCTTATTTTGAGTTGAACTCTATTATTCCATAACTTCTAAAAAGTTGGCCTTCATTCTTCTTTTTTTCAAGAACACACTTACTTTCTCTGGCACACAACAATCCTTTTAATATATGAAATCAATGTCATCTGAAATAGTCTCTTTTGTAGGCTTTCACCAGATTCTATAACTGCTCCTCATTGGAGAAGTTTGGAATCTCCTAAAAATTTCTGTCATGTTCCTTTGGATATATTCCAGCTTCTAAATATATTACTTGAGTAGATGGATTGGTAAATAAAAATACTTCTATTGGGGCTGCCGATGCGGGGGGCGCGGGTTCGTGCCCCGGTCCGGGAAGATCCCATGTGCCGCGGAGCATCTGGGCCCGTGAGCCGTGGCCGCTGAGCCTGCGCGTCCGGAGCCTGTGCTCCGCAACGGGAGAGGCCACAGCAGTGAGAGGCCCACATGCCGAAAAAAAAAAAAAAACTTTTATTGAATTGAAGAGCAGTGATCTCCAAGAAAAATCAATAAACAGAGTGAATTAATTAAGCAATGTCCTTGCTGATTAATTTTTTTAAGATCATTCTTTTTCAAATCAGAAAGTATTTTGAAAATTAGTTGTATGGATTTAAAGTCTTAACTCAGTCCTGTGTACACTGAATAGATCTTAATCAATTAACTTTTAAATGGATTAGTTTTAGTAAAAGCCAGCATCTTTTGCATCTCCTATGTAAATCAGGTACTATGTAAAGTATTTTACATATACTAGTACCATTAGTCTTTAGAATAGACCTTCAAAAGTGTTATCATTTGACTGTATTTTACAGATAAAAAATTCAAGGCTCAGAACTATTATGAAACATTCAAATATCCAAAGCTTACTGTTTTTTAAACTTTTTTTGACAACTATCTGCATTTTAAATTGTGACCAAGTTTTACATCACACACACACAGGCAAAAGCACACAAACATCTATCTTTGAAACAAAAAGATTCTTGAAGTAATATGAAATGTTTTATCCTTTCCTAGCCTATTTCTTTTAAATGTTATATTTTATTATTTTAAAAATATTTTAGACATGCCCCACTAACTGTACCCTAGCTCTCCTGATCCACAATTTGAAAGGCCCTGACCTCCCAGATTGCCTGATTCAAGTCTTTCTGATTTCAAATGCCACGTTCTTTCTAATATGTAACCTTCTTGACATGACCCATTTTAATTCTAGATACTGGCACAAAACTGTTTCAAAGTTTCATTTTATGAAGACTACCAAAACACTACCAGTAAAAATGGAAACAGAGCAGCAGTAATCAGAATACACTCAGCAATTATTTATTGAACATCCATGAAACAAGCACTGAGCCAGGTTTTTATAAGCATGAAAATGAATAAGGTACAGTTCTAGACCTCAAGGTGATTACAGCTTTGTGTAGAGGTAGGAGACAGCCTTGTGATCAACTAAGAACAAACAAGGTAGCCATGTAATCAGTACTATGTTAGTGCAAATGAAGGAATAAATTTTAATTGGGGAGTTATTTTTTAAATAAATAAGCAAGCCAGTAAAATGTACTTTCAATATGTCTAAAATGACCATCACTGATGCTAGGAAAAACAAACAATGAACCATATTCTCCTCCTAAAGTTCAGGTTGCTAATATACAACTTACAAGTATCTACTCTTGGGAATTTACTACCTGAAAAATGATGAACAGTTCTTCATTTTCTTTCTTCCCATTAGAAGTCATGATAAAGTAGACCACATGATGAAATAGACATAAACTGTTTAAAATAACAAGCCATTTTAAAATTCCATCAAGCCTTTTCTTTCACCAATGCCCACTGAAATACCCATCTTACCTAAAAGAAAATCACTTTGTTAATAAGCATGCATTTGAAGATTATAGCAATGCATTCTGCCACAGTTAAACTGGAAGACTGATAATATTTGAGATTAGTAGAGCATATATATAATCCTAACTTCTTTCTTAAAATACCAGATCATAAAATTTATCTTGCTTCTAGAAGAAAATCCACTCCCCCAAGGGAAAAAGGCAAATGGATATCTGCATGTACGACTTCATCTTCACTGCGGGTATTAAATGTTGTCTTTTTTAAGAAAACGTTGTACTTCTTTCAGAAGATCATTTGCTGACATCCAACATTCCATAAAGAAACACTTGAGTAAATGATGAGAGTCATCTGGGATTCACACCAGTAAACTGCTGATGAAGATATTAATCAATGCTAACATTTATATTTATTCTTTGAGATAAACAAGAGCCTGGAAAACCAAAGAAGAGGAACAAAGGTAAAGAGAAGTAAAGGAGGAAGAGGGGAAACCACCCCCCACAGATATCTGAGTTGCTTTTAACTAATTATCTCTTGGTTTAAGTACAGTTTCGTAAAGTAGGTAGGGACTGGGCTGAGATCGAGGATTGGCTACATTTCCATAATACTTCATTGGCAAGTTATCTGAAAATGAAGATATTTTCACATTAGACCCTGAGTCAAACTTGCTTTTGAACCCCAGCTTATTTGCATATTTGGGTCCATCCTTTAGAATCTCAGAACTTCTAAGGGTCTGTTATCAGAAAAATGGGGTTCAAGGTACTGCTCCCCTCTGTATACTTAACAGGCAATCCTATGGAGATGGGCACACCTGGGGCTGTTTTGTCTCTTATTACTGCACTGAATGTTTTGATGATCGCTGCTGCTGCTGCTGCTTCCTTATCCCCCTCCTCCTCCTTTTCCTCCTTTGGAGAAAGACTTTTATGAATCCAGCTTTTCTATATTCTAATGAGTAAGGTTTATTTTAAGAACATCATTAGAAAGATCACAAGGTAATTTCCTCCTATGTTAAAGTCCATAGAAGGCAACATGGATTGTGCTCCAGATTAGAGTGAAGTGCATGTTTTCGTATTGTTGACATATTGCTGCTGTGTCCAAATAAAATAGACAACAACTACCAACACAGGCATATTCTAGGTAAAGTAATCACTTAAATCCATCAAATTCTTACCCTACAACATCAGTCACCACTCTAAAATCTTACTCTAATGGCACTTCATTTACAAGGACCCCTTGAGATGAAGAGAAAAATTAATTTAAAATTACATTAATTCACCTATTCTCCCTTCCAAACTCATGTCATGTTTAGGGATTCAATTAGTTTACCGGCCAAAATGTATCAGTGTTTTGCATTCACTGATGTCACTAAAAATCCAATATACTTTCTCAAGAGTCTTGTCATTGACCTATGTCATTCAGAGAGACAAAGGAAATGTAAGTTATAGTCTTAGCCTTTAAAAATTTTAAAAGTCCAGTTAGAGGAACTAGAAAAAATACAAAGTAAATAATTCAGAAACAATATTTAATTCAGTGCTGAAACATGAAATACATTATATGAGTTCAGGGGAATGAACTCCTGCTTCCCATTTGAAATGCTAACTACAACAGGGCAGGACCTATTGCACAAAATTTTACTGAGCACCTACTGTATGTCAGGCACCATTTTAGAGGCTGTATTCCCTTTATGCAGGAAGAGTCTTATGTTGCTCAACTAGTACTCTGAGATGCAGCCAGGCATATAGGAGAATCTGTCACCTCCTCAAAGATGAATCATTTAGGGTCCCTTTGAGATCACCCAACTAACACAACCAGAGTTAACATACAGCTGATTCTCAGGTTAAACTTGAAGGTGAAGTGTGTGGTCTGTTTCTGCCTTGACCCACAGTGGCACTGTGATCTACTAGCTTCCTATCATGGGCTTAATCTTGGAGAATGGTTCAGCCACTGTACACAAATACTTCTCTCAAAAAGATTGGGGGCTTATACAATTGATGAACAACCAGTGACACAAGCACAAGAAATTAACACCCAGAGATGAGTTAATTTGGTGCAACATTTGTCACATACTTAAACTCCAGGGAATAAAAGAACAGGGGATCTCATGGACAGTAAGATACCAACCAGAAGGCAATTAAATAAATGTTTGGGCATTTAGAAAACCTAGAATGGGGCCCAAAATTACTAACAAAAATCTAATAAGTGCTGGGATTATAACCTTGTTCATAATTATAGCTTTAATTTTTAGTATTTTATGTGAGGCAAACAGTATCTGCTTAATAAATACAGATTATTTGAATGAAAAAATAGACAAAGTTCCATTGTTATTAATAAACTGACATAGGGAAGGTGTGGCTTTTAATTTAACTCAGTTTTTATGTTAAAATATGTAAGGTAAAACTAAATCATATCTAGAGAGTAAGATTATCTTTGTATAATTAGAATAAATAGGTTTGGGTTAACTGCATAGCTAATATTTATATGCATAGATTTAAGTGTAAGTGATTCAAGAAACAAACCCTTAACATGCTTTTAATCTGGTAAAGTTGCCAACTGTTCCACACTAAGAGCAATTTAACTAGTACTTGCAGTAGCCAACTCACCCCAGTTTATCTGGGACTGTCTTCATTTTAAAACTGATAGCTCAGCATGCTGGCAACTCCCTCAGTCTTAGGCAAACCAACTTAGAAAAGTTGGTTATCCTGTAAGTGTTGGAAGTAGAGTTTTCAGTTCAAGCACATGAGCATGCTGTGGGCACCTCCAAACACACTGCACTTTTAATAGGCCTGAATGACCAATGTTCCATGTTATTACTATATGTCCAAATGATCAAAGTAGAATTTCCTAATCTATTTTGTATAGGAGAAATAACCTTATTTAAACTCATTCATCAAATATTTCTGGACTGGAAAGTTAATCATTTAAAAATTATATGAAAAGCACATTTTAAAAAGAAATATTAAAAGAATTTAATGAAAAAAAGTATGATTTCTTTCTAACTGAAGTCCGTGAAACTTCTTTAATTTTCAATACACCTTGCAACTAAAAAATTAAAATGAGTAGAAATTCACATCAGAATATGGAGGCATGAGATAATCAAAATAAATATTTAAATTATCTACGAATTTAGGTTATCCTGAAAAAGCACTGAAAGAACAAAACTAAACTACTTTTTACACTTAGAGTAAGGATAGTGATAGTCTAAATCTAAGTTTCAAAGTAAATCCTAGGTTTTGAGTTTTTAAGGGAATATTTGAACAAAGGAGCAGAAAAAACTTCAGAAAGAAACACAAATAAATAATTATGTTACCTTCATGTTTATTTTAAACTGTCAAGATGCAATGAACGGGATGTAAGGTAGGTCTGTACAATGGGGAGCAGTAAAAGACAAGCAAATTTTTCATAAGGGTTGTGCTTATAACCTGCAGATGATACCTAGAAGAAGAAGCTTTGCTGAGTATCTGGCTGAGGAGTGGATGAAACATGGAGGGCCCAGTATTCTTCAGTAGGAAGCTGTACAGTGTTGGGGGGCTAGGAAGTAAGAAGAGGAAGATATGACTAGATTATGATGTTGCCATGAAAGCAGAGGTCTGAGAAGGTTTTAAGGAAAAATAGGCCATCCACTAACATCCAGTGTACCAAATAATTTGAAGAAAAGCAAAATGGCAAAGTGAGACCTTTACCTTTGCCACCAGAAGGACAATACAACCTGTGATGAGGGTAGCTTTTGTAGAATTGAGGGAGGGTAGCACAGAGAAGTTAATGGCATCAATGGAACATCAGAAACATATAGAAGGCAACTTTTATCAGTTGAACTGATTCAGTTGTTTAATAACTTCCCTTCTAGCCCATATTATCATGAATTTAGAAATGAATAATATTAAGAACAAATTTATATAAATATACTGGAACAAGTATTTTAAGCTTCATTCTGTCAGAAATAATTGCATAAAGTTAAAGCAACAGATGGGCAGTTAGAGTAAAACAGAAACGAAGATATTCTCTGTTCAAAAACTGCCAACTGCCATCACTTGGTCTCCAAAGCAGTAACTGAGAGAAAACAATCTCATTGATATTCCATAAGCTATAGGAGTTTATGTGCCCATATGGCAAGGCTTCTACTGTCAGAACCTCATTACATAATAATTCTTAAGTGTCTGGTCTGAAAGTGTCTTCATTAATACAAGAAACTAAAACAGTGTTTGCTCTTTTTTCTCTAAGTGTACAATAACTAAAAAATCTGTTTACGTTTTATGAAAAATGCAAAAACCTTTCCATGTTATCCAACTATTCTCAGTGATTCAGGTTAATTAATTTTTAAAAAGTGATTTAGCAAAATCTTCAAAGAAATGTGAGTATACACTATTAAATCCTTTCTCCTTTTGAAAAACACTCTAAACATTATTTCAGGTTGTAGCTAAGTGCTGTAAAGGCACATGTGGCAGTTTCAAATTTCCATTTGCACTATAACTTTCCATAGTTTTGTGAGGTCTAAAAAACTTGGCAGTCAACCAAATGAATGGGTTTAAGTCCTACAGGAAGTTCAGAGAATAGGTTAGTGATCAGTATCCTTTGAGATGCCATGAAGAACAGGTGAGGGAGACAGATTAAATGCATTATGCTCATTATGTTCATTTATAGTTGGCCGCAAGGGTTCTAGTGCATAGCCAAGGTAAATCTGCTATAGTTTTCTTTCTTTCTTTTTTTTTTTTTTTTTGCGCTACGTGGGCCTCTCACTGTTGTAGCCTCTCCCGTTGCGGAGCACAGCCTCCGGACGTGCAGGCTCAGTGGCCATGGCTCACGGGCCCAGCCGCTCCGCGGCATGTGGGATCTTCCCAGACTGGGGCACGAACCCGTGTCCCCTGCATCAGCAGGCGGACTCTCAACCACTGCGCCACCAGGGAAGCCCTGCAAGGCTCATACTTTTAAAGTATCACTCACTCTTCTGTCTCCTAGTTCACCCCAAACATTTTATACCTTCTTGTTCTCCCTATGGTGTCCATGTAAATGGAAACCAGCCTAAATGGAAGGTCATCAAAACCTTAACTGATAGCTAGGCGGATATGGGTGTTTTATTTCACAAGTATTCTAAGTCACTTATAGCTCTGGAAAGACCATCATTTGCTATAGGCCATTCTCAAAGCTACCTTGTTTTCAGATCATACAAATCTGATTTGAGAGTATGCTGAGACCTAAGTCCAATTAGGTGCAAGTTATTCATTTGTTCATTCAGTAACTAGATATTGAGAGCCAACAATTCACCAGGTACTGTCACTGCTTCAGGAGTTAGAAAAATAGTGGTACACAAGAATGACAGAGTAGTTGTCCTCTTGAAGCTTATTTTCCAATGGAAGATTCAAACAATAATAAAAAATAACAATGATAATACTTATCATTTACGTAGCACTAGGTGACTCATTTTTGTTAAGCATGCGTTTTAACTCATTTTATCTTTATAACAATATGTGAGTACTAAACAATATCTCCATTTTAAAGGTTAGGACTCAGAGGAAAAGAGAGATTAAGGAAGTTGTCCAAGGTCACAGAGTTAGTGCCTGCATCTAAGAATTTGGGATCCAGAATCTATGTATAATATTTAATCAGTCTACCATATTACCTCTCAATAACAGTAAATAAAATATATATAATGTCTGTAGAGATACATTCTATGAATAAGAATAAAGTACCATAAAGGAATAGAGAGCAATCAAAGAGGAGAGGATTCTACTTTAGATAAAATAGTCAGGGAAGGTCTTTCCAAGGAGATGATATTTGAGGAGAAACCTGGGTGATGAGGGAGAGGAACTCTTAGATCTGGGCAGAGAGCATTTCAGAAGAAGGAATGCAAAGGTTCTAAGGCAGAAGTAAACTAGGAGTATCAAGGAAGAGCAAGGAGGTCAGTGATTAGGGTGGAATAAGGGAGTAATCTAGAAGGGGTTAGATATGCAAGGCCTTGCAGTCTAAGTAAAGGGTTTGGATTTCATTCTAGGTGTTATGGGAAGCCACGTAAAGGCTTTTAAGCAAGGCAAGACATTTGGTTTATTTTTTAAACCCTTCTCTGGTTGCTTTGTTAAAAATAGAAGAGCTGAGGACTGGGCCCTTGATAAGCCCAGTAACTACAGGCTGAGCCAAGGAGGTGGAACCAGTGAAGGGGCCTAAGAAAAAGTAAGAAAGGTAGGAGAAAAATAACGAAAATCACATCCAAGAAACCAAATGAAGAAACTGTTTCCTGAAGAACAGTGTGGCCACTGTGCCCAGTACTGCTGGGAGGTTTGGAAGAGGGCTGAGAATTCATGGCTGGATGTGGCAAGGTGGAGGTCGTTGGTAACAAGAGTGACTTTGTGGGTGTGGTGGGTAAAGAAAGCTTAGTCTGAGGAGCTTGATGAGTCCATTGGACCAGAGGAGGTGGGGAGAGCAAGTACTGCCAGTTCTCTTAGGGAAGAATTATTTCAGGGAAGCAAAGAAACACCATAGTAGATGAAGGGGCCATGAGAGCATTTCTTTTCCTATGAAAGGTAACTGAGTATATATGTTGAGAATAATCCAGTAAGAGAGAAAAACTGAGGAAGCAAGAGAGAACAAGGATAACTCAAGGAGTACAGTCCTTGAGCACAAGGGAGGAATTGAGTCTTACGAGCAAAAGCTTGTGATGGGAAGGCAGGCAGAACATACAGGTGTAAAGACAGGCAGGCAGGCAGATTTGAGGGTGTGAAGATGAGCCATTTCTCCTCTATCTTCTATTTTCAGGGTGAATTAAGAAGCAAGGGCCCCAGCTAATGGTGAGATGAAGGTAGGAAGTGTCAAAGGATTGAGAAGTAGGGAGAGCATGTGAAATAGTCATTTTATAGCATGAGAGAGAGTTCCTTAGCAGGAAAACTGGATAAGGAAAGTGGGCATTTTGATTCTAGCACCAATTTTGCCACTTACTGGACATGTACCTTTATGCAAGACACCAAACCTCTCTGGGCCTCAGTTTGCTCATAAGTGACAAGGTGTGGATGAGTACCACTTGGAGGCACCCGCAAAGGTGTGGGGTACTTTGGGCTCTCCTGGCAACTAGTGACATTTAGATCACCAGGTCCAGGGTGCTCTAAGTCCTTTAGTATATGGAATAATTCTGTAAGACAAATGGCTCTCCCTCTCAAATCTCCAGCAGTGCCCACCCCTGATGAGAAACATGGGGGAGAGGATCACACCAGGCATTCTGCCAACTCCAGGCTCTACCTGTAACTTTCAGTGTTGATGTTAGGGGGAAGCTAGCTCACAGGGATGGATAAACCATATATCCTTCTAATTCACCACCAATAATGATCACCCTCACCCCCAAAGCGTTTTTAGACTGAAAACAGGCTGCTAGCCAGACAAAATGAACACAAGTTGAATTTGCCCTTGTTATTTCCTCAGGCCTTAAAAGGTACTAATGAGCACTGAAGCGGTCTACAGATTACAGCCAGAGAAAGGAACAACCAGTACAGGGTGATCCAGCAATGAAAAATCGGCTCTCTGTTATTTCAGAAATCACTGCCATTAGCTACCACAGTAATTAAACAGAAGTGCTGCCAGTGATGGTGTCCAACAGTAGCAAAGAAAGTTTGATACCCATGTACTGCCAGTATGGCAATAGCATCTCACTACCATAAAAAGAGAAAAATAATTTTAATTGTATTGACCATAAGGCCCCCAACATGAACTGAGAATTAGTTAACAAGGACAAGGCAATTATTAAAGGCAATATATCATAGTCTACTCAGTGGGGTGAGTATGATCAGTGGGGTGCTGCAGGCATGGCTGTTAGTGACCTTTCTAGTTGACACCTTCATTAATGATGTGTATGAGGAAAACCAGCATGTAGATGGATTTGCAAAACTGATTCTACCTTGGGAGTTACTGCGAGTGCAAGTTTCCAACATCACAGTAATAACTTAAGTAGAAACACATACAGAGTTTCCTCGTAGGATTTAAAATTCGATGTGGGCAATTATACAGTGAGATAACACAGACAGATAGGAAAAATTCTAGGTGAAAATCTTAAATAGTAGGATGGTGATTCCTGGGGGAAAAAAAATCAGTGATTACAGTTTCTTAAAGAGTCTTATTGCTAACATATATCAAATAAAAATGCCTGCCAGATATTATATAGTATAAACTACTGTTTCATCTATAGAATGTAATCAATATAGTAAAAGTATACAAATAGTCAATGTGCTTTTTTTTTGACTTTTCAAAAAAATTAAAAAAAAATTTATGATCTTTTATATTGGGGTAAAATTCATATAGCATAAAATTAACTATTTTTAACAGAATGATTCAGTGGCAATTAGTACAGTCACAATGTCGTGCAACCACCACCTCTATCCAGTTCCAAAACAGTTTCATTGTTTCATTGCTCTGATAGGAAAGCCTGTACATATTAAGTTGTTGTTCTACTTTCCCCCCCTCCTCCTAGCCTCTGGCAACCACCAATCCATGTTTTGTCTCTATGGACTCTTGTATTCTGGATATTTCATTTAAATAGAATCCTACAATGTGTGACCTTTTGTGTCTGGAATCATTCACTTAGCATAATGTTCTCAAGGCTCATCTACCTTGAAGCATGTATCAGTACTTCACTTCTTTTTATGTCAGAAGCCTATAATTACATTATAATCACAATGTTAATTCAAAGCATGGCATGGAGCTACCTCTCAGTTCTGAGTGCCAACAATAAACAGAACCCAACAGAAATCCAGCAAAACCTACCTTATCCTGATTACTACAAGTCTTAAGGAAAGAAGAGCAAAAATGAGCTTATTTTATTAATTTTACTATCAGGAATCATTCATGAAACTGAAGATATTACTGTTAGAAAGTCCTTTCTTTACTTAAGTGACATTTAGATCTTTACTAATGAGACATAATAAATACTCATTAATTATCGATTAACTGGAAGCTTTGGAATTCCCTAGCTAGGATGTAGAAGGCGCCCAGTAAATGGCTGTTGAGTAAATTGAAGTAGGAATCAAAGAGACTACATGGGGGGTTTTGGTGTTTGTTTATTTGTTTGTTCTTTTCTATCCAGCTAGGGCTAATGCAAGGTGGTTGACATGAGCAAGCAGAGGGAATTATTTATTTTTCTGGTGTCAGTCACATTAATTCTCAAAGTTATCATGAACCTGCTTCTAAACTGGTAGCCTGATCCACATCAGGGCTGGTGGAACAGGTTGCTTTTGCATGAAGTGTCCTGAGTAGGCTATAGAAAGAGTCAGAGAGGATCTTTCTTCTTCCTTTTTTAATCTCCATCTCTATCCTGTAGGATCTTCATTCGAACTATCTTTAGCACAGAATTTCTATATTTTTATTCACTGTCAGAGACACAGTAAGGTAACTTATGAGATAGAATATTGGTCTGAACTGTGATTTTCCATGCTATGATTTTAAGTCATACATTTTCTGTTATTTGCTTTATATGCTTATGATTTAATTGAATGAATAATTTCTTATTATGAGATGTGGAATAGTGAACTCCTTTTAAGAACCTCAGTCCATTGAATTGAAGTAAGATAGCAACTAACTTGAGTTATTAATGATACCTTTGAGGGGAAAAAAGGGCCCTTTTTGTATTGCAAAAGTTTCAGAAAGAATACTGAGAAGTTGAGAGTCCATTTACAATATATAGGTTTTCCTCCAAGGAGACATTATTTTGTTCTCTCTTGTATTCTAGTTAGGAAAAAACACTACGCAAAATAACTGAAATTTAACTCTTTGTTTGTGTCTATCTTTCAAATATCTGTATTTTAAAAACTGCGGCCATTTTATTTACGCACTTAAGTGAGTTGATAAGTCATTACTGCAAAAATTAATAGTTGCCCAGAAAACTTTTAGAATATAATCAACTTATTACAAAACTGCTCCAGATCGGTATACTATTCCTATGGAAATGTGTTAAATAGCTATAATAGGTACAAACTGCAGATAAATTATTTGCATCCTTTAATGAAATTGCAGTCATCTGTAAAACCAAATGCATCCACATAAAAATGAACTTTTGAACCACATCAGTTATTTAGAATATAGTTTGTAATGGTTGATACAGAACAAGAAGCACATATATTCAACAGAGCAGGATTTATAAACACTTGCATAATCCAGAGAAATCAAACCAGATGTGATTCTGAGACACAAAACAACACATGCTCAGTATAAGATTTGATGAATCTATAAAATTGCTTGGAACAATGCCCCATTCATTGGAAGCTTCCAAATTGCAGGACAGTCTTGGTTATGATGGTACTTTGCCACATCACAGAGATAAAAGAGATCTACAGTATAGCACGAGGCAGAACATGTAATGCCTCTACATTTATCAAGGTGGTAGATATGTGAATTACAGAAGAAGAAAAAGAGGCCAGCAAAAGGAGGCATAGTACTTTTCATGAGATCAACTTTCTGGAAGCCTACAACACCCACCATTCCAACACAATACTGTCAGACAAACAGGTAGTCTCCAGAGAGCTCTAGATCAAATACTGCAGCAGCAAACACTGCCATACATGGATTACATGTTTACTTCATAAATGGGTTTTGACTATTGGGAAATGATTTCTGGGAAGGAGGAAGAAAGCTTCATGTTTCTGAGAAATAAAGTTCTGGTAAAATGATAGCTGCTTATTTGCATGATATACTTCGTAGTTTGGTTGTCCAATGTTCTCATCCACACATACACTGTTGACCTTTACCAGTGATGTTGTTTTAACTTCTTAGTTCTGCCTGATGTTGGTCAAAAGTGGTTAAGCAATCTATTTTCCCCATTAAATATGTGATAATTTAAAAGAAATAGGGCACCCATAACAAGAAAGTAAACAAAAGTCTTGAGCAGGCAACATAAACACATATATGAGAAATGGATAAAAAACATATTCAATCATATTAGAAATAAATTAAACACATTCTCAATAAGGTATCATTTGTAACATCAGATTGGCAAAGTCTTTGGGTAAGGCACTTAGACTAGAAATGGAAAAGCAAGATGAAAATGGTGAGGAATAAATAGGAGAGGAGAAAGTAATGACAGCAAATGTAGAGAATGTTTTCAAATTGTTTTGTTGCAGAGGAAGAGTGCCTGATAGAGGGGAATAGAAGGGCCAAGGGAGAGTCTTTATTTGTTTTTAGATGGGAGATACTGGAATAAGTTAAAATGCAGAAGGAAGCCACCAGTAGTGGTGAAAGATAGAAGATTCAGAAATGGTACCTGAATGACAATACTGGAGAGGAAGAGATGACAAAGAAGGTAAGGGGGAGGGATATGCCTTAGGCAAGAGAGGGGCCAGGCCAGGTACAGTAAGTACCTTAACATTCCTAAGCCCAATTTCTTTTTTTTTTTCACAATTTTTTTTTTTGCTTTATAACAAATTTAATCAGTTATACATATACATATGTTTCCATATCCCCTCCCTTTTGCGTCTCCCTCCCACCCTCCCTATCCCACCCCTCCAGGCGGTCACAAAGCACCGAGCTGATCTCCCTGTGCTATGCGGCTGCTTCCCACTAGCTATCTACCTTACGTTTGGTAGTGTATATATGTCCATGCCGCTCTTTCACTTTGTCACAGCCTAAGCCCAATTTCTTAACTTTAAATTAAGAACGACAATATCTATCACTTAGAAAACGTTATGCAAATAGCATCTGACATATAAAAATGTACTTTAATTAAAAAAAATTAATACAAACACTACCTGTTACTACCAGTGGCTTTTATGCGAATGTCGTATATATTAAAAAGCAAATTTTCTGGCAGGGAAAAGGACATGCTACTAGATTTTAATACAAAACAACAATTCATTTCAAAGAATTCATTACAAGGAATTAATATTTATAACATATTATTTAACATATAAATAACATTTATATTTATACATACACAGCATATGCTATTTATATAGTGTGTGTATACACACACACACACACACACACACACACACACATATAAACAGCCTGGCAAGTAGAGTAGATTCAGCAGCAGGTATTTATCAGGAAGAATGTAGATGTTAGAGTACACAGACATGGGTTTGAATTCTGGCCCAGTTTGAATTC
Source organism: Mesoplodon bidens (assembly GCF_964165515.1). Classification (NCBI taxonomy): domain Eukaryota; kingdom Metazoa; phylum Chordata; class Mammalia; order Artiodactyla; family Ziphiidae; genus Mesoplodon; species Mesoplodon bidens. Next base: position 28,414,685 of record NC_138164.1, on the reverse strand, counting down.
TGGTCAGTTTCTAGCTCTTTCTTATTCATTGCTGTATGTTTGACATCTAGTGTAGTGGCTGACTTAATAAATATTGTTGAAGGAATAAATGAATAAAGTTTCTTGACTCCTTGAGCTTTGGCCTTCTTATCTGTAAAACAGAACTAATAATACTTCTAACTCAAGTGTGATACAAGGAACAGAAATAACATATTAAAGTAGTAATACAGTGTCTGGCACATAACTGAAGCTATGTGGTAAATATCATTAGTAATAAGAGTAAAAAAATAATTATTTGAAGAATTAACAGAAAGGTTTAATGAATCAGAACTTTACTATTAAAATTTGAAATACACCGTTAATGTGATTAAAATATTTTTTAAACTTTTCCAGAAATTTTACCAAAGTGATATAACAGATATTAATATGTTATTTCCTCACTTTGAGTCCTTTGGAGGTGCCAACTACAGTGATCCAATGTGCTACAGAAGTTACTACTGAAGCACAAGAATAATAGCACTGTTGCCATAGAAATGGCATTTCTATCCTTTGTGCTCTTCATCTGGACGTGCTTCCTTCATGAGAGAAAACACACACACACACACACAAACACTGAGCGTAACTTCTATTTTTATTTATTTACTTTATTTATTACATGCTGTTTTTTTTTTTTTTTTTTTTTTTTTTCTTTTTGCGGTATGCGGGCCTCTCACTCTTGTGGCCTCTCCCGTTGCGGAGCACAGGCTCCGGATGCGCAGGCCCAGCGGCCATGGCTCACGGGCCCAGCCGCTCCGCGGCATATGGGATCCTCCCAGACCGGGGCACGAACCCGTATCCCCTGCATCGGCAGGCGGACTCTCAACCACTGCGCCACCAGGGAGGCCCATACATGCTGTTTTAAAACAACATGCCTTTAGGTTTGACATAAATGTACTACCATGTGTAAAATAGATAGCTAGTGTGAACCTGCTGTATAGCACAGGGAGCTCAGCTTGGTGCTCTGTGATGACCTAGTTGTGGGGGGAAGGGAGGAGGGAGGTCCATGGGGGAGGGGATATAGATATATATATAGCTGATTTACTTCATTGTACAGCAGAAACTAACACAACATTGTAATGCAAGTTTACTCCAATAAAAAAATGCCTAATAAAAAGCTAAAATCAACAAGCAGACCCAGATAATTCACCCCAACCTCCAAGTTAAAAGATTATAATATGATAATTGGTAAAAACCCACTTATCTCAAAACTGATTATTGTTTTTACCTACATAAATCTATCAAACAATAAAGATTGTTTAAATGTAGAATGGAAAAGAGGGATGAAGTAATCCATGTACATGTCAGATTATCTAGTAATATGAACCCATCATATGTCCCAGTTGTGTCTTTTCTATATTCTTTTTTTTTTTGCCCTGCCCTGCGCTGTTCAAGTCCTAACCCCTCCTTCCCACCAGCCAACTATTTTACATTCGGTAGTGTATATATGTTGATTTTAATAAAAAAGTTTAAAACTATTACTTAATACAAAAGTCAACTTCATTTTTTATGTACTACTAATAAACATTTGAAAATCAAATTTTAAATTGTTCAATATTATCAAAAACAAAATTCTTATGGATGAATCTAACAAAATATGTGTAAGATTTGTATGCAGAAAACTATACAACATTGATAAGAAAAATTAAATACTGGAAGATCCAATATTGTTAAGATGTCAATTCCTCATAATTTAATATACGAAATTAAAGTAATTCCACTCTAAACCCAGCAGGAATTTTTTTGTGGGTAAAAATTGACAATCTGATTCTACAATTTATACATAAAACAAAGGGCCTAAAATAGCTAAAATGAATTTGCAAAAGAAAAAAGTTGGAAGTCTCACAATACCTGATTTCAAACCTTACTGCAAAGATGTAGTAATCAAGATGATTTGGTTTAGCACATAGACAGTCATATACATCCATAGACACGATAGGGAGTCCAGAAATAGATCCTTACATATATGGTCAGTTGATTTTCAACAAAGATGCCAAAGTGATCCAATGCAGAAAGACCTGTCTTTTCAATAAATGGTACTGGAACAATAAGGCATCCATACACACACACACAAATGGATCACAGACCTTAATGTAAAGACTTGAAAACTTCTAGGAGAAAACATAGGAGAAAGTTTTTGTGACAAAGATTAGGCAAAGATTTCTTACATAGAACACAAAAAGCATGAACCATAAAACAAAATAAAATTGATAAATTTGGCCTCATCAAAATTAAAAACTCTTTAAAAAATGATTTAAGAAACCAAAAAGATAAACTTCAGACAGGGAGAAATTATTTGTAAAATATATATCTGATAAATATTCAATTATATATATATATATTAAAAATTTTACAATTTAATAATGAGAAAAACAACCTAATACAAAATGGACACTAGATTTGAAGAGACAGTTCACTACAGAGGTATGAGTGTTACGCAAGCACATGGAAAGATGCTCAATACCATAAGTCATTAGGGAAATGAAAATGAAAACCACAATAAGATATCAAGACACATCTACTAAAATGAATAAGATTATACAACAACGTCAACAGCTGACAACACTGAGTGCTGGTAAAGATGTAGAACATCTAGAACTCTGATACACAATGGAGAAGCCACCATGGAAAATGGTTTGGAGTTTCATATAAAGTTAAACATATACTCACCATACTAGTAGATACTTATGCCAAAGAAATGACATCACAGACCTATACACAAACGTTCACAGTAGTTTTATTGATAGCAGCCAAATGCTGGAAACACCCAAATGCCTATGGGCATTTAGATGTACACACCAATTACAGAATTTCCAAACAGTGGAGAACCACTCAGCAATAAAAATGAATGAACTATGGATACATGCAAGAACATGGATAATCTGCAAAGTATATGCTACGTGAAAGAATCCAGACACACAAGGCTAAAAATGCTGCATGACTCCATTTATATGATATTCACGAAAAAGCAAACTATAGAGACAGAAAACAGATCAGAAATTACCAGAACATGGGGTTGGGGGAAGGAATTGACTACAGAGAAGCATCAGAGAATGTTTTCAGGTGACAAGTCCCATATCTTGATTGTGGTGATGGCTATACAACTGTTTACATTTGTCAAAACTCGACCCATACACCTAACACAGGTGAATTTTACTATGTGTAAATTATACCTCAATAAATCTGCCTAAAAAGTTATTTCAGTGGCAAAGAGGAGGGTTTGGAACTAGGGAGTTTCAGAGTAGCTATACAGTAGCATTTGTTCTTCTGAGGCTTTATTAACACTGGTGTGTTCTGCAAAATCTCTGACATTCCAAAGCAAATACAAATCCTAAGCATTCCCAAACAAATACAATCTATGTATGTATCTTTTACAAAAAAAAAATAATAAAGACTTTTTAAAAATAACTGTCAGCACTGTCATCACCATGCCATTCTTAAATATCCTGTTTTGATAAACTAAGCACAAAATACAAGTGAAACACCTCCTTCCAGGTGAAAATAGCCCATAAGGTTTTAGTTCAGCTTTGTGATGGTATTATTATAAGATCTAGTTAATTCAAACCTAATTCTATTAATCTAGTTAATTCAAATCTAGTTCTCCAACTAAGTTACTGAGCTTTTCCAATTTACATGGTAAACATTTTCACTTTAGAGCAGTTTCTCATATGCTATTGTATATTTTTGTGTTGTTGTTGTTCTTCTGAGACCCTGTCTGCCTAAGGAACTACAACTAATCCCTCAAGATGGCTCCAGCAGCCTTCCTCCCTGAGCCCTCTGCTGCTGTGTCGGGCTGATTCACCAGTCTCTCCCCTGAGCTCTAGGGCATCTAGTCTGTTTCCAGGATAGCATCCCTTTGACATTTTATTTGTCTCTTCTACTAAAATGAGAACAGGGATTCTAGTTTATATATCTTTATTAGCCCAACTCTTAGCAAAGTGTCTAATATCTAGAAGGTGCTAAATACAAGTATGCTTTGAAAATACATCCTATCTTGAACATCAGTTGTCATTTCACTGTATGGGAGATTTAACCCCTGAAAGAGACTGGCCTAAATGGACCATAGCCCACAGAGGGACTTCAGAATGAAATGGCATTTGAAGGACAACAGAATAAATTTTAATTTGATTTTGCTTGCCTGCTATTTGTTTCTGCTTCATAAAGACATGTGTCATCCCTAAAGACCTACTCATGGGGGGTTACATCAGAAACATGCAGTGTTAGGGCTGCAAAGGATTACACAGATCCACTACATTATGAATCACATTCTGACGGTGTTCTGGCATCTTCACTTCTAGATCTGGGTTTTGCCCAGGTCAGCAACCATCAAGGTCCCAGATGTCCAGTGGCACTTGGGTATAACTGTACCTTTCAGACCTTGCACACGTAGACTGATAGCATCTGACCCATGTGGCTTCCTCCTACCTAGGCCAGGTTTCATCACCTCCTATAGACCAGGTAGGCATGATCCTTTGGGCCACATGGCTGGCCTAGAAGCCTAGAAGAGTACAGTCCTGTTACACTGGGCCTGGGTCCCCATCTGGGTGGGATGAGGCGGGAGAGGTACCACTACTCTCTCATTACTTACTATTCTTCCCAGCAGGGCTGGGAAGGACTGAAAGACTGCCTCTGAGTTGCTAATTCAGACCTAATTATACTGCCCATGGTAAAATTCTGCAGAGGTAGGCCACAAAGGGGAATTCTGACTGGCTCACTAGTAGAAATTCCTATATACACCTCTGCATGTCCAGCTTATTAGCAGAGCAATAAATGCTAAATACCTAGTTATTAGGTGAATGAACAAACCTATTATGTGCCACATCTGTTTCAGGAACCACATTTCCCATATGGCATATTTGCATGTGTATTTTTTTTTTTTTTTTTTTTTTTTTTTGCGGTATGCGGGCCTCTCACTGTTGTGGCCTCTCCCGTTGCGGAGCACAGGCTCCGGACGCACAGGCTCAGCGGCCATGGCTTACGGGCCCAGCCACTCTGCGGCATGTGGGATCTTCCCGGACCAGGGCACGAACCCGTGTCCCCTGCATCGGCAGGCGGACTCTCAACCACTGCGCCACCAGGGAAGCCCTGCATGTGTATTCTTGATACATTTTAAATTAAGTTTCTCTGGTGTATTTTTTTTTTCTTTCAAATTTTAGTGTCATTTAATTAATTAATTAATTAATTTTTTTGTGGTACGCAGGCCTCTCACTGTTGTGGTCTCTCCCATTGCGGAGCACAGGCTCCGGACACACAGGCTCAGTGACCATGGCTCACAGGCCCAGCAGCTCCATGGCATGTGGGATCTTCCCGGACCGGGGCACAAACCCGTGTCCCCTGCATCGGCAGGCGGACTCTCAACCAGTGTGCCACCAGGGAAGTCCTAATAATTTTTTTAACATCTTTACTAGAATATAATTGCTTTACAATGGTGTGTTAGTTTCTGCTGTATAACAAAGTGAGTTAGCTATACATATACATATATCCCTATATGTCCTCCCTCTTGTGTCTCCCTCCCATCCTCCCTATCCCACCCCTCTAGGTGGACACAAAGTACGGAGCTAATCTCCCTGTGCTATGCGGCTGCTTCCCACTAGCTATCTATTTTACATCTGGAAGTGAGAGAGTGGCATGGACATACATACCCTCTCTGGTGTTTTTATTGTTTCAAGTAGTTACAACTTAAAAACTAGCGTGCCAAACCAAGATCAGTAGGTACTGTCCTCTTCTGTTTTCTGTTCACATTCTTTGTTGTGCTTCACAGAATAGTTCCTAATTGAGATACCATCCCCTCTAATCAAAGCTAAGCTTTGCACATATATACAATGGAATATTACTCAGACATTAAAAAGAATGGAATAATGTCATTTGCAGCAACATGGATGGACCCGGAGATTATCATACAAAGTAAAGTAAGTCAGAGAAAGACAAATATCATATGATATTGCTTATATGCAGAATCTTAAAAAAAACGATACAAATGAACTTATTTCCAAAACAGAAACAGACTCACAGACTTAGAGAATGAACTTATGGTTACCAGCAGGGAAGAGTGTGGAGGAGGGAAAGACTGGAAGTTTGGGATTGACATGTACACACTACTGTATTTAAAACAAAATGCCTTTCTATGATAAATAAATAAGTAGATAGATACAAAGCTAAGCTTTTCTAAGCAGGGGAGGAGCGGGTGGGGAGACTTTTCAGTGATATTTTGTTGTACCTGAAGTATATCAGCTAAAAACTGCTGACTCCATCCCCAGCAGTTCCCAGACAGCTCCCAATGTTTTCTCTGTCACTCGGAAACAAATACCTTCAACCAGCATTCCAGTTAAAACCTTGGGCCAGTTCTTCCTGCGATGTTTCTCATCACTGTTGTTCTTGGCCACAGAAAAGGCAAACTCTCCTCCTGTTCTTTCCTAATTTGTCCTCTGGTCTGGCTCTGTGCATCTTTTCTCCCTGACTCCATGTAATAAATATTTTTCTGAATTCAAATAAAGTATGTGAAAATGAATAATCAGTGTTATCAACTTGATATATAACAGCCCATTTAAGTTTTGAATTAAATTATGTTTTTCTGGTTAGATGAAAAAAATATCCAGGTGGCAGCTCAACACCTCAGAATACCTTAGAAATAATTACTTATATTAATTAAATATGCTTATCCACACTTAAATCCTCAATTTACTGTAGCTCCAAACCAGCTGAGAATTGACATAAAAAGAGAATAGATTATTGTGTTACTACCAATATCCTCTTAATAACTTCAATTAAAAAATAGTAAATTCATACCTATTTCCTGGGAACAAGGGGGTATGTTTGAAAATCATGTTAAGGGGAGGAAATAAAAATGTCTTCAATCAGATTAATCACTATTATCCACAACATATATGCTAATGAACTTGCTGATCACATACACAGCTTTCTCTAGAGATACAAATATAGAGTATCTGTCAGGGCTATTAATTTTTTCTCCCACATATTCTCATCAAAGTTCGTGAACATCTATCATCTCTGAACAAAAAACAAAACACTCTCATTTCAAACCTCCATGTATTTGGGTTATATAAATACTTTATGAGGAGCTTCCCCTGAGATCCAGCAAACTAGGGCAAATGCCCCAGGCTCCAAGCTTTGAAAAGGACTAATACACATTTACTCAATTATGCTGCTAAATATTACAGAATGAGGGTGAAGGGTAGCAGCCAATAAGGAAGGTAATTTTCTCCTGAAGCAAAAGATCTTGAGGCCTTTCTATAAGTACACACTCAGGAAACAAGACTCCAGCATCATCACCAGCATTAAGTAAAACAGGATGTTTCTCAGCAAGTCCTTTAATGATGTCTTCCCTTCTATGCTGTTTTAGATCTGTGTGCATGTGTGTGTGTGTGTGTGTGTGAGAGAGAGAGAGAGAGAGAGAGAGAGACAGAGACAGAGAGAAAGAGACAGAGAGAAAGAGACAGACAGAGACTTCGCTTTGATAAAGAAGCAGAGGAAGGAGAGTAATGACTCCGGGTTCTGCAATAATTAGATATGGGATCCTTGGGAACATTACTAAGACACAGACTTCTTCATCCTGAAAATTTAAGTGGAATTTTTTTTTTCAGTCACTATACCCGACACCACCAAAAATTCTATATTGCCTCAAAGAGCAGAGGATGAGGACAGTGGAGCACCAGTGGAGGGAGGGAGAGGAACGAGGAATGAAGCAGGCAAGTTCAGAAAATGTGGGTAACTTGGTTGGGGCTTTATGGTCAGTGGTAGAGTCTGGAGTTGAGCCTATCTGCTGGGCTTCAAAGTCTCTGAACCTACCCCATGAAGTCCATAAGTCTGTGATTTTCAACATGAAGTCAGTGATAAAAGTACATGTACATTCATAACATCTAAAATACAACTTTCATGGTGAACTTAACTATGTGTTTATAAGATAGAAACTAGAATAGTGTTGTCTTTACAATGCGTCCTTTCCCACTGAACTTAACAGGACAGAGAGATCACCTAAAGCTGACTATATGTTAATGTGTTAGGGTGATTCATCAAATCATCCTGTGAGAAATACCCTGACTGGGGCTACAAGGCAGTCCAGTGGAAGTGCTGATGAACATTCTTTAGACAGATGCCTACTGCACCTCAGTATATTAACAATTATATAACTACCCTTTCTGCAAGGCTGGTAGATGCACTCATAATACTCTCAACAGGCAGACACAGAATCAGTTAAGATGCCCACAAGGTCAACACAGTACATAAACAAGGCAGGACAAGCACTGTTTATAAAGGGGGGGGGGGTTGTTTCCAAGAAAGTACTTTGGATTTTAATAAATTTAGAATATTGTTATATATAAAGTAAAAAAAAAAGCAAAAACAAAACAAACAAAAAAAAACAGCCATGTTCTGGTCACTCTGCATTTTCACATTTAATCCTGTAAATGTTACCTCTTTGTACATTTTATATTCTGATTTTGACTTGAAACTGAGGCAATATATAATTGTTCATTCTGCAAATTAACAAAACCTATATACAAACCTATTAACAAAACCTAATATAAATACAATTACTGGGGCACTATTTCTAGACCTCAAATGTGCATTTCTTTAACTTATGCAGCTTTAACAAACTACTGTTCTCACCTCACGCCTTACTAAAGTTTTAGAATTTTTAGAAAGTTAGCATTAAAAAATTCTTATTATGGAGCATGAGATTCTAAACTACTTATAACTATTTCTCACAAAGAACTGATCAAAGGTAAAGAAATATAAATAAACTAAGAACAGAATGTAAAATTTCTTAAAATGGAATTGGCTTTTAAAAATATGTCAAAAAATTAACTGGCAATGGAAAAGCCTTAAGTCAAATTCAATATGATAGTGATTATTCAAAATGCAACCTCTGTATGAAGCCATTGTTAATGTTTGTGTAATTCTTTGTTCCACCTTCTGTATCAAGGTTTTGTGGAGAACTACCCTCAAATCATGTGAAAGCATAAAGCATTGACTCCACATATTGTACCTTGTATATTTGCTACAACAAAATTTTATTAAAGTCCTGGAGATGTTTTATTCTGTCCTGAAGGAACTACAGCATATATTTAATATATACTGAAGATATGGGGGAAACAAGTCATTTTGACCAGTAAATAGAGTGTAGAAATGCAAAAACATAAATTGTTCCAACATTCTAAATAAAATATCTGTCTGATAAACTGAAATATTTTAATTTTATTTGGAAAATATGATATCATATATACAACCTCTCAAACTGATAAACTATAAAGCATGTTTACTGTTGAAACATAAAGAAGCAACAGCAGCATTGTCTACTGCAAATGTGGGGAAATGACTAATTTTGTAGAAACATGCTGTACCTTCACTATCTTCTAGAACTTTTGATATACCTGAACAAGAATTATAAGCCATGATTTGTTAAAATCACCAAAAATCCTTCCTCTGGAGCTGTATAACAAAACCACAAAATAAATTTCAAAAGTACTGAAAAAAGACCCAGTTGAATTGAATTGGATGGTATGTTTTGTCACATATAGTTAAAGAGGTTAGAAATAATCAGATTCTTCAATGGATAAAGAAGTACTAACAATGCATTTCTTTCAGGAATACATGCTGAGTCTTGTAAAACCTGGAGTGAGCACTTAGTAAAACCTCTAAGTGAGATGACACAAACACTGTCATAGTAGCTTTGAGACAACTAAAAAGAAATATCCCTTTACACAGTAGGCAATACACTCCTTGAACTAACACCCAGAGATAACACACTATAAAGTATTTGGATAAATTAATACCTTAGTCTTAAGAGTTCATAAAGGATGCTGAGGGTATTTGGAGCACATTTTAAGCATATATCAGAAGGAAGGGATATAACATTCCTGGTGCCACTGTATAAAACTCTGGGCTCAGTGAGCATCACTGACTGATCCCAGACAGAACAGTTTGTAGGAACAAATCATATGATCTAATTCCACTCACCCTTTGAGGATTAGCTCCAATATTCCCCTTTATCGAAGTCTTGAAGTAAAAGTACTTATATTACCAAGTACCAGGAGAATTTGGAGAATCTCCAAATACTTTATTTTTTTACTTTAAAAAAAAAATTATTTATTTTTATTTATTTTTGGCTGCGTTGGGTTTTCGTTGTTGCACACGGGCTTTCTCTAGTTGAGGTGAGTGGTTTTCTTATTGCGGTGGCTTCTCTTGTTGTGCATCACTGGCTCTAGGCATGCGGGCTTCAGTAGTTGTGGCCCGCAGGCTCTAGAGCACAGGCTTAGTAATTGTGGCACATGGGCTTAGTTGCTCCGTGGCATGTGGGATCCTCCTGGACCAGGGATCGAACCCGTGTCCCCTGCATTGGCAGGTGGATTCTTAACCACTGTGCCACCAGGAAAGTCCCTCCAAATACTTTCTATTCCACCCTAAGTTGTATATTCTAATTCTTCCCATGGTTATTGAGTGCCAAAGATGGGGCAGGCACTGTGCTAGGCACTGCTGAGCAAGGGTGAAGGAGGTACAAAGATGATGTATCTCATCTCAAGACTTCGAAGGCAAGGATTATGTCATTTATTTAGTCTTCTCTATAGAATATATGCTGAATATATATACATGTATTGTAAGTGAAATAAAATGTGTGCATTAGTGCCATTTCAGCTCCCATCATGATATACACAAGTGCAAACATTTCTCTAGAGATAAAAATGTCTTAATCTAAGGGAGTTATTTCTCTTTGTGAACATTCTGGGGAATGTAACTGATTTTTTTTATTTTTTTATTTTTTTGAGGCAGGATCAGAAAAGTCCTTGTGGTGGTTCTCAATTACTCCTATCTTTGCAAATAGCAGATACCTGCTAAATGTTTAATAGACTGAATAATTGTTCTAACCATATTAAGACAGCCAGTTGAAAAGTATACTAAGTGAATTTTCTTGCTTTATATATAAAGACAGAAACAAAAGTACTTCAAAATTGAAATTCAGTCAACTTAAATACACACACACACACACACACACACATGCAAGAACCTTTAAACTCTATTTAAAGTATTACCAAATGTATCATAAGAAATATCCTGTTTTCCCATTACTAAGATACAAGACTAGAAGAAAACAAGGAGGTCTGCCATGTGCCCTGTCTTCTTTAGCAAGCCAGAATAATTCTAAAGAATATTAGATTCAAGTAGAAAAGCATAATTTTAAGATAGTTTGAAGGATAAATGGCCTCTGCTCATGCCCGTGGCCTAACCAGAACTAAATGAATTTCCAGCCTTGAATTTCCTTTCTTTGATCAACTAAAAGATTTTGAATACACCGAGCAGTTCTGCTCATCTGTTATCTGCAGTAATGGCAAATAAAGAAAACACATTAAACCTGAGTTAATTAAATGCTTTTGCTTTATTTCTTTGTTTTTTTCATGGGAATAATGTTAATAAGTTTGCAGGGGAAAGAGAATTATATATGTGAAACTGACACAAAAATTTCAGTTAAGTGAAAGAAATCGTGTGTTATCACACACTTAAATGTTAACACATTAAAGAGTAGGTTTCTTTCCCAAATAATTATTTTTAACCTATGAGATCAGAAAACAGCTAGTTTGATTGGATCACTTCTCTATTTAGAAAACTGGAGCAAGGGCAATAATGGCAACACTGTACCTCTTTAGGTTATCTTGTTAACCATACCCACACCCTATGTGGTAGAGATCAAAGTCTCTATTTCAAAGATTAAGAATAGAATAAGAATTGAACCCAAATCTGCCTGGCTCCGGAGGAATGTTTGTAACTAACCAACAAACTGTTTTGCATCTGACTATTTTTTACAGGCAATGGACACATACTTAAGCCCAAATGAGGGAATACATTTTCATCAAAGTATAATCAAATGCTAATAATTATTTTCTTCTTTTGCTGTGACTACCTCTTCCCCAAGTAGCTTTTATAACTTAGGATTTAAAAAGGTCTCAAGATTTCACTGTGTACAGCCATGCTTTATATCCAAATTGGAGATGAATCTGTAGTATGATTTAAATGTCTCTCTTAAGTTCCCAGTACAATGATAACGGAAACATCTGGGGATATTCATAGAGAAGACATTAACTATTCCCAGATTATGATTTCATAAAGTGATTGACCTTCAAAAATCTGTGCTTCTGTGCATATTCCAGCAATGACTAGAGGCAGATAGCAGCTAATGCCCATTGGATGCCTCTGGCAAAACCATGTGGCTTTAGCAGGCAGGGACTCTGGGGAAAGACCAGCCCTACTCACTTATACAAAGTTCCTTCACTCCAAAGTAGAAAATGGCCAAGATCTGGGACCAACTAAAATCTCACTCTTCAGTTTAATATTGCTGGTAATCAGTAAATAGCTAGCCCAGCTATTATAGAGTTTCCTCATTTCATATGGTGTTAAATTGTGATTGACCAATATTTACTAATTCATTAAAGATATTGATGAACAATGGGAAAATACATATTTACATATTTGTGGTGATCTAGCACTTTTTTTTTTTTTTTTGCGGTACGTTGGCCTCTCACTGTTGTGGCCTCTCCCATTGCGGAGCACAGGTTCCGGACGCGCAGGCTCAGCGACCATGGCTCACGGGCCGAGCCTCTCCGTGGCATGTGGGATCTTCCCGGACCGGGGCACGAACCCGTGTCCTCTGCATCAGCAGGTGGACTCTCAACCACTGCGCCACCAGGGAAGCCCCCAATCTATCACTTTTAAAGTATTTGGATATAAGTTGAAAATTATAAGAGTAGTATAAAGAATATTTGAATGACCTTCACAGAGGTGTTGGCATTTTATGACATTTACTTTAGCCTTCCCTCTCTCTTTTCCCTTTTTCCCTTATGCATATGTTGTATTTTTTCCTAAACTCTCTCAAAGTATGTTGCAGATGTAATGTCCCTTTACTCCTATTTCAATGTGTATTTTCTAAAAGCAAGAAATTCTCTTACATAATCATAGTACAATTTTTAAAATCAGGAAATTTACATTGATACAATACTGTTTTCTAATCTACAGATGTTACAAACCTTACTCAGTTTCCAAGTTGTCCCAATAATGTCTTAAGGAGAAAATGAAAGTCCATGATCATGCAATGCATTCAGCTGTCATGTCACTTTAGCTCCTTTTAATCTGAAATTGTTTTTCAGTCTTTCTCTTTCATGACACTGACATCCCTGAAGAGTGCAGGCCAATTATTTTGTAGAATAACCATGGATTTTGGTTTGTCTGATGTTTCTTCACAATTATATTCAGTTTGTGCACTTCTGGCAGGAATACCACAGAAGTACTGTTGTGTTCTTTCCGATACGTCACTATCAGGAAGCGCACGCTTTCAATTAGGCTCACAACTGACAAAGTTGTTTTTTATTATGTCGTTAAGGTTGTGTCTGCCATGTTTTTCTACTTTAAAATTGTTTTACCTTTTAAAAATAATGAACACATATCTTATTGAGAGATGTTTTAAGACTATGTAAGTGTTCTGTTACTTCTTAAACTTTCACCCATTTCTTTTTAGCATCCATTGATGTTTCTTGCCTAAATCAATTATTATTATTACGGCTGACAAATGGTGGTTTTCTAATTCCATCATTCCTTGTACATTTATCAGATGGGTTTCTACTGAAACAAGAGCTTCCCCAGATAGGCTCCCAGGTTATAACTTTAATAGTTACAATTCTCCAAAATCATAATATTCACATTCATATTATCCCAGATTTGACCAATTGGGAGCTCCTTCATGTTAGCCCCTGTGTCCTTTTGACATGTCCCCATCATTCTTTGAATACTTCCTTACCCTTTGGCACACAGGATTTTTCAGGCTAACCTTGGACTTTCCCTGCCCTAGTCCTGGAATCAGCCATTTCTCCAAGGAGCCCTGGTCCTTTTTAGTGGAGAATGGTATACAGAAATCAAGCACTAGGTACCAAGTGTATTCCTAGTATAGTGTCATGGATTCTAGGCCTTCTCAGAGAAACAAGCTAGGACATAGATGTATCCAGTTATTGAACAATTGTATATTCAACCCATTAGTTCACAATGATACCTTAAATAAAAGTCCAACACCACAGGGTTCATTCTGTTCTTCCTTCTTTCTATATTTGTAACGCCCTTCTCCAACAGTGAGAAACCTGTTTCCCATTATCCACAATATATTTACTTATTTGCTCAATCATGTAATGAATATGAAATAGTTTCATAAGGTAAATAAGAACTAATATTTGAGTTTTAAAAAAAATGTGCAGCAGATTGATTGCATTAATGGCTGCAACTCTCTTATTCACACTGTTAGTCAGTGCACCCTGTGTGGCTCTTGCTTTGTCCAATGGGCTAATAGCAACCTTGACACAGTGGAGGCATGGAAAAGTGCTTGCCCATTTCCATTTCTTCTTTTGGACTCCTGCTACCGCCATGACAATAAGCCTGGGCTCATCTACAGGAGGAAGAGTTGGGTAGTCCCAGCAGAGTTGGTCCTAAACCAGCTAGTCCTAGTCAATCCATCATTTGGCCACAGACATCCGCCTGAGCCGCTTAGAACAGACAACCCAGCCCAGGTCAGTAGAAGTACCCAGCTGACCAGTGATCTTGTGAGAACATTAAATTACTGTTGTTTTAAGCCTTTAAATTTTGAGATAGTTTGTTTTACAATATTATTGTGGCAACTTATATAGAAAATGCCTAAAATTTCCTTTTAATGTTTTCTGGTGTCAAGATCTCCAAAATGCTGTGCTATTTCCAACAGAGGTTTTTAAATGGAACTTGATAATGGGATTATAAAATTTAAACATATAATTAAGGAACCATAAATATACCTGTGAAGAAAGGCAGATATCAAAACTGATTATAAAGAAGTGTGGTACTAGCTCAGATGCACACAACTAACCAAGGAAGAGTAAGTCACCGTGCATTCACAGGAGTCAGTATGAATGAACTAAAGCAACAGGCAACAATACAGTTGAATCTTAGTAAAATAACATAAAGTGAAAAAGCAAGTCCAGAGAGAGTATCCAAAGTGTGATTATAAAAAAAACTATATAAAAAGGAAAGCAAGGCAATAATGTGCAGGGGATTGAGGATGCTGCTTGCTTGGGATGGAATACGCTGGTGGATGGGGAAGTACGGTTAAATGTACGTCATTATAAAACTTCTAGCTCTTGTTTTGTTACGTGGGTTCATAAATTCTTATATCATTATTAAAAAACTAAATAAACTACTTTAAAGTAAACATCTAAGTAAAAGCAGCTCATACATGGACTAAAAATGCTCTGCTATCTAAGAGAGCTGGGAAGCGTGCTACAATATACATCGTACGTTGGTTGCCATCTAACTTTCTCTTAATGACCCAGGGTCATTATTTTGTAATGTGGTAACATGAAAATACAGCTTCCAAACATGTCTGGGAAAAAAATAGCCAGTAGGAGGGTCCTGTAATTTGCTCTCTTTAAAGAGTTCATATATCTTGACCATTTCTTTCTCACAAACGAATAATAAAGTGAAGTATGCTATTGATGAATTTGCAAGCCTCCTTTGCTCTAATGAATCATTAGCTGTACTTGGCTTTATAAGCAGAAGCCTTTGGTAAAATAAACAATAAGTCTATTCAAATTCACCATTCCATTTTCCAGATTTTTAATTTTAATCCACACTAAGTCTGAATCTTTTTTCCTTTCTTCCCAGTTGTTACTTCATATGAGACTGTACTTACTTGGTAGAATAATTTCAATAATTAGAAATCTTGGTATATATCCACAATCTGAGTTGTATACCACCTGCCCCTCTCTGTTGTGAGGTCTTTATACTTGGTATATGTTTCTCCCACACTCACTGCCAGGTACCATGATGGTCTCTCTCTTCTAGACTAGCTCCATGATGATTTCTGCGTGCCTTATCTATCTTCACCTCAACAGCATCTCAACACCTGGATTATTGCAAGACTTCATCCTAGTAGCTCTGCATTCTCTGCATCCACCATTAAAAGTGCTCCCAGAATTACTACTCCTACTACTAGTATTATTATTATTATTTAGTATGATCACATCACTTTTCAGCTTACAAATCTTCAAATGTTTTCCATCCGAGGATAGAATGCTGTTTCTCCAGCTCCTTGCAAAGAACAGGTCTGGGCTCTGCAAGTTCTATATGAGAATTTTTTTTAAAATTTTGTGTCTTCACATCAGATCCATCATTTAAAAAATAAATAAGTTCTGAATTACCTGAATCATTTCTTTCTTAACCTTGCGTCATACTGGAATCTCTAAAGAGGCTTTGAAAAAATATCAGCCCAATGAGGTTCACACCCAGATATTCTGATATATTTGTTTTGAAAGGCCAAATGTATCATGCTTAGAAATTTGGATTATATTCTCTAGGTAATGGCTTGTTCTGGAAGGATTTTTAAGAAAGGAGCCAGACCAAGGTAGACCTACATATGAAAAAGCATTCCTAATGGCTCTGTGGATGATGGATTACCTGGTGACAAGCCTGCATGCAGGGAGGCCAAGAAGAAGGTTCTGAGAACAACCAGGTGAGAGATGACGAGGATGGGATTTAAGGCAGTGTAAGTGGAAATGGAGAGTAAATTATGTGAGAGAGAGAAACAGAGAGAGAGACAAACAGACAGTCAGACATGCAGGAGTTAAGAAAATAGGAAGACTCTGGTTTGGGCAACTGGTAGTGTCATTTCCCTCAAAAAGAGAACAGCAGAATAAGTGGGGATTTGGAGGAAAGTAATTGAGAAATAATGAATTCAATGCTAAATGCAGGATTTTTGACATGCCTGTGGGACACCCAAGGGCAGAAGCCCAGAAGAGATTAGCATTAGAAATACACAGAGGAATAAAACTTTACTTGTAGTGTGCATGATTGTGCAAACTACTGTAGCTTCTTTCCTTCTCTGTAACTGATCTAGATTTTCTCATGATCCCCTATCCCAAAGGACAGTAGAAAGAAAATTACCTTGCTAGTTAAATGTATTTCGGCATTTTTGATAAGAGCATTATTTTGTACTAATCAATCAATTATAGGTAAACATTCAATTCAAAGTTCAGATTCCCTGAAAATGTTTTTTGGTTTTTTGGTGTTGTTTTTCATCCTTTCCCCTCTCCTCCAAAATGGCGTTTGGGTGATCGGGAAAGCTTATGGGTCTTGGGAGCCAGGTTAGGGATGATCAGTGCTGTCCTGCAGTCTCTGCAGACATGCCCCTTGGCCTTCCTGTCTCTGAGCACTAGACACATGTGAGCAATGCCTTTGGTGCTGTCTGGCCCGTTTCACATAGGTCTGTCGCTGTGGACTCTGGACCTTGTCATTGACTCTCGAGTCTCCCAGACCTTGTGTCCTCCTCTTCTGCAGTATTTGGCCAATCCACTAAGCACACCCTTGTGCCCATGGCCAGAGGGACGGGCTGGCAGCCGAGTAATGGGGAGCTTGTGCATCAGGTGCACAACACACGTGATCCATCTAACCAGCAGCATTAACTCAGGCTAGTTATGTGGACATCTTTTTCCATTAGTGCTTCTCTATGGCTTCTGAAACATGTTGGAGAGCATCTCTCTAAAAGGCTGAAACATTCACCAACCCTATGCCCCAGGAAGCCAGCCACTAAGTACCAAGTTTTCAGATTCCTCCTTTTCTATATAGGCTGTTTCTAATCTGATGGGTCCACTACCTCTTCCTTCTTACCCATTCCCCTACCCCCTCACTTTCCCTGAATCAGACTTTCTTTTACTTCCCCCTTATGTCTTATAGGTGCTCCTCCATATTTACCTCCTTCCCAAGTTGGTGTTTTCCCTCCTCCCTCCCCAGGACGATACTGCATATGAGGTACAGGAGGAAAAACAAACTTATCCATTAAGAGAGATAGTGTGGGAGGTATTTGAAAATGTAAAAACATCCTTATCATCCTCACAATAACTTTATAAAGTTAAGTATTTTAATCCTCTTTTACAAATGAAGAAAGTGAGACTAAACATGATTAAGGAACTCCCCACTTTTGCAGAGTAGAAGTATCAGAAATGAAATTAGGTATAGTAGATTGCAAAGGGGACTTATTTCCCTGCTTCATGCTGTGTTTGGTGGACCACTGAGGGAGGACATGGCTGGCTGGGTTGCTCTGGCTCCACCACTTAACCACACACAGAAGGAAACATCACAACTTCAAAAGAACTTTATTACAGCACTTGCCACTGCCCCTCTTACATGCCCATTTTCTGCCTACACATGGTAAAGATGCTCTATGCCTTCGTGGCCTTAGCATTTTAGTGAACATCTGCTCTCTCTTTGGACTACTGCACTCTACTTTGAAAGTATCTATTTCTTATTTCTTCTTTGATGGGTAATTTATTTATTAGGTATTCTATGTGGTTTAGTTCCACAACCTGAAAGTCCAGTAAAAGTCATTCAAAAATGCATATGAATATGTTAATGTGGGCTAACCAATATGTAATTCATGTTGCTTTTGGAAGCAGTCCACCAAAATATTTCATTTCAATAAATTGATCATATTTTGACAAAAATAGTCTTCAAAGTAATTATTCCCATAAAGTATTTAATGTTTAGGCCGTCAGCTGTTTACCCATGAGAGCAGAAACATTATAAATCACATTATTTGTTCTCTTTATATACTTTATATATGTTTCCTGAAGAAATGTCAGATTGAACATTGTCTAGGATTTCTTGTACTTTAAGAAAGCTTTCACTTAGCAATTTAGTAGATTAGGAAGTGTTTTTCCATGTGATGTTTCTTAAGGTCTACTTTGGGTACTGCTAAAAATAATTCATTAAATTACTATTTTCACTTTAGCAGATAGTACAATTTAATTTTCTCAATTCTGACAATAACAAGCACAGATCTGAAAATCTGAAGAAAAAAAAAAAACAAAACTCATCCAGTGAATTCAAACCATTGTAGATGCGTTAGCTAAATAATTCAGGATCCACTACTCAAGCAACTGAAATAAGTAATTTGCTTTAGTATCTTCCTACCTTTAATCACCTTAGCACAATGTGTAAGTCACAGTATTTACTCAAGAAAAATATATGGAATTACAATAATCCTATATTTCACCTCATCCTCCTAAAATTATCATGTTGATACCCTGAATATCTTTTTTTTTTTTTTTTTTTTTGAGGTATGCGGGCCTCTCACTGTTGTGGCCTCTCCTGTTGCAGAGCACAGGCTCCGGACGTGCACGCTCAGCAGCCATGGCTCACGGGCATAGCTGCTCCGCGGCATGTGGGATCTTCCCAGACCGGGGCACCAACCTGTGTCCCCTGCATCGGCAGGCGGACTCTCAACCACTGCGCCACCAGGGAAGCCCTACCCTGAATATCTTGAACAGATATGCTAATTCTGGCCTAAGACCCACTTCTAATTTCTATTGACAATTCCCTTTATGAATGCTGGCCAATTTTCCCAACACATGTATAGTGTTAGAGTAGTTGTAATCTAAACAATTAATCTTTGCATAAATACCTATATATACCACATCCATAAATGAATTATTAATGGCAAGGATGTAAAGATAAAGGCTGAAAATATGGTTTAATGGCATTTATGCATAGCATAAGCTTACATTTATACTATTTGTTTATACTAAATGAATTCATAGCTCTGCAATGAATCTCTTTAAACTTAAATTTATATGTTTTGTACATGCTCTGAAGTATATGTCATACTCTCTGAATTAAAAGATAATGGTGCTGACAGTATTATTGCCTACGCATACAAATGTGACTGGAAAAACACAGTAAGTTACTCTTCATTTTCCCCACTAATTCTACAGTAACTGGGATTAAGTGAAGTGAAAAGAGGATTGATACAGTGTGTCCTCTACTGAGAGAAAAGAGGGGATTTTTATGCCTGAATCATTAAAATCTGTTGTTAGCTAGCACTGCCCTGATTTGAAGGCAGAACTTCCAAAGACTGAAATTTATGCCTTCTTTGGTCTTTCAACACTGCAGCCTTTTGATGCTACCAATGTTATGAGATATATGCTGATCAACAGTAAATAAATAATGCTTAAGCCAAAAAAGACCTAAGTAATATCACCTATAGGCCAGAAATTTAAATTTTAAAATTATACATGACACTCAGTAATTCAATCATTATGTATGATCCATCTAATTCATTCATTCATTGAGCAAATATTTATAAACCTCTGCTCTATTCAGGCACTCTATTAGATGTAAAGAATATAACACTATGCTAAACACAGTATTGTCCTAAAGAAGCTTACAAACTAGTGAGTTTTCAAAACTGAAGCAAAATGGGCCAGCTGTGACCCTAAATTGTTTAGCTTAAACAGGAAAGAAGGAAGAAAGGAGGGAAGGAAGGAGTGAGGGAGGGAGGGAAGGAGGGAGGGAGGGAGGGAGGAAGGAGAGGAGAGAGGAAGGGAGAGAGAAAGCAGGGAAAGAAGCTGATTTGAATGAAGCCATTTAAACAAAATAGAAACAAGCTTTTAGTAAGAGAAGTCAACTATTTTGGTAGTTCACAACTTCTGCAATCAAATGAATCAGCAAAAGTGTACTGTGTTTTGATGCTGCAGGAAGTCTAAAGAATAACCTTGTCTTATTTTATTGTTTAATTAGGAAAACAAGAATTATTCAAGGCAGTATTCAATGTAACTGTTAAATAGGTGATACAAGCAGCAACTTCTACAAAAAATAACTAAGAGAGTAATCACTGGTGTTCCTTTTTTCATAAGTACAACAGTATGACTAATATTTTTCTCAATGAAAGCAATACCAAGAATTATATGAGCAGGAAAAACCAAAGTAGAAAACCTTCAATGTATTAAAACCAATTACATTCTAAACTAAGATCAATGAATGACAAATTGCAGAGTTGAACTTTTTAATTTGTGAGTTTTCTCTTCCTCAAAGAGAATATAAAAAAGCATGACATGAAAGGCCTTACTTTCACATCATGATGACCAGTGCAAAGTTATTTATTGAGCACAGATTTATTTCAAAACACATACATTCAACAAATCATTACTTTGTCTCTTATATGTGACTATGCTATTACAAGATGGATGTTTGTAACTGATATGAAACTAGCAGAGTAAAAGCTACATGGGGGGAATTTCAGACAAGACTGTTGTTACTTCTAATTTATCACCAAACTCCCTCTCTCTTCACAGTCCCATTCACTCCATGGCCCCCACCCCACCCATAGTGGACAGAAGTTGGTAGGCAAGAGACGGTTTTGCAAGCCATATGGAAAGTCTTTGTGGAAAACAAAGCATTTAATCATGGTTTTAAAATACTGAAGGATTTATACATCTGTAGATGAGAGGTGACTGAAAAGACCTTAGGCTACATAGAAATGTAGAAAAGACTGAAGATTTATAGAGAACATGTTCAAGAACTTACACATTAATAAGAAATAGTCTGACACTGCACTTTTTAAACTCAGATATTTAGCATTAGTTATGCAGCCAAACCATCTGAAGAAAAGAATTCCCTAAAGGTGCTTTTCAAACTTCCCTACCAAAGAATTGTTAAAGTTAGAGGAGAATAAATGTCTAGGCAGCCTGACCTAAATACGATCCGCTTTTAAAGTCTCCTAGAAATCTCATTTAAAATTTGAATTCAACTCCATAATATATCAATTATGTCTTGATATTGAAATGATGACTTAAAATACCTTCTGGAAAACAAAGAGAAATTTTGATATCACTTCGGTTAATATTCAAGATGTACTAAGTCTAAAAGATCTGAAAATTGGACTGAATTAAAGAGATACGACATTCACTGCATATCAGTTTCAGCATCTAGACAATTTCTTGTCTCCATAGTGGTATCACAATATTTCATGACTATACTCTGACCTGGGTGGGAGTAGCCAGCCTCCAATACGTCCCTCCACCATGATCCTCACTTGTTTCTCTTGGGTAGCACCCTCACACACCGAATAAGGGTAACTTGCATGACCAACACATATTGAGGAAGTGATGGTGTGTGATTTCACAGAATATGTCGTAAAAGACATTTGCAGCTTCCATGCTGGCCTCTTGGATTGCTCATTCTGGAAGAAACCAGCTGCACTGTCATGAGGAGACCACCATGGCAAAGCCCACTTGGGGAAAAACTGAGGCCTCCAATCAACAACCAGCACTGACCATAACACTATTTATGTGAGTGAGTCATATAGAAACAGATCCTCCAGCCTCAGGTAAATCTGCAGATGACAGATGATAGATATCTATCATCTAGATATAGATGATATTTTAACTGAAATTTCATAAAAAATTCAGTCCAGCCAAGAGACTCCTAATTCTTAACTTACAAGACCTCTAAGAGAAAAATGTGTATTTCTTTCTTTTTTTTTTTTTTTTTAGCCACTAAGTTTTGGGATATTTTGTTAGGCACAATAAATAATACACAAGTGAATATAGGCTGTAAATTATTTTTTACTTCTTCATGAACTACGTCAAGGAAATACCTGAAAAAAGGTGCACATGGTCCTAACAGTAAGCTGGTGCAGTATATTTTCAAGGTACTGTCTATAGAAAATTCATTGAGTTCATCTTCTTGGTAAGAGGTAAAGTTGCTCGTTCTATGTGACAGATTGAAGTATTCTCTGAATCGCTTTTCAGTTTGCTTTTTAATGTCTTGGGAAAATGTCATCAAAAGCTATTTTTCTTTTACCAAGAAACTTATAATTTCTGTCAAATCCAAATGAACTAAGAGCCATAAAGTATAGTCCATACGATCATCTCTCTTCATCCAACTACAAAATTTCATTTTTATTGTAGTAATGTTGATAGTAAAAACAAAAAGTTTGGTTTTGCAACTGCAGCTGTTAATAAGTATATTCAGCTACAAAAAATGTGAAAAATAAACCAAATTTATGAGAACAATGAGACTGGCCACTTATCTTTGCCTTCTGTCTTGCTATCCCATACTTTCCCTTTCAAAGGAAAAGCCACAATTCAAACTCAAGTTGTAGCATTTTGACCACTTTTCTCACCTCAATATACATATTCATAGAACTAGTTTTTGAATTCATCTTGCAATTAATCACAGATCTGTCTAAAATTAATAAGCAATTGAAGCACTTGATTTCATAAAATAATTTTTTAACCATCCCATTGAAAATATTTAGAGAACCATGAGACAAAGTATTTAAGGCAGGTAATTCTTAAATAAATATAGCAATGGTCTTGGTGAAGTCTATTAAGTTCCCCAAATTTTGCTTTGTATAGAGCTGTCAATTATTGCCAAACTCTTTCCCACTTACTTGTTGTTTGGGCAATATGAAGTTTAATATGTCTTTGCTGATACCATTATATATATGAACAAAGTCCATTAAAGTGTTAACTTTAATAGCTCTAAAATCATATAGCTATATGGGCAAAAACTCAAGCTCTCAACGAGTTGTTTAGGTATACAGTCTCTGATGGTGTTAATAAGGGTGCCTTTTTTCCTCAGTGTCTATCTCTTTTTTTTTTTTTTTTTTTTGTGGTACGCGGGCCTCTCACTGTTGTGGCTTCTCCCGTTGCGGAGCACAGGCTCCGGACGCGCAGGCTCAGCGGCCATGGCTCACGGGCCCAGCTGCTCCGCGGCATGTGGGATCTTCCCGGACTGGGGCGCGAACCCGTGTCCCCTGCATCGGCAGGCGGACTCTCAACCACTGCGCCACCAGGGAAGCCCCGTGTCTACCTCTTTTTGACCCAGAAGAATTTCAACCTTATTCATGGCAAGGTTTCACAAAATATTCTCCCATTAAGTGAATATCACTTTCAAAGGTCATTCTGAAATTGGACTTGAAGGAAGTTCCAAAAAAAGTATTATTTTCTGGATTTGGTTGTATTTTTTTTTTTACCAGGTAGATTATAGTTATGATTTTTTTTCTTTTTAGTTACCAAAAGTACTAGTGACTTTTGTCCAAAATTTGTATGCTTGATTTTTGGGTTCATCCATTTTAAAGATCAATTCAAAACATTAAGGTTTAGGTTTATTTGTTATCGTCCCAGTTAATTAAAACACATAAATAAGTTTTAAAAACATCCTACCAAATATACTAGTTGCAGCCAATTGTAAATACTTTCAGGGTCCTCTTTTTGTTAATCATAACCCTTGTATATTTCAGGTTGCTATAACTTGCTCATGAAATGTATTGGCTTCATAATATACTGGTTTCATATGTATATTCCTAGTATAAAATAAAATCCATGACATTTCTCAAAGTTAGATAAAGAATGGTATAAATTTTTCAAAAATATCTCAGCATCTTGGTCATTTTTAAACTAACTACATGGAGAAGTGGAATACACAATAGACACTGATTTGCAAACAAAATATTTGATCTGCTCAAAGCTGGGGAAAAGTTGAAATGATGTATGGAAGCAATATTTTTGATAGAAAGTATCAAGTACCTGGCTTACAAGAGACAACAGCATAATTTAAAAATTGTCTGTGAAGGTTTTTGAGGGCATCCTAAGAAATGGAACATTCCACATTAGGCAGAAGTTCCATTATCTGTTATTTTCCAGAGCTCTGATCACGTTTACTCTAAAGTTCATGTTAATACCACTAGATTTCCTGACAACACAAAAGTATCACTTTCTCCAATTGCTAATTGCACAGAAAATTTGTCTAGGCTTTCAAACAACCAAACAAAATATGGTATTGTCCCAACATAGAAAAACTGGATTGTGTTGCTTTATGGCATGCATATCACACATGCATTTGACAAAGTCTTGGAAGACTCCAAAATCTTAAAATGTATCCTCAAACTTTTAATAAAACACTGACACGTGCAGGAAGATGCATTCATACTGTTCTGAGTTTCAGGTATTAGCTGACATTCTGCTACTCAGACAATTCAGTCCATCCACTTTGAGAAGAAGGGGCACAAGGTAATCCAATATCCTCTGAGCAGTGTTGTTAGACAAAATACAGCACAGTTAAATTTGAATTTCAGATAAGCAGTAATTATTTAGTTCGATTATGTTCCAAATATTGCATGGGACATATTTATACTAAAAATTACTCATTGTTTATCTGAAATTTAAATGAGTCTGTGTGATGGTTAATTTTTGTGTCAAATTGACTAGGCCCTGGGGTACCCAGATATTTGGTCAAATACTATTCTGGGTGTGTGTGTGAGGGTGTTTTTGGATGAGATTACAACTAAATCTGTAGACTGAACAAAGCAGATTGTCTGCCCTAATGTGGGTAGCCCCATCCAATTAGTTGAAGGCCTAAAGAGAACAAAAAGGCTGACATTCCAACTAGTAAGTGGGAGCATCTCTTGTCTGACTGTCTTCAGGCTGAGGCATTGGTATTCAGTGGTTTTTGAGCTGAAGACATTGGTCTTTTCAGGCTCGAACTGAAACATAGGCTCTTCTTGAACATCAGGCCTTCAGACTCACACTGGAACCACACTGTTGGTCCTTCTGGGTCTCCAGCCTGCCGACTGCAGATCTTGGGACATCTCAGCCTTCATAATCACGTGAGCCAGTTCCTTATAACTCTCTCTATATGTAAATGTACACTGTTTGTTCTGTTTCTCTGGGGGACGCTGACCAATCCAGTGTGGATGTCCTGTATTTTTATTTGCTAAATCTTGTAACCTTACCTCTGGGTTTGCCTTCTCTTTAATAGTTCTAAGATTCAGAATAATACTAATAACACTGCTACTTCTATTAATAATAAAATTGAAATTGCTTTTCTTTCTGGCTTTCTCAGAAACCAATCATATATTCATCTACTCTCCTGTGAAAAATGTTTTGCTATAGGACCTTTATTTATTTATTTATCTATCTATCTATCTCTCTACCTATCTATCTATTTATTTATTTATTTTAGGACCTTTATTTTAGTAAGCTAAAAGTTCATGAATACTTGAACTCCAGTTATAGGATGTAAAAAAAAAAATGTACCCATATAAAGTAGAAAGTGGTAGGCCCCCATGTTACTCAAATCTGAGTATTGTCACTAGATAGTTTGGTAAGGGGCAAGGTAACTTGCCCAACCTCTTGCTGGATGAAAAATTTAAGTAAAGGAAAAGGATCTAGTCAGGGAATATTCTGGATAACAGCAATTCAGTGTCTTCTAATTCAATGTAGCTCAACTAACAATGACTACATTGACTCAATTTTACGA
The DNA here is from genome assembly GCF_964165515.1 of Mesoplodon bidens. Classification (NCBI taxonomy): domain Eukaryota; kingdom Metazoa; phylum Chordata; class Mammalia; order Artiodactyla; family Ziphiidae; genus Mesoplodon; species Mesoplodon bidens. The sequence continues at coordinate 28,388,558 of NC_138164.1, read as the reverse complement.
TGCACTTCATCTCAAAGTTTCCAGTGTTTCAGTGTTTATTATCACCAACATCAAAAGAAACTTGCCTGACACCAGGCATGTGAGCTGTGACCCAGCTGAGACTGACTAGACAGATGTGAACTTGGCTGTATAAATTTATTGTTGAATAGAAACTATTATTTCCATTAGGAGAGTCACATAAATTAAGATCATTAATTATTGCATAATACCTTCAAATAAATTACTCACTAAACTAGCACTGGAATAAAGGACAAGTTCATTGACAGCAATAGAAAAAGCCAAGTCTCTCAGAAGTAGTCACTGGAGTCTGAAACTACAAGTAGGACTGAATGATTTATACATCAAAGAAAAGATGTATTATTCAATCACCAGGTTTTTGTTTAATGAGTTTGAGCTTTTATTAATTTTTTAATTGAAGTATAATTGATTTACAGTGTGGAGTTATTTTCAGGTGTACAGCACAGTGATTCAGTTATACATATATATATATATAGATAGATAGATAGATAGATAGATAGATTCTTTTTGTACATTCTCATCAATTAAATGTCAGTACAAGATATTGAATAGAGTTCCCTGTGCTATATAGTAGGTCCTTGTTGGTTATCTATTTTATATATAATAGTGTGTATATGTTAATCTCAAACTCCTAAGTTATACCTCCCCCCCTTTCACTTTGGTACCCATAAGTTTGTTTTCTAAATCTGTGTGTCTATTTCGGTTTTGTAAATTAGTTCATTTGTATCATTTTTTTAGATTCCACATATAAGTGATATATATGATACTTGTCTTTCTCTTTCTGACTTACTTCACCTAGTATGATAATTTCTGAGTCCATCCATGTTGCTGCAAATGGCATTATTTCATTCTTTTTTATGGATGAATAATATTCCATTGTATATATGTACCACATCTTCTTTATCCATTCGTCTGTCAATGGACATTTAGGTTGCTTCCATGTCTTGCCTATTGTGAATAGTGTGTGGTTTGTATATATATATATATATATATATATATATATATATAAGCATCTTTATTGGAGTATAATTGCTTTACAATGGTGTGTTAGTTTCTGCTTTATAACAAAGTTAATCAGCTATACATATACATATATCCCCATATCTCCTCCCTCTTATGTCTCCATTCCACCCTTCGTATCTGACCCCTCTAGGTGGTCACAAAGCACTGAGTTGATCTCCCTGTGCTCTTTGGCTGCTTCCCACTAGCTATCTATTTTACATTTGGTAGTGTATACATGTCCATGCCACTCTCTCACTTTGTCCCAGCTTACCCTTCCCCCACCCCTTGTCCTCAAGTTCTTTATCTACATCTGTATCTTTATCCCTGCCCTGCCCCTAGGTTCTTCAGAAACTTTTTTTTTTTTAGATTCCATATATATGTGTTAGCATATGGTATTTGTTTTTCTCTTTCTGACTTACTTCACTCTGTGTGACAGACTCTAGGTCCATCCCCCTCACTACAAATAACTCAATTTCATTTCTTTTTATGGCTGAGTAATATTCCATTGTGTATATGTGTCACATCTTATTTATCCATTCATCTGTCGATGGACACTTAGGTTGCTTCCATGGCCTGGTTATTGTAAATAGAGTTGCAATGAACATTGTGGTACATGACTCTTTTTGAATTATGGTTTTCTCAGGGTATATGCCCAGTGGTGGAATTTCTGGGTCACAGGGTAGTTCTATTTTTAGTATTTTAAGGAACCTCCATACTGTTCTCCATAGTGGCTATATCAATTTACATCCCCACCAACAGTTCAAGAAGGTTCCCTGTTCTCCACACCCTCCCCAGCATTTATTGTTTGTAGATTTTTTGATGATGGCCATTCTGACTCGTGTGAGGTGATACCTCATTGTAGTTTTGATTTGCATTTCTCTAATAATTAGTAATGTTGAGCATCCTTTCATGTGCTTGTTGGCAATCTGTATGTCTTCTTTGGAGAAATGTCTATTTACGTATGCTGCCCATTTTGGGATTGGGTTGTTTGTTTTTTTGATATTGAGCTGCATGAGCTGCTTGTAAATTTTGGAGATTAATCCTTTGTCAGCTGCTTCATTTGCAAATATTTTCTCTCATTCTGAGGGTTGTCTTTTTGTTTTGTTTATGTTTTCCTTTGCTGTGCAAAAGCTTTTAAGTTTCACTAGGTCCCATTTGTTTATTTTTGTTTTTATTTCCATTTCTCTAGGAGAATCACCAGGTTTTTTAATCAAAACTTTCCAGATTATTTTCAAACTTGTTGTGATTTATGCCAGGCATATATAGTTACAGTTGCAATACAGAAAATAAAACCCACAAATTTAATCCAGGCCACAATCTGAACAACCATAAAAGCTGATGCACAGATACATGATATTTTCCCCCACATAGCTTTTTCTAAAAATTTAAATTAATTGACAACATTCTAAAATTAATAGATTTCTACAGAATTATAGATTTTTGGTCCTCATGAGGAATCTGGCCATTCTCATCACTTCCATATGGTGACTTTGTTCCTGCTTTCCTGTACTCCATCCTAAAAAGTCCTCTCAATTTACACAGATGGCCTGACAGGCATTTGGTTTTGTAGTGCTAGTTATACAAGACAGCAAATGCAGTTATAGCTTCAGAATTCTTTAATGTGTCTCAAAAGTACAATTTTGTCAATTCTGAACGTGCCAAAGGGGTCAAGATTCCACGTTCAGGTTATGAAAAGCAGTCAAATAACTGAGAACTGACTGACTGAACCCTTCAGACTTAGAGCTGCATGTGAAGAAAGCATAACTTCAAGCTCTGAGGTGACAGTGAAGAAGAACCTGTACGGATCAGTGCGTTCACTCAGCAAGTACTTAACTAGTTCCTACACTATTTCAAGTATTTGATGCACTGGGAACAGCAGTTCATGCTCAGAGAAGATGCTTGTACTGATGGAGCTCACAGCACAGCTCACAGGCAACAAAACAATACATAAACAAGAAACGGAATGTCAGGGGGTGGGAAGCATTATGGTAAAAATCAAAGAGTGGAGATCACAGAGCATGACTGAGCAGCTGCTCAATGCTGCATGGTCAGGGAAACTCTCTCCAAGAAAATGACGTGTATGCTGAGATTGAATGATGGGACAGAACCAGCCTTGGAGAGATGTGGGATGTGATTTCCAGGGAGAAGCAAGTGCTGATAAAAAGGCCCTGAGCTCTGGATACAGAAGAGAGAGGAGTGTGGTTGAAATGTAAAAGGCAGGCAGGTGGCAGATTTATTTATGGCAATGTTTCTCCAACATTTTTTTCTATGAGCTCCTTCATACTCTTTAAAAAAGAATATAAATTATATAATATAAAATACAAAAAACGTATTTTATATTATATAATTTTACATTATACATTACATACATATTTAATTAATACAGAATTAATAATATATTAAATAATATAAAATACTAATATATATTATAATACTAATATAATAATATATTATATATATTAAATATAATACACTTCCCCCCAACTTCCAGCAATGATAATACTTACATAACTATAGTACATTTCAAAACAAGGAAATCTGTGTTGGTAGAATACTATTAACTCAAATGCAGACCTTATTCAGATTTCACCAGTTTGCATTTTTTATGTATTTCTATTAAGTTTTATCACATGTGTAGATCTGTGTAACTACCACCACCATCATTACAGAATTGTTCCATCACCACTGTAAAATCCCCTGGAAGCCAGGGATGTGTTTTCTATAATTTTCTTAATTTGAGAATGCTATATACATTGGCTTTTTGATTTCACTCAGCATAATATCCTTGTGGTCCACCCACATTGATGGCATGTTTCAACAGTTCCTCCCTTTTAATTGCTGAACAGTGTTCCAGGTATGGTTGGACCACAGTTTGTTTTCCAGTTTACTCACTGAAGGACACCTGTGTTGCCTTTACACTCCTAAAAATTACTGCAGATACCAAATAGCTTTTGTTTATGTATGTTACATATAATGATATATATATACCGTGTTGGAGGTTCAAACAGAGGCACTTATTGATTAATGTGCTTAAAATAGCAGTAGCAAACCCATTATGCATTCATAGAAAGATCCCATTTTTATGAGAAGTCTTTTTTCTTTTTTTCTAAACAAAAAAATCAGTGAGAAGAGTGGCATTGTTTTACATTTTTGCAGATCTATTTAATATCTGGCTTAACAGAAGAACTGCTGGATTCTCATATGTGTTTCTGCATTTAGCCTGTTGTGATATCACATGTCATGTGACCTCCGGGAACCTCCTCTGAACATATGTGAGAGAATGAGGGGAGAACAAGTAAATAACGAATTGGTTTGATGATGAAGAGCGGTTTTGACCTCGTGGACCCCCGGAAGGCCTCAAGGGCTCCCAGGACTTCCTGAACCACTGAGTTAACGTCTTAGATAATAGAGAGGCTGGATTTTAAGGGGAAGGAAGTTTACTGTAGAGTTTAAGCAGGCAGTGACTTGATTTATACCTTTTTGAAATATCACTCCTCTGGAGTCTCTGTGCATAATGAATACCTGGGGTGGCTAGTGACAGCAAAGAACATGGCAAGGGATGTGGAGAGATTGACTAGGAGGTTCGTGATGCTCTCCTGGCAAGACACTGTGCTACTCTGGACTAGAGGGGTGACAGTGAGAGTAGCAGTGATGTAGTGTATCTTTAAGGTCTTGGTGATGAAGCAAATGTGGAAGATGAAGGAAAGAGAGGTAACAGGGATCCCTCACATATTTTGTACCTGAGCACTGGTGTATAAATAAAGCCAGGAGAAGCAGCAAGTTTTAGAGTGAATTTGGAAAAAGAGAAAAGTGTGTGCATTTAATGAGCCATATACTTTGCTTTTCCTCCCTTCTTCCAAAGCTGCTATTAAGTTGATGGTGCATCTTAAAATCAATGACATCTCATATTTAAGAGACTACACATCTTCTCTATTCCACTACTGTTAAATACAGATTAGAACTAAGTACAGATTTTAAAAGCAGTTTTATAACAAGTTTTATAAGTAGGAATGCACAAATGTTTAATGATTCCATTTTCCTCTCCATGTTGTTAATACCTTAGTTAGAAATAAACATAGCAGAGTTCAGACCAAAGGATATTAACTCTAGGCAAACATATCACCCAAACACTGTAATAATACTCACTTTTCAGATAATTGAAATAAAATGAGTCTTATTACAGTGTTTGGGTGATATGTTTGCCTAGAGTTAATATCCTTTGGTCTGAACTCTGCTATGTTTATTTCAACAAAGTTATTTTATTGAAGTGAAAACTGAGGTATATATTTAGACCCAGATGTAAACAGAGATATCTCAGTATCAGCAACAGAGAGAGTTTCCCTTGTGTGCCAAGGAATGTTCTTATAACAAATTCCAAGTCACAGGAAAGGTAGTGTCTAAATCCTTCAAAAATAAATTATAAACACAGAGTCAGAATTGGTGGTCTTTAACTTATAATGCAGTGACCATCACTGAGTTGATTGAGAGAAAGAGGGAGAGAAAGAAAGCAGTTTTCCTTTTGCATCTCAGCTCTTAGGGCTCTTTTTTCCTTCATCTTTTCAATGTATCTAACATCTAACACATGGTATTAAAAAATGAAATCTATTCCTAAATTATCATATTATGACCACACAGAATCCAAAGGCAAGTCCATTTACCCACAGATTACTGTTTGCTCACCACTTTATCTTTTCCTAAACGATTCAGTACAATCTTAGGTTCAGGATGCACAGGGGCAATTTTTGAAATATTTTACCCCCAACACAAAGAAACTCTGCTTCCATTTGGGTGTTTGGTTAATGCCTTGGTGTTGTGTCCCAGGTGGGTAGTTATTAATTATCTGTTAAAAAGAGACCTACACTGATTTTATTTGGAATAATTGGCAGGGAGGCCTGGGCTAGTTAATAATAAAGTTCCATGATGTGGCTTCTTACATACTCCCTGGTCCAGTCAAACTGAATAACTTGTTCCCTTAACATGCTATACACCCTTTCACACAGTACCCTTGGAAAAATAAGTGAAAGCTTACTTTTCCATTTACAGGAAACTGAAGCTTCACATTCTTTGTGAAGACATCTCTTTTCACCATAGAATTAATCAGGTTTTTTCTGTGCTTCCCTCACATTGGGCCAACAACTGCCTCTTAACTATATGCAAATGAGCAGAGTGAGTAGAGTGAGTTCCTTTAAGGCAGAACCTGTGTCTAGTTTACCTCTGTGTTACGTGCAGCTGGTACAAGCATTTGTGCATGGTGGGTGCTCAGTATGCTTTCACACATACACACACACATACACAGGAGATTTTACAAACTCATAATTACATTTCAATAAATAATAATGTTTACTCTGCCTTACTGAAAGTTTTCCAAAGGTGAGAATTATATAAACCAAGTATCTATACACACCCCAATGGGGCTTAATATCACTTATTTATTGACTGCTTAACAATTTACTTCTAAGCACTCAGTTCATCTCTTCATACTGAAAACCCCATTACCTAGAACAATACAAAGGGCAAATGCATGAATACATAGATGCACCACAGAAAAGATTTCTGAAATTTAAGGGATATCATGTTTTTTAAATATGAGAGTCCAAAATTAAGATTGATTTGTTTGTTTGTATCCTTGTCTGGATACTGCAGCTTGTTACTCACATGTGCCTGAGTAACCAACACCTGCTCTCTGGGAGAAGGGAAGGTAGACTGATCCAACAAAATAGGCAACTGTGGGAAGGACCCACAGGCAACAGTGACGGAGAATGTTTAGATCTTCATGGACCAATAGCCGGGTCAGCCACATAAGCTTTGAGGACGAGTGAGGCTATGAGGTATCAGAACAGCCAGATTACTCTCTCAGCTGGGTAAGCACTCTTAGTGCTTGCTGATCCAAAAGTCCTCCCTCTACATCCAGGAAAGTGCTAAGGTGCAACTGCCCATTAGCTACATCATGCTCAAAGCATGAGCATCAAAGTGGAATAAAGAGCTACCGTAAAAAATCCATCGAACAGGGAAACAAAATAATTATAGGATATTACTTCTATCTTTAAGGAACTCCAAAAGCTAATGTTAGGGAGGCAACACAAATCAGCTCATTAGACAGTAATAAACATGTGCATCCTTAAGTGGTAAACTGGGAATCAAAGACTCTCTTCAAACATGAAGCAGGCCATGGACTTTGGAGTCATCCGAGACTATTTCATGAAAGATGAGGTTCTGAGCAGGACCCTGAAATATAGGAACAACTTGAATAGGTGATAAAAATCAGAGTTAATTTGAGTGTCAGTGAATTAATTTACACTGGATTTGGAACCACAGGGATTAGGAAAAAGAAGAGTCAAAAGAATGTCTTCTCTCCTCTGAGGAGCATACATAGCTTGAACCCTTAGGAGGCAGTCACTGTACTGCCAAAGCTGAAATGGTTGAAAGCAACACTGTTAAGAAACAGGAGGTGAACACAGCATTCCAGGTGCAGGAGATTATGCCTTTTTCATGCAGTTTTGATGTTGGAAATCCCAAGTTTATACAAAGTAAAAATTTAATTGTAAAAATAAAATAATATCACATAGAACTTTAATCATATCAGCTCACGATTTAGAGTTTACCAAGTGCTATTGCAAGAATCACATCAATTGATCCTCACCAACCCTCATGGGAAATTATTGTCTCCACTTTGTAGATGAGGAAATGGGTCTTGGCAAGGTGAAGATGCATGTCTGTGGTTGACCAGCCGATGAGAGCACCTAGACTTGAAATTTTATTCACTTCCTATCACAAGATGTGGCCTTCTTAACTTTAAGAAAGAATTTACTAAAGAATGCTTTAAATAAAAGTCTCCACAATATATGTGAAGCATAATCTATCTGTCATAACAAAATTAATACAACTTATCAGTAACATACTTACCATAATATAGCAAAAGAAGCACAAATTGTACAGATACTCTTGGAGCTGTCCACTCTCTCTAGATACAGAGATTTAAGAGTCAGTTCACCTGCCTTAGATCCAGACAATAGAGTAGAATATACAACTCCCTGCCCCAAATTAATTGAGATCAATATTGACAAACTATTAATGTCCCTATCAATCAAATCTATAATGTAATTTTTAGAAGATTGATTGCAGTGTCATCTCTTCCTCAAAAGACAGAAATGGAAGGTAGAAAAGAAAAAAGACATCTTAAATTATATTTCCTTTCTTTTTTCCCCTCAAAACACTTGGAACCATATTATAACAATAGCAACAATAACAAGCTATGAATCTTACAGAAATCAATTTTCCGTTTTCACATTTGGGTTTGTGGCTTTCAAAAGTTCCATGTAAAATTCAGCATTACTGAGATCACTTTCAGTGCTCAGTCACTGCTAAAAACTAAGGTATAGCAGAACAAGGCAGTGTGGAAAATTTTGTATTAATTGAAAAGTAAAAACCCACAACACTACTTTTAAAAATATAACGTTTCAAGAAATATTTGCCTGCAATGGAGAAAGACATCAAAATGGAATAAATGACTCTTTCTCTGTTTGTGTCCCGTTTCTGAGGCAGGCTCACGGCTAAGCAAGAGCCTTCTCCCAACTCTGCCTGGAATGTGCACTTTATTGATCTGCTGGGTCTCACCCAGGAACTGAGGCTATGGAAGCTGCAGCAGTCACTGTGCCTATGATGTAGCTTATATTAAGGCTTTAAAACACATATAGTAACTTGGCCTGTGACTAGTCTCTCAGAAGCCCCTTAGGCAAAACACCAGGTCTAATGTTGAAATCCTAAAGCATTCCCCAGGGCCTCTAAGCCAGCTAAAACAATTTAATTTCCACAGATATACAGCTGATGCCTAGGGTATGAAAAGAAAGAAGCATTGTAAATTAAAATAGAGCCTCTAACAGTCTTTAGCCAAAACCATGCTTGCTTATATGTGTGTAAGCATATTGTAGAAATAATTTTATAAATGGTTTTTCAGTTGAATGTATTTAAAAATTAAAATCATGTTGATAATTGCCTTTCCTTTCTTAAAAAAGGATATACATAGTATATAAAGTACATAGGTATATAGTATTAAACTATAGACTCAACTATGAATTCCTTTTCTTTTAAGAGATAGGTACCACAACATCCTTAATTTGTATCTAAAGAAGAGATGCGTCCTCCATTCCATACATTTCCATATTTCAGCCCTTCTCTATTTTTACATGACCCAGATAGAGCTAGTCACAGTAAACACTTTACCCAGTGTGATTGAGCTTATAGCCTCTAGGGTATGTATCCTAAACTGATTCACATTTGATTCACTGCAGCAACAACACTCTGAGACATGCACTTGCTGGAGAAAGGCTAACAAGTTGTCGTTAATGAGTCAGTTTTCACAGCTGCTGAAAGGTTCCCAAGGTTGCCCTTGAATGAGGAATGAGCTAAGATTTACTCCTTAGGAGCTTGGTTTTATGTACTTAGCATAAAGCCCATACTGTTTATGTAAAACAAAATGACAGTTATCATTATATAACTAATGGCTTCATAATCTTGATTTTGACTTTTTCCAAAATCTACACCTCATTGCAAAAATGATCTAATATTCAGGGACTTGTAGGTGCAACAGATCATGAGGATTGAGTAAGGTGTCAGAAATAGCTACGGTCATATCTGTCAGGATGGAAGCAAATCTGGCTGGCAATAAAGGAGAGGCTGACCTTACATAAGCATCCCCGGCAACTGTTAAACAAAACTTATATATGATGTTTTTCCATATATTTTCTACACATTATCCCACATAATTGTCACATCAGCCCAGTGAAGGAAGGATGACTATTTCTAGATTGAAGATGAAGAAACTAAAGCTTAGAGAAAAAGTAGGGTCACCAAGTTAGTAAGATTAAGTAGGCCGAGGCTCAGAGAGGAAGGTGTCATTCCCAAGATCACACAGCTAATAAATGACAAAGCCAGAATTTGAATCTCTGTAAGTCTGACTCAAAGACAATGAGTTTTCATTGATATCATGTGGCCTGCCAGTGGGTTCTGTAGCTTTTTCGTATGGTTAAACTAGCTTATGGCTACTGCTTACCAGGCAATAGCTGAAGTGTTCTGGGTATATGAACTCATTAAATTCATAGAACAACCTTGTGAGAAAAGTAATTTTATAATTCACATTTTACAAAAGAGAAAAGAAAAGTGCCTGTGCTCAGACCCAGCAGAACTCCCCAGAGCCCTGCACTATCCAGAACCCCAAGTACAAAGACAGCAAAACAGACAGCAAACTTGGCCCATTATTTTTACCATTTTAAAATCACTTAGAATGATATTCTGAAAAATAATAGCTTTCCTCACAGATTAGAAAACGTCACTGCCAAAGGACGTGCTTTTATAATTAATAATCATAGCTTTACTATAAGTTAAAAAAATAATTATTACCTTTTTTAAAAAATAATTAATACATGTCTTCAGAAAAAAAAAGCACTGATTCTGATCTTCCTGAAAGAAAATGATATCACTGGCACATGCATAAGTAATTATTATCAAAATTTTGAGAAATGTAATCCCCTTTTTAAAAAAGGTACCTCAATGGTGTTAGCTTTTTCTGACAAGATAAATGTGTTGAATTACATAAAAAGTAGAAAATCAATACTGGTTATAGGGAAAACCCAAAACATCATCTTGGGATTTTAAAAATGTGTCCTGCACTCTCATTCCCTCTCATGTTTTTAAGGTTGACCCAAGAAGAGAATGAGTCACTCCACAGGAGGGCTGAGAACATGCAGGTCCAACCTTTTCCTGTGACATTAAACAATTGCTTAGAAAAAGCAAGTTCAAGCTACTACAAAATTAGATGGAGTTTGCCTCGGTTGTTTTCCCAGTGCCTTCTGAGTGGCTCTCTTCCCTACTCTGTGGTCTCCCAGGTCCCAGGTATGGATATTCATCTTGCTTTCTGTCAGCTGAACCTAAATGCTCTGAGTTTCACAAGCCAGCAGCTCTTCTAGAACTTGATATTTCACTGGGATTTCTGTATGCCTTGCCAGGAACATTTTCCCTAGAGTCAGTGTTTTTAAATGAAGTGCTTTGGAGCCCGAATGTTCCTCTGAGGCTGCCCCAGTAGTGCCAAGAAAACTGAGTGGGCAAAACACTGCTCCTCCCCCTCTTCTTGAAACAAAACCTCCCTCCTTTTACCAATTTTATACATCAAGATTCTGTGGAATAGTTCTCAAATGGGTACACTTTTCATAATATTCTCCTAGTAAGCTTGCGTTTTTCTTCCTCAAACCTCCCAAACCCTTTCACCCCTCACCTAATTGCATCACCAAATTACAAAATGTTATGGGTCTCCACCCATCTTCCCCTTCTCCTTTCTTAACGAAGGCCATTTCCTCACATGCCTCTGACTCTCACTGATTAATTCTCTTTGCAAGGTCTTCACTCTAAGGGTTAACCTCTCTCTTTTGATTCTAGCATCTCCCATATTAAAAAAGAATCCTCGGGCTTCCCTGGTGGCACAGTGGTTGGGAGTCCGCCTGCCGGTGCAGGGGACACGGGTTCATGCCCCGGTCCGGGAGGATCCCACATGCCGCGGAGCGGCTGGGCCCGTGAGCCATGGCCGCTGAGCCTGCACGTCCGGAGCCTGTGCTCCGCAACGGGAGAGGCCACAATAGTGAGAGGCCCGCGTACCGCAAAAAAAAAGAAAAAAAAAAAAGAATCCTCTTAGTCTCACAATCTCCTCCAGCTACTGCCCACTTTCCAATTTCTCTACTCCTTTTCAGAGAAAAAAAAAAATCCTTAAAGACTTATCTACACATGTTGTCAACACTCTCCCTCCCCACTCATTCTTGACCTCCATCCAGTCTTGTGTCAGCCTCCATAACTTCAGCAATTCTTCTAATCTTACACACTAAATGATCTTCACGCTGTTAAATGTAATTGGACGTGCTTTGATTCCTAAGTTAGCAGCCTTTTCAGCAGCATTTGGCACGTTAGCCACCCGCTCTGTCTTGACATAATCTCTTTCTTAGTCAGTGACTCAGCTTAGCTTCTTGACCATCCTCTTGCCTCTTGTGGCTTCCCCAACCCATTTTTAGGTAGCATCTGTTGGCTCTTCCTCCTCTAACCAAACTCTAAATGTTGGAATTCTTTGGTAATCAATCCTGGCCCCTTCTACTTTTCTCTCTGCATATAGTCTCCTTAGGTTGTCTCACCCATACAATATAATTTCTGTGCCAAGAATACCAAAATTTATACCTGAGGACCACAATGATACATCCCAAAACCCACTTGAGACAGAAGTATCCCAGATTTACCTTTTTCTAAGTTAAACTCTTCACCTTTCCCCTCAAAGCATGTCTTCCTGTTCAGTAAACAGCATTAATCTACCCAGTTGCTCAGAAAATCTAAGCTTCAACTTTGAGATCTCCCTCTCTCTCACCATCCTCATCCAATGGTTTGCCAAGTCTCATCTAATCTATTACTACACCTATACCCATGTATTCTTTATCAGTTTTATTTTCTCCAACTGTACTGCCACAACTTTAGTCATGACATCATCCCTTACATGTACAACTGCAATAGTCTCCTGGGTGGTTTCTCCCATGCACTTTCCCCCTTCCAACACACACTGCCGAGTGATAGTCTTAAAAAGTACATCAGGAAAAAAAAAAAAGTACATCAGGTTATGGTGCTCTCCTTTTTACAGTTCAAGAAGGCTTTCTACTAAATTGAAAACAAAATTAGAACTCCTAAATACACCCACAAAACTTTGCACGATCTGACTCCCGCCTAGGTTTCCAATCCTGCTTTCAGCTCACAGCACACCAACGAAACTGGTGTCCTGTCAATTATTCAAATGCATCAAGATCTTTCCTAACTAATATTTCTTTTTCTTGTAGATTCCTCTGCCTAGAAATGTCTTCCCTCTATTCTTTTTTTTTTTAAACATCTTTCTTGGAGTATAATTGCTTTACAATGGTGTGATAGTTTCTGCTGTATAACAAAGTGAATCAGCTATATATATATACATATATCCCCATATCTGCTCTCTCTTGCATCTCGCTCCCACGCCCCCATCCCACCCCTCTAGCTGGTCACAAAGCACTGAGCTGATCTCCCTGTGCTATGTGGCTGCTTCCCACTACTATCTATTTTACATTTGGTAGTGTATTTATGTCCAGGTCACTCTCTCACTTCGTCACAGCTTAACCTTCCCCCTTCCCATGTCCTCAAGTCCATTCTCTACATCTCTGTCTTTCTTCCTGTCCTGCCCCAAGGTTCTTCAGAACCTTTTTTTTTTTTAGATTCCATATATATGTGTTAGCATATGGTATTTCTTTTTCTCTTTCTGACTTACTTCACTTTGTATGACTGACTGTAGGTCCATCCACCTCACGACAAATAACTCAATTTCATTTATTTTTATGGCTGAGTAATATTCCATTGTATATATGCGCCACATCTTCTTTATGCATTCATCTCTTGATGGACACTTAGGTTGCTTCCATGTCTGGGCTATTGTAAATAAAGGTGCAATGAACACTTTGGTACATGACTCTCTTTGAATTATGGTTTTCTCAGGGTATATGCCCATTAGTGGGATTGCTGGGTCATATGGTAGTTCTATTTTTAGTTTTTTAAGGAACCTCTATACTGTTCCCCATAGTGGCTGCATCAATTTACATTCCCACCAACAGTGCAAGAGAGTTCCCTTTTCTCCACACCCTCTCCAGCATTTAATGTTCATAGATTTTTTGTTGATGGCCATTCTGATGAATGAGAGGTGATACCTCATTGTACTTTTGAATAGCATTTCCCTAATGATTAGTGATGTTGAGGATCCTTTCATGTGTTTGCTGGCAATCTGTATATCTTCTTTGGAGAAATGTCTATTTAGGTATCCTGCCCATTTTTGGATTTGGTTGTTGTTTTTTTTGATATTGAGCTGCATGAGCTGCTTGTATATTTTGGAGATTAATCCTTTGTCAGTTGCTTCGTTTGCAAATATTTTCTCCGATTCTGAGGGTTGTCTTTTGGTCTTGTTTATGGTTTCCTTTGCTGTGCAAAAGCTTTTAAGTTACATTAGGTCCCGTTTGCTTATTTTTGTTTTTATTTCCCTTTCTCTAGGAGGTGGGTCAAAAAGGATCTTGCTGTGATGTATGTCACAGAGTGTTCTGCCTATGTTTTCCTCTAAGAGTTTGATAGTGTCTGGCCTTACATTTATGTCTTTAATCCATTTTGAGTTTATTTTTGTGTATGGTGTTAGGAAGTGTTCTACTTTCATTCTTTTACATGTAGCTGTCCAGTTTTCCCAGCACCACTTATTGAAGAGGCTATCTTTTCTCCATTGTATATTCTTGCCTCCTTTATCAAAGATAAGGTGACCATATGTGCATGGGTTTATCTCTGGGCTTTCTATTCTGTTCCATTAATCTATAGTTCTGTTTTTGTGCCAGTACCATACTGTCTTGATTACTGTAGCTTTGTAGGATAGTCTGAAGTCAGGGAGCCTGATTCCTCAGGCTCCGTTTTTCTTTCTCAAGATTGCTTTGGCAATTCGGGGTCTTCTGTGTTTCCATGCAAATTGTGAATTTTTTTTTTCCTAGTTCTGTGAAAAATGTCAGTGGTAGTTTGATAGGGATTGCAGTGAATCTGTAGATTGCTTTGGGTCATACAGTGTTTTTCACAATATTGATTCTTCTACTCCAGGAACATGGTACATCTCTCAATCTGTTTGTATCATCTTTAACTTCTGGCAACGGTGTCTTATAGTTTTCTGCATACAGGTCTTTTGTCTCCTTAGGTAGGTTTATTCCTAGATATTTTATTCTTTTTGTTGAAGTGGTAAATGGAAGTGTTTCCTTAATTTTTCTTTCAGATTTTTCATCATTAGTGTATAGGAATGCATGAGATTTCTGTGCATTAATTTTGTAGCCTACTACATTACCAAATTCTCTGATTAGCTCTAGTAGTTTTCTGGTAGCATCTTTAGGATTCTCTATGTAAACTATCATGTCATCTGCAAACAGTGACAGTTTTGTTTCTTTTCCGATTTGGATTCCATTTATTTCTTTTCCTTCTCTGATTGCTGCGTCCAAAACTTCCAAAACTATGTTGAATAATAGTGGTGAGAGTGGACAACCTTGTCTTGTCACTGATCTTAGTGGAAATGCTTTCAGTTTTTCACCATTGAGGATGACGTTAGCTGTGGGTTTGTCATATATGGTCTTAATTATGTTGAGGGAGGTTCCCTGTATGCCTACATTTTGGAGGGTTTGTTTTTTTTATCATAAATGGGTTTTGAATTTTGTCAAAAGCTTTTTCTGCATCTATTGAGATGATCATATGGTTTTTCTCCTTCAATTTGTTAATATGGTGTATCACATTGATTGATTTGCATATATTCTTGCATTCCTGGGATAAACTCCACTTGGTCATGGTGTATGATCCTTTTAATGGGCTGTTGGATTCTGTTTGCTAGTATTTTGGTGAGAAATTTTACATCTAGGTTCATCAGTGATATTGGCCTGTAGTTTTCGTTTTTGTGACATCTTTGTTTGGTTTTGGAATCAGGGTGATGGTGGCCTTGTAGAATGAGTTTGGGAGTGTTCAGCCCTCTGCTATATTTTGGGAGAGTTTGAGAAGGATAGGTGTTAGCTCTTCTCTAAATGTTTGATAGAATTCACCTGTGAAGCCATCTGGTCCTGGGCTTTTGTCTGTTGGAAGATTTTTAATCACAGTTTCAATTTCCGTGTTTGTGATTGGTCTGTTTATATTATCTATTTCTTCCTGGTTCTGTCTTGGCAGGTTGTGCATTTCTAAGAATTTGTCCATTTCTTCCAGGTTGTCCATTTTATTGGCATAGAGTTTCTTGTAATAATCTCATAATCCTTTGTATTTCTGCAGTGTCAGTTGTTACTTCTCCTTTTTTATTTCTAATTCGGATGAACTGAGTCTTCTCCCTTTTTTTCTTAATGAGTCTGGCTAATGGTTTATCAATTTTGTTTATCTTCTCAGAGAACAAGCTTTTAGTTTTATTGATCTTTGCTATCATTTCCTTCATTTCTTTTTCATTTAATTCTGATCTGATCTTTATGATTTCTTCCTTCTGCCAACTTTGTGTTTTTGTTGTTGTTGTTGTTGTTCTTTCTCTTATTGCTTTAGATGTAAGGTTAGGTTGCTTATTTGAGATGTTTCTGGTTTATTGAGGTAGGACTGTATTGCTATAAACTACCCTCTTGGAACTGCTTTTGCTGCATCCCATAGGTTTTGGGATGTTGTGTTTCCATTGTCATTTGTTTCTAGCTATTTTTTTATTTCCTCTTTGATTTCTTCAGTGATCTCTTGGTTATTTGGTAGTGTATTGTTTAGCCTCCATCTGTTTGTATTCTTTACAGATGTTTTCTTGTAATTGATATCTAGTCTCATTGCACTGTGGTCAGAAAAGATACTTGATATGATTTCAATTTTGTTAAATTTACCAAGGTTTGTTTTGTGACCCAAGATATGATCTATCCTGGAGAATGTTCCATGCACACTTGAGAGGAGAGCGTATTTTGTTATTTTTGGATGGAATGTCCTACAAATATCTATTAATTTAAGTCCATCTGGTTTAACATGTCATTTAAAGCTTGTGTTTCCTTATTTATTTTCATTTTGGATGATCTGTCCATTAGTGAAAGTGGGATGTTAAAGTCCCCTACTATGATTGTGTTACTGTCAATTTCCCCCTTAATGGCTGCTACCATTTGCCTTATGTGTTGAGGTGTTCTTATGTTGTGTGCATAAATATTTACAATTGCTATATCTTCTTCTTGGATTGATCCCTTGATCATTATGTAGTGCCCTTCTTTGTCTCTTGTAATAGTCTTTATTTTAAAGTCTATTCTGTCTGATATGAGAATTGCTACTTCAACTTTCTTTTGATTTCCATTTGCATGGAATATCTTTTTCCATCCCCTTATTTTCAGTCTGTACATGTCCCTAGGTCTGAAGTGGGTCTCTTGTAGGCAGCATATATATGGGTCTTGTTTTTGTATCCATTCAACCAGTCTATGTCTTTTGGTTGGGACATTTAATCCATTTACATTTAAGGTAATTATCGATATGTATGTTCCTAATACCATTTTCTTAGTTGTTTTGGGTTTTTTATTGTAGGTCTTTTCCTTGTTTTTTGTTTCCTGCTAGAGAAGTTCCTTTAGCATTTGTTGTAAAGCTGGTTTGCTGGTCTTGAATTATCTTAGCTTTTGCTTGTCTGTAAATATTTTAATTTCTAAATTGAATCTGAATGAGATTTTTGCTGGGTAGAGTAATATTGGTTGTAGGTTTTTCCCTTTCATCACTTTAAATATGTCCTGCCACACCCTTCTGGCTTTCAGAGTTGCTGCTGAAAGATCAGCTGTTAACCTTATGGGGATTCCCTTGTATGTGATTTGTTGCTTTTCCCTGCTGCTTTTAATATTTTTTCTTTGTAGTTAACTTTTGATAGTTTAATTAACATGTGGCTTGGCGTGTTTCTCCTTGGATTTATCCTGTATGGGACTCTCTGTACTTCCTGGACTTGATTCACTATTTCCTTTCCCATGGGAAGGTTTCAACTATAATCTCTTCAAATATTTTCTCAGACCCTTTCTTTTTCTGGGACCCCTATAATTCGAATGTTGGTGAGTTTAATGTTGTCCCAGAGGTCTCTGAAATTGTCCTCAATTATTTTCATTCTTTTTTCTTTATTCTGCTCTGCGGTAGCTAATTCCACTATTTTATCTTCCAGGTCACTTATCCTTTCTTCTGCCTCAGTTATTCTGCTATGATTCCTTCTAGAGAATTTTTAATTTCATTTATTGTGTTGTTCATCATTGTTTGTTTACTCTTTAGTTCTTCTAGGTCCTTGTTTAACGTTTTTTTGTATTTTCTCCATTCTATTTCCAAGATTTTGGATCATCTTTACTATCATTACTCTGAATTCTTTTTCAGGTAGACTGCCTATTTCCTCTTCCTTTCTTTGGTCTGGTGGGTTTTTACCTTGCTCCTTCATCTGCTGTGTATTTCTCTGTCTTCTTATTTTGTTTAACTCACTGTGTTTAGGGTCTCCTTTTCACAGGCTGCAGGTTGATAGTTCCCATTGTTTTTGTTGTCTGCTCCCCGTGGGTAAAGTTGGTTCAGTGGGTTGTGTCAGCTTCCTGGTGGAGGGGACTGGTGCCTGTGTTCTGATGGATGAGGCTGGATCTTGTCTTTCTGGTGGGCAGGACCACATCCAGTGGTGTTTTTTGCGGTGTCTGTGAACTTATTAATTTAGGCAGCCTCTGTGGTAATGGGTGGGGTTATATTCCTATCTGGCTAGTTGTTTGGCATGGGGTGTCCAGCACTGGAGCTTGCTGGTCATTGATTGGAGCTGGGTCCTAGCATTGAGATTGAGTCTCTGGGAGAGCTCTCGCCGACTAATATTATGAGGAGCTGGGAGGTCTCTGGTGGACCAGTGTCCTGAACTCAGTTCTCCCACCTCAGAGGCTCAGGCCTGACACCTGGCCAGAGCACCAAGACCCTGTCAGTAACACGGCCAGGTATGTGGTGAATTTCTTGCCTTTGGGGAAGTCTGGGGTCTTCTGCCAGTGCTCAGTAGGTGTTCTATAGGAGTTGTTCCACATGCAGATGTATTTTTGATGTATTTGTGGGGAGGAAGGTGATCTCCAGGCCTTACTCCTCTGCCATCTTCAGATGGATGAATCTCATTCAAAGATTCAATGCTTACAACTTTACATCCTCCAAATCCAGGAAAAATCACTTTCAGTGGAAACCCACTGCATAGTCGCTTAGGATTATTTTCTGTTGTCTGAAACTCTTCTTGTTCAAGTCTTCTGGGACTGCTGCACAGAGCCTACTTCCATCTCAGCGGAAATCTCATTCTAGCCTCTCTTGTGATTCACATCACAGGCCTCTGACTTCTCAATCATCCAGGTTAACAGGGAGCCAATGACGTAGAAACTGAGAAATGTTATTCCCTAGTGGTCAGCACTACAACGGCGCTCTCCTGGCCTTAAGACTTCAATGATCCTTTCTCTGGGTCGTTTCCAATTGGGGCTGGGTTTTTTCTCTCTACCCTCTATTCTTAACCTCACTCACTTCTACTTACTCTTCAGATCTCAGTTTAAATATTATACCCTCAAACGCCTTATATGACAATCCACCTAACCTAAATTAATCCCCCTACTCTCTCATTTCAGTATATTTATTCATTTTTGTTTGTTGTATGTCACCCATCTAAACTATAATCTTCATGGTTGCAAGAATTAGATGTTTATTTCTGAAATGGTGTATATCCAGCACCTATCACAGTACAGACAGGAGGTGATAGGAGGGGAGTTTGGGGGAGAATGGATACATGTATATATACGGTTGAGTCACATTGCTGTGCATCTCAAACTATCACAGCATTGTTAATCGGCTATATTCCAATATAAAATAAAAAGTTTAAAAAAAGGATTATGTGTAAATTATAAACAGAAAAGGTTTTGACTATTGAAAATCACTCTTCCCACTGAAGTGGGCAGCCCACCCAACTCTAATCTGGGCCCTATAAAAAGGAGGTTGGTGGGAGATTTACAAGCTCCTGCTTTCATTCACAGCAAGACTCTGCCATCTACGTCTAAAATTCCCATTATAATATCCATTTCTTGTCACATTATCACTGACTGTTTAGAGACAAAAAAAAGACAAAGAAAATGAGAGGAGGAGAAAGAGAGAAAGATTTAATTTTTGTAGCTGAAGCGAATTTGATATGTAAGAAATATTCTCACCATTTTCCTTTAAGATTTGGTGTATAACACACACTCCATAGAAAAGCCTATCATCTCTGTAATGAATACCTGCACATGCAATCTCCATTACTATTAACGTTTAGAAAGGCCAGATATACAGCTCCAATCTTTAGAAGGAAGCATCCTACAATCTCTAGTATCATACTCATCTCTTCATATATTTCATGATTGAAAGCAAATACCTCTTATTGATATATGAGGAGATAAAAACGTGAGTTAGTGCTCTTAGTTCTGGAGCAGATTATTTCAAAATCCATACTTTGAAACAATAACTCATTCAATACTCCCCCAGTGGCATGAAAAAAGTAATACAATCTGCAGATGTGCCTAAACAATTCCCAAGAGAATTACTAAGGCACTTAAAGAATCTAGCATTAAGTTCTAAAACTCCAGATATTACTGCAGTTAAGTTTTTGTAATGTGTACCTTGAAAAAGTAATAATTTCAATCTAAAATTACTAATTGAAGTTATAAAATGAGCCACAATTTGAGTTTTCCCTAAGCACTTGTTCAAGAATCCAAATGTTTAATAACTATCATATTTTTCCTGCAAGAACAAAAACAAACAAACAAAAAGGCTACAAGATTGTAAAAGAAAAAAAGAGAAAAGCAGCTCTCTTATCTATAGCTACCATAATGGGGGTATTAGCCAAAATATCAGGGATGATGGAAAACCTGCAAATGGAAAGCATTGCCCTTATTGTGTAACTTAAAACCAAATGTCAATGAAAAATAAGAAAAGCAAATGGTGTATTTATTCAACTCAATTTCATCCTAGAATGAGGAAAAGGAAGCAATGGACAAATAACAGTTAACAATAGTCCCCACACTTAATTTCTTCATTCAGCAAACATTTTCAGACTCTACTAAATGCAAGGTACTCAGCTTGGAATGAGGGAGGATACATAGAAGATACAGGTCCTTTCATTCAATATGTATCATGTATGCAGTCATTCAAAAAGCATCTTTTACAAGTGTCTTATTCTGTAGAGGTTTCCAGGATTGCGATTAAGTTGCCTCATTCAAGAGTGGTCAAGGGCTTCCCTGGTGATGCAGTGGTTGAGAATCTGCCTGCTAATGCAGGGGACACGGGTTTGAGCCCTGGTCTGGGAAGATCCCACATGCCCCGGAGCAACTAGGCCCGTGAGCCACAACTACTGAGCCTGCATGTCTGAAGCCTGTGCTCCACAACAAGAGAGGCCACGACAGTGAGAGGCCCGCGCACCGCAATGAAGAGTGGACCCCACTTGCCACAACTAGAGAAAGCCCTTGCACAGAAACGAAGACCCAACACAGCCAAAAATAAAAATAAATAAATTAAAAGAAGGCTCAACATTAAAAAAAAAAAAAGAGTGGTCAATATTTAATAACCTGGACAACAATTCAAGCTATCTTTTGTAACTAGGCACACATTTGTACATGGGACTGGTGTAGGATGTAACCATGGGAGATGACGTCCATGGTAAAATTTTATCCAATGGCTTAAAACTCCTTCTCCAATGGGTATAAAACTCCAGTTGTGCTAAGGAGTAGTGATGTGACCAGACTGGCCAAAAGGAGATCGATTATATGGTTAGGATTTGAATAATTACAAGGTGACTTAAGTGAGGTCACTATTTATTTCCTCTTAACACAGCTTTTTATATTAAATCGTTTTATTCTTCAACAAGTCATCCCTTACAGTACTTCTGGAAACCATCACTACTCTACTCTTTTTTTTTTTTTTTTGCGGTATGCGGGCCTCTCACTGTTGTGGCCTCTGCCGTTGCGGAGCACAGGCTCCGGACGCTCAGGCTCAGCAGCCATAGCTCACGGGCGCAGCCGCTCCATGGCATGCGGGATCTTCCCAGACTGGGATACGAACCCGTGTCCCCTGCATCGGCAGGCGGACTCTCAACCACTGTGCCACCAGGGAAGCCCACTACTCTACTCTTGAATGAGAGGGTAAATGAGGTCAAAATTGCCCCAGACTTCAGCCAGAGCTGCACACTCAACAGAGTTGTTGATTCTTTGCGTAATTCTTAGATGATAGCTCATATAGTTTCAAAATCAAGTCATAAGCACATCAGGCCATGTACTTCTACCAAGCATGCTACACATATTGAGGCATTTATTAGGGTATTAGTACATCAACAGTTTTTTTTTTTTTTTTTTTTTTTTGCCGTACGCGGGCCTCTCACTGCTGTGGCCTCTCCCATTGCGGAGCACAGGCTCTGGACGCACAGGCTCAGCGGGCCTAGCCGCTCCGCGGCATGTGGGATCTTCCCGGACCGGGGCACGAACCTGTGTCCCCTGCATCGGCAGGCAGACTCTCAACCACTGTGCCACCAGGGAAGCCCCACATCAACAGTTTTTATATCACAGTAATTACAAAGAAAGTTTTATTACATTCTTTCAAGACGTGATTTGTCACATATAGAGGCACTTCCAAACCTTTAAAATGCAGTACATGAACCTTTTCGCGATAACCAGAAACTGAGACTTTGCATTTCTCTGTTTTTCCTGTGACGAGGATATAATAACATCTACTGGTTAGTGTTGCTGGGAAAAGAACATGAAACTTCTAGAACAATGCCAGGAATAAACAGGGTGGTCACTAAACGGTTAGGATCCAGGTCCCAAACAGTTCACAGAGGCTAATGTTATATAGAGGCTACTCTGATACTTCAGTAAAAACTTAATAATGATAATGTATTTGTAGAGTAGTAATTGTATTCTTCAATTGTGCTAAGGACTTTACACAGACTTTTCTAAGAATGCCCACCCCAACTCTATGAGAAGGTATTGCTATTATCCTTATTTTATCAATAAAATGAAGAAACTGAGGCTTATAGTTTCCATCTGTCCAACTGGTAAGCAACCGGGCTTTGACCTGT
This sequence comes from Mesoplodon bidens, assembly GCF_964165515.1. NCBI lineage: Eukaryota > Metazoa > Chordata > Mammalia > Artiodactyla > Ziphiidae > Mesoplodon > Mesoplodon bidens. The sequence continues at coordinate 28,365,892 of NC_138164.1, read as the reverse complement.
ACCAGCTCTGTTCTTATTTTAACATAAATATAGTACTTGTTCCAAGCACTAACCATTCCTGAGTGGGGCCTATTGTAATATTACAGCAAATTTCAGACACTTGCTTTCCAAAAGTCCCAAACACCTTCTTCCTGCACCACTCTTAATCATCAGAAAAAAGAATCACCCCCTTAAAATGCCATCACAAATAGTACTTTGCATAAAAACATTTCTGTCGTTGTTGAAGTGAGTTACCAACTTCTACTTGAAAACAGGCTACTTCAACCACATAATTTGTTTAAAGTTGTAGCAAATATCAAAGTATCCACCTGGTGCCTACTACCTGCGCAGCTCTGGGCTAGGCTTTTGTTTTGTGAGAGAAAAGTAAAGACATGACGGCTACCTTCTTCAATTCTCATACCTCTTTTCTGGGTTTGAGGCTTGAGACCAAGGGACCTGGACCTTTCAGAAGAAAAGAAAGAAGGAGAAGGAAGAGGTGCATGGTGTGTCTGTGGTGGGGCAGTTTCCCTTAATTTGCACTTTTACTTGCACTTTAGTTTGCTAATCCAAAACAGTATAAAGGCCAAGAATCATAAAAATGGAGGGGAGCATTTTTTTCTTCTGCTTTTCTTAATTTTATTCACCAAATACAAAAAAGAAGGAAAATGTAATGTGTTAAATAGAAATGGGCAAGCCACACAAAAATTATAAAATCTGTTGGAGAAAATTTTTGTCTTATTCTTGAGAAAGTAGGTGAAATTCCTCAAATAAATTGTTGAGTGATTTTTTTAAATGGTCATCTTAATAAAACAGGTGAAGGCACTGAAAATTAAATAAAATAATAATACCTAACTTCCGTCTGGGGTTTTCTTGGAGTCAGTTCTCACAATAACACTAGAAGGTGGACCCTTTAGCACCTCTATTTCAGGGATGAATTGAGACAAGAGCACAGCTAATTTGAAGAACAATACACAGCTAATGATCAGCAGAGCCAGAATTTTAAGCCAGGCTGTCTTGGCAGTAGGAAGGACCTGTGTTCTTAACAGAATTTCTGAAAGAGATCTTGTTTCTTAATTCATACAACCTTGAAAAACACTAATAAATAATCAAAGGAACAAAAATTATAACTATAGGTACCATCTAGAGTAGAGAAGGTGAAATCTGGATTTTATAGGGTCTCAAATTTTCCTTCCGAAAACAAGTAAAAAGATAGGAAAATCATGTGGTTGCTCAAGTTCAAACTCTCAAACATTTAGATATTTGAAACAGGCCCATCCTTGGCCCACAGCAAGAGTATAAATGGAGGTCAATACAGAGGAAGTCTAAATATTTAAGAGTTATAAATTGTTCAATGAAACATACTTCATCCTACCTTAAAAATACAGCTTAAATTGTTTTATTAATATTTTGAAACTTTGAATCATATTAAGTCTTCATAATTACTGCAGAATAAAAATATTTACAAATCTAGTGTTTCATGTCCATCTATAGTCGCCAATGTAGGTGTCACACCTTATGCAAGTTATATCTAAGTTTATATGTATATTTTTAAGAATAACATGGATTGTTTTATTTTGCAAAATGTTAATTAGTTAGCATGCTTTGAATACCACACTAGAGGGTTAATACCTGTTGAACCTGAAATTGGAACAGGAGCAGAAGGAAGAAAATGGATGTTCACAACTAATAGAGAATATTCTATTTTTCAACACAATAAAAATCTACTTCATGCATGCCACCTGGGAAGAAGGATTTGGCAGGTGAATTAATCTTCCCCCTTACTTAAGCACTTCCACCACTTGAACCCTCAGAAGCAGCTTCCCTCTGCCACTGGCAGCCCACACACCTCAGGACATTCAGATGAAGATGCCCTGCTGGGGACTCAGGAAAAGAAATGCCCAAAGTTGTTCCCATGGCCTGAGTGGGCTGCAGGGCACAGTTCGCCAGCACAGACCAAGTGCTCATGTTATTTCAGATGTTTCTGGGTGTGGTGTGTGTGTGTGTGTGTGTGTGTGTGTGTGTGTGTGTGTGTGATTAGCAGAGCTCACTAAAACATAGGGCCTAGGGCAAGGGTCTCTATTTCTTGGGTCAAAGGTGGTATCACTTGGAAATATGAGAAAAGACCTTTTATTTTGAGCTAGTAAATTGGCTTAAAGCAAAGGTTCTGGAGCCATACTACATGGCTTCAAATCACTATTCCCCATACATTAGTCATGTGACCACAAACAAGTCACTTACCTTTTCTGTGCCTTAGTTTCCTCATTTGTAAAATGGCAATATTAATAGTGTCCACTTCACAGAGTTGTTTTATGAGGATTAATGAACTAATACACGTGAAGTGCTCAGATGAGTGCTGTCATATTGTAACAGCTGTGTAAATGTTACCTTTTGTTCTTTATAAATAAAATGAGTTTGTTGTTTTTTTCTTAGCCTGCTCTGTAGGTCTGTTAAATTCTATCTATAGGGACTTCCCTGGTGGTGCAATGGTTAAGAATCTGCCCACCAATGCAGGGGACACGGGTTCAATCCCTGGTCCAGGAATATCCCACATACTGCGGAGCAACTAAGCCCATGCACCACAACTACTGAGTCTGTGCTCTAGAGCCCACGACCCACAACTACTGAGCCCATGAGCCACAACTACTGAAGCCTGAAGCTAGAGTCGGTGCTCCACAACAAGAGAAGCTCACACACAGCAACAAAGACCCCACAGCCAATAAATAAATAAATAAATTTATTTAAAAAAAATTCTGTTAGTATTTATTTTTATATAAATCTTTCACCTGAACTGATTTCTTTTCCTTTCTCAATAAGTAAAACATCCAAATAAAAATAGAAAATTGTGTGTGTGTTTGAAGAATCTATCCAAAATTGTGCAAATATTCCATTAATGATTTACCATACTTCTACATAAACTTCTCCAAACAAGAAGTGTTCTAAGTCTCCCAGTACTATGCCTTACCAAAAACAGGTGGTAATATTCAAAAGTACCTTGTAAATCAGTTGTTTTTTACCTCAAACACTGATACCACATGCAAATTTACATATATCTACAAGAATACTATACCAAAAACTCTTATTTTTCACCCGTAAGGATCTCCTTCTTGCTGTTCATCATATATATCAGTATCATAAATGATAAAATGTAATGATAATAACAGTTTACATTTCAGTGAAACAACGTATGTGCCATCACTGTATTAAGCACATTACATGCATTATTTGCACAGGCCATACAGCAACCCCACGAGGGAGCGGGGAAGGGGGCTCCATGATCATCATTTTATAGGATGAAGAAACAGAGATAAAGATCACCTAAGTGGTAGCTTGTCTGAGATCAAACAGAGAGTTAACAGCTGGGCTGGTAGTGAACCCAGGTCTCTGATTTGAAGCTTTTCTCCCCTATACGTAGCTATAGCAAGGAGGGAGTGTTAAAATTAGGTCTATAAATTTTAGTTCTCATTATGACCCACTGTTCATCATACTATGTTTGTTAGCAACTAGTTTTCTCAAATCACATGAGCTAACTAACAAGTCATAGGCCCTAATAAAATGCCTGCTGGATACAGTCACCTCACTTAGACTAAGGAATCAGAGCTGAGAACAAACTGTGGGAAGGAGAAAAGTAAACCCTGTCTATGTGGGTAAAGGAGAGTATTGGTCAGTTATCGTTCAATCCATATAAGACCGTTCTTGTAAAAGAAAGAAGAGGTGTGTGTCTCCAGTTATTCGAACAGTATTGTAAATATTTTCATATTTTCCAAATGCTTATTCAGCTTTACATGTCATTGACATGTGGAGTCAATGATATTCTGTATAGAGGTGATGGCTCATATTCAACTGTGAAAGCCAATAATTTCCAAAATGACAGAAGAAAATAATGTCACAAGAAGACAAAGGAGAGGGACAGTAAAAGAAGTTGAAGTACAAAGCTATCATGTAAAAGAATTCCTAGAAATTTTTCTTGGGTCTTGATGGAGAATTCATACTTCTTCAAAGAAAAAGTAAACTTATAAGTTTGTTTTATATAAGTAGATGTTTATAATATCATGAATTATAAAAAAACCTTAAACTTGAGACAGGGCTACAAAGAAGTCCAGAATGACATGTGTAGTTGTCAAAAATTCCTGATATAATGATCATTAAAAAAAAAAAGTGTAACTTTATAAAAGAGTAACTCTAGAAATTTTGTTAAATATTCACTTCAAAAATGAAACCAGAACCACAGGGATTTTTAAATTATGCATATATTAGAAACATATATTTTTGCTCTGAGGAGAAGAATAAATCCTTGGTAGAAAACTTGAAATCATTCAGACAATATGCCTTACTAAACTGTGGAATCTCAAACTTCCATGAAGCCTAGTTGTAAACAAGATGAGGTAATTCCAATTTTTCCTCATGAACTGACTAATTGATAGCATATGCTTACATTTTTCAACTCTGAAGAATGTTAGTATACCACCAAGAAACACAGCCAGAATTGTATCATGACACAGGCTGTTTTTTTTTTTTTTTTTTACAAAATCACTACCTCTGCATTAGCATAACTTCCAAACAATGTTGGCAGAGACCTCTGTTTCTAAAAATAGTCATAATTTATATTAATAAAGATCATATACCAATAAGGACTCTGGGTGAAATGCTGGAATTGATATGCATCAGATAAAAATTTCACCCATTCAGTGAATTCAGTTGATATTGATTGCCTATTCCCTGCAAGGCATTTTGTTGTATGTGGTGGGCAAAATAAAAGCTGTTAGTTCTAGGCCCTTCACAAGCTTAAGATATAGCAGTAGAAATGAAGTAAGTCCTCCTTAGTGTAAGTTGTGGTATCCAGAATTCTAAGCCATGCTTTTAAACCATTTATTCATTAAAACAAAATTTTTGAGCACCTCACAATCCTTTTCATGACAATGCCCAGGGCAAGTATTACTGAGAACTCTTGGCAATTGAGATAAAACTGAGATGTCATGCTGGAACTAGAGATGACTGAGATAGGAAGCCTAGGAAAGCCTCAAAAGATTTGAAGAACCCAACAACAGCTTGGCATGTTTTTTATGGGCAAAGGAAACTGTGAACCAGGCCATCCATACTATGTCTATTTCCCAAGCTGTTACCTGCTGCTTCCTCAAATTCATAGCAGTTACTTTAAAAGTTGCTGCCTGAGGATCAGGTTTCTAATTTAGCATGCATCTAGGAATGACTAGAAACCAAGGAAGCTGGAAGGAACCCACTAGCCCACTCCAAGTCACCAGTATCTCCCTGGGAAAAGCTTGTACACACATCCGGCACCCCAGCTATTGTGGCTGCCACCTGAAAAACAGGCCACTGGGTCACGTGGCTCTGCCAACAGGGCTTGCATTCAGGAGCTCCACAGGACTGTAGCAAATAAAGAAATTCTTAATGGGCTCAGGAGCACCCTCCTCCCCATATATATATACACCCAGGCCCCACTCAGAGGGAACAGACAAAAATGCCCATCTCCCATTTTCTCCTTAGAAGTGGCCTAACTACATACTTTCCCAAGTGCTACCTGAAAGCCAGCTTCCAACCAGCCTGCATCTCGGTGCTGAGTGTAATCCTCCCTTTTGAGACACCAGTGGGTCTTGGCACACTCTCAACTACTGAGATCCACTAAGAACAAAATACCAGCTTAGCTGATCCAAAAGGTTTGAGAAACAACCAGGATCACAGGCTAGGCTGATTGACAAGGTCCATCTCCTATACAAAACCACTAGGTCAAGACAGAGAGAAGTACCTGTTTTATCTAACATTGAGAGATAAACACAGAGAGTCAAGGAAAATGAAGAAACAGAGGCATATGTTACAAGCAAAAGAACAAGACAAAACTCCAAACACAGATCTTAATGAAACAGAGATAAGTGATTTACCTGATAAAGAGTTCAAGAATAAGTCATAAAGATGCTTACAGAGGTCAGGATAACAATGCATGAACAAAGTGAGAATATCAACAGAAAGACAGAAAAGATAAGAGAGTTCCAAACAGAAGTCACAGAGCTGAAGAATACAATAAATGAATTGAAAAATTAAATTGGGGGTTCAACAGCAGATTAGATCAAGTGGAAGAAAGGATCAGCAAATCTGAAGACAAGGCAGTGGAATTCATCCAATCACAGGTGCAAAAGGAAAAAAAGAATGAAAAAGAGTGAGGATAGCTAAGGGACTTAAGAGTACATCATAAAGTGGATCAATATGCTCATTACAGAGATCCCAGAAGGAGATGAGAGAGAAAAAGGGACAGAAAGCTTATTTTAAAAATAATGGCTGAAAACTAACCAGGGAAGAAACACATCCAGAACCAAGAAGCCCAGAGAGTTTCAAAAAGAAGAATCCAAAGAAACCATATCAAGACACAGTATAATTAAAATGTCAAAAGTTAAAGACAAGGAGAGAACCTTAAAAGCAGTAGAAGAAAAACAACTTGTTATGTACAAGAGAACCCTCATAAGGTTATCAGCAGATCTTTCTTGTCAAAAAGATGAGTTATAATGAATGTTGTGGAGGATGAGGAGAAAAGGGAGACCTTGTGCACTGTTGGTAGGAATATAAATTAGTGCAGCCACTGCGGAGAATAGCATGGAACCTCCGCAAAATATTAAAAACTAGAATTACAATATGATCTAGCAATCTCACTTATGGCTATATAGCCAAAGAAAATGAAAACAGAAATTTGAAGAGATATCTGCCCTCCCACGTTCAATGAAGCATTAATCACAATAGCCGAGATATGGAAACAACCTAAATGTTTCATGGATAAAGGGAAAAATATATATATATATATATATAAATACATATAAAGATACATAAATACACACATACATGCATATATGTGTGTATATATATATACACATAGGATATATATAAAACAACCATGAGAAAGAGGGAAATTCTGCCATTTGTGACAACATATATGGACTTTGAGGGCATTATGTTAAATAAGTCAGAAAGAGAAAGATAAATGCTGTATGAAATCACTTATATGTGAAATCTAAATAAGCCAAACTCATAGAAAAAGAGTCTAAAATGTGGTTACCAGGGGCTAGGAGTGGGGTAGAGGATATGGGGAGATGCTGGTCAAAGAGTATAAAAACTTCCAGCTCTAAGATGAATAAATTCTGGGGATCAAATGTATAGGATGGTGATTATAGTTAATAACACTATATTATATAATTGAAAGTTTCTAACAGAGTAAATCTTAAATGTTCTCACCACAAAAAAAGAAATGGTAATTATGTGACATAATGGAGATGTTAGCTAACACCATGGTGCTAATCATTTTGCAACATGTAAGCATATAAATCAACATTTTGTATACCTTAAATTTACACAATGTTATTTTCAATTATCTCTCAAAAAAGCAGGAAATAAAAATAAAATAAAATAAAATTCACATAAGTGGTGTTACAGGACCCTAATCATGGCTTAGTGATGGCAGCATCTATAAGGTTAACTGTTTGGTCTATTTGCATTTTTGTCCCCCTTCTCAATGGTAAAAAGATTATGAAAGTTTTAGGAAAGATTCCAAGAATAACTAGAATCTCAGGATAAGATATTTTGAAAACAACTGGAATGGAGGAAGGTATAAAGGCAAAATAAATTATTTTTAACCATTACATATATCGCCAAAAATGCTTCATTCATCCTAGTGTAAATAGTTTCAACTTAAGAGATACATTTTTTCTGTTTATTGAGTGAAACTCTATGAGAGGAAAATATTCTTATGGTGGTTATTATTTAAAAGTAGAAGAATTCTATGTACCTATTCATACAACAATAACAATGACTATAACCACACAAACAGCATGATTCCTAATAGACAATGTTTATTTCCTACCTTTCTCCTTAAATTTTCAGTTCAGGAGAAACTAACATTTACACATAAACAGCATTAATAACAAATACATCCTATAAGATCTGTGTATTGATTATTTTTTCATGAACAATTAAATCCCATTCTCTACCATTCTAGGTTCTGGATAACTCTGGCAATAATCTACTGAAAGAAACTAAGTTGGTGAAAAAATGAAGAAATTCTGATGATAAGAAAAAGGCAAATTTTATACATAATGCTCATTCTACAGTTTAGATAAATTATCCAGTTTAGGATTTATAGGAAGCAGGGTAAATAATAAGTGACTTCTTAAAATATAGAATCCATAATTAAGTAGGAATTATAAAATTAAGTATGGTTATAAGTCAGGGTAAAACAGCTCAGACATTTACACATCTATTATTACCACACCTAAACTGTCTTCAAAAAGAATCAATAGCTTGTAACCTGTATAACTTGCCACAGAAAAAACCACTTCCATAAATTTCAAGTCTTCAGACTAATGATTTTATTGGTCAAATCCTAATTACACTGGAATCTCAAATAAGAATGTAAGTCAAACAATTTTCATCATTGGTATGATGACTGTCATTTCATAAAATTATAAATGTGAAGGTATTTATCATATTTCCTAATTAATTCAATTAATGAAAAAATGTAAAGCAGAATTAGAAAGATAGGAACCAATCACGTGACTTAATAAATTAAGAATAGGACCTATACCTGAAAGAGGGCCCTAGTCAGTTGAAATGTTTGGCTAGCATTGACATAGTTTTTCATAAGGGGTAAGTTTCCAAAATTAGTTTCACAAGGAAGATTGTCTATACCAAAGGTTATATAACTTCCCCAGAAATCAAGAAGGTTTATTCACTCATTTTTCAATCATTAAAAGAAAATTGATTGAGCACATCTTTTTTTGCTCGACATTATAATGGCCACTGGGGATGCAGCCATGCCCAAGCCAAAGCTCCTGCCCACATAAACCTCACACTCTACTGAGGGAGACAGACAACAAACATGTAGCCCAATGACAGAATATGGAGAAGGATATGTGTAATTTGGAAAAATAACACAGAATAAGAGGTTGGAGAGGGCAGAGTGACTGGACAAAAATTGGGTAGGAAAATGGTGGTTAGGCAAGACCTGTCCAAGAAAGTACTAAAATCCATAAGTAAATAAGTGGTACGCAATCCTACAGATCTGTCAACTAAACCACTGTCTGACTTAATTTTTGGAATAATTTTAAAGGATTCTATAAATTTTTTTGCCAAAACAGTAAAAATGAACCTTACAGTATTATACCTACTAATGCTATTTGCCAAGGATCAACATTAATGTGAGGAGGTATCAAAGACTACAGAACAAGACTAACTTTTACAAATCAAGGAGAAAACCATAGATTTAAGAATAAAATATGATACAAATCAATTTTCACTGCAAAGTAAAGGATCTGTTACAGTGGAGGATTACTGGACTGAATGTCAATATTATGACATAGTATGAGTGTGTTTTGTGTTTGGTAATTGCAATCATTGTTGCTTTTGTTGTGGTCATCCATTTACAATGCTTGGTGTCAGTTTATCTCTTATAAAAATAAAATACAGTGTGTGTGTGAAAAAAAGAAAAATAAAAGAATAAAATATGAGTATAATACAATTAATGTAAAATCCGATTCAATTAATATGTTTCATTACGGCAGAAATTTTTGTCTGTTTGGTTCATTGCTATGTCTCAAATGCTTAGAGTAGTACCTGACAAATAGTAGGTCCTTGATAAATATTTGTTGAGTAACAATAAACAAAAAATTTGAACATCTTTTATTTATACAAAGCAGTAAGGATAAGGCCAAAAAAAAAAATACAGGAAACCATTCCTTCCATCATGTAACTTATAGGCTAGTCAAGAGAAGCAGAATAAAACGTGGCAGGATGAAATAAGAATGGTTCTGCAAGCATAGGGAAGAGAAGAAGAGGGAGGGAGGAAGAGAGATGTATTTACTGATTGATTCCAACAGGGAAAACTAAGAATGACTGCAAGAAGGAGATAGCACTTAAGTAAACTGTGGAAAAGGAAGGATTTTGGAAAGGGTTGTGGGAAGGAGAAAGGGTATGATAAAGACTCTCTCCTTGACCAAACAATTTTTCCTTTAACAAGTATTATATACCAAATAGAATAGTTGTGTAAAAACACAGAGAAAATAATTAGTGAGGCCTACTCAGGAAGGAGCAAATAGTCAGCCATCACTGGGTGAATATTAAATATGAGGAGGAGCGGAGTGTGCTATGGAGGCCCTCAACACCACCCTGTGTAATCTGAGATTGAGATGGAGAGAATTCTAAACTGGAGCTGTTCCCTTAGAAGTTTGACAAGGGCAAGTTCTCAACTCAAAGTGGCATCAAATACATATTTAAAACAGGTATCTCACAGAGTGTATTTCAGAACACACCACTTTCACCTAAGCAAACTAGGGGAGGACAGGTGCATACTTGACATGAAAAGATCCAATCTGTTTTGTATTGAAGGTACACCACAGTCCGGAAAAGGTATTTCTAAGTGATTAATGCCACATCTTGCTCTCATCTACAGGTTTCCAAAACATCATACCCTGAGATTGACAAATGTTCCATGCCCCACATCACCCGTCCACCAATGAAAACAAAAAAACATCAAATACTTACTCTAAGTGACACCATCAAACTTGGGAAATTCTATCACCTAGGATTACAAATCCCAGGAAATTAGTTATTTGCTTACACATACTATCAACAGATAAATATAGAAACATTTTAAAATAATGAAGAAAGCTCTATCAATCCAGAGGGGAATTTTCTATTCAGAAATGATGGAAAGTTTCTCTCTCTGGGCCTCATCTTCCTTAGCAGTGAAAAGCAAGAGCTACTTCTGACGTTCACCCAGCTAAGCAAGTCAGTAGTTCTGTGAAACTTCCTATCCATGGCTAGAAGGCTCTGATCTAGTCCTTCTGCTTTCCTTAGAAATCTTGGTACATCATTTTTTTCCACTCCAGGTAACATGATTCCCTACTTTTCCTTCATATTTTAATAAGTTCTAATGCTTACTCACTTTAGTCAAATGACAAATGAATAGGAATTTACAAAATGGCCAAGTTAAAATCAAACCATAGCTACAATAAAAATGAATGAAAAACAAAACCCAAAAAGCAAAGGGAGACATGCTTTAAGGATATATTAGTTGAATCCACAGAAAGCACATAAGAAAGCTTCTTCAAATAGAAACAGGTCTAACAACTTTATGCTAGTGTAAAGCTGGGTCTTTCAAGGTCAATGAAGTAGCCTATGGGAGTAAATATTTTAACCATGGGATATGGACCGTGTTACTCAGTTACTTCTGCATTTGGAATTTCGGAATCATGAGTTGGAGAACATCAGAAACAAAAGAATTACAGAATCTAGTCAGTGTATGGAATTATATCTTATCAGAGATCTTTTTACTGAGAAGCCAATAAAGATTCAGTATCCCTCCTTTGCAAGGGCTCCTACCAAGGCCCCAGGAGAGCACTAGCAGTGTGTTTACAAATCATATGTTCTAGTACAATTTGCAAAAGTAAGATATTTTTAATGCAATCACTTAAGACCACTGTCTCTTTCCATTTTTACTTAAGCTCCATTAGGCTCCCTCTCATGTTGGGTGGTGATGAAGTGTGAGGAGGCATTGAATGCCCTGCTAAGGAAAGTTGAGTTGGGGATACATTTAGTTTGGGTTTAATGGCTATATTTATGTGGTCCACAGCCATGTCCTTGTATAGTCAAGTCATTGATAACTGACCTGCTGTCCTAGTGTAGGAATGGCTTCCAGAAATATGTTACCGTCCTCTGTGCTGACTCCCTACACACATGCTGTCAAGACACAGAGTTGCAAAGCCAGAGGTTCTGCAGAGATATGAAAAGGTCTTCTCCTGCCTGTTACTGGAAGAACAGAAGTAGTGGAGAAGAAGCAAAGTTTGAAATGCATGGAGCCAGCAGCTGGACTGTGGAAAAATCTTCTAAATCTTTAAGCTCATATATGAAAGACACTTGATAGAGGTTTGAAACAACCTTAAAATTTTGCATAGCATTGTTAATTACAAGTTGTGACACTGAAAGAAACTTTTCTAAGCTATCAATAAATGAAAAAACAACCAAATTTTAATTAGCCATGCTAGAAGACAGACTGCTTGATCTTTCAATTCTCTTTACAGAAAGGAAATGACAAAAATCATAGTCATATGAAGAAATAATCCAGAGCACATAGTCAAAATATAGATTAAAGCATTATAAAGACGTGTCGGCCATTTAATTAATTTAAAAGTTATACTATTTTTCTAGTTTTTCTAGTATCAGTACTTATTAGCATTTTTGTTAGTAATCTCTTAATTCTTATTCTAAATACATATTCAGTTTCATCTTAAATTTCTATTTTTTTCTTTTAAATAACACCCCCCCCCAATTGTATAAGCTTACAACCACACAAAACCTGGATTATGCCGTGACCTCAGGTCAGTTTATGGTTCCTATCTCTCTTGATGACTTCATATAAGAAAATCCGATGGGTAATTTTTAACATTTTTAATTTTTAATTTTAATTTTTACTTCATATGTAGACCATAGAGGGGTGGGATAAAGGGAGAGATTAGTACATTTTTGCAGCTCTCTGTTCTGTGACATATCAATTAACAAATACTTTGGAAAGAGAGCATTATCACTGAGCCCAGAGAGGTACATCTCCTCCTGTCTGGGCTGGTGTCCCCACCTGAAGCCAGAAAAGAGGAAACAACAGCAATGTCTCTGGCAAATGCCTGGCTGCATTAATTTTCCATGGCTACTACAACATATTACCATGAACTTTGTGGCTTAAAACAACACAAATTTATTATCTTATAGTTCCAGAGGTCAGAAGTCCAAAATGGGCCTCACTGGGCTAAACCAAGGTGTCAACAGAGCTGCATTCTTCTGGAGATTCTGGGGGAACTTTTTCCAGTGTCTAGAGGCTCCTCATTCCCTGGCCCCTGGCTCTCTTCCTTTTTCAAAGCCAGCAATGTCAGGGCAAAATGGTTATGCTGCCATCTCTCTGGTTCTCACTCTTCGAACTCCTCCTTCCACTTACAAAGACCCCTGTTATTATTGATACACTGGGCCCATCAGATGCTCTATGAAAAATCTCCCTGTCTCAAAGGCAGCTGATTAGCAACCTTAATTCCATCTGCAACCTAATTTCCAAATTAACTTAATCACCCAGAGCAGAATATTTAAATTATAAGTGGTGTTTTTGAGAAATGAATGATTTCCTTTCCAATCTAACAAAAGCAATGGGTGACACAAAGTGACAGCACATGTTACCATTCACTTTGTAATCTCCCACTGCTTTTCATTAAAAACAGATCTTTGAATCCAAACAGATTAAATTTTAAAGAACAAATTGCAAGTTTAATTTGTCAACAATCCAGACACATTTCTCTTTTCCTCAGGCACCCGTAACATCTTTTTTAATCCAGGTGACAATGTGAACAAATATTAAGGTGTACATGTTTGAAATTTTAATTTAGTGGAACTATTTTCACTAAATGCAATGTTCTAAAAACATCTGTATCTATTGTGAGTACATCACAGTGCTCTGAAAAAAATTGTAGGGCTTCCCTGGTGGCGCAGTGGTTGAGAGTCCGCCTGCTGATGCAGGAGACACAGGTTCGTGCCCCGGTCCGGGAAGACCCCACATGCCGCGGAGCGGCTGGGCCCGTGAGCCATGGCCGCTGAGCCTGTGAGTCCGGAGCCTGTGCTCCGCAACAGGAGAGACCACAACAGTGAGAGGCCCGCATACCGAAAAAAAAAAAATTGTATAGTTTATCCAGAATTATAGAAATTTAGAGCTAGAAAGATTATCTCAGAGGTTATCTAGTCCAGTGGTACTCAAACTACCTCTGTGCCTGGCTTTTCTTTTCAATGTGCCACTAATTTTGTAAAACATAATAAAAATGAATCAGTAAAAAATAAAATAATAAAAAAAGCAAAATCTATAAGAATACATGTTTCCATTTTTAATTATTAGGTTCAATAGACATAAAATTACTCTAGTAAATTATGTAAAATTTATAACGTACACTCTCAATTTCTGTACTTATATCATTATAAATGAGTTAGTTCATTGGTCATTACTGGTTCCCAAACCATACTTGGAATGGCACTGGTAAAGTCCCCTTATTTTATAGAAGAGCGAAGGGAGAACCATAATAATTTCTTTCTTTTTTTCAGCACTGATTAGCAGTGATCTAGATTCTTCACATAATTTATTTTATTTAGTCCTCAAAAAATCCTTTTTAGGTAAGGATTTTAGGTATCCTCATTTTACAGCTAAAGAAACTAATGTCCATAAAAAAGACACATCTAATAACATAGTTAGCAGCAAACCCAGGGATATCCATGTATCTTATTCTGGTCCTAGGTGATACTTAAAACACAACCTTCAATAAATAAAATTTTGTTCTGTTCTTCAGCTAATCAAAAAGGCTGTGAAAGGGGCTTCCCTGGTGGTGCAGTGGTTGAGAGTCCACCTGCCGATGCAGGGGACACGGGTTCGTGCCCCAGTCCGGGAAGATCCCACATGCCGCGGAGCAGCTGGGCCCGTGAGTCATGGCTGCTGAGCCTGCGCTTCCGGAGCCTGTGCTCTGCAATGGGAGAGGCTACAACAGTGAGAGGCCCACGAACCGCAAAAAAATAAAAATAAAAAAAAAAAGGCTGTGAAAGGAGAAATAAACTGGTCCTTAATTTCAGTTTTCAGATTTTTCAATCTTAAGAATTTATACAGCTTGGAACTGTACCTGGTCTTGATGATTCCGTCTATATAAGAGGAACATGGAACAAAAGGTTAGATGGAGAAAAAATGGATATAAAAGGAAAAATTACTCTTAGTGCCAGCTGGGGACCCTAGATCTCCTACAAACTCCACGCAGCTGTGTTTACATTTTTTTCTACTAACGTTAATCTCAACAACGTAAACCACTGGAAAGTTTGGTAAATTATATTTCTCTCCTTTTTTAAAAGAATGTTTTCCTGGGAACTTCCACAGTAGTAAATATTTATTAAATATGGTATCATACTTGGGAAATAATTCACTTAAAAAAAAAATACTAACATAAAATAAGTAAAAGGCCAGCAGCATAGCACTTTTAAAACTTCTGACCATACCAGTGATTAGATGATACCTGGGAAATAATTCTCAGGTCCTAACAGACATAAAATTACTCTAGCAAATTAAGTTTTTTCCCTATAAAATGGCCTTTAAAAAAAAGAAAGAAAACTTTACATTCTATCTCTTTGCACATGAAAAGCAAACAGGGCACGAGGGCAATTATCTAGACAATTCAAGTAAAAAAGTTCTGGAAATGTCTAGTTAATTGCCTCAAACCACTGCTTTGTCTATGGAGACAAAACTATGGTTGCTTAGTGAATGTTAAATAATGAGTACAAGCATCTATTATTAATAAGTCTTCTATCAATTCTTAAACCTAGTAAACTATGAGTCAATAATATCCTGAAGTTATGAATTCAACTAATTAAATATGTTTAAAGTGGCATTCATTTGTCTTTATTCGGAATTCATAAATTCAAAGGAAAAATAACTTAACAAAGCTTGCAATTTTAATATAGACTTTGAAAGATTTTTCAAATGGCCTTTGTTTTGTACACACCTGTATTCCTTTGTATTATATTCCTCCTGGGATTTGATATTTCTCTAAAACACTTTTTCCTTTTATCTCTCTTAATATCTATAAAGTCACTGGGTGCTGACTCCAGATAATCAAGAAAAATAATTAAAAATTTGCTTCTATTCGGCAAAGGCCCAACTGGCACGGTTCTTCTGTAGTTATTCTCTGCATCAGATTTTGTGGTCTTCTCTCCTCTTTGCTTGGTAAGGCCAAACCAATCCATCAAGCCTCAGTTCAAAGGCTGATCATTTATTTGCTCACAAAGAGTCACTGACTGCCCAGTCTATCTCAGACTCCCTGGTGGGAAACATGGTGAAAAGGTTGTCCTTTACTCATGGAGTTGACAGTTTAAATCTAAGAAAGCAGCCCCTGTACTGCAACTCCAACTGTGGGAGGGGGTTAAAGGCCCCTAGGGGCAGTCAAGGCAAGACAGAGGGTTTCTGCAGAAGGAAGTGTGCATGAAAGACCTAAGTTAGAAATAACCAGGGAATATTCAAGGAACTAAAAGGCTCTTCTGAGGCCTGCACAGAGGTAGAGAACAGAGCATGGAGCTGGATCATGCCGGATCCACAGTGATGTAGGCTAGAGGTAATAGGGGCTTAGACTAGGAAGGCTGCAGTGCAGATGGAGAGAGAAAGCTTAAGAGCTATTTAGGAGGTGAAAAAGAGTTTGTTGATAGATAAGATATGGGAAGTGAAGGAGAGGGAAGAATCAAGCAGCCCTCTCAAACGGCCAGCTCAAGTGATTGGCTGAATAACAGAGCTGCTCAATAAGATACGAAACACAGGAGGAGAAGCATATCTGGCAGGAAAAGATGACTGCTTTTTGTCATGATCAATTTATATGATATGGTGACACTTACATGATATTGGTGAAATATGTAGATAGGGATGTGTGTATGCAGCACATACGGAAGTGCAGTTGAGGAGAAACACCTAGGGATCAATAATGAACAGATGGTAATTGCAGGGATGAGCATTAATAAGATTACTCCTAAAGAAAGTAGGCAGAATGCAAAGAGAAGGGGGTTTAGACTCCTGGAGAGGAGTGACCTTGAATTTATCTAACCTTTTTCAATATGATGTCAATAGTACTTTTAGGTGGACCATACCAAGCTCCAAATGCTGCGTTTTCCCAGGTATTTCGTTTGCAGGCTCAAGCTAACAAAAGTCCTTACCTTTCTCCTCTCCTCCTACCTCAGCGACAGAGAACCTCTGTGCTTGTCTCCCCCAGCACAAATATAACAAGTAGGAAAGGCACAGAACAAAATAAACACCAGCATATTTTAGGAGTTGTCAGGATGGAGGAAAGGGTTATCTTGCATATTCATCTGCTAAGTCAGAACAATTTGTGGGCATTTCTAGGAAGTAGATTCCACTTTAAGAAATGAAAGGACTTTCTTCCTCTGGAGTCAATAGCTGTGAATGTGCTGTATGAAGTCCTGTCACAGAGGACAACTTCATGAGTAGAAGACCAGCAGATAATCTTTAAGGCCCTCAGCATCACTTATTATTATTATAAATGTTTATATTCATTAAACCAGGTATGTTCACTTATTTCTCATTTATTCAGAATAGATTCATAAAATTCATAGACCAAAGTGGCTAGAAGAAGTTCAGAACTTTGTACTAGTTTATAATGAAACAAAGTTTTGATAGTCAAATGTAACTATATTAATGATATAATGAATCCTTTTCTGTATTGTCTCCAGCCCAAACCATACCCTTTCCTAAAGCCTCTACAAAAAATGAGGGTTTCCTCTCCTCCAGAAAAGATGCACTACAAGCAGGTTTTCCTCTTCACATAAACTGCTTACGAATTTAAAATAAAGGATCTTAAAGAGACCAGACAAGTCAGTAAAATAACTTTTTATACACTGTCGAGCAGAAAAAAGTAAAAACAATCATTTAGCTAGCATTTCTTTTAAAGCAGATGAGACAGAATCACTAATTTTTAGACTTATAATTGCCTTTTACTATTAAAATTGCTACAACAAAGAAGTACTCTGATGATCTTTATTACCAAGATCCTTATTACTAAATAAATTCCAGCTTCTTCTGTGGGCAGTCATAAGCTTCAGGAATAGCCAGGACATTTTTTTTTTTAATAAACATTTTTATTGATTGATTTTTGTCTGCATTGTGTCTTCATTGCTGCACGTGGTCTTTCTCTAGTTGCAGCGAGTGGGGCCTACTCTTCGTTGCGGTGGGGGGGGTGGCTTTTCTTGTTGAGGAGCATAGGCTCTAAGTGCGCGGGCTTCAGTAGTTGTGGCACATGGGCTTAGTTGCTCTGTGGCATGTGGGATCTTCCTGGACCAGGGCTCAAATCCCTGTCCCCTGCATTGGCAGGCAGATTCTTAACCACTGCGCCACCAGGGAAGCGCCTAGCCAGGACTTTTAAAGTAGTAATGGAGAAGAACAATAAGTATGTACCAACCTATTCATTGGTTACAAGCCTCAGGGAGGGTTAGAAACGTGCCTCCTTCACAGCCTGACTTAGACATCAAGATGCACCATGTGCTTTGGTGTCTGAATTTCCTGCTTACCAGCTAGTTGACCTTGAACAACTTCTCTAAATTTATTTCACTGATAATAGCGCTAAATATATACCTCATAGGGTTGTTTTCTGGATCAAATAAAATAATGCATATAAAGGGCTGCACATAGCAAGAAAACACTCATGCACTCTTTCTTTTTATTATTACTACTACATTATACTGAGAGAATTTCTACCTAAAGTAGAGTGTTTGTGAGAGTTCTCAATTTCAGATTTTTTAAGTTGTTCACATGAAAATTATCAGGGACGCAGTTACTTTAAAATAGTAATTATAGATTATTGTATTCAGACCTAGGTTCAAAAAAAAACACACGACTTTATCCCAAAATGTTTCTTGTTTATAGACTCTCGAGAATATACCACTATTAGGAATATTTTAAGAATCAAATTACATGTTATTATATTACTGTGTATTTACCAATGACTCTTCATAACAGCACAGAAAATCCTCATAATTTTATTTGCAAAAATATCAACCTCCCTATAATTTTGCTAGCAAATAAACATATGGCATGAATACTCCTGATGATGAAGATAGGCAGTGGTAAAGTTATTCATACTATGACCACGGGTGACATTGTCACTGCACAATTAAGGTGCAAGATGTTCATTTCAGGACCCAGAATAACAGAGAACAGCATTCATGGTCTCATATGTATCGTATAATGAAGACTAAAGCTCAATGGCTGAGGGTACAGCACTGCAGAGTGACCAAGTGCAGTCACAGTGGTGGTGAGGGTTCGAGGGAGGAATCCTTTTCCTCCTGACTCCTGAGGTTTCCTTCCAAGTGGAGAGAGCTCCATGAGGATATACCTAGCCCCTCACATCTCCCTTACTCGTTCTCAGAGAAGAGTAACTTGGTCTACACTTAGTAAGTTTGGAATGAAAAGCTGGGCCTGAGTATCCTCACTGCCTGCAGTTCACTGGAGCAGGACACTGGGAAGGCCTCCCCTCCATCAGGCCAACAGAGCGGGGATCCGCGACTGGGATTCCATAAGCAGTAAGAAACCCACACTTAGAAGACATACTCCAATACCAATTTTATCAAAAACCAGGTGGAAAAGGCAAGTATTCTCACTGGGTCTCTTTAAACTCAAATAAATTAAATTATCATTCAGCTGATTTTTAAGAAGAAAAACAACCTTTGTTGAACACATACTATGTGCTAGGCATTATGCGAGATGTGAAAGAAATAACTAAATGCAATTCGTGTTCTTAAGGAGATTAAGGTCTAGTAAAAGCGGGACACATATATAGAGCATATCGATATAATGTGGCAGGTGCTATACACCTGACACCTCATGCCAACCCTTAGCACAATCTGCTAACAGAGGCTGTGAGCTCTGCCCAGTTACAGGCGCCACTACGATGCCACCCTTCTCCCTCCCATACAGCAACATACACTGCAAAGCAAACAGCAGGAGTTACTGAACTGTGGAAGAACTCTGATTTGGAAAAACACAACATTTGCAAACTATAGTACCCTTGGAGTAACAAATTACATGAGCTCTCCCAACTGCACAGGAAGTTTATTTGAAAGTGAAAGTGCTGCAGCAGTGATGTTTAAACTCTGCTCTTTAGAGGTTTTTTTCTCTTTTTTTGGTGGAGGAGGGGGAGCTCTTACAGACCTTCAGGGGCTCAAGGCCCTCTGCCAGCACCAATGCCATGAGCTCCTTAGCTCTGTTTTTTCCTGTTTTATATACTGTGATTCCACAAAGGACTTATCCTGACCAAAAAAAAAAAAAGAAGAAGCTGAAGAACGATAGAAAAGCATTATATAAGAACTTAAGTATGAGGTAGGAAGTGGCCAGAGCTGAGGCTGGCATGGGAGCTGGAAGCCACAGAAGGAAATCTAGTGCCTTTTAGGCGAGTAATTCCCAAATTATGCTGCAATTTTGCTGCAATTTGGAATTGCCTGGGCATCTTTGAAAAGTACTGATGTCTACATGGAAACTTTGGACTTTCTGATTTAATTAGTATGGGTATGATCTGGACTTTGATATATTAGAAAGTTTCTAATGTG
This sequence comes from Mesoplodon bidens, assembly GCF_964165515.1. NCBI lineage: Eukaryota > Metazoa > Chordata > Mammalia > Artiodactyla > Ziphiidae > Mesoplodon > Mesoplodon bidens. The sequence goes on along the minus strand of NC_138164.1, from coordinate 28,345,762 downwards.
CAGCAAGTCGAGGGGAATGAAGTGACAAAACCAGATTCACTTTTCAAAGAGGTCAAATTCGTGCTGTGTGGAAGCCTAGATTCTAATTTGGTTCTAACAAGCACTTAACGTTAAATATTTATTAAATTTTAAACTATCTGTGCAAAGGTAACTATAAAGAATAGCCTTCAACACAATATTCTAGTCCTAGGACACTTGTATACCAGCCAAGGTTTTGCTTGCTGGTTTTGCAAACAATGATTATGGCTCAATTAAAGAATAAATGTATGCGGATATGTAGATTACACACACACGCACACACACACACACAGAGCTCAAAAACTGAAAGAAGAAATGAACAACCAACCAATACTGAGAAGAACAGGATCCAGGAAGCTCTGAGAACTTCAGCACAAAAATTCATGGACCTTCTCCCAGTCGGCAGCACTGCCATTCATTAGTTATTTAGTTTTAGTGCTTTTATTAACATTATAGTATTCCAATACATTTAGTCTCTGTGCCTCTCTCCATTTCTGTTACAAATTCTGCAGAGAAAGACGATAGTTCAGCGCAGATCACAGGAATAAACACGGATAATTAGCCATGACAAGGAACTATACTTAGAGAACTGCTATCATGAACTATGAAGCATCCAATCTCCCAACACCCCCACTCCCAGTTTCTGTCCATTACACCTTCTTTAGTGTTAAGTCTACCCTGGTACACCTGAGAAGAGGAGAAGAGTACAAAAAGGACATGGGGAGGCTACCTGTGCTCACTGATAAAACATGGTATAGGTTGATCATACCTCAGTAAAGGCTCTGACATCCTGAATAAAGAGAAAGAAGAGAGATTAAATTTTGGTCTACAAGCGAACGGACTAATCTATCAAAAAGTGCTGCAGAGCTTCATTTAAAATTTGTACCCAAACACAGCTCCATCTGGAGAGCAGATGCCCTTTTCTTTGGTCCACATCCATTTAAATACCTCTGTTCATCACAGCAACCAAAACACCTCTTGTGTTTCCAAACACCTCTAGCATAGTAGTATCACCCCAAGTTGAGACTGTGGGTACATGGAAAGGCTGTCACAAATGGATGACTCCACTCATGATTATGAGTGTATTTCTCCTTTCTTTTTTGTAAGGCTGCCATAAACAATAAATAAGAAGTGTTTGCTATTAAAACATACTGGTTTGGCATGGACATATATACACTACCAAATGTAAAATAGATAGCTAGTGGGAAGCAGCCACATAGCACAGGGAGGTCAGCTCGGTGCTTTGTGACCACCTAGAGGGGTGGGACAGGGAGGGTGAGAGGGAGATGCAAGACGGAGGGGATATGGGAATATATGTATACGTATAGCTGATTCACTTTGTTATACAGCAGAAATTAACACAACACTGTAAAGCAATTATACTCCAATTAAGATGTTAAGAAAAAACCCAACATACTAATTCAGAAGAGGCAGTATAGTATTGTTTTGTTATGAGAAAAATCTGTTTTGGAAATATGGCTTCTCTTTGGGGAAATTTCATTTATTGAACTCTAAAACGAGGGCTAAAATCACACCCATCTGGAAGATTTATGGTGTGGATTTAATGAGATAATGCACACAAATAATGCACATGAGGTTCTTGGCATTGTTCTACCACATTAAAAAATGCTCAATAAATGGCAAGGATTATTATTTTGGTGTTGTTGCTATATTGTTGCTCATAATTCTTAATGACCGTACTGCATTCAGAAATTAAATTATCCTCATGGTGACCTAGAAATGCAAAGTGCAAACATCCAGTGATTCAGCAGTTTCCAAATAAATGCTGTGACCACAGTTTTATAAGTCAATATTGAAATGTTCTGCAGGTGTATCTTGAAATTTTTTAAATTAAACTGGAAACTTACATAAATCTTAAAAAAGCTGCAAGGAACCTGGCAAAGCACATACAGAGAGCCGCCTCCAATTAAACCTCTATATTTTCCCGACACCTAAGGTCTCACTCTATCATTGTCATCTGTTTTTTTGTTTTTCCTTTCTCCTTTTGGCAACTTCAAACAATTTTGTTTATCTTTCCAGGTAGCACTATGTGGCAGCTATTTAGGCACCCTGGAGAGTGGTTTAATGATGAGGAAACCAGGACACATTTACCTTCCACCTCCTGAAAATAATACTCATGAAAATTTTACGGCATTTCTTGTCAACTTTCCCCTTAACCTGCAACGCTTCCTCCTGTGGTCACCTTGAGTCATGAGCAGGCACATGCAAGTAAATACCTGCCTTTCCAGTCAAGTCTCTTAGGAACATGCTATTTTTCCTTTTTACTTATAAGATGGAGGGAAGGGAAAAGGAGTAGAATAAAACCTTGCTATCACAATGGCAGGGAGCATCACGCACCAACATTAGGTGCATCCTCGGAGAAGCGAGGTATGAAATTTACCATCTTAAAAGTTGGTACCAGAGTGCCTCTTGAAGAAACCTCACATTAAATACCTTGCTCAGTTTCTGGGAGGTGGAAGATGAGACATGAAGGCAGGAGTTGAAAGGAGATAATAAGAGGAAGAAATAGTTAAACCACTCAGCATAGGCAAATAAAGGGGGGCTGTGGGTATGGCAACAGAGAATGAGAGAGGAGAGACAGGGAGGGCCTGAAAAGCATATGAGGCTACAGTCCGCAGAAATTCAAGTGGATGGAGGCTCACAAAGGGTATAAGATGAGTCAGAAAGACCCTCTAAATTCTAAAGTCTTTTTAATCCCCCTTTTCTCTACCAAAACCTCGAGTGAAGTCTAATGCAGCCATGCATCCTCCAGAGAATGGACTATGGAGGGAGACACAGGCATTACCAGAAAACAGCAGGAATGTTGTGGCTGTTGGCGGGTCTCTGTGTGGTGACCTGCCACAAAGTGGAAAAACACCCACGGCAGGGCTGTGTGTGACACAGAGAAACAGTGGGACTAACTGGAAGTGGGCATGCAATTAGCTCACTTTTCTCCAAATGCACTGAGAGGTGATCTCAGCTACTAGGGAAAGGGCAACATCTGAATTACATAAGTAATTCTCCAGCTCCTTAAACAAACAGGAGGTAAAAATATCCTTACATCAGCCTTCGCTGCATTCAAGTATACTAGGCTTTGCTGGCTGAATATGTCACGTGTGATCATCCTTAGGGGCTTTGAACTTGCTGTCTCTCTCCCTGGAATGCTCTTCTTGGAGCATGGCTCATTTCTGTCATGGCTCAGATATCCTCAGAGAGAGCTTCTCAGACCACTTCTCTGAACTACCTCACCTCCCCTGGGTCCAACCACTTTCTAGCAGCTTATCCTGCTTTATTATTTTCATAGATCTTATAACCACTTGGTATTTTTTGGTTTATTAATTGTATTTAATTGAATCCAGGAGGCCATCAATTATAAAATGCACCAGTATTATGTGTATTCCCAATGAAGCAAAATGCTGCCAATTAAGCTAAGACACAATATTTTCTTACCATTTTGAATTCTGATTGTAGAGCTAATTAAAAGAAGTTCTTTTAGACTTATTTAGCTGTTGATTTTTACCATAAATAACTCTTCTAAATACATAAATAGGAACATATAAATGAGATATGGTGTTTACTGTTTGTCAGTAAAATATTAAGTTTTAGTCATTCTTTCAAAAATGAATATTAGCTTCATTAATATCAAATTTAATGCTCTGTTTCTAACCTTCCTGCAGCAACAATAACTTTCTGTTTTAATGTCAAGTCATAGTGTAATCTTCATAAAAACATTTTAAATGGCAACTAAACTAAACCTGTGTAATACTAACAATATAGATAATCCAACTCAATTGGCAACAATGTGCCCATCTTTCAACAAGTTTGGGCATAAGCAGGAAATGACAGGCATGTCAGACTGCTGTCTGGCCAGTGGTAGGGAAGACACCTTCAATTGTTAGTTGCATCTGACTTCAAAATTGCTAAAACATGAAACAAAATGCGTATCTTAGACTCAGCAAAATAAGCTAACTGATAATTTACCACCTCTCACATAGCCCCTCTGTCTTTAAAATATAAGATCTATGAAAGCAGGAAACTTACCTATATATCTCTACAGCCTAGAAAGTAGTAGGTACTCAAAAAATATTTATTCAAAGAATGAGGTATGTTCTCTCCTAAAGCTGCTGCTTTACCATCCAGAATGATGTAGGATGAGGTAACCACTACAAATGCAATTTCTCTGTCAACTTACAACAACAACTGGCATTTCTGGTCTAGTAATTATGCCTTAAAGGTTTGTTGCTGCTAATGAGAAGAAATGTCATATAATCTCCATAGACAGAGACACTATCCTAGTATATTCCTTTAAGTATACTAGACAGCAATGAACTGTAAAAAAAAAAAAAAAAAAAAAAAAGGCTTCTTGGTGATCTATCCTTTGATGAGATAACCTCCAGTCTGAAATTCTCATTTGCAGAAGCCCAGTAAAGTACAGATAAAATTGACAAGTGACAGCAGGATGAATCTTTAGATGTACATACCACAGAAGCTCCATTAAAAACATACCATCGCCTTCAGGTGCGGGCACTCTAGAGATCTAAATATGCACTGACATGGCAAGCATGCCAAAGAACAAGAAACTATCAGAAATTCAGGTAGTATTAAATAAATTCTCATCCTTTTATTCAATTGGATCATTTAATTCAAATTATTTATTCTTAGGTCAACTTCTTATCGTTTTCTCTGATGCTCCCTCTTGTAGTTCCCTCATTATAGCATACTGAATAGATAAGAGTTCTGATAAAATTCAATAAAAAACTATGCATCTTTTAAAAAAATTCTGCACTAGTAACATAATCTTGACATGTAACATACCCAGATGAATTTCAGATGTTTATTACTACACGAACTTCTTCTTGTTGTTGTTTTTTCCCTTCTTAGTACAGAAATGTAACAATATACTTACCTACTTTCCTACAGCTAGACATAAAATACTCAATGGCCTCAATTTGGGTTCCCAGCAACCTCTTTTGCAAACTCTTTATATGGAGGTTCCTCTTTCATGTTGATTTTTTTCCTGGCATCAATTATTTGTATTACTTTTCAATTCTCCTCTTTATAACATGAGTAAAGCAGACTTATAAACCCCTTTTATAAAGAAAGTTATCTAATGAGCCAGGTACTACAGATAATATAATTCTATACAGCATTATTTTAAAGAATTCTTCATGCTTAATATTTATGTTCTTGTTGAAACCATTATCTTCTCGTGTAACCAATGTTTAGTCTTACATGGAGACTTTAAGATTACAATTAGCTGATCTGTCAAAATAAAACATACTTCCTTCCTACTAAACCCACCATTCCCCATTATGTTCCAAGAGTATACCAAGTGAATAATGTGACTGCATAACATACTATGCAGTGACTGTATTCGGATAGAAAATATTCTACTGCATAACAAAATAACCTTGACATCTCAGGAGCTTAAGTCAAACTTTGTTTCTCATTCACATACAAAGCATTTTGGGTGACCCTTTTGTAGCTCCCTCATTTGGAACTCCAAGGTTACTGAAGTAAGAGGGAAGAAATTAATGGAAGAGACACACTAACTTTTAACTACCTCAGCCTAGATTTGACAAATGTCAATTCAACTACTGTCCATTAGCTAGAATTAGCTATGAAGATTAAATAAACAATAACTCATAAAGTAATGCCTAGCCTACAGTAACATTCACTGATATTTAGCTATTAAATTCATATTATATTTAAGTATTGCTAATTCAGTTCATTATTGTTATATTAATATAATACCTAAGTGTTACCATTTCATTATTACTATTATTATTAAACAATTCGGTTTCATGGATTGATTCTGAATCCTGGTCATTTTATAATATTATTTTCCCAAGTAATGAAAATTGAGTAATATGGATAAAATTTTTCTTGAAATCAATAACACATCCTACTTGGATAATAAACAAAACATGTAGGTTCTTCACGTTTACCCTTTGTTAGTGAACTGTAACAGGGAAAAATATAAGTGCTTTTAAATATTAATATTGAATATTAAATATTAATCAACTTTTCTTTATCAGTTAGTCACTTTCATCACAATGCTGGGTTACCATCAAGTAATGGTAAAATGCGAAATGAAATTTTATTCTGATTGTCCTTGTAATATCTGTACCACATATACTTGGGAACATGCAGGGCTACAGAGATTCTAAAAACCCCAAAATAAGGAGTCATGCTAAAATTTTCAGGGGAGGAGGGCATGGACTGATACATTCCACAGTATTCTCTAACACATTTCCTCAAACTCCACCAGAAGAGGTATTTACTCTGCCCATCACTCTTATACACAAGCAGTCTTATCTCCTTCCAATTACAGTGAGCTGAAGATACCTAAAATATCTTAGAAAAATTCCTTAGTAGTAACCCATTTCACACATGATTTAGTTTGTTTAAAAGTAAAAGAATCATGAAAATTTATCAGATTGTATTTCCTGTTAACAGGATGAACATAGTTATTTTTCCCTTCACTTTATAATTTTACTTACACTCAAAGCAAGGTACCTCTGTCTTTAGGTTCCACAATCAATCCATTAGTGAGTTTTGTTGGCTCTACCTCGGAAATATAATCTGAATTCATCTAAATCTCTCTGTTTCTACTGCTTCCATCCTAAACCAAGCCACCATTATTTCCTGCTTAGATTACTGCAACCGAACCTTAACTACTATAGTGTGTTTCCACTCTTACTCCATCCTTAACCCTTCCCCACCATAATCTATTTCACTCCGAGTGCCAGGAGCCAAACTGATTTGCTTAAAATTCTGCAATGCAGGACCTTTTCACTGCATTTAGAAATCTCTATAGCCCTGCATGACCCCAAGTATATGCGGTACAGATATTACAAGGACAATCAGAGTAAAATTTCATTTCACATTTTACCATTACTTGTTGGTAACCCAGCATTATGATGAAAGTGACTGATAAAGAAAAGTTGATTAATATTTAATATTCAATTTTAATATTTAAAAGCACTTATATTTTCCCGTTATAGTTCACTAACAAAGGGTAAAAGTGAAGAACCTACATGTTTTGTTTATTATCCAAGTAGGATGTGTTATTGATTTCAAGAAAAATTTTATCCATATTACCGAGTCTACAAGCCCCTAAAAAGATCTGCTTATCTACTATCACTCTAGTTCTCACTCATCATGTATATCAGTTTTCTAAGGTTGCTGTAACATATGATCTCAAATTTAGTGGCTCAAAACAATAGGAATTTATGTCTCACAGATTTGGAGACCAGAGGCCAAAATCAAGGTGATGGCAGGGCCATGCTGTCTCCAGAGCCCTAGCGGAAAATTCATTCTTTGCCTGTTCCAACTGCTAGTAGCTGCCACCATTCTTTTGTTTGTGGTTGCATCACTCTGACCTCTGCCTCTATCTTCTCCCTGCTTTTTTTTCTCTTCTGTGGGTCCTCTCTTTTGTCTGTGTCTAATCCCCTGCTGCCTCTCTCTTATAAGAACACTTTGTGATGGCATTTAGGGCCTACTTGGGCAATTAAAAATAATCTCCTCATCTCAAAATCCTTAATTTAATCACATCTGCACTGACTTTACCATATCAGGTAACACTGGTAGATTCCAGGGATTAGGACCTGCCATCTTTGGGTGGGTGCTGTTCAGCCCACTATACCAGAACGCAGTGCACTGGACCTCCTTCTGTCCTCCTGCTTTTAGGCGTTTGTACTTGTTCCCACTGCCTGGAATGTTCCTCCTCCCAATTTTCACAAAGCCTATTCCTTGATATCATTCAACTGTCACTTCCTAGGGTTTATTCTTCTATAACCCACCTAATATTGCCACCTATCAACCCCACTAATTGTCACAGCGCCCTGTTTTATTTTTTCCAAGGTACTTCTGAATTTTGGAGACCATCCTGTTTACTTATTACTATGTTGCCTCTTCCCTAACTAGAAAGTTAGTTCCATAAGAGTAGGGAATTTGCCTTTCCTGGCCATTATTATATATCCAGGACTTAGAACAGTGCTTAGCACTATGGTAAGCACTCAAATATCTGTTAAGTAAATGGAAGATTAAATGGTTGCCAGCATCCAGTAAATGACGTGCAACAAAGATCATTTTTCTAATTTTGATTAATTTGAATTTTTATAACTCATCAATAATGACATAGGAATTGTGAATAACTTTATCAACAAGATTTTAGTAGGAGTTTATAAGCTAAGCCTTCTGTAGATGAACTTTTGAACTATTTCTAATAAGTTTTAAGTGAAGTTCTGAAGTTCTCATCACACTTTCAGCTTCTATACTGAAGACAATACAGCAAGGAGGTCCAAACGTATTTACACATTTGGAGTTGGAGTTGTCTAGCATGTGATGGGTATGTTCTGCATGTTCAAGTATGTCGATGTTATCTGTGACAAGTGCTCTAGTCCTCGGCAAGTGCTATCCTTACTGACATGTTTCACTATGGGATTCACTTTTTTTAATTCACAGTAATGAATTAACTCTCCTTGAGAGTTAAACAGCAATAATAATCACCAGTATTTACTGAGATGCTACTGTGTATCATATAATACACTAGACTATATAGACTAGTCATTTAATACATGAATGCAAGATCAGCGTCATGAGTTCCATTCAGTTGCTTAAAAAACAAACCAAAACAAGAAGAAAACTGAGGATCAAAGGGGCTATATAACCTATTATGTGACACAGCCCTGAGTCCTGGTGTATCCTGTAACCAGGGTTTATCTGTGCGTATCATTCACCAGGGACATGATCTGGTAAAACTGAAGAGACATAGTAACCACCAAAATGAGTACCTCTTAACTACTGATATGGCTCCATGTTAGAAGAGACATCTGTGTGGATCACGCCTATGCTTACTTCTTGTTTCACCTAATGAATCTCTGACAACCACATGCATTTCTGTAACATTAATCATTCCTTTCACCTACTAATGAAATATATAGGGAGCATGAAAGTAGCAATTAAATTTTTAAGAGTTCTGTTTCTATTATCCTTTGCAAGTATAAACCCAGATGTGTGTAAACAAATGGGTGTTTAGAAGTTACACACACACGTGCACACACTCACACACATTATTTAATACCATCTTTGGAATACTATATACTAGGTATCTGATGAAAAATCAGCAATGGATTACACACATTAAACACTTAACCTTAATTTTTTTCAGATGCTGAGCGTCTCTAAGGACACCCATCCCATTAATCATAGTTAGAACATCCTAAGTATACTATTAAAAAGAAATGATTGTGTTAGATTAGAAAATTTATCACATATACAAAATGAAATTCTAAACTGGGATAATAAGATTCATAAAAAGCCCAATTAATTCAAGTGGTACAAACCGAGTAACACCAGACATAGGGAACAACACTATGGCTTTGACTGTCTGAAGGTACCCAGTCCATAGGATAGAGTGAGTCATCCATCCATTCATTCACTCATTAAACACCTCCAATGTATCGAGACAAATGCTAAGCTCTGAGAACTCACACTCCATGTCCTTAAGAAGCCCACAATCAGTATTGTGGTTAAGATCAATATCTTAATTAGGGATACGTTGGTTTCAAGCAATAGAATATTTAGCTTAGGTAAAAAGGAGAATTTAGGGGCAGACACACAGAGATCTCCTGGAACCCAAGGCAGTATGTTTTCTCAGGCTTCATGAGGGGCTGAAACCCCTAGCTCAAAGTCAGAACCAGAGGTCTGATCTTTGCCTCCCCAGACCTCATGGGCTACTTATCTCCAGTCTCCTTTCTCTTTTCTGATTGGCCTTCTTTACTTCTGTACCCACAGAATGGAAAGCAGCCATTCCTCTCAGCTGAGCTTTCAGTGACCTCTTACATCATTAGAGCTTCTGAGCCAAAATTCAAGCTTTCAGTAAGAGAGAATCTGGTTGACCCAGGCTGAATCAAGTGTCTGTCCTTGCCCAATGTCCTGAGGCCAGTGGGGCATGGCAGGGGATCCACTGCCCTCTCATCAGGGACTATGGTTAGTCTCTGAGAAGCGTCATAGGGAAGGCAGGTAAACTGACAACTATGTCTGTTATATTAGTGATTAGACAATCACATTTAGATGGCCTACTATCTATAAAACAATTAGTACAATTCCTGGATCAAAACAAGTTCTTAATAAACAGTGGCTAACCTTTTCAGTGTCTATTACACCACAGTGTCAGGTGTTATGGGGAAAGTAAGCCCAGAGACCTGAGGCAGCCCACTGCAGGAGCACTGTCTCAGTTTTGAGGGAACTCAGAAAGGGTTGCGAGATGAGCTGGTGAAAGAGGAGAAGGAACTACATAGATGATGATGGGAATTTGTTTAGGAGGTGGAAGTAAGGGGCTTTCCAAAATGGTGCAGTATAAATGAAATCCCAGAAGAAAGAGAGAACTGCTATTTTCCAGAAATCCCAAGTGGTTTAGTATGCCAGAATCCAGGGTGCATGTCTGTGCAAAGGCTTGAGGGGTTTGAAGAAGTCAACACATGGGCCTTACCCAAGGCTATTCCGTTGCATTGGAGGATTTTAAGGGGACCTGCTCTGATTTCTACCTGCTCCTTGCAGTGGTGGAGGACTGCAGATTAAATGACAACAGGAAGGGAGTGGGACTCTTCTTAATAAGAGTGTCATTCACCAAGATACAGAGCACTGAAGGGAAACTGACTTCAGAAAAGGCTAGAATGAGTTTAGCTCTGTGCTCAGTGAATTTGAGGTACCTGAGAGACAGCTATGAGGTATCTATAGGGAATTAAAGAGAAGGGTCTGCACTCAAGGGAGAGGTCTAGGAAATGCATTGGGCACTAATAAGAAAATATAGAAAATACTAGCACCAAGAGCTGTGGGAACAGAGATGGAGACGTCAACTCCTGGAAAGTGCTCTAGACAGAGAAGATAAGGTAACATTGGATTTGAGTTGGAAGGAAAAGAAGGGGTGTCCAGGCAGACAGGTGTAATGGGATGGTGAGGGAGAGGGAGGCATTTCCAAAAGAGGGGTGTGTAAATGCAGAGGCAACTCCATGAGCCTCATCTTTGGAATCTGAAGGAGGACATCGGGCACCACTCAGCTCTCATGTACACTGGAAAAGACCTAGAACTGTCTCTACAATTCAGTCTTTGAAGACTAGACATCCAAAAGAGCCAAGGCTATCTATGACTTAATGATCTAACTACTGTCCATAATGATTCTATAGAAACAAAAATAAAACATCTCTAAAATCACATTAGCAGTCTTCCCATTAAGCATGACAGATTGAACAAGCATTTTTACCTTTCCTTCCTCTCAAAACCTGTGAATCATCACCTCCCAGTGTAAAAGGACAGTAAATGATGCCTAAAATTGACAAATCTAGAAACAGAAGTATATGCAAAGAAATAACAAAACATTTGCCAATTAAAGAAAAAAGCCATAGTACTCGGGGAATTGGGATTTGCACATACAAAGAGATTGGAAGGATCACTGTTCATTACTGTAAACGCTGAGAGACTTCTGTTTGATTTTTTAGCTATATACATATACTGACAAAAATAAACATTTTATAAATGACAACATCAACGACATGAGAATGAGATTCAGCTTGTATGTAACTTTTCACAAATACACCTTCTCCAATGATAAATAACATGAAAAGCATGATTATGTCATACTAAATCTATGTCAACATTTGCTCTGCCAGGTGCGCCTGCACCAATAGCTATCTGTAATCACTTTTATGCTTTACTGCAGATAAATGTAAAGGATTATCCTGCCTGCCAGATCAAGTACTTTTAAGAAACACTCAAACATTGGGGTCAACTCCCTAAAAGACTTTACAGTGATATTTTACTTATACACACCATAAAATTTTAGAACTAGAAGAGACTTATAGTATAACTAGCCCAAGGTCCTCATTTTGCATATGGAAAAACTAAGTACCATCCTAGAGAATTTGCTAGTCATCAAACAGCTCAGCAGGGGCTGCACTTAAAGTTCCTTCCTTCCATTCTTTGTTCTACTAACCTAGCATTTCTACGACTCTGGTCTACTGAACACTAGGGCCCATTATACCAAATGGCCTGCATAAAATATTAACACTATTGTAAATATTAAGTGCATTTTAAAATTTATCTGTTGTTTAGAATGTTTAAAGGACCTTTAAACATTGGACCAGAATGTCCAATACAGAATTGCATCCTTAATAAATAATATGCTCCAGCACTCTCCTTATGACATAGCTGTGAATAAGAGATTCAGTCATTGCCCTATAGCTTGTCAACATACATTCTAGCAGGAGAAAGGGGGATTAAAAAAACAAAAAAAAAATGTAATAAAGTGTGATGATCAACGCAGAAAATACTTCATGGGAACTGGAATATTCTGCCAAACCCCGAAATCATAAACATGCCTACAGATACAAAATTTACAGCATTGTCTCTAGAGTAAAAGTAAAGCTTATTTGGCAAATTTTATCCTTAGCACAAGGAAAAGATATAGTGCTCCAAAGAGTACTGAGACTTTTTAGTACTCCGTACTTCAGAAAGTTACAGTTCAAGTGGTAAAATCTCACTTTGTTGCCATAGACCATCCTGACTTGACTGGGTCACAGATTGACTGGCTGACTTCCACGTAACAAATTCTGTGATGACTGATTATGATTTTCCATTGTACCTGAAATTATTCTGCGAGCAATGTACATAGCTTTTTTGTGTCTTCTTACTTACTGAATCTCTAGAATTCTCTGTCTGGAATTCTGTCTGCCACTCCTGCCCTTCCAAACAGGACCACTTAACACCTAGCTCAAGCTGCTGTCTGCCACCTTTGCTGAACCCACACTACCTCCCCACACTCACCCTTATCCAGAGCACAGAGCTTCCCCTCTGCAGAGAGATGCCAGGGCTTTGTCAATGCTTATGCAAAAATGCTTGGTCTCCCCAGAAGAAAATGAGCTCCTAAAAGCAGAAACCATGCCCACTCATCTTGTATCCCCCACATTTAGCCAATTCTGGATACACTGTAGGCATCCCCAGCCTGGCCTATGTTATGGAGATGGATATTTTCTGAAAATTTTCTTATTAAGAACAAATGATATTAATCCATGATAGCTAACCTGCTATAATAATTCTACATGTTAAAGGAAAAAAATGAAATGATGTAACTACCAAAATTATCATCTTTATCGAACAGAGAAAAAATTGACAACAGATTGTAATTTATACATTAACTCTTTCTTTAAATTAAAAATCCACTCTTAAAACTCAGTGAGGAAACCCATGTTTACAAAGCAGTTATTTTAGACAGAAATTTGCATTAAAAGAGGTATCACTACAAAGCTTTTTTAAACAGCAAAATCCCTGGTTAGATTAATTTTGTTTTCCAGTTTTTACAGTGCTTTGATTTTCCAATGGGATTAAACAATTTCTTATGCTTCCTCCCAGACCTATGTGTATTATCAAGAATGCATCCACAAGTGGTGTAAACTTATATATATGTACTTTTAAATTCTTCTAATATTTGACTAGGGAGAAACCTGCATTAGTTCTTTAGTTCCTTGCTACTAAGTGTGTGCTCCACAAACAAGCAGAATGGACATCAGCTAGTAGCTTGTTAGATGCACCATATCAGGCTCATGACAGACCTCCTGAATCTTCAGAATCAACATTTCAACATTATCCCCAGGTAGTTCATATGCACAATATATTTTGAGATGCACAACTTTAATCCATCTACCTTTCCTTCTCTGTGGTCTGAATGTGTCATTTCAAAATAAATAAGTAAATATCTATAGCATTAAACATACAGTATGATTATACCACACATTGTATGGTACTTTGAATTTTTTCAGAGTGAATTTTTTCAGAGTACTTTTAAATTCACATGATCTCCTTTGATTCTTTCATTGTCTGCTCTAACGATACCACAGAATGGTATTATTTCCAATAGACAGATGACCCAGGATTCTGTAGTTCGTGAAAGTTGGCAGTGAAGCCTATGGCAGCTAATTCCTAATGCAGAAATTGGATGCACTTCACTGCGACCTCAGAGCATAACAGGGGTGGGGAGAAGGGATATAACTTCTAATGGAAATAGTTAAAAAATAAAATGAATAAAAGTAACGGGAGATACATGGGAAAAGGTGAGCACCAGTTGCCCCAGGAGAAATTAATATCTGATAAGTTTAATATCTGATAAACCATAAGGTTTATATGGATCTGAACTGAACCAGAAATAAGCTCCTGGGACAAAAATTTAATTACAAACACTAAAAACTAAAGACTAACACCAACATTAGTGTAGAAGCTATTGCTTTCAACTGGACAAAGGATAATCCAGTGATTTTTCACTTGAAACAACAAACACTTCACATTCAATTATGTAATTGGAACCAAGCGCATAATTCCTTGGTTAATAAAGAAAACTGCCTTCCCTGAAAACCAGTATTAACACTACATACAGTGACAAAACTTTGAACCCTGGCCATGTCTTAATAAATAACTTTCCCTGAATAAAAAAAGTAAAAGAAATATCGGGATAGACTACTACTCAGGCTGATGTGCAAATTAAATCCTAATTAAACTTTTGACTATCAGAACAAATTTAGCACAAAACTGTAATGCCAATTAGCACTTTGTTTATCAGTCATTATCATAAAACAAAGAGCAAATATAATCATGTTACTTTAATAAGGTCGTAATTAAATTACTTTAGCACAAAATGCAAAGAATCATAGCAACATTCACATAACAGTATTACAGTAGACACAACAAAAAGAGATTGATCTCACTTACAATCAGTGTGTGAAAAATTTTGTGCATTAAATAATCCTCTGTGTCAAAAAGTATACTTTCTAAAATATAACGAAAAAAGGAAGCTTAGTTCCCCTAACCCCTAAAGGAAGGAGTTCTCTAAGATGGTAACTTTAGAGACATTCTCTTCTTCCCTTACCCGTTCATCCCTCTGGATGTCATGCTGGAAACTGAAGCAACACATCCAAACCCAAACATCATTTTAA